>NC_088099.1:90812104-91458176 GCF_036370855.1 Dromaius novaehollandiae | reverse complement strand
AAGCCCTCAGCTAGATTTACTGTATCATCAAAACACAACTTCTGATCTATTTTTGTGAATACAGTAATTTCAGAATTGGTTAATCTCCGATTCCTAGGAGAAACTATAAAGAGCACAAATAGTTTAAAAAGTAATTCTGATGACAATCTCTCCAGTTCTGAATAAATATTATACAACATGATATTTTTGTGTAATGAATAGGAATATAATGAAATAGAACCTATAATAAATTCAGATTGTTTACACTATTATTCCTTTCAACACGCATGCATTGGAAAAGCAAATAAAATAACAACAATAAATGTTGGTGGAAGACTGTTCTGCTTGTGTAGATGGATAGCACTCCATTGACTTCAGCGGAGTTTTGCCATTTACATTAAAAGATGGCTTGAGAATGTGTAGATGATTGTAAGGAGCTGTCAGGTGTAGATGATTGTAAGGAACCATCAGATACATGCATAATGAGAAGGTGATTAAACCTGAAACACGGAAAAGCATTTATTAAATATATATATTAACATACCCAAAAACTAAAGTGTGTACAAGTCAGCCTGAAAAGTCAGATGCAATCATGGCTTTCTTCAGGCTCTGACTGTAAAATAACTGAGCACTTCAGATGAGCTTCAGCATACTGTGCAAATTTTAAAAAAGATCTCATTTTCTCTGTAGGTTCTCCAGGTTCAGCACCTTTCGGTGGGAGCTGAATACATTCAGGGGTCTCTACTGGATTCCTCAGAGTTGGCTTTACTTCTCTCTCTTTCACAAAGCCTCACATATTCATTGTAATTTTCAAGTATGCTGCGCCATATACATGGCTCAGGTGCCTACTGAGCCCTGCAGGGCTGACTGAGATTGGCTGTTTTTTGGGTAGAGGTCAGAGAGAGGGGAGGTGAGCAAAAGAAATTATTTTAAATAGATTCATAGTACACCATCAGTTCTGCAAGTGTAACCTCCTAAGTTACTATATTCCTTGATCAGGGCTGATTTAACTGTTACTCTTCAAAATATCAGCACTGGGTAGCCCACCAGCAGGCATCCCAGTAAAAGTAGAACTTTTTTTTTTTTTTTTTTTTTTTTTTTTGCTACATCTACAATGCCTGATTCATATGCTCAACACCGTCACAGCACCTCTCAAAGTTTACGCTATAAAAAGCTACTAACCTCGGGTTTAGGGAAATAAGGCAGCAGTGCTATAAAAATAACAGCAGAGCCATAACACAATTTTTTTAGCTTCATGTAGACTGTCAAGGGCAGGTATACTATGATGCTCTCAGCTCCAGTATCCTGTTTATGTTTGGCTTTTTCCAGACACCGTACCCATGCATCCTACCCACCAAAGGCTGGTATATACCTGCATCTTGCACCTATCCTCACTCCAGACACAGCTGGGGTCTGCAGATGCCCAAAGGCTGGGGAGGGCTGTTCAGCCCTCCCTTGGACAATAATTCTTGAGGAATCTGGTGCTTGGGATAGTCTGGATCCTATTCCTTGACACTTACTCATCTTTGTGGCTCTGCTACCATTTCCCCCTAACATCTCAGATAACAGACTTACTGCAGTTAGCTGAAACAGATCAATTTTCCAACAGAAAATGCTAGATCACCACACCGGGCTAACCAGGTACCAGCATAGTGGCAGTCCATCTGCCTCGGTGACTTGACAGCCTGTCTTGGCAGGTGGGCAGCCGGACAGCTCAGCAACAGGGACAGTGGGGAACTCCAGACAACCAGGCAGCTCACCGGGGTGGCAAGAGGAGGGTGTGCCAAAATGCTGAGCAGCAGATTTTCAATCAGAAGCCCTCAATTTGTTCTCCCACCCAAATAAATAAGTAAATTGCATCTGCTTTCTGCCAACAATGGTTTTGCTTTTCCCCTCAAAATCTTGAAGTTTAACACTGAAAATTTTGTTCCTTGATCAGCTCTACGTATTTCCTTCTGCCCTCTCTGTCCTCTACTTCCTCATGTCTGTTTCCCCCCACGCCTTGTATTGTTTGTACTTGTGTACTACCTAGCACAATGGAGTGTTAATCTTAGCTGGGACATGCAGGAAATATTATAATGTGAACAAGTAATTACTATTTATGAATATTTAATCAGGAATAGGATGAGCCTTGTCTAATATACACAGACATGTCTTAATCCTTGTATAAGGAGACACTAGGTCAGAATCCCTATTCGCTATTTCTTATTGTTCTCAGAAGCAATTTCTATTTGGAAAAAGAACAAAACCAAACCATACTAGGCCAGATAACTTCCTTTTGGTTTGACATGGAGTCATTAGGGAACTCAGCATCAGCAGAAAGCAAGCACAGTCACACTTCAGCTGTTTCAGCCAGCAGCAAAAGCAGGCTGCTCCTTACAGAGAGGTGAGCTAGCAGCCCAGGGTGACAGCAAGATAGGCACGGGGCAGCCTCCTCCTCAACACGGGGCACAGTACTGCAGGTCTCCAAAAATGGAAAGTGAAGGGGGTCCGGTCTGTGACAGTAGCCAGGCTCAGACAACAGTCCAGGTCACCGGGCAAGCCCAGAGTGATGAGGCAGGCCTGAGATTAAGCCAGGAAGTCAAGTCACCAAACCCCATCAGGTCAGGATCGGCAAGGTATGTGGCCAGGCATATGCACAGCTGCACCAGGTAAGGACCACAGGTAAGAGCCTGAGCTTAAATGCAGCTCCAGAGCAGAAGAGGGGATAGGGAAGAGGCCTCCAACAAGGCTTGCCCCCCCCTCTTTTTCACACAGCACTTTCCCAAGGTCACACAGCTGCTCCAGATCACAGCTAGCCTTGAGCACAAGTGACTAAACTCTGATGAGGGCCTTGATGAGCTGTGCAGCTACATGCTTGGCACCTATGCAAAGCTGAATCCTACCACTCTTCTATGGCATTAGTATTACTGAGGGACAGTACTCACCAATAAGACATTTGTTCAGATTAGGCACCAAAAATGTTGTAGCCCTGTGTATATCTGTAGAAATGAGCTTAATATCTTCAGGGACACGACAGTCTAGCACAATATACTTCAAGGTATAAAGAGGTTTTTTGTTATTTGCTTTCCCCTCAGTTTGAATTAAGCTGTAGATGGTGCTCTAAAGAGCTCTGGTACCACAGTGTCAATTGCAGGTTCTGGAGCACCACTTACAAGAGAGGTTTTGCATCAGAGTGAAAAACCACCATCCTCACACAAAAGCACTGACAAAAGCAGCAAGATTGAAAGAAAAAAATGGAGCCCTTGACTTGGTTGCAAGAGACTATGGAGGCGAAGTTGAATTTCCAGACTGCCTCAAAATAAGATATGGCAGTTTCTTTCGGTGACAAAAATACCATAGGCACACCAAAAGCAGCACAGACTATGAAATCCTGTGTACAGAGCAGTAGGCTTCTGTACTTTTTTTTTTTTGAATGAAGCTTCTGCCCATTAACTGTTTTTTCAGAACAACCCCCCACCACCACCACCACACGTGATGCACTTACTTCTTGACTCCCATCTGGTACTTCTGATCTCCAGCAATCTTATGAAAAAGAGAAGGGCAGAAAATAAGAAGGGTTAAATTCATAATTATGGAAGTTAAATAGGATCGATAGAAGTGCTTGAAAATAAGTGACATTTACCAGAAAAAGGAGATTCCACACATCAGACATTTACTGTGGTAGATCCTAGCCTGATTTAAACTCGGTGACTCAGGGATGCTGGCTAACATCTGCTGAACATCTAAATCCACAGAATTTTATCTTTATTGCAAGATTGCCCTAAAAATATCCAGATCAGCACCATTATGTTATATATTCTGTGTGATTTTACTTTCCTTATGACCTAATTTGGTGATATTAAATAAAAGATGTTAAAAATTGAAGCTGAACAATTATCAACAGCAGTTTTGTTTCACAAAATAAATGAGGTGTGGGGGGGTAAGATTTAAAAAAAACCTTACGATTCAGATACATCATTTGATTAGAGTCCAAGTTTTCAGTTAAATTATAACTGACCACAGCTCTGTAGCAAATACACATCACGGGGGGGGGGGGGGGGGGGGGGCGGGGATCTCACATATTCCTAGTGACAGTAACCAGCAACCCAAATACTTCACTATTTGTATATCAGCTGATATTTTGTTTTCTCAAGGTAAAAATCTTGCTTCCAGTGAAGTCAAGGCAAAATGTATTTGAATTTGAAGAAGCAAGGACCCCTCCTCTCGCTTCTGTTTGTTGCTTTGAGGGGGAAAAGGAGGGCAAAAATAGAGTTATTTTTCCCTCCTGGACATTTCCATAACTCAGGGAAAAAAAACACTACAGAGATGGGCAAGTTTTATATCATTCTGATCAGACAAATGTCTTCAGAATGCATGAAAAAGCCTTTTACAGATACCAAGATACATGGAAAAAACTTTTTACAAATGCAAGTAATAGAATTAAATAGAAGACCCACAAGAAAGTTTTTTGCTAAGCTTTCTGTTACTGTACAGTATGGGCTGATCCCATTCTGATGCTGTTGTGATGGCACAGTGAAAATAACCCTATGAGATGTATTTGCAATACATAGAAAAAATCAAAACATATTAGTGTTTCTATCTATTTGAATTGCTGACTTCCATACCTGAGCTGTATCTTCCTGTAGAAAGGAGAGGAATTTTTGATTTTCTTGCTTCCTCCACACACCATCAGTCTTTGTATTTCCAAATATAGTGTTGTATTCCTGCTCATCAGGTAACTTAAAGTGAAAGTCCATAGATTTTAAAGAGACAAAAGAAGAAACATTTTTCTCTATGCACAGCCACAGGACTTCACCTGCTTGTCTGCATCCACTGCATTTGAGTGTGCGCACCCATACATTAAAACCCTGTTTGATACTTACAAAAAAGGGGTGACCATATTAACTAATCTGTAGGTGCAAGCATGGTAGTGCCAGGCATAAGAAAAGTGTTAAATACTGCATCTAGATCTACCCTGTTCTGTAAAGTCACCTTTCTTGCCGTTGATATTCATGCTCTTCTAGCCTTCCAGGTCATCCTGAGCGTGCAATGCCAGGGAAGAAACCACTGGTTGCCTGGTCCTTACAGCACTCTTAAGGGCAGTCCTAGACACCTCCAGGCACCAGAATCACCCTGGCCATCCAGTGGTTCTGCAGTATGGCCACATTTACGGTAGTTTGTGGGCAATATAAGAGCTTGCAGATTAGGGCAGATGGAAGTTTTAGCTTGTGGTACCTTGGCTATCGCTCCCTTTGGAAACAATCTAAAAAAGATTGATAGATTTGATTGTCATTCTTTTCTTTAAAACAGTTGGGTTCTGATTTTAATTCCATTTGGACTGGTGTAAACTAAAGGGAAATCTATTAAAGTTATTGGATTTCCATTAACACAAAGCTGGTGTAATGAATGGAACAATTACCCTCTGGCTCAGCCTTAATCGTCAACTTAGAGTTCCACTGGCAACTTGATCTAAAAACATATAGGAGTTGGGCTCGACTCACTGATGTTTACCTTTCAAAGTAATTTGGTGTCTTAGTTGCAGAATCTAGACCATTACACTACTTATATCTTAGACCAAATACTGACAATGTAAATCAATATTGGAAGTAGTGTCACTGTTACAAGCCGATCTCTTTATAGAAATATAAAAAAGAAAATGATATGTTATTGCTACTAGATAGAATGTAAATGTTTCATTTTCTCCCCAAAACAGGAAAAAAAAATATGGAGAGGAAGACTCAAGAGTTACTCTTCATCAAGAGATGAAGAAATAAGATTTAAAAAGTACAAAAAGAGCTGGTTAGAATTTTCAGTCTCACAGAAAGACATGTCACAGCAATATAAGATCTCAAACATTCTGTAAAATCAAGTTGACTTTGTGGTTTTTTTTTTTTAAAAGAAGAAACTTGGCAAATAATTCTAATAATAATGTCAGGACAACTGTTCTGCCACTTTCAGAATGAGACAGTTTATTTTGAGCTTACTTTGCTTTCTTCTTAAATGATATTTTGCAGCTTTTAAATAAACAAACAATAATCGACTGTTTCACTGGACCTAAATGAATCGTCTAGATTTCACTCCAATTTGGAATGATACTGGGTTTTTAAATCCTTGACCAGTACTTCTGAGTGATTACTGTTTTTAGTTGATTTGCTTTTCTTATTGTCTGATACAAATACTTTTTCCAGTAAGAAGCTGTAAGAGAGTTGAGATTTGGGGCCTGCACAGATTTGAAGGACAGAAGAGAGCACTATCAATATTTTGTTTCGCATCCTACATAATGCAAGCCCTACACAGTTATTTCTGCATCAGGCCTGCCCCTGCCACAGTTTGTTTGAATAACAGCACATCTTCTAGAAAGATTCAGAATCTTCAAGGATGGAAAATTTTTCTAGAAAAATTTTTTCCAAAACAATCACTCTCACCATCAAAAAGTATATTTTGCTTCTCTGCTGATGTATCCTTGTTTAATCATCTTGACATAGCATTTCACTAGCCTCTCACATTGTGCTGTTTTCCCGTTTAGCTCACGATGTCCCCAAAGTTTTTTCAGTGCTAATGAAGACTGAATACTGTTACAATGCCTCACTTGTTAAGTAAGTCCTTTTCCTTAAATGCAGACATTGAATATGAATTTTGACACTGCCAAATGCAAAGTGGACCCTTTGACAAACTCTGCAGATGAGTTTGTATGAGTAATTGCCACTGTCATTATTTACCACTACAAGTTTTGTGACATCAGCAAATTTTACTAGCAATACATCTACATCCCCTTTCCAATTATTGAGCAATACATTAAATAGCATTAAATTGGATCTATCCAGTTCTGCACTGAAAACCTGTTCTCCATTATAATCACTACTATCAAAGTCCTCTATTAAAGTCACTGTCTCACGATGGCTCAGGTGACAACCCACTCATTATTCATCATTTAATACAGACTACGCTGATCAGAAAATTTAGCAACATAAAAAAAAAAAAAAACCCATGAAAAAACACCCAAACTGCCACATCAGACTTAATGTCAAGAACACTTTGCAAAAGTTTGTAACCAAATTTATATCTAATCTCTGTTTTCCTGTCTTGGTTAAGCCCAGTGACTTACAAGGAGGATGCAAGCATTTCTTTTGCCCTGCAGAAGTCTGTGGGAGTTGAGGCATTCATCTTGGTATAGTAAGCTCAAGCACTTAAGATCACAGGAAGACACAGTGACTTCAGTGCATTCCAAAAGTTTTAGTAGAGCTTGGAATTAGTTTAGAAATTCATCTCTCTCTATTGCAGATTTGCTCTGCTGCCCATATATCTTGCTTGCAAACCCCAGCAAGAGACTTAAACCTGACCTTGCATCATTCTTGAGCTGCACCATGACAACATAGCATCTTTGCACTACAGCTGATAGTGCCACTGACCTCAGAGGTATGACTCGGCAGGACTACAGGATGTCCAGAGGGGGAGCTGGATAATAAAGAGGGACTCTACTGAAATAATATTTCATGTAGGTTTTAAATGTCTCTGTATGTACATTAATCTCCTTGTTAAATTTTAAGATATATATGGGTCCGAATTTAGTTCAAGAGGTACAAGGATTAGGATGGATGTAAAAGCCTTTCATAAAAGCCTGAAGATCATCTGAATTTTGATTTGTACCAGCATCTTCCTTCCAGGCAATTCTGTTTTCCCTTCTTGATTCACTCAGTGCAGTTCCCTGCCGTTTGAATCCATCAGGTCTAGATGAGACCTGCTTAGGTATGCCAATAGGCAAACTCAAGCATAAAGTAGTCATGTATTCTACAACAGCTTTTCCTTTTACTTCTGTTTTTGTTCTTTGTCTGGGACTCCTGACCTGGAAGGTGGTATTACTTCCCTCTCCTTTATCTTACCAAAAATAAATTTAAAAAGCCACCCAAAACTCTTTCCTCTTCACAGAAACTGCCTTTTTCTTATCGTTGTCATTTACATTGTATGCTTGGGTTCTCTCAATATGTTAATGTTGCCATAGAAAATGTAAATGCAATAACATGCAGTAATATAGAAGCAGGGAGATGTTTTCAGAATGCACAATTCAGAGCTGAATGTTATTTTCAAAGTAGAGTTTGTTAATTGGCATAATGTATAATTAATTCACTGGAGGTTTTTGTTGTTGTTGTTTTTTGCAATACAAATATAGAATAACAGATTGGGCCCACATTTAGAAAGGCAAAGTGAAGCTCCAAGTCTTCACGCCTTTGGAATAGTTTAATGGACAACACAATTTCTTCAAACTAATTAGTACGGCCTTCTTTAAGGTAGTGTCAAGTTGTACAACCCAAAACCTCAGCTAACATTCATTGGCATAAATTCAATAAAGTCAATGCTGTCATAGAATTAAATAATTGCAGAGGTGCAGGAAAAGAGAAAACTACAAACATAACTGAAAAATGTGTACAGATGCTACCCATAGGGATATGGGTTCATACATAACTGAAAAATGATAATTAAAAAAAATCATCTAAAACTGTATAGCTTGCACTCCAGTTTTGTGAAGAGGAATGTACAATTAGAGAAGCAACTCACAGGCATCCTCTGTCCTTTAGCTCAGATGTTAATCACTTTGGTTCAGTCTCTTTCAGAACACATGAGCTTCCCTTCATCCATTTCCCAAAAGAATATTATAGGACAAACCACCTCTGACTTTGCCTAAGAGATTTGGCAAGATGTAAAAACATGGGAAGACAGGACAACTAAGATCACTTCAAAATCATCATTATGAGAATCCTTAACCCAAGACCACTATGGGAATCTTTAATCCAACCCAAGAGAGTCCTAAATGCTGTGAATGGGACAGCCTCAAAACCAGTTAATTTGAAATGTCCTATTAATGCAAGAATAAAGATTTGTTTGTAAGAATGTGTTGTGTGAACATTCTTTTGCCTAAGCTCACAAGAGAACAAGGGTATTTGTTACTCACATTATCCACCACTGATTATTCTGCTTCAGAAATTTCAGGCATCCAAGCTGAACCAACAATAAACACTGGATGCAGAGAAAAGACAGCAATCAGAATGAAGAGACTGAAAAGAATTGTCACTCTGAAAATTGTTTGACCAGAGCATTTGATAAAGCTTCCTAAATAGCAGAGGAATCCGAAATGCAAGTGAACTTGCAACCAGAAAAGAATTTCCTTCAACTTACTGGTAACTAACATACTGACCAGATTTCATTTCATAGTTGCAGTAGTCATCTTAGTAACTGCACTAGCAACAGTGATGAGACATTACATCACCAGACTCATCTGGATCACCAACTCCTTTTATCATTCTTTTCTCTCATCGGAAACCTGAGCCTAACACAGCAGGATAGGGAGCCTGTTCTTTTTCTTCCACTGCTCCCTGGGATACTAAAACCCTTAGCACACAGTGAAACTCTCCTCTTTTCCAAGGTCTGTTGTCTCCATATGTACAGGACTTGCACAAGTTAGCCCACATATCAGAAGAACAATTTCACCTTCAATCTCTTTAGTGATTTCTGCTTCAGCTGACTCACCAGACTAAAAAGAACAATTCTGCAACATTTAAACAGTGGAACAATACTTCATCTCTTATCTTCCGCGGAAGCAAAGATTCAGAAGAAAAAGTCTGTTCAGTGTGGAAATACAGATTAAACTGAATAGTCTGGATTCCAGATTTTTTTTTTTTAACTGTGTCTTTCTTGAAAGACGCCCTCCAAGCTGAAAACAATTTTAATGAAGCCAGTGGTGGGAATTGTTTACTATTTACTAATAAATCTTACTCTTGAATAATACTTGACATGTGGAAAATGTTCTGGCAAATCACAATTCATTTGCATGATACTAACTGAAGCGTTAAGTTGATCTAGTTAAATTAAAATGCTGTCTTATTGTGTAAATTAATGATAGCAAAAACCTTGGAAAAAATTTCAAGGTTCCTTACCTGAAGTTAAGCGCATATAGCCATGATTATGGTCCCTGGTAGTGTCCTCTCTTCTTTCGGAGAAGTGTCCTAAACATTCAGCATATCTTTAAAGGGAATTGGGGAATTGTAGTTGTTCAGTGGGGTGAGGGGGAAGGATGGAGTACAACCTATAGGACATACCCAAGCATCACTTTAAGGCTTAGATTCTTGGAGTCTGTAGAGTGAGAAATCCAAACTTTTTTTCTTCTTTTTTTTTCTTTTTTCTTTTAATCTGGCCCTTATTTCATTTGGGTAACTTTGCCTTAAGTGACCAACTATACTGAACTAGCCTATTTTTGCAAATGTGGTTAACCAACAAGAGTTGGAGAAACCCAGCTCAAAGCTAAATTATTGCTGAAATTTTACTTATAAATTGAAAGACAGTTTCAAATAGGATAAGATAACTTATATACCATTTTAAAATATATAATAGTAGTGTTTAGGCATTATTTTCTCCTCCCAATGAACATCATCTTTTACTGTAGCTGTTTACCATAGCTGTTTACTTGCTATACTTGCATCAAGAAAGCACCTGAGGATGAAATGTGTATTTCTATACTCAGCAGTAACTACTGAATAGGAGTGGAATTGACATTCTGCTGTAATTGGAATGCACAACTCCAAATATTTATAGTTGATATATCCACCTCCACCCCAACAGTTAAGCACTATGGTTCAGACTAACCTGCACATTATTACATCATTATGGCATTGATTTGCATTTTAATTACAGGGTTCAATTTTAAAGAGAAAGAAGGGGAAAATCCATGATGATTAAGGCAGGAAACTGCTTCTTTCAGGCACAGCAATTGTTGCTGTTGGCCTCATTCATTTCAAATAAGAGGCAAAAAAAAATTCTGTGCACTAAAGTGGGAGTAGGAAATTGGCTTTTATTTGTGTGTGTAGGCACTGGGGCAGACCTGAATCTTGGCCTTCCAAATCTCACATGAGTGCTCTGAAATTCCAGCAATCAGCTGTTCTCATCTCTCTCCCTGTGAGCTTTAAATTCTATATAAAGTTCTGGTATTTGTGACCTGGCATTTTCCAGTCTTATGTTAGTTCACAAGCAGTTCCCTAAGACAAAAGACATCAATAGGTAGCAAATGCCAGGCATGCTAGAGGGTTGTAGCCTCATTAAGACAGCTCAGTGCTACATGTGCTCTCGTATATTCATCTGACTGTAGAGCTGCTGTGTTCCCAAGACACCTTGCTCACTCCCATCAGGAGCTCAGTTGGCTCTGGTCTGATGGGCACACTGCAAGTACAGTAGGGATTTCAGGTAGGTAGGTCCTTGGCATAGCTGATAAGGACTTCAGCATTTGGAAACATCTAGTGTAAAAAAGGACAAGTTTTTGATTCTTTATATGTGAACATCTAATGCACCACCTGTAACTTAATGTTTAAACTCTTTAAGCTAATTGCTCAAGCAGAAATAATGGATAAAGATGGAGGGTGGGGAAAGATATTATAAGCAGGGCAGCCAGCAGAGAGGCTGCACCCAGCAGAAACCAGGAAATTCCTCAGATAAACAGAGAGTGTGCACAGAGCCAGATCTCTGAGAGGACAGAAAGTAAGGCTTTTCCTGGAGACACAGGCCAGGCTGCATATCGATCACTGTGATTCAGGAAACCACTGACTTGTTGGGTTGAAAGTAAGGC
This sequence comes from Dromaius novaehollandiae, assembly GCF_036370855.1. Classification (NCBI taxonomy): domain Eukaryota; kingdom Metazoa; phylum Chordata; class Aves; order Casuariiformes; family Dromaiidae; genus Dromaius; species Dromaius novaehollandiae. The sequence goes on along the minus strand of NC_088099.1, from coordinate 91,446,607 downwards.
TGGAGAAAAGGACCCACCGTGAAATAACACAGAATGGGAGGAAGATAAGCCCCTTCTATTTCCATCTCACTTTGTGTTTTCTCTGCCTTTTAAGAAGTTTGCTTTTCTAGTTTATATTTGATCTCAATGGCTAGGAACCTCACTTTTAAAAAGGTACTCAAGATCTAGCTCAAAGCTGTGGGCTGCTGCAGGATCACAGCCATGATACCTTTTTTTCACTTCAAAGAAGAAGAAAAAGTCTATAAGCCAGTACTATTCCAAACAAATCTGAAAAAGCCATGGAAGGGCCCCTCTGTGCTTTCTGCTAATTACTGTGCAAGCTTCTTTCAATTTCAATATATTTGTGCTTTATTTCATGCTATTTTAGGATAGAAGCTGAACCTAATCCAAAAAAAAAAAAAAAAAAAAAAAAAAGTCCTTGCTTTACATAGCCCTGAATTTTGAGATTCAGATCTGATTCCTAAAAGTGGACTATATTCAACAGATCAAGTAGTATATTACTTTCAGTGTGTGTATATATACTTTTACTCAATCCATTACATATGGATATATACTTCAATTAATGGATAAGAATAACACTGAAATTTTAAGACATGATCAATATAGACTGGACTGTTTTTGTTAGGATCTGTCTATAAACCAGGCAAAGCCAGAAAGAAATAAAGGCTTTTCTTTTCTTTGAATCACTTGCATATTATGTTTTCCACTGAATTTTAACATAATACTTATACTCAATTGGCAGATTTACATGCTGTGAATAAAAGTGTATAAACGGGGTCACAGTGCATAATCCAGGAATGGTAATTCATTACAAAATAGATCAGCAAAATAGGATATATATTCAAGGTACCATATGGTGTCAGGAAATGCATGCTCAGTACATAAGCAAGTCACAGCTGTTAAGAGCCAGCTACACACAGCCTACTGGATCCTTGAAAACTGACATCCTCTAGGGAAAGCTTTCCACTCACATCCACAGAAGAAACCTTGAGTCCTCTACAATCATACCAACCTGGACTTCTGCATCAATGGGCAGTGCAGACTATTAGTCAGTATATGCTGTAAAAGTACAGGAAAATGTTTTGTCCTCCATTATTTTTGTAGTTGTTTTTAAATTTTCAAGCCAAAGTCAGGCTCAGGAATGGGTGCGGGTGTTCAGGATCCTACCCTGGACTTCTGAATAAAGGGACCGAGAGGAACATCTCCCTCCCTGTTCTGCTGCGCTGCAGCAGAGACAGCACTGTACTGTCCCACCCTCCCCTCCCAGGCCCTGGCCTAGAAGAAAAACCACATAGTGTACTAAGAAATTATTAAACTACATGGGAAATTACAGTGTTCAAGGAAAGGTAAAAACCTTACTGAAGGTTCAGAGGAGTATAACAGCACCTCACAGGTTTTGTCTACGCACACAATTTTGTACCAAATCAATTGAAAGTGGGGAGTTTTAACCATTGATTTAGACTGGAATAAATCCCTGCAAATGTATTGTTTAAAACCGGAATATACTGCTTCAGCTTAATTCAGTGGGCTACTGAGTTCAGCTAAGTCAATATTTTATTTATTTTGATTTAAATACCAAAGACACCTCTCCAGCATGTCCAGCACCTAATATACTATTAACATTGCATTTTAAAATTCAACAGCATAAAACAATCAATTCAAGGGGAACTCACCCAGCTGCCTATTGAAAACTCCTTTTTCCTTTTTGTCATTTTAGAAGTAGACCTCAGCCTGCCTAAGGAGCTGTTTTCTAAAAGAGAGATTTTGCAGCAGGTCAGAAGCTCTATGAGATCCACTTTAAGACAGATGTTTCAGCAGCAGTTTTCCCAAATTTAATTAGGAAATGTAAAAACAAAACACTTTCAGCTGAAGTAGTTAAACTTGTATATTCAGCTTTTGTGAGCAAATGTATCTGGGACAGGACAACATTCCAAGCTACATTACCTAGACAAAAGGGGCTTTTAGATAATGTGCATCCAACTAAGGAATAATCATGCTTATCAGAGAATTTAAATTTGTTCCAGTGATATCATTCCAACTAAACAGTTTTCTTTACATATGAACTTGATATTGTAAAACACCATAGTTACTACTGCATGAATATCTTACTAGGAAACACAGTGTTTGTAATTACCCATCTTAATTATGTCTCTATAATCAAAGTGAATACATAAGTTACGTGAATGAATTAAAAAGCTGCAGTTTCTCTCTTAGCCTATTAATAATAGAATATAAGGCACTTGGTTTAATATCTTTATGTTACATCTTTAACATTATCTTTATACAGTATTAACATTAACATAAATCTTAATAGCATCTTGAAACAGGGGGAATAACTGCTAGCTTCTTAGTAGTCATGGCAGAGAGGACAGTTTTTCTACTGCCTTGCGTGCCATCAGACCTCACATGAGAATGTTCCTCATGCAGCCCTTCCCCACAAGGGTAGAGATTTGAGCATGATCAAAAAAACAGAGCTCCAAAGCTGTGAATTAGCTCTGCTATTCCTCCAAGAGATGATTTCTCTCCTTATACACACTGCTCTATGTTACCTCAGTATCTTCTGCAGCTTCCAGTGGAGGAAAGCATTCTGTCCGAACATCAGACATGGAGTGTCATGAGTGTCCTTTGATCCATTTCTTTTTTTACCTATGAGGAAAACTGAGAAGCAGATGGGCCAAGGCAGAAATTTTCAATGTCACCTCAAGGACTTGAATACCCAAGTGCCATTTCTTTTAATGCAAACCAAGCCTCCAAGTCCCATAGGCAGCTTTGACAGAGTCTTGGCCTACATAGTAGAAGCAATGACAATGATTCCCAGTCTTTAGAAAATAAATAGGTCCTGAGCACACCAAAGTGATCAGTCTCCCTTCCATGGGCACAGATGGTAGTTACAATCTTGCCATCTAAACTTACCAAGAGACAGTGCTTGCTTGTACTGCCCAGGAAGCACAGGAAGAACCACACTGTTACTCGGACAATGCAGTCAGGTTTCTCCGGCGCTCCATGGGGAAGGCTTCTGGGGAAAGGCCAAGGCTCTTCACACCTATTAAAGTTATTTACATCAAAGACAAGAATCCCCGTACAGTGTTAATTTCCTTCCTGAAAGTTATTATGCTTCCCTATCTTCAACATGTGATCTTTAGCTTTTTGCGATCCAAATTTGGACCTCTGCCAGATGAAGGATATATTCACTAAAGAGACAAGCCCCAACAGTCAATAAACCATTCTGAGAGCACAATTCTCACAGAAGAAATTAAACGTTGGGTTCCTACTGCTCTGGCTGCCATTCCCATGCGACTGGTAACGCCACTCAGTGCAACATATTCCCACTGACTTCATGGCCCAGAAATAGAGTAGAGAGTGCTCCTACTAATGAATGAAAGTAAAAGAAGACTCCCCAGATTATAGAATCTAAGTTAGACCTGAAAGGGGAAATCACCTCTGGTCCTTTCACCTGCAAATTCTCTGCCATACTTCATTTTCTGTGCCTGATCTAGTTTTACATTATGTTGTATTTAACCTGACAGTGTTTAGCTGTAGTATGTCAGTCTTTCAAGGCGCTGGCTCATTTTTTATTCTTTCTGAACTCTGCTCTGGGATGTGGTGCACAAAAGCCTTTTGCTTCCATTTTATATTTTGTATTTTCTCCAACTGTCTACTACCACTCCTAATTCTTTTTCATTATCAGTGTTCACAGAATATACAGCTTTACCACTGAGACGTATCTCAAATTTCTCTAGATTAAACTGGTTACCTTACATTTCCAACTTCCAATGTACCTTATTTCAGGGAGCTCTGTGCTTTTGCACCAGATCAGCACAAATTGAAGAAGTTCATTATTGATTTAGTGTTGAGCTAGGAAAGTGAAAGGTGTACTGATGAAAGACAGACTGTTGGCAGAAACCCTACAGAGTGGAGTTCTGTGAAGAACTAAGCACCGTGGCAGCAGGATACATTGAGGTGTGAGGAAATCAGTGGAATATCTGAGTAGAACTCCTCCATGCCTTTTGAAAGCCTCAGTCAGGGTTCATTTGTGGGACACATTAAAGTCTTCCATAACATTCCGGAAAACAAGCCTTGGGAATTGTTATGGTTCAGAGAATCCTTGTACATGTTGAAAACTCTTCAGTTTAAAGCTGACTTTACAATTCAAATATTTTAAAGTGACTATAGTAAGTGTTCCATTGCAGTTGAACAATCATCACAGTGCGTCATAGTAAATCTTCAGTAGGGGTTTTGGCCTGGTGCCCTTACCTTCTGACCAAGCAGATATGCCACAGGTCAGAAATCTGTTAAAACAGGCAGCAGAAATGATTCTTTACAAAACCACTAGCATGTCACTAGCATGTACTAAGCACTGAATGAAAACTGGAGCAAATATTTTACCATGAGGCTATAAAAAGAGTGATAGAAGCAAGACTTTCTTTTACAGTCCTGCAAACCTAAGTTATTAACCTTGAATTACATTTACAAAAGTAAAAAAAAAAAAAAATTCTTTACATAGCTCATATCTGAAAACAAGTGTTTTTTTTTTTTAGTAGGAGAAATCTGTGAGGACATTAGTAGGGACTTAATTACATGATCTCATTAATGCCACACAAAGGTTTGCAAACAAAATCATTTGATACCAAAGCTGAAAACATCAGCAGATGGCATCTTGAGATGAGAAGGAACATTACTCCTTGTCTTTTTTTTTTTTTAAGCATTCATCAAATGTAACGGTGAGGGCATGATGTAAAACACATTACTTGGCTGAACAAATCTAGAGAAGACAGAGCTAAATTTAGATATTCCTTGGAACAGCACCATTTAAATTCATCCTCAGGAGACAGTCACGTCACCAGATGGTCAATCACCACAATAAATAAATAAATAATCTCTGACGTAGGAAAGTCCCATGACTGAGCAAAACCATTGAGAACACCATGTTTATTTGCTACAGCCATTTTCTACAATCTCCATGTGCAATATGACAGTCAATTGGTAGGAAGCTCAGATATAAGCAGGTGATATCGTCTGTAGCTGACTATTAGTCAGCTCTTATCATGCCAGCAGGTTTGCCAGTGAAAGGCCTGCCATCAGATTCGTTTAAAACCAGCAGTTGTTGCAAAAGTCTGCTACTACTGTCATGCAGCTCCAAGAAGTCTTCTGCTGAGTCCTTTGAGCCACTGCCCTCTTTTTTACCCCAGCTGACTACTTTATAGGGGATTGCTTTACGCACATGATCCAATGCCTTTTCAAACCACTAAGAAATACAGGAAATTTCACTGAACTTGGTAGGGACTTAAAAAGACAAACTTAAAACTTAAGTTAACAAGTACAGATGAAGAAGATTAAATTAGACTGATGCGGTGTGATAAAGACTATGCCTGGTTAGGAATATACTGGCCTCTCTATGAAAGCATAAACTTTTGCAAATCAGCTTCTCAATACAGGAGAAAATTGTCACGTGGGGTCTGAAGTACACGGACACAATCAACAAAAGTCAATCTTTCTTTCAGAAGTCTTTGCTCAACAGCACAAAAACAGGGAACAAAATCTCCCAACCCTCCCATAACTCCCACTGATCTGAAGGTGACATTAAGAAAAAAGTGCCACTAATCACCATTCACTGCATGTCCTCAAGGCTTGAACCTTAGTTCAAAGAAAGAGACATGAGAAATGACAGGAATGGGGATTCAAAAAAGGCAGATAAATAGGCTATAATAAACAAAGAAACAGATGTCGAAGAAGCCAGATACTTGCTTATGCTGTTGGCCAGGGTGGCATTACTGACAGTGTCTTCCTTATTAATAAGTTCAAGTTCCTTTGTCAGCTGATAAAAAATTTGAAATATTTAGGCACCGAAAAAGTCCCATTTCTGAACTACATACTCATAGAAGTTCAGAGGGAGTGATACTGTTAAACCATCTTTGCAAACTCCTCATGCCAAAACTGTCAATCCCTAGGGAATTCCTGTCTGCCCCAGCTCCATTACTTATCAAAGAGTTATTTCCATCAGAAATTTGAAGTTACTTGAAGTCAGGAAAATCATAGTTAAGACCCTTTTCATCAAAGACATTCTCTGCGCCAAAGGCAGAATGAAAGGTTGGGGGTAACATCACTACAGCAGCTCTGTATCACACCAGCACTTTCTCCACATAATAGGAAAAAAACAAGCAAACCAACAGTTCAGCTATCCAGGTCTGTCAGTTATAATGAAGATCTGCACTCTATTATCTTTGGGAGCAGAGGGAAAACCTTATGTAGTTGATACACAGAGTAACTACTCTGTGTAGTTACTCTTCATGCAAGCTCAAAGGCAGCAGGTACAAATCAAGTACGTGTTGCATACCTAAACTTTTAAAATCTATGTACAGAGCGCTACATGCACGTATGTGGACAATCAGAAGTGGAAAATTCAGCCATAAGGTGGCATAAATCCATAAGGAGAAGGTTAATTAGATGTATGGTAGTGATAAATGGCAGATCATGTAATATTACTGGGTGAAGGAAAAAAGGAGTAAAATATTCAACTAGGAAGACAAAATGGAAGAGAAGACAATTTAAATACCAAAATGAAGAGTGCAGAGCAACTGCACAGCCATAACCTATGGGAAAGGAAAAGAAAAACCTAGAGGAGTACTGCAGCTACAGTAAAGGAAAGAGATCAGAAAAGGTTCTTTATGCCAGGATTCACAGAGACAAAACATATCAACTGAGCTGTCTAAAAGAAGAGCACACACTGTTAAAGACTATTAAGCAAGTGAATGTTGATACGAGAAGGTATAACATGTTTTGATTTCAACATGAAAGAAGAAAAAGAAGAGGGATGGTAATGGGAAAAATAAATCTAGGAAAGAGTAAAAGTGAGACAAAACAGATTGTTAAGTAAAAGAAAAGAAAAATGACTATATAGCTGACAACACATTAAGTATAGAAGGAATAAAGAGTTGCCAATGTGATTAGCCATCAGTTAAGCCCTAAGATACTTTCAAAGGGAAGTCAGGTGATCAACAGGAGAAGAAACTTAGGACAAGTATAGTACTTGAATAAATACACTGATCTGAACTAAGCAGAGAAAGGTGCACAAAATATTAATATAAATCAGAAGCCTCCACTAAATACAAAGTCTCCAAACAGCAAAAGGAAAGAATAATTCCTTGGCTATGAATGTGTTTAGGGCAGTTGTTTATCCTGGCCAACAGGTGCACAAACTACATGGATGAAATTTACCCTCGATATGGAGAAGGGATGGGAAAAATCCATAAAATGGAAGCTATTCCAGCTTTGTTCAACATTGCCAATGTACAGCCAAGTAAATAGGTACTATTTATGCCCCTGTAATATGTAGGATTAGTATTTTGTTCGCCCACCCCTGTATTTTCCTTCCAGACACTGATGACTTGTCCAGCTGACCAAAGTAATGGAAACAGCAGCAGCTTAACCACAGTTTAAATGACTCTTTCCTAATAAGCCCAAAAGATGTGCTAAGCTATCAGCTTTGTAGCCAGAGCAGGAATTCGCATCTCCTGTGTAACTTTCCCCATATCCAGCACACTTTTCTCTCCTTACCACAAACACAGCACACACCTTCATGCTCCCAGTAGATATCTTTCTGAACCTAACTCCAGGTAGATTTCCTTGTTGCTTCCTCCTGCACATGACTGTTAGTTTTAGTATCAGTAAAACAAAATCCTTCCATAGGCTTTGTGCTACACCTGAAGCAAATGCCAGTGTTGGCATTTCACCTTGAAAACCTGGCTAAAATGACACAGTACCTCTTTTCCTCCTAATACATCACAGCTGTGTCTGTAAAAACATTAGTTTAGAAGGAATAATCTTACTTTTTTAAAAAAACAATAATACTTCAGCACACTCTTTCTCATGTTTTTTCTTAACTCACTGTAAAGTGTGAGCTTCTGTTTTTTCATCACCTTCCAGTATTAATCTACACTGCAGATCTATGCTTATGGAAGAAATCAGATTATGAATTTGTAATCCTGCTTTTGGTTACTTGAAGTGAAAAAGGATGGAATTTTCCAAAGTTTAGTTTTTACTCCACACAAAATAGTCAAATATTCAACATTTTACCCTGACAGTGAACTGACAACTGACCTACATCTCTCCCAGAGATTGAAATATCTAAAGGAGTTTTTCCTTTTCATTTCAGGACTCCAAAGTGGTTAAGGAAGGCAGAAAATATTCTAAGAAAAGCACACTTAACACCAACTTTATCCTCTGTAATATCAAAGTATGATTTGTCAGCACTGAGAAGTGCGAAGTAAGATAGAAATAATGGATCCCATAAGAAGGAAGGACAACTAATATCTGCTGTGGTACATAGTGTGTACATTTCCACCACACTTCTAAAACTAGAAGGTATGTGCTGGTAACAAACATGGTGGAATTTTAAAAGGCTGATGGAGAGAGAGGAGAAATGGTACAAATCCAGAGAACAAACAGAAAGGGAAGTGTTGTAGTTTATAACAGTTATTGTCATACTGTGTGCTACCGCCCAATAGAAAGAAGCCATGAACTGATCTGAAGTGATGGACAGTGAAAGAGATGGTAGTTTCACAGGTAGGTCAGGACTTTCATTTTTCCCTGATTAGGGAAAAAGGGAGATAAGCACTCTTAACCATCAAAGCAGTACAACTATAAGCTCCAGGACAAGCCAACCCTGGAGTTCAAAAAAAAGTTTAAGTTGTCATTGCCCCAGTATAACTAAGATGTTAGAACATTTTTAACTAGGACTAACCTACCTGATTTGGTAGTTACTTCTGTGATTTTATAAGTCGGCAGACCAAATAAAAGACTAAAGCTGCAAGCTGAAGAGGCCAAATTTTATGTAGTTACAAGCTTCCTGTGGTAGTGTTTGTCTTCAATTAATTACCCCTTTTCTCTCCCTTACCCAGCCCCAAGTAGAACAAGTAGGTCACAAACTGCATCCTAGCAATGCCAGATGGGGCCAGCTGGCCATTTTGGTCACTGGGGAATATTCAGAAGCTTTGCCTTGAGTGATTGATTATAAGGTGTTACTTCAGCAAGTATAAGGAATTGTTTGGAGTGAGGGCAGAGGGAGAATCCTTCCTTATCCAAGAATCCTGAATGCAGATTAATTTCAGTTCTGGGGGGTTGAGGGAACATTTGACTCAACTACATCACTGATTCCTTGTGTTAAACACCTCAAGGAAATTGTTCCTGTGATGAAAAAAAAATAAAGAGCTTCTTTGAATGAACTCTCATCTCCCTGCTAATACACTTATTTTCTCTGCAGAGAAGTCTGTTTTACCTCAGGCTTTGTTATTCTTATTGTGTAGTACCTGCATGAGAAATAACACAGTGAAACAGAACACCTGTAAATAAGGTTGAATATTTGTCATTTTTAAAAGAGATAGTTGTATGTAAATAGTCTCATTACTTGTAGTAATTATCATCCTACTGTATGGTCACTTGGTCTGTGTGAAATGCAATATAGAAATCAGAATCCAACAGTAATAATTATTCTATAACATCAATTCTCATTACTTCAGTGTACTTGCTAGGGCATTTTGTACAGTAGATTATTTTACCACAGTGACGTGTTTTGTGTGCATACGTATATGTTCACAGAACAGTTAGAGGCAACAGAGAATTTCCTGTCTGCACACAGTGTAACATATTTTGTTAAAACTTTGAAGTACCATTATGTTAAGCAAAATGTATTACGATGCAGAGATTAAAATGCATTTTCAATTGATTCACATTTCCAATTAAATTTATGGGCAGCAAAGGCATAATGATATTATCCACAAAATTGTACCAGATATGATAATAGCACCCAACTGCATCTGTGCCATAAGAAGTATAACAGTAGCGCACTATCACTGGTTCTAATTACCTCCTATCCTTTAGAGGATGGCAGGTGGCCAATGAAATGTGAATATAAAGCCAGAGCATAATCAGATGAAGGGAGATGAAGCTGTTGTTGGCTTTTAGTTATGTAAATTAAGAATTTTACTCAACAAGTTATTTAGTCATCGTGATGAGTAGAAACATTCATTTGGAAGACTAATTATGCAGTACTTACTCTGATTAGGACACCCAGTTGTACTTTATCCTCTTTGCAGGGGAAACATCTTGAATTGTATTAAGTTTGCGGTGAAAATGGATTTTGCTCACTTCTTCTCTAGGAAATCTCCAAAGAAAACCCAACGCAGACAAAAGTAATTGGCATAATGGTGAACATGTAGGAAATGCTCTCTTCTCTAAATTGGCTCTCTCTTGCTCTGCCATTCACATCTACTTTGAGTGACTATCGCACACACAGATGTACTCAAATACCAGAAGCAGTCTTTCAGATGAAGTGCAAACTGAGGTCCTGATCGCTTGTGGTCCCTTGAGGTAGCACAGTACATTTGAAAGGACAGCAGTGTTAGCTCTCATCTACCAGAATTCTTTAGCTGCTCTGCTGAGCAAATAGCAGACCTATTTCCTCCACAAATATTTGACTGAAGTGTAAAATAAACTGTGACTGTACTGTGCCCATGACGATTTCATGTTCACTTCCTACAAATGTGCCTGTTTCCTGACACAAATACTCACCAAAAGTAAGATTTACACATTTACACTCTAGTTTTGCCAAAGGAGGGGGGGGGGGGGGAAGAGGGAAGGGAAGCACCACAACAAAAACCCTCTATCATACTGATTTCTAAAAGCTGTGATACTTAACTACATGAGTCACTCAAACGAGGAAGAATAATAGCACTTCATGATTTAGCTACCTGATTAGTATGGCTCAAACTGTTACTTACGCAAGTGTGTACCTACAAATGATCCTCACAGCAAGAATCATTCGTTTATGCAGATTTTGTATGACAGATAAGGGGGGGTATTGTATTAGTTCATGCACATTCATAGATGGAAGGACTGAAACTTTTTATGTGATAACTGCCTCTAATACTGAATATTAAAGGACTGTCAGAGAGACAAATATGTGAATACACACAAGGGAAACAAGGGAATAAGGGAACCCATATCCCCAAAAGTTATGACAGAGTCTCCATTGAGTTCTCTGTGCAAATTTCCGTTGATTTTGCAAAGAAAGTGATCAAGTACCATAGGTAATAGCATTAAAAAAAATCCTAGAAGAGTAAGATAGTTTGTTATGCTTCTCACTTGGCTATTGTAAGTACAGTTCTCCTCCTTCACATTCCCTCTTATGAATACAAATCTCAAAAAGGAAGCATTACTTTTAATCTTTAGGATTCTATATCATGTTTTTGTGCAGTAACAGACATGACTACTTGGTATTGTTCTTATGTTGTTAGTCTTTATCTCAGAATTGCATATCTGAATCAACACTTCACTAAAAACTTTAAGGTTTTTTTCCTCTGCTTCTTTGCTCATGTTAGTAAACAGGTTTCCAGATAGTTACCATCTGTTGAATATCCAGCTTTCAAGCTAGCAGTGATAGCTTTAGCAAATGTCAAGTAGAAATTGCCCCAATTTACAGATATTCTTTCCCCTTATACCTTTTGTATCGACTAAAAGATGACAGGATTTGAGTCCCTCACTTTATCTCTATCTTGCTTCGAGTAAGAAAAAAGAAAAAGAAAAAAAAGAACCTGCTTCAGAGCCACAACAATATTTGATGCTCTCTTCACCTGGGAAGCATTCCCACCAGCTCACTCCACAGTGGGACCATGTTGGATGCAAAATGTTGTAAAGGCAGTGGAATGACCCTAAATCCATAGCTGCAGCAGCTATTGCAGAACACTCTCAATGAATCAGTGCCTGACATCCAGTACCTCTTTTTCTCTGAGGAAAAAGACAAATAGCACAGCCCTCTGGAAGTCCTTGCTGGTGTTTGTCACTCAGAGGTTCTGGGTTAAGGGGACAAACCTAGAGTAGAGCCCTTGGGACATGGGAAAACCAGCCGTGGGCACAGAGTTTTGGGATGTGGCAGGTCATTGACTTCGCCATCCTCTCATGAAATTTCATGAGCGCATACCTGCATTTAAAAGAAAGGCTGCTGTCCTGTGCAGCCCCATGACCCCTGATTCCTACTGCTCAGGCTTTTCTCTCAGCCACTCTCTTCCTGGCATCCTGCTACCTTGCTGTTCTTATTGTTCACAGCATAGAGACAGGATCTGCAATACTATTGTGTGTGGCATCATGACCATGACCATGCTGTTTGCCCATAATCCACCACATTCAGGGAGGAGAGATGGGATGCATGCCAGAGTTGTGGCAGGGAAGCCTAGGGGGGCTGCACTACAGTGGCAAGGCTGCATGTGCAGCCTACCTGGTAACAGGGACTAAGCTAGGATACACAATGGATGGTTTCTGACTTGTTTAATCGTTATGAAGAAGACTTCTCTCACAGCTTCTGAGGAACTGCATTATAAAGTATAACAGCCCTTTCAGTCAGACTGGTAACATATGTCACATCTCCTCTGAGAAGCTTCACAAACATCCTTCCTTTTTCCCATAAAAGCATTTGAAGAAATGCATCACACCTACTGTGATTGCAGCATGGAACATTTCCACAGGAGGCTCCTGGTACTGACTGCAGAAAGGAACAGGCCAGAGGATCATCCCTGCATGTATCTGCACAGTGGTCTTTTGACTCATCCCAAGATGGGGACGTTAGAGAGACACCAGCATACACAGCCTCCTCTAGCCTGTCCGATAGAGCAATCCTGGGACCCAGCATGTATATTTCCATCTGGAAGTCTGTTGTAGGTCTACATAGTGAGGAGAAACACTTGCTAGGTCTCTTACAAAGAGCAGTTGTTGTCCCAGGTCTCCAAGAGCATAGTTTTCACTTTCTTGTATTCATGGCATTACTCATTAGCCTTCTTACAGCCAGCGATGGTCATAAGATCAAGAGACTTCTGATTTTCCCACACAATTCTCCTCTGCCACTGGAGAAACCCTTGGTTCAAGAGCCTTTTGTTAGCAGCAGGAGAGAGAGACAGAAACAAGACTGGCAACAAGGCTACAATACAGGTCAGAAATGCATCCAGGAGGCAGGACTGGAGATAGGCACTCCTACAGCACAGCTCAAACAAGGACTAAAGACCCAGGGCTGAGGTGAAATTGGGCTCCCAGGGCAGGATGTGGGTGGAGGCCCCAGCTGAGGCTGGTCAGAGCCATTAAGGCCTGTTAGTGTCCTCAGAGCCCTGACAAACAGAGCCTTCATTTCAAAACTATGCTACTGCTTTGAACCAAAACACTAATGTAGATACAGACACTGCGGATATTGAGGGAGAGCAGTGTATAAAAGAAGGGCAGAACAACATAGTCACAACCTGCCTTGCAGTTCTGTCAAAAAAATCATTTAGCCTTAATCTTTTACTTTTGTCTGAAACTGAAAGAAAAGATGTGAATAACTCACATAGCCATGTATAGAATCATGCCATTTAATAATAAACCCTTCAGACACAACAAGCATGATACTTATCTGCTGAACTCACCATTCTGCCTCCAAATGGTAACTGTAGGGTGAACAGGCTAAAACCAAATCAGAGATTTTCCAGTTCAGTGGCACTAGAACTGCACTGAAATTGCATCTTTGAACTTACATGTTGCACTTTACAATAACGACCAGCCCACCTGCCTGCTAAGACTCCCTCTTTGCCTCCTGAAACAACAACTGAAGACAGTTCTGAAGCTGTCTAAAAGTGATGCCCTTTTCAAATCAAATACACAAAGGACACAAATAAACTGGCACAGAGGTTTTGCTGTGCGTTCCTTCCTTTGCAATTCATTTTTTATAACAAAGAAGAGAATCTGAAGCAAGCTAACTATCTCATTTTCCAAGTCAGAAGAAATTATTCAAACAGTTAGAGCTGGATCAAACTAAGATTCTGGTTCTGAACACGCAAAATTTATGGGAAGGGCCAGACTCAGACCCTATCTTTGGAGGAGGTCACTATGTCTGCAGTAGGACAGAGAAAATCTGATATTATCACAGCTCAACATTAGGATGTTTGGATTCAAATCAAGATCAAAAAGTGGCAGTCCAAGTTATAATTTATTAATCATTTATGAAGATTTTACTGATATCTACAAATAATCTGAGAGGCAACTTTTGTATCCACAGCATGACATGCTCCTCATCTGAAGAACCATCTATTTGAAATACTGTTCTTGCTCTCTCAGTTTCAGGTTAGCAAAACGGATGTTTTGCTGACACCAACAGGTAGAAATAAGAAAGGTACCATATATCACTGCGCAAGCAGAGAACAGGAAAATGATTAGTGACCTGCTTCTTATTTATACGTTTGTTTTAATCTCCATGCATAGTTCATACTTTGTTGGTATGCAAAAGGGAAGAAAAAAAGAGGATAAGTGTTCAATAGGTCAACTATTGATGTAAGAGTCTGAGCAAGCAACTGCAAAATTCACTCCAGTAATTTATCTGCATGGGTCAATGGCCATTGACTGCCTGAAAATAAGGGTCAATCGCAATGATAGATTTCAATGCCATTGCTATGAACGTATATTAATAAACACAGCACAGAAGTGATTTTTGACTCTATGGTGGACAGGACAGATAATCAATATCCATGTGTCCTTGCCCAGACTGAACTTTGTACTTGGATTATGCTAATTAAAGACTAAACAAAGTGCTGATGTTTTCATATAATTAAGAGATGGGGGAAAATAATAGAGTGGCAAGTGGCTTTTGTTGGCTATTTCACGCTGAAATTAGCAAAAAAAGCACAGCTAAGTCATTTGGGAAAAGCAACGTGTTTTTTGCAAGCATCGTCTTCTGTCCCATATAGTATTTCTCTTGCACAATTGCCACAAGAGCAGGTTCAGCACTTTACTCTGCAACCCTTTCATCTTTGTTTGCATTATTCACATTTGGGTGCTTTTGCGTACAAGACCCCAAAATGCCTGGACTGCTGTTTTGTCCAGACGGGTGGCTAAGCCATGAAGGCTGACTCAGCCCTGGATGAGTCAGACAAACAGAGCATTGTTTCTCAGATATTGGAAGCTGCCTCGTGGATAAAACCAAAAGTGCAGATTCCTGGCAGCCTACCCCCATCTGAACACCACAGTTCCCCTTCCTCTCATCTGCAGCCCTCGACTCACTCCCTGACACTCAGAGTTACACAGCCAGGCTGGCTGAGGGACTTAATCCAGCTGAAAGCTAATCACTGGATTTTGTAGGAGTGAGATGCAGCTGGAGCATCTCACCTCTCCCTTGCAGTCTCACAACTGTCAACATGGCACGTGGCCGGGAGTGGGACTGTGAAACCAAGGCAGGGCTAAGCAGTCTGGACTTGAAACAAGCTAAAACTGCAGTGGACCCACCTTGAGACACAAACTGCAAGGAAGTGAGGCTAAATTTGTTTCTTGTCACGTATAACCTGTAGCTCCGTGAAATGACAGAGTTTCAGTCGCTTGGCACAATGACTGACACGACAAGTACTGTATTACACTGTTTGACTGTTCTGTTTGGTCATTACGTAAAATACCTACAGCATTCAGATATTTCATGAAATACTTGGCATTAATATTACAGTCATACTGTGAAACCAGTCACTGAGTGAAATTACTAAAATTTTCATTTATTTGGAGAACACATGCATTGCAAAAAAAGTGTTAATTTTCTGAAGTGATATGTAGTACTGTATGGGTCTAGGGGTGAGTATAAAAGATGACATAGCATTATAAATATGCATAATAGGCATAGCTTTACTTCCTTTTTGAGTCAATAATCCCAATAATCAGGAACCAGGTGTTTTGCACATTATCTGCCTATTATTTTCAATGTTTTGCTGATATGAGTGAAAACTTTATCAAATTCTCAAAATGCTGAGGTTCATATCAGAAGAATAATATATTTCTTTTTTTGTTAAATATATTTGTCCTAAAATTACCTTGTATGCAAAGTAAGCAATTTGGTTATATATATATATGACATCTATAGCATAAATTTGAGATTCTCAGATGATTGTAGATGAACCTGGTTTTCAAAATCGTAATGCCAGTTCTATACCTACACATGAAATCACACAGAAAATGGCAGGTGCTATTATATTTTTGTCTCCCTTCAACCCAGAGATTTGAAATGTGGATGCACTTGGATAAGCTAGTGTCTAAGTGGGAGCAATAACTAGATAGTTAATGTGCTAAAACTGTTATTTATTACACAGAACAAGGCCATTTTACACCTACATTACGTTCCTTAGTCTTATCCACTTATTCTCTCACAGTATGAAAGTTGAATCTTTCCTGAAGCACAGAATGATGTCTATAATAATGAAAATAGCCATCTAAAAAGTACTGATGAATAACAGTAAATATGAAGTGAATCAGAAGCAAATCAGTTAACTATTTCTTTTCAATTCTTTTCTTCTCCCCACTTCTCCACATTTAAAAATTTTTTAATTCTTACTTTTTCTCTGAATTGAGCCACAGAGCAAAGTTAATTGGTCTCCTAGTGGCTTATCAGTAACTAACTTTTAATTCAATTTCTGTAACAAAAAGCAATTCATGACAACTTATTCAGGGAAAGAGTCTTTTTTTTTTTTTTTTTACTGAATCATAAATCTAGATACTATTATTTAAGTTGAATGCAACAAGTCAAAACATATGTCTGATTTTAATTTATCTGTGTTAAATTTTGATGACTCTAATCTTCAAATAACGGTCTGGATTTTTTGAAACATTTTCCAATCCTTTCTTTTCATTGAAACTAGAATTCAAATTTAAAGTGAGTTTAGCAATAGTTTTGCTTGCTTCTGAAAGAAACGTACTAGTCTCAAAAGATTTACCTCTGCTCAAGCAATAATTTCTATTTTCAAATGAATTTTTTCTAGTTACAAAGTTTCACTTTGTAACTAACCATTTTCCCTAAAGCAACCAGAGTGCTGAGGTTTTGCAGACACCTACCTTGGGTGCAAATGACAATGTCTTTAGCATTCTGCCTTAAACTGTGAGCTTGGATTTAAGTTTGTGCTTAAGTTCCATTAGCCTCAAAGAGACTTAAACACATTCTTAACTTTTTTTATGTACTTACTCTGAACTGAAAATTCAAAGTTTATTGTGAGTGTTCTTTAATATTTGCTGTTTCTTTCTCTCAGCAAGTGACTGTACATATTTTAATGTGCATTTTAAAGTTTGAGCACAACATAGCATTATCTATAGGCAAAGTAACTTGTACTTGATCATTTCCGTTATTTACATCAGGTAGACTAGCAGGATACACAATAGCTAAAACTGTAGAAGCATAATAGATTTCTTAGTTCTCTGACCAGTTTACCCACCCACTCGCTCGCTCAAAAAAGGAGGTTTCATACCAGCTGAACCACTTAAGTCTCCCACCTTCCCATCCATCTGTTCCTCCTATATACACTCAAAAGGGAAAGTTCAAATCAATTGAACTATTTCATTTGACTGTAAATAAAGGTTTTTAGGTGTCTTAAGAATCCTTCCTCTCCGCCTCTATTTCCCTCCTGTGCCTCTGTGCACACATTTTCCAAATCTTCTTTTGAATGTGTAAAAAAAAAAAAAAAAATGTTGAGACCTTTCAAATACTTTCCTCTTTAAATAAACCAAACTGCCTTTGAACTGTAACACAAGTCTGTGGGTTGCACTGGCTTCCTGGCAATCATTGTAACTTGGTACATGTATTTCATTTAAATAAATACATCAACAGTCTTGAACGTTGTATAGTTATTACACAGTATAAAGTCAGATTAAAGAAAAGTTCTACTGACTTATCCCAGTGGTAGAATTTCCACCACTTAGGTGCCACAGTGGTATTAAGAGCAGCTATTGTGGTATGAAGACGGGCTATTGATCTGCCAGTCATTTAGATCAAGCATCTGACTGCAGAGCACCCTGGAGCCCTTCTGGCCCACATATCTGGGCCTCTTTCCCAGGTAGGAGGCATTCTGGAGAAGAGCCAGCTGCCATTCAGATATGGGGTCAGGTCCCAGCTGGGGCACATAGCCAGGGTCTTGGGTGCCCCATTTACAACAAATTACCTTTGTGTACTCTTTGTAGATCAAATATTAAAAAGATTTTGGATATATATATATATATATATTTAATCAAAAAACACATTCCTCTTTAAAATAGTTGAATGATTTTAAGGCTAATTAAACAGAATAATAGCATAGATTATTTTACTCTTCCTAATATCTGGAGTCCAGCTTCCTCTTCAAATGTACTTGGTCATTTAGCTGATTATATGACATGAAATGTAAATAGATAGGTAGGGTGATTCTACCTACATCTCTGTCATGATGACTCCAAACCAAACAATGGTATCTTAACCCTCGTTACTAAATTCATCAAAATGGCAATATGAGACATTTCAGGTAGTACTCACAGATGCTCTGGAGATTGCAATTGCACACATTCTATTCTCTTTAGCATTCTAATCTCCCAGCTATTTAATAATGATTATTTTTTCACACAGCACAGTGAAGATCTACAGACATTGGTTTTGTTACTTAGTTTGAGCATGGACTTGTGCTGGAAGCTTGACTCAGGCTAACACCCCTAAACAATGCAGTATTAATAATCTCTAAATTAAATTGCTAATCGCAGACAATAACAGGTACATTAAATATTACCTTAAAATTAAAATTAAATTTAAAAAGAGCTGTTACAACACTTGAACCATCCCTTAAGATGGAGCGGTATACTTTGAGAGTTGTGATTTCAGTTCACAGATGCTCAGTCTCTACCTGCCGTCAGGTCACTAGGAAAATGGTGAAGCGTGCTCCAAGCAGCCCCTTCCCCACAGGGGCACTTTGGGAATGAGATGTGGGCTGGAGGGACTGTTTTGATGGTGGAAAACTGTTCCAGCCTTACCAGACAAACCTCTTCACTGTGCTCTAGTTGTTCTCTGGGCAATAACCACAGAGTGGGACGTGGCCTTGGCTTCATTGGGGGGTTGGATGGATAGCTGACCTGGGAGCAGGGTCCGCTCCCTTGGGCTGGGGTGCTGGGGAGCCAGAGGAATATCACTTTCCAAGTGTCTTTGGCTAGACAGCCAGCATACATTAGCTTTTGTGCTAATTTTTTTTTAATGCCTTCTGTTTAACAATTTTGTGTTTGTGCATTTCAGTATTAATTCAACCAAGCAGTGCATTATTTTAGCTCCTCCCACATATTTTGAAGTATTAATGACAATATTATTCTCTAGCTTCTCCCACAGCTGGGGAAGAAACAGGGCAGTTGCCTTCTGTGTGGCTGTACATATTAAGGAAAGCTAACCAGGTATTTTCTACCAAAACATTTTTATTTGATTTGACAAAACTGGTGATGGGGAAAAGATGACTTTCAATGAGTCTCTAGAGTAAAAAAAAAAAATCCCTATTTTTTGAAAGAAAAAATAAAGTTGATGCATCCAATTTTCTCAGTTGCAAAAAGAAGTATTTTGTTTTTCCTACGACTTCTTGCCTAGACGTTTCAGTACATTAATATCAGGAAAGAAATTGCAACAGAAAAATACTTCAAAATCAAAACAACTTGATTGATTCAACTTCTTTTTTTCTATTAGCAGTTTAGAAATATTCTTAAGAACTTAACTCTTAAAAGCCTTTCCTGGAAGGAAGAATATGCTTCTCACCCACCATTATTCCTAGGCACATGAGAAGTTCATGTGAAGTGAAAGCATATGAAGGATGGCAGTAGATAGAGCAGACAAATTAGTGTTTCTCAACCCTTAAGATCATCACCATTGAGGGAGAGAGACACACAAGACACATTTAGCATGCAGGGCTGGCAGTGTGCAATGTTTGTTTGCTGGAATAGCGTCAGTACACGGTGACATTGCAGTGGAGTGACTCAATAGCAGCTCCTATTGATGTGATGGTTTTTGAGCAACACCACAAAAAGAATATCTAGAAAGGACACTTTCACTTCCTACAGATAGGGAGACTGCCTCCATTCGGTGCATTCCCGTCTCTCCTACCTCCCAACTTTTCGAGGAGTAGATGGAAATTTTTTCTTCATCTTCCTCTCCTGGACACTTACAGAAGAGGAACTTTCTTATTTCACTTCTTCTTTTCCAACTTGCTTGCAGGTATTATTCAAAGAACAACAGAGAAAACTGGGAGAAAAGGGTTAAGGTTTAACTGCTTTAAAAAGTGGAAGTGAAATTTCAGCAGTACAGAAATTAGTGCCAGCATTCCCTTTATGAAACCAAATTTCCTCCAAGAAAGTTAGCCTCAGTATTATGCATCTGCAAGGAGGATCTGGGGTGTCCAGAAGGCACAGAGAGGAGGAGGTCCAACAGCCAGTGCCCCTGCGCACTTTCCGCAGTCCCATAGCTGGTTAGCAGGACATTTCCAAATTTAACATTGCCAGGTCTTCTTCCACCTGCAGCCCGATGCAAAGTTTGTTAATATGAGCTGTCTGCTCCACCATGTGGAAGCTTGCGAAAAACGCAGCAGCGCCCTGCAGCAAGCACAGAGCACCGCACGCAGCAGTTATAGTACTTCTGCACCAAGCCGTCCAGCCTTCCTAAGCAAAGAAATGGAGTCAGCATTGCCATCCTCTGCCAGCCCGGCTGGCTGTAGCAAAGCACCCAAAATGATACATGGTCAGGGAAGATGCTTGATTTCTTCAGGCTGAGCTGCCGTTGGATTAGTTTAAAAAATGAACTGCCGAATCCCCCAAACTCCTGAATTTGAGTATCGGCCAAACTTAGCGCAGCTGTATTCTGGAGCTGTATATTTGTCACAGATGCTCATGTCCTCCGTAAATTACTGTTGACTAATGAACAGCAAGGAGGGTGTTTTTTCAATAAAATACACATAACATTAAATGGCGAAGCAGGAACTGACAGAACACATGGCTCAAGTGCATTAATTAAAAGCAGTTTAGCTGCTGGGAAACTGTCTGCATCTTGATGCGAGCAGCTGCAGGCAGTCCCAGGGCTGTGAGCATACATTTTAAAATCACTGAAGGACTAGATGTAGTTAGAACTACCTCAGTAAAATAGAGACACTAAAATAAGTAGGTGTTTTTTCAGGGACTAGAATATTCATGCGCAAAAAAAGAAAGGACCATCTCAGCCCCACGTACGCAGTGAACCCTTTTGGCCACTTATTTACCATGCAATGCTGGGGACAGACAACTTACATAAATAATGTCCTGGATACTGCTAATGCATAATTTAAAAAGAGAGAGTTTGTCATGAGTACCATTCCAAAACTATTTGTTTGCTGGATGTTTGCTTAACCTATCAGCAAGGTTTCTGCAGTTATCATATACTCAGCAGAGGAGCTGGCTGAAAAAGAAGTGGGTGTAGAGGGGAGAAGTGTGCATATTAGTATTATCATTGTTTATTTCTGCTCCCTTCCTCTTTTTCCTCTCCAGACCATTCAAAATGCAAACCATTTTTATGCCTCAAAACAGAGCAAAGAAAATCCCAAGCCCTTCATAAAGCCTAATACTGTACAATGGCTTAAAACATAGGTAAAAGCAATCACCAGTTGTGTTAATTACCGCTCCTGATTCTTTCGTATTAACTTATATATACACGCATATATATTAAAATATATAGTTATATAAGTACATATATGCACATATATATTATACATATATATAAATGCATATATTTATATACTCATGGGAAAGGGAAACTGTCCTCTAAACTCCCCTTAGCTCTCTATGGGAAGAACTGCCATTCTAATAGCTACTTGTAATACAGCAGCGAGTGCCCAGGGAGCCCAAGGCTCAAAGACTATTGTCAGTACTTTTGATGCAGATGAAGTCTCCAGTTCCCAATCTGATCCTGAAGAGGGGAAGGGAGGGTGAATGAGGGACAGCCTTACTGTCCTGAAGTTTTCCAGCATCACTAGAGGGCACACACTTCGATCCAGTTGTATCCAGACCTAGGTTGCATGAGGTCCTGCAAAATTTTATCTGATTATCACAGAAACAATAGGCTCACTCTCCCCATATGAACTATATACATTTTACAAAAGCTGAGAGGTGCATGAATACCACTACATTGTAACCATTACTATGTCTTATTTAACTTGGATGACATTTAAATAATATTGTTAACCTTCTTGAAAGGCTGACTTCTAATGCAATAGCTCACCTTTATCTGGCTAACCTTCATTCCTGACTGGGCATTTTCTGTGCAGCCTTTGAGGATATCTGATTAGCTATATGTAGACATAGAGGCCATAATTAAAAATGAATCTAGAAAGCTGATATTAAAGCTTCCTGTCCTTCCCATGCTGTAGGAAAAAAAAGTCAGCAGTGGGGTTAATGGCTGTAAGCACCTTGCAGAGAAAACTGAGTCATGCAGGACTGACACCCCGTCAGTTCTCCAGTATGAACTTAGGCTGTGCAAGTCAGTGAGTGCCATGGGAAGGTGAGCCACTGATTTTTCAGCAAGGATAATGTTCTGAGGTTTTGGTGGGGTGAGGGGCTCTGGTGCCCTGGGCACTGAACTGGAAGTCCAGAGGATCCAGATTTCTTTCCCTGATGAACCAAAGACTGACGCTTATTGGGCCACTGTCTTATATTCCATCCCTTCTCTCTCCTATTTTGTGTGCAAGCCCTGCAAGGCAAAGACAGTCCCCAGCATGTATTCACACAGGGCATAGAAAACTGCGTCAGGCTCACTGCTGTGCTTCGACAGACTGACGCAACGCAATTGGATGCCAGTTGCACTTAGCACAACAGCTGTCTGTCCGTCACCGATTTTTTTCCTCGCTGTCTACAGTGTTGGCTGTGTGGACCCAGCTCCAGCACCGTGCAAGGTCTTACACCTGCTTTGTGCCCCCTGAGGCCAGGGCTGGGTCTGTCCATGCCACTCAGCGTGCAAGCCACAGTCTCCTTCACTGCAAACCCTCCAACCTCTGTTTTGCTCTGTCACACTGGCTGGAGATTAGAGGCAAGGCACCACATGTACTCTTTCAAATATGAGGTTTCTGGAAGAGAGTGGTTTATCAAAAGCACCACATTAATGGCCCAGTCATGCCCTGAATGAGGTGGAAGCCTGGCAGAGGTAGTGGTCACTAAATAAAGGCAGTAATATCTGCACATATAGAAAAAGACTTGTGAGTTCAGAATGCTTCATCTTTTCTTTAAAAGATAATTCTACTGAGAAGGAAATAAACCAGAAGAGGTGTAATGCAAAGGAAGCTAATCATACTGCTTTTTTTGTTATTTATATAACACATCTACTAAGATAGATTTAATGAAGTAAAACAAGCTCACTAAACAGCTTCATTTTCATTTGGTAATCCAAGGCCTTTCTGGAGATGTATGAGAAACACCAGTAACTTGGACGAGAAAAGTGCTCTGCCTCCATTAATGTTTTATGTCAGAGTTACAATTTTATTCTACAGCTGCATTATTTCAACTTCTAAGAATTATACTGTAGCATATTAGAGACTGCTTTATAAAGCAGTTAAATTACTATCACATGGTTAGATCAACAGCACAAAAGCACAGAACTCTGTTTTTGATGAACAAGCCAACAAAACTAAACCACTCATGGGAAATTGTTCCTTAAATACTTTTGCAGCAGCACTGAGTATTGTATTCCTAGATTAAAATTCCAGGTAATGCTTCCTGTCTATCCACTTCTTTCTTTCTTTCTTTCTTCAATTGGGACAATAGATGAGGTTTTTCAGAAGTAGTTCAGCAACTAAGATTGCTACACCCCATTGCCAGAGAGACTCTAAATTCCAGGAAGCCTGTATTTCATAGAATCAGGCCTATGTTTACTTCAGATTCATTGAAATGACAGAAGGTACTTGCAAAAATCCCCTAAACTATTTCAGCAGAGAAATGCTGAATTAAACTTCAGACTAGTTTTCTGAAAAGGTTCAAGTAAGGAGCGGGGATCTTCTCACAACCTGTAGCCTGGCTTTCAGAAGTACTAAGCAGCTTCTAGTGCAGTCCCTGGAATCTCCTGATCTTCAACCACAAAAGTATGAGTTTTAGGCAGGTGAAAGTTATATGATACAAGCTGTAGCTAGCAACCCTCCCAGACAGCTCCTCATCAGCCTTCTTCCAAGATTTTTCAGCACTAAGAAGACTGGAGGGCTGGATTACATGACTGCTCAAAGTCTTTCCAGACTTATTTTCTGTTTCTAAGACATAAAATACAAAGTTTTCATAATTTCAAGCTCCCTCCCAGCAAGTCAGCAGAAGGTGCTGTGAAAGATAGGAGCTGAAGACTTCTCTGTGTAACTACAGAGACGGTTTCACAGGACATCAAGCTGAGGAATGACTCTCTGCTGCTTATGCCACAGGACGTCAGAGCAAGAGTGGAGGCACTCACAAGGAATAATTCCCAGTAGGCGTCCCTTTAGAGACTGGACACAGCAGGAAGCCTGGACTGGAACCTAGCTCTTCTTGCCCAGCTGTTGGGAGCAATGCTACCCTGGCTGGGTACAAGCACCTCCGGAGTACTGAACCAGCACTGGGCTCTGTGCTGTGCAGCCAGAGCTGCTGTGGGTTATGAGGTGAAAGACTCATTTACCAATTTTATTTCTGGGCAGTATAATGGAAATTGCATTGACTATGTCCCTGCTCTTGAACAATGAGTAAACTAGAGATTGTGCTGGAGGCGGTTTGCTTCATTGTTCAGATAAAAATAGTCTCCAGTCAGCTTTACTTCATGTCACTGTTGTTCACTCTTTTGGAAGCCAGACTGCTTTAGGTTTGACACCACGTACCCCTGCCTGCTCATACTCAGACCCACATATTTCTATCCCTGGTACATGATCCCATCCCTTTCTTGCTGGCTTCCTGCCATTGACCACCCGCCTTCACATTCCCTGCTGTTGCCCAAAGAACAGACAGCTCTTCTGCTAGAAATGTACCCCTGGATGAATATGTCTCTTGGTAAATGCAAACATACTTTTTTCCTAGAGTGATTAATAATGCAAGATCCCCCATGTGTGGAGTATCAAAGCTGATATGCTTTAAAATATCTGTCTTTTCCAAAGGCACTGAAAATCTAGTCTGTCAGAGGCAAGCTTCCAGTACCTCCAAACCTGAAAGTGCCCAAAGCCATTACTTTTGAAATTTGGGCTGAGATCTAGTTTTATCACCACTGCTGGCATTTGAACACAAGTGTCTCTGTTCTTTTCACTCACAGAACATATTCTGCCAATAGCTTAATTTCAATTTTTTAGAATTGAAATTTTAATTTTAAACCAGATATTTAGAACTTTATTGTTGGAGGAATTGAGCTGAGCAGAAAAACATATCGCAAACTTAAGTTATTAGTGAAAATCCAGCATTTGGAAAAATATATTTTGGATTTGACATAGTGAATTACAGGAGACCTGAATTAGTTTGCTCAACAGCAGCATTTCAACATTTCACATATGTAAATTTCCAAAAAGAGGAAGGATTACATTAAAACTCCAGGTGAGTAGACAAAATCTTTCAAACATTTTTAACAGCATGTATCGTTCCCTTGAACAGACCATTCCTTAGTCCTGCCTACTGAAATTAATGAGCCTAGCAACAGGCAGACAGGAGAAGGAATCCACTTTTTCTTTTCCGGTTGGTATTTAGGCACAGATGAAAAGTACTCGGATGCTAATTCAAGTAATAAGCTGGTAAACCACTACTTTTTCTCACTCTTAAGGATGTGCAGTAATAAAATCCACTATGGTGGTGACGGAGTTCACTGGGTAGTTTTCTGAATGGCTAAGTTCATCTGGAGTATTCCAGGGTACCAAACTATGGTGAATAAAATTGTTCAGAGGAGTCTCGGACTCAGAGTATGGGAAGTGTTTAACAACATTAAAAAGGTTTTCAAGGACAGACTACAAATGAGCGCTGAAATCAGGAAAAAAAAGTGAAAAACAAAAAGGTGATTAGAAACTATTTTTAGCTATTTCAATCCCTTGCAAATTGGGAAAGACTGAAATCTAGCAGTCAGCCTGATATGCAGTGACTAACTAAAGGGCTAAAATATTGGTTAATAAAATAAATTTTCACTAAAAAATGTTCTTTAAGCAAGAAATCAAGTGGTTAGAAGAAATTTCTGGAATATACAGGCATGGTTAGTACATTTTCAATTCACAAATTTTTTTTTTTTTAAAATGATGGGACACATACCCACTTCATACCTGCCTTCCTACCAGTGCTCCCTGGCAACAACGCTCTTTACCAGTGGTCCCAGAGATCTCTGCAGACTGCGTGGAAGCAAATGCTAAACACACAAATCAAAGGCACATGGCTTCACCTCCTACACAGATTTCTAGGAAAGCATGAATGGATGTAATGGATATTACCATGTTAAAGACTGACATCAGTCTTTTTCTCTACTAGATTAGCAGTCTCAAGCAACCTAATATACTCAGGTGCACTGTAGCATGCTGTTGACAGCCACAAGTAGATTTGGTTAGTTATCAATCAAATTATTAAAGAATCAAATTAACAGGGTCATGTTGATGGGATTTAAACAGTTCATGTGTAGTTGTGGTTGTCTAGTCAAGCAGAAAAGGTTCTTTTTCCATCTTGCCTCATTACCAGTAAGGTGTGTAGCTTCAGGGAAATAATCTTCCTGCTTAAAGTCTATGTTTGCTTCTGATCCACTGCCTGCCTTCTCTCTCTTGCTTTTGCTTTTTGTGCCTTCATTTCTCCTTTCACTTTTTACTGTGTCTCTTTGGACTACTAGCTGCTCCAGCTAGTGTGATCCCAATTCCTTTCAGATTCCCTGGACGCTGTTATAACCTAGAGAATAAGCATTGGGAAGAAGTGTCTTCCTGAGCAGATGGCTCTTGTAGGGAACTTCCCTCCAAGGGATCCTGGTTGCTTTCTGGTTTGGTGCCAGCTCTTTATCTGGTTAAGTGTGTTTTCCAGTGGAGCTTCCTGAGTTGGTCATAAATTATTCTAACAAGCTAGATTTCCTCTCAGAAATTTTAAGAGTGCCTTCACCAGAAAGTTTTCTCAGGTCTGGAGAAAGAACTGAGCCAAACAGAGCTACCCTTGCAGTGCCAGTAGCCCAACACCTACAGCACACGAGCAAGAGTGGGGGGAGGCACTGGAGAACTAGACAAGGTTCAAGTCCCTAAAGCTACTGCTCAAAGATTGGTCTCCTCAATTCTTCACTCAGGTGTGTTACAGGACAATCTGGGGCTGCCTTCAGTGAGGGCATGGAGAGGGGCACAGAAGGTGAGGTGAAGCATGAACAAATGTGACAGGTGAGAGTTAGGTGGAGAAGGTTCGAAGGAAAGGAGAACAGAAATTGGAGGTAGAGAGGGATGGAAACAGTGGTGCTGGAGGAGGAGATGCAAGCAGCTGAAAGAGAAAGGGAGCTGATAGCATCCCGAGGGAGATTAAGCCAGAT
Organism: Dromaius novaehollandiae; assembly: GCF_036370855.1. NCBI lineage: Eukaryota > Metazoa > Chordata > Aves > Casuariiformes > Dromaiidae > Dromaius > Dromaius novaehollandiae. The sequence continues at coordinate 91,419,324 of NC_088099.1, read as the reverse complement.
GAAGATATTAGTGACATTTAGAGCTGATAAAATTCTCTATGGAGAGCTATCTTTATAATTGTCATAGGGCTATTATCTTCTCTTCTTTCCTTTTTTCTGTTTGCCACTACAGTTTGGACTCCTTTAGTGCGAGGGAGAGTCAGAGCCTGGCAGGCTTCAGAGCAGCACTGAAACCATCTACATCAACATCCTTAAAAAGGCAAGTGTACATCCAAATTAAAAGGAAGTTTCTGAGCAAAGTTTTCACTGCTGCTTAAGAATGATAGATGGGAGTCTGCTAGAAAGACTTTGCTTATTATTCTCCCTTGATATAGCCTTCAAAAATCATTACACATTTTTACAAAAGAGTCAACAGTTTTAAAAGAGCCCCACTGGTCTTTCATCACTATCCTTAATGCACATCATGCAAACAGTATTCTCCTTCGTATTCTGAAAGCACATACTAACCAGCAAGTGGTCCTGTAGAAATTGAGATGACCTCTTTAAAGACCCCTTGCATCTTTAACAGGAAACAGCACTTTGCCAGGAAATCTATCCAAGTTGAGAGAACCATGGACTTAGCAATGCAGGAAAAAAAAAAACTCTACTTGGAAACTAGTTTAGAAATGATTTACTGTTTGTAGATCTGTGAGAGATTGATAAGTTTTTCTCCAGCCCCTGGGTGATGTGTCATCTTGATCTCTCAGGTGTCTCCTATTAAGAAGCTTAATTAAATTAGTTTAAAAAACAGAAGGTTTGTTTTCTCTATTTCAGTAAATTTAATTTGCTCCCTTGCTATTAAAGCCCTAGTAACTAGGTTAGTAAAAAAAAAGGGGGGGAGGGAAGGACAGTACTAGGATTTGTACAAATCAAAGAAGATCAGGAAAAAAGCCCCTAGTGGGTGAGAACCATATGATGATGGTATCGTGTCCCAAAGGAAGTAGTTGAAACTGTATTGACGGAATAAATTAAAATGAGCCTGGGAAAGGGCTAGTTACAGTAGTGTTCAGGGGATGGAGGCCACAATTCTGTTAGCACTGGTTTCTATCATTTAATGCTACTGCTGTTCGTTACAACACAAGTGTTGTAGCTTAAACTATGTGTGCATACTGCACATCGTGCATGTATCACTACTTAAGAGGGTGGTGAATAACAGCCTCCAAAAACAAACAACAGCATCTCTAATAACTGTAATATTTAGAAGGAGACTCAATGAAGCAATCGAATAGCCATGTAATTTTACAGTACAAAGAAATCTGTACACTGATAACTTTCTTCCAAATCTCATGGGAAATCACAATTTTTGCAAATCTTCAGTGAGGCAAGCAACACTGGAAATACATGGACTGCCCTACAGGGCTGCTGTTATGTTCTCCTTAGATAAGCCTGCAGCAGTGAAACGTGTGAACCTGAGGAGAAATACGTGGATATATATTGCAAAAGAAAGAGAAGAAAGGAAGCTTTACTGGCAGATAATTTGGTCAGGTCAAAATTGGTGAGTTTTGCAGAAGATGTTTTAAAGAGAAAACAGGAAAGGACAGGGAGTATACCTAAAGGAGGCTGGATTCCTGAGGGCACCAAAGCACTGGTGTCACAGTTATTCTGGCAACTGGAAAAGCAAGAAAGACATTAAAGCTACAGAGTAGCTTCGTATGGTTTTACTGTGGACTACTAAGTTCATCAACACTTTCCTTGCTCCTGCTTCCCTCTCTGGCCCCCTCTTCTGCTGCTGTCACCTTACTGAAATTTGCCAGCTCAAGGATAAAGTGAAAAAGAAAAAGCACCTTTCCCCGCCCTCCCCAAACCCTCCATTATTTTGCTTTCTGCCTTGGAGCAGCACTATTTGATTTTTCCCAGACTGCCGAGAAGTCTCCAGCCAATTCTGACAATATGTAAGCATAAGTCCAAAGGAAAGGAGGAGCCTGAGTAGCACTGTAAATCCAGTTGCTTGAAATGGGCTATAAACATTATCATGGTCCTCAGCCTCGAGCAGCAGGGAAGCTGAAAAGATAAAAAGGAAATTGGCACTTACCATCTTGTCATGCCTACCTTAGATTTTGCCATAGCTTTAGGGTAAGGATATGGTTGCCACCCCACTCCTTTCCTTCCATGTCCTCCTCAGCATGATCTGCTCAGGTCTCAGATGTCTGCAGGACTCATGTGGGAGAAAAGGAGGGTAGTTCTCTCCAGACTAGACTTGATTTGCTGCAAGCTCTATAGGAAGCGTAGTTTTATTTTGGGCATTTGCTGTTCTGCCCCCCCATTTGGGGGCTGGATTAACTGGCTGCCAGTCACTCAGCAGAAAACCTGCAGTCATGCTTTTCAGGAGAAAAGCAATCAAGAGAAATGTATAATAAAAAACAATTAACAATGTAGTTTATTGCTAGTTTTCTAGTTATAACTCCAAACTACCTAAAGCTCTATTAAGCACACACACAACTTCTATATTTATTCTGGTATTTCTCTTCCCTGGATATTCATTTGACACTTGATTAAACCTGTCTTTTTAAAATGCTATAATGTCTTTGCGTCTTCAGCTTTTTGTTCCTGAAATAGAGCAGCGTTTTTCAAGTAGGAGAAGCACTTAGATTCATTTATCTGCCAATGGCTCTCTGCTAATTAATGAACATACCTCAAATTTATAGCACTCATGCATGAGGCTCCTTTGAATATTTGTGTCCATAATGTTTACAATGTCACATTTTGGGCTTCCAGTCAGCAGATAGTAAAAAATGAGAGGAACGGGGTTGGAACTGAAAGCTTCTTCCTGGTGAGAGAAGCGAGTATTTGGTAGTCTCATTCCTGGTGACTGTCCTTTGGCTTAAGGAGGAGTCACAGCAGCTCTCCTAGTTACTACAGTTGTTTCTGAATTTCTCAGAAGAGGCCTTATCCCTTCATTCTTAATGGTGTAGAGAAATGAGGAACTAACCACCACCTCTTCTGACATTCATGTGGGCAGTTTTGTCTACTCAAACAGTTTGCATTTCAGTATAGCAGAGCTGCAACCAATCGTAGATACTACTTAAAACCCATCACTTCAGTCCATTGCTTTTACCTTTTCATTTAATGAACTAAAAGGTGAAACTGAGTTACACAAAGATTTCAGATACAAATGTGATTTTCTGATGTGCTCCATCATTTGTTAGATTCCCTACTGTCTATGCTTACATGAAATACTCAATGCTTAGGGAATAAAAGAGTAATTAATTCAGTATAATGCTAAACAACGTAGATGCTAAACGAATGTTACAGACATTAGACCATTATAATGGAAATATCCTTAATTAAGAAAATAAAAAACGTTTAGAAATTATCTAATTCAATTATAGTGCCTTGTAGGAAGACTTGATTTTATTTGCTTCTAGTGTCACACCATAATAAAAATTAGAAAAGAGAACACGCATTTTAGATCATTTAGTCCACAGACTGGGAAAGCCCTAATAGCCTTCCAAAGTACATTTTACAGCAAATTTTCTAGTAATTGCTAAAGGATGTACATACTGGTCTGAACTGCTCTAATCACACAACACTTTATGTGTGCAGTGGCTTTGGGGGAGCACATTCATTTTTATATATCTTTTTTCCAAGTTACTTCTGGGTCTGCACAATGCTTTGCTCCGCTTACATGCAAGTTATAACACAATCAGAAATCCAGCTCTTAGTTGGTGACTATGTGCCATTCAGGAAAGCTGAAGGGGGTGGGGAAGGTGTATTTCTCCCTTTCTCTCTCCCCTTTATCCCTGATTTTGCAATATAAGCTAGAATGCAGTTCAATCCAGATCAAAACATTTCCTGAAGATGTGTCCAACAGAAAAAAGGGTTTCTTGGGCCAACAGAAAAAAGGGTTTCTTGGGAGGAAGAGACCAATGTATTACTTTGACTGCATAGGTACAAATGCCATGTGATCTTTACTGAAGTCAGAAAGGATTTCGTCTGAAGAAAAGGCAAAGGCAGGGGGACAAGAAAGGACAAAAGTAAGGACTGTAAGTCCCTGGATTTGAAATCACTTGATGAAAGATTTATGCAGGGGTTTCATTGTGAGGATTATCAGAGGAGTATTTGATGGGACTATCGCTTTCAGTTGTCATACTTTAATATTACAGCTTTGTGACTAGTCAGGTTACTGTTTGTTTCCTTCTCAGACAGTCCTAAACCCCAAGAAGAACCTTTCATAATGGCTAAACAAACATAGGAGACACTGCAGACATCGAGATGCTATCTCACTCCACTGCAGTAAGGATTTGCCCACTTCAGTACAATCCTTCTTACATCAATTTTCATACCTATGCTTGCAGACACCTGCAGCTCCAAAGAAGGCAGAAGCTACATACTTCCCCCTGCTCCTTCCCCTCTCCACCAAAGGGACACAGAAAAAGGGCATAAATTGCTTTTAGTCCTTTTCTCGCAGTCCTCTGCTGAAGGAAAAACACATGCAGGTGTCCTTATGACCACTCTGGGAATGCAGATAGAGACTCAACGGGGCTGGATGATTCAGACTCGAACATAGGACCAAAGTCACAGGAGACTGTGGCTGTATCAGCACATCACAATTTTGTTATCTTTGGTATAATGTACTTTCAGAACCATGCTGCTCCTGTGGTATTAATGCTTTCCACTACCACAAACACTTCCAAAGCTATTTTTCTACTTTCTTCAGAATAAACATTCGTGAGTTTATCTTTGGGTTTGTCCAGTTCCACACTTACACTGTTTTTTGTCTTTGCACATCACTCAAACATTTACATTTTAATCCTGGTTATGCTCAAGCAAACAAAAGGAGTTACACTATTAACAGCTACCACTAATTTCCTTATCAGTCTCCAGATTGTCTGAATAATGTTATAAACATTACCTGATGGAGTAATTTCGTCCGTTCTGGTCCATCTGGCCTTCCTTTGAGGCTTGGTGGGATGTACCAGAAGCATACATTGGCGAATTCAGGCTTCAGAAACCAAAGAAGTTTGTTTCCCTGTATAGGAAACCCCAAATCACAACAAAAACCTCTTCTGCTCTTTGGTCTGAAGTCATAGGACTTTGCACATATTGTGCAGTACGCTGCATGATCTGTACTAAGTCACTTGTACTTTTCAGCAATTCTACCCAGTATCTAGAGAGCTTTTGTTCTGACCAAGGCTGATAATTACCACAAATCAAGACTACTTGTTACCCTCATCATGCTTGTTTTCTACAGGAATGCACATCTATTCAAACTTCTTCCTGAAAAATGCTGCACACTCTGCTCCTTATAAAGCAGAACATTAAAGCAGATATTTAAGACAGAACCTGTTGAGCTGTTCTGTCATTAAAATCTGTGCAGGTTGCGGACCCAAGAGTGCCAGACACAGAAAGCAAATGGAATTTCCACTTTGCATCCAGCGCTAACATTTTAAAAATGAGTCATTCAGCAGGCCAGCAAAAACAAGCCCCTATTTCTAACTCTCACCTGGGATAAAAATATCAGGAAAAAAAAAGGACCAGGGTTAAATGGAAGTGCTTTGTTTCATTAATGCCAATTTTTATATTTTAAACCTACATCACTATAAAGTAGTGAAAAAATTCAACACACCAAAGGAAGTGTTTTTACCTTTTCAAACTACTTTGATATTGTAAAAATAGTAAGTCTAATCAACATAATGTCCCTTGCACCTTCCTGCTCTCCCAAGGAAACCTTTACAAATAAATGAAACCCTAATAAATTATTTGATTCTGCTTTGACAGAATATTATGATAGCTTCTGGTCAACATGTTGCAGAATCAATACCTTACCGGCCCCAGTCACTTCTCTCTTCCCAACTGACCACTAAAAATAACCCACACTCTAATCTGGTTTGCTGCTCTTAGTTGCAGTAGCAGTGGTGTTCGATGAATAAGAAGAAGGATTTAAAAAGTATTTGGTTCCTTCAAGAAATACATCTACCATAAGGACTCTCATCAGTACAGTAGGACTGATGCTCATCCGCAAAATGCCTGCTTCAGTTAAACAGGTGAAATGACAAAAGGAAAGTATAATGTGACTGAATACAGAAGAAGCAAAACAGTATGTAGAGAGAAGAGATTAGAAATACATTCCATTACGCAATACTTACTTTGTCATCAAAAACAAGCTCAAAGTTTTCTCTTGAGTTCAGTTCCTTGTAAAGCTACTCTGCAAGTTCAAGGAATGTGTTGGTAAGAGTCTCAAAGCCTAACATTCACTAGTGAATATCAACACATTTACAGAAGTGACCAGAGCAGTGATAGACATTCATTATAAATTCTATAAGAATAGATGTGATGATGAAAAATGTATGTTACACTGGTCTGAGAACTTTGTCATGCAGAATATACCAGTGATAGCTCTATAAAAGTAAAAACTCTGTTATGAAATAATGCCTTTTCTAGAGTAAACATTTGTGTTTTGTTACAGTAACACACAATCTATAAGAAATCTGAATGATCATCTTTAATACATGTACAGGATGGGCTTTTCTTGGGATGAACTTTTAGATTGTCAGTGATGTGCGTCCATTTGTTTGTTTTTGCCTTTCAACTGATAATTTCCCATTGAGTTGCTAATAGAAGTCTGCTCCTTTAGCTAATATAGTAGTATTTCAAAGATTCTGGACCGTGGTTATACTTCCTGACTTAATCATTTCTTCATTCTCCTTGCAAATCCAACTTGTTTTCATGAATTATAAATCATAAGAATGACAATTTTAAATGTTCCTTTATCTTATTATACATCACAATACAACCTGATTGCTTGTCTCTTCTATGCAGAAAAAAGAGCATCAGACATCCACTATCTTTTTGTTGGTTTGTTAAGATATACTTTGCTTGTCACAAATGTGCCAGTCATTGTTACTTGTGATTGAACTATGAAAAACGTAAGTGGGCACATTTTATATCCTACATTTACATCATCATCTTCTTTTTGCAGTATACATTAGTTCAAACGGGACATTATTTTATCTAACTCAAAAGAGTAGATACTATAGTCTTCTTTCAAATTCTATATCTATGCAGAAACATTTGGAACAGGAAAGTTGGCAACACCCTTTCTAGGAAAGGGACAAGATGTTTTAAGCTTTAAAGACCGGACACATTTAGAAAACAAAGCAACACAAATTGAACTGTATAGCATCAATTTAAGGACCTGAGATGAACAGAAACTGAGAGAATTCATCATCTTCCTCACTGAATTTAGTATGGAGGGTATGAGGGAATGGCGATATAGATTTTAAACAGCATTAATCAATCCTCAAAAGAGTCAGGATTCATGTGAGCAGACATAAGTTCACATGCCTGTCACAGTCATAATGTGCCAGTCAGCAGCAAGTCAATTAAAGTGAGTGATGTTATTCTACTACAAAAGTCACAGTAATATCATTCATTAGGCAGTTGATAGGTGCCTCCTCTGTTTGCAGATCTGGATGAGAAATGACATTGAGCACGTGGTATTCTCTCTTGTTCCCCTCCTCTTCCACTCTCCAAGATATTTCTAGTATGAAAAGGACAAAAGCAATGCACGAAGAGACTGCTGGGTGAAATGTTGGCATTTATAATTATAGCAGAAGCATCCCTTTTCTTCATTTAAAAATGTTGATGGAGATGCAAACAATGAAAAACAATGGGAAGTAAGTTATTGTTTTCTCCTAAACCCTTGAAGGCTTGATTCTGTTTATGGAAAAATGAACATTTTAATTTTTGGTACATATCTATATGCTATTTGCAATATATAACTTTCTAAAATGCTGTCCACCAGCATAACATTCGTTATGACACATATCAGTGATTTTGAGAAATGAATACAGCTGTCCTCTTCTCCAGGGCTGACTTTCTGGAATAAATCTGTGTTTTCAGAGTCCCTTCTTACCTTTGCTTTCCACATCAACCAAAGCTTGAAGACATCAACACGCTGGCCACACTGAATTGTCTTGTCCTCTGTGTTAAACACTGTATCATATTGTTTATCTGGCTGGAACAGATAGATAGTCTGCCCACATCCGGTTACAAGATTGTAGAAGAACCTGGTAAAGCAACATGACAGTCACTTTGCAATGCCATACGTGCAAACAACTCTTCAGGAACATTCAGTTTAAAAGAGAATAAGCAGGACTAAAATCTCTGCTTGATCACTCCTCCCCAGACTGGAGAGAAATAAAACTTAACAAGACACTAGGAAGACCTTTCTGACTTAAAAATATGATAACTAGCAGCCAATCAAACATTTAAGGAAGCATCAGATGATGTCAAAAATGAACATTTTTTCCCCATATCTGTTTTTCAGACATTTAAATCTAAGATAAAAGATTTTCTATAGCTCTGTACATGACACAGTAATCCTATCCACCAAATAAGCAAACAGCTGACTTTTCATAATGGCTTCCTGTAGATGCATTGCATGTATGAATGCATTTGTCATATAACGTCAAGGTTAAAAACAATAAATATTTACAGAGCCCCAAACCTCTACAACTAATGCACCCACAGCAACATTAGCTTGTTGTTTGTCTACATGAGAAAATTAGTGAGCGCTTAGCTAGGCTATAAAATAATGGAAAACTCGACATGCTACATTCCCTGTGTGGGCTCCAAGCATCTCCATAAGATGTTGGTTTCTGCATTTTGAGAGCTACCCCATGCTGAGAATTTGGAGAACCATTTGCATAAGGAAATAGGGAAAAGTAACGAGCACACCTTTCGGCACTGCATGCTGACTTCCCCTGTAGATAAAACTTTCAGATGTATTGCACTCTGCATAATGTACTAAAGTACTTAGCAGCACAAAAGATAATATAACTTTTACTATGGCATATTCTGCTTGCCATGCATTAGTTTGTCAAGTAACTTTTGATGTTGAAGGAAGGGTAGGTTCCACTGATAGTATTTTAAGAAAAGAAGGAAGAAGCGAGATACCTGCTCTTCTGATGTATACAAAGAGACAATACTTACAACAACACCTACCCTGTGTCCCGACCCAATATCGGGGGGGGTTTCGTTACGATCCCAAGGACAAGATTAAGACGCCAAAACCAGTCAAATATCGTACAACCTTTTAACTTTATTTTCCACGGAGTGAGGGGAAAAGGTGGGGGGGAAGGCGAAGGAGAGAGGGAAAAAGAGTAAGGGGAAAAGACAGAGAAAGTTGCAAAAGCAGAGAAGAAGCTAGCTACCACCACTCCGAGGCCGATGATGTTCCGCTGCCGTCGCTCAAGATTTTCAGTAGTCGCAAGCAAACTCCCCCCCGCCCATTCACACAGTCTGCAGTTTTTATAGGTTCTTGCCCCGCCTCTGGGAGGTGCTTCCTCACTTCCCATGCAGATTAGCTGTCACGCGCAGTCCGCCCTCTCGGGACCTTCCAGAAACGGGCTGGGGGCATCTGGGGGTCTCCTGCTTATGCGCAGATGGCAAATGAGTACGTGCGGTTTGTGCCAGATGTGCGGTTGCCCTAGAGGCGGCCTTCTGCCCTTTTCGCACCCTTCCCCCCCCCCCGTGCATGTGCACGAGGTTGTTTACCTCACGGGCGGCCCCCGGGGGCACCGGCGCGGCATTGCCCGATGCGCCTTGGCAGCGGCGGCTCTGCAGCAGCAGCAGCAACGTCAGGACAAAACCGCGTTTAGTGCCGGTTCTCTACACCCTGGGATGTGTTCGATCTCCTCTCAAATCTTTGCATTCAGTGTACTTCCAAATGTTTTCAACAGCTTAGAAAAAGAAGTCTGGATTTGTTGGAGGACCGTCAACTCAAATACTGTAGCCTGTAGCATGCAAACTAGATAATAACTCTGAGTTTAAAATTTAAATCTCTAAATTTATACATTCACATGTGAATATAGGCCAGGCTTACTCTAACCTGCAGAGTTTTAACATGTTTGCTCCTTCTCGGGTAAGAGTCTTCTGAAATCCAGAACTGGATCCAAAAACATCATTTTTACTTGCTAACCATTCATTAACAAAATAATGCTTCTTGTGCGACTGAGAATCCCACAAAGACGCACATCCCATTTTATGCTCTTCTTGAGTATTCAGTGTTTCTCTGAAACCCTTGACAAGTGGATCTGATCACTGTCCCTGCACATCTGTCCTCTCCAGTGTATACCTGGCAGGCACACTGGCACAGGATCTCACAGAGGCCCCCAAGAACATGTTTCAAAAGTGCACTTGACACCAGCAGGATAGGAAAGCCTCTTCGCTTGCTAGCACCATGATTCTGGAGCAGGAAACTCTGCAGATACATAAGCTGCATGGCAGAGGACAAGGCTAGCTATACAAGCTATGAGAAAGTTCAAAAGGAAGAAATAGTTGAAGAATTGTTTTTTCTCTGCCCTGATGCTTCTGTCCAAGCAGTAAACGAGGTTTCATGCTTCCAACATTAACTGGTCCTCATACTCACTCAGAAGAGCTGTCCAAAGTGTTTTCTGACAGAAGAGAGGGCCCATTCATGTTACCTTTTCATGGTCGAGGAGGGCCGCGCGCTGAAGGGGAGCACCCGTCAGCTGAGGGGATTCCAAGTAACAGAGTGGGCAATGTCAGTCACCTAATAATGTAAAGAACTATCCAGATGTTAAAGATTGCATCTCTAAGTACCCCACATTGTTCCCATGCAGGCAGAAGCTTATTTAACCTTTATATACAACCACCAGTTTGCATAGTACATAATTTGTGCCATAAGGCATGGCCATGCTGTTAATCATAGTATGGTATGGACTCCCCAAACTAATCTGACAGCAGAAGCAATTTCTCTTCAGCAGCACCAGACTGCCATGGGCTAACTTGTCCTGATTCTGGGATTTAAACTAGTTGCATATATGTCTGTATAGCTCTGCAGCCTGTAGTATAAATATACTCTAAAAAGCCTACAATTCTAAGTCAAGGACACAGGATAACAGGTGAGGGTATAGAAATGAGAAGAGATTATTCTCAAGAGGAAAGCACTTCCTGAGAAGAAATTTGAAGGAAAAAGAGACAGCAGAGTGTTGATGAGGAAACATGTTATTGCAGGGTATTTTAAGCAGAAGCAGAAGCTTAATAAAGCAGCTTACAGCAGGAAAAGGACCATCATGAAAGAGATGTTCAAGAAAAGTTTAGTGCAGTGAGAAGGCAGAGCAATCAGAGAGAGACACTGGGGTGAGGTTTTTTTTCTTTTTTTTTCCTTTTTTTTTTTAGGGGGGCAGGACTGATTTTTTTTTTCCCCTTAGAGGCCAATTCTCATGACAGAGAGAAAGAAAGCTGGGAGATATTTAAACAGATGCAAAGTGGTGAGAATGAAAAGAGAAAAAAGATGATCTATTCAGAATGAAAAAGAAATGTACAATGCCATTGTGCTCACCTTTCAATGCCATTCAGTTTAAAAGAATGTTTCCTAGACATCAGCAGGTCACCTCCCCATGCTGTCTACATAAAAAGATTGACTTACATTCGTAATAAAAGAGGGAAAGATGCAACCATCATTGAATATTTCATCTTAGAAACATAATCTGTTCAATGAATTATTCAAGTGTTGTCAAGTAGGAGAAACTAAAAAAGGAAAAGAGAAACTCACAGCTTGCTGTCTTCCCCCAGCACAATTAGAGGACAAAGTAGATATATTAAAAAACAGAGTAGGTTCCTGACATATAACAAGTATTATAAAGGGCTGCACCACACCAGTGATTTCTATGCCATTCTAGCATTTATTATTGCAGGTAATAAACAGGCTGTATTTTGTTCAGCCTTAGTTATACCAATAGCCCCTCAGGCTTCAATATGGTTTAATGCATCAGTAAGATGAATAGGATTTGGCACCACCACAAGAATTCAGAAAGACTAAGGGTTATATTCTGGTCATCTTTATGTCCATGCATGTTTTATTGATTTCAGTGAAGGCACAATTTCATCATAAGGTAAATCTGATCTTTATACAAATAGTTGAGTTACATGGATGTAAGAAATGAATTTGCCCCTATATTCATGCTGCATTCTTTATTCACTGTAATCACCCTTTTCAAATAGCCTGACCTCCCATCTCTAAAGTGCGAAACTGCAGCCATCAGAGCAAGGTTGCTCTAGAACAGAAGTCTCCTAATTTTCCCACATAATTACACTGAAATCCTCTTCATATTTAGTTGAAATTAGGTTATATTTACCGTGCGTAGCCATTTCAGTGAAGTCAGTTTAGTATACTTATATTATACTGGCATTACACTACAGAAGAAATTAATGCTACATACATCAGCATTGAGCTGTTTTTTAAGCACAACAGCCAACACTTCCCTCAAACGGTTTCCTAATATTGGGCATGCAAGCCTATTTACAGCATCTATCTAGAAATTTTGAGGAAGGGCTGATAAACCAGAGCTCCTGTAAACTTCGAAATTTGAAAAAAATCAGACTATTTAGTAATCAAAATACCAACTTTGTTGGCTAAAGGTAAAAATTGTAGTTGTTCATATTACTTCACAGCAACAACAAAACTCCCACAACAAAACTAGCTACTTCAGCCCCCGCCACACACACATTTATACCAGCATGAAGAATTTGGTTTAGGCAGCAAAATTAATCTTACTGTGTTACAAGCAGTTTGTTTGATGCCAAATGTCCTGAATTAGGAGGGTAATATCATGTGATATCAATGTGATACTCTGAAGAAAAAAAGGATATTAAATCAGGAGCTCATAAGTTATATGCTGCATGGGTGGTGTGTTTAATTTTTGGAGTTAGCTGAGCTGGTGCAAAAACAATGACCTTAGAAGTTGCATGTGTTGCATTACTGCATGAGTGCAGGCAACCTCCCTTTTTTTTGTAAACAAGCATAATAACCTATGTTGAAAGATTATATTCTCTTACATATTTTTTTTTCCCAACAGCATCCATTCATGCAAATAGGCCATTTGTTTCGTAATCTCAGGAAACTTGGGAAAGCGGTTCCTACAGAACTGTTTCCAGGTTTCAAGCCTATAAGAAAAATTCCAAGCACAATTTCCAGAAAGCCTTACGTCCACATGCATCTAGAGTTTGTACTTCTCACGTATGTCAGCTATCTCAGAAAGGGGATCAAAGACTCCATAAATGGTGGTACCAGCAGTGGCACTGACATAAAGTGAGATATGACCCTGAAAGTTATACAAGATTGTGCAAGTCCACATGAACTCAAAAAACATCTCATAAAACATATTCTACTTTCCTCACAACTCTAACACTACCTATCTCTATAATTACTATTAAGTACATTTTTTCTTTACTATCCCATCTCTTCCCGTTTCTAAAATTCCTATTCCAGTTCAGACTGAACTGGAAAATAAAGGGTTATCTTCCAAAAAAAGAATCAAAACAACAATATAGTGTCACTTTTTCTGTAGAGCTGCTTCTATTCTTTACCTGTAAAACAATCTTATACATCCCAAGGTAGGATATGCCACATGACATAACCGAAGGATTGCCATCCATAAGAAAACTTTCACTGCTTTTGATCAGAAGCTATCCAGTGCAACTACAAGCTCTTAAGTGCTTTTGCAGATGTAGATCCTATTCTTGCTGTGGTAACAATACATCTGAAGAACCTATTTTGAGCTTTCTTGATTCCCTCTGCCCTGCCACAAGTTTTTAGCAGTGTGGAAAACAATTCAACAAAAAAAGCCGTCGTTTCAGATCACAAAATATTTAAGCTTCAAGTACCATACTTATTTTTAAGTTACTTTTAAAAATACCTTAGCTGTGAGCCAACAGAGTCAAAATATTTCATTTTAAAATAAATCAAAGTGAAGCATTTCAAATTTTTTCCGCTTGGAAAAAGCTGGCTGAAACAGCAGGCCAGAATTTGACACGATTTAACAGACAGTTCTTGTTCTCTTCAAAAACAGATTTTAAGTTATTTTATCATTTCCCGGGGGAAAATATATCCTGCTCTGTCCTTTACAATCAGTATCAATGGCAATTTCATATGAGTTAGTGCTGCCAGATTTCAGATCTGTCAGATTCAACCCAACATTAACGTTAAAAATGAGAGTGAAAAGAACAACCTGTCTTTTGATTTTTCAGTATTTCTGCCTCCAAATCAGATGGAATCATCTTCCCCCTGTAAAAAAATATGGGGAGGGGGGTGGGAAAAAGCACACACACACAAAGAGAATAATCTCATTTATTGTTTTGATTACTTTTTAAATATGCAGAAAATCAGGTATCAGAGTCGATTCCCAAGACTATTCATAGTGCTCTGTAACTGTGCTCCTTATTATTTACTACGCTACTAAGTTCATCTCATCTGCAGATTTTACAATCAATAATTTCATCATCAAAACAGTGAGAAAAATAAGAAAAATAGTACTAGAGAAAGACCTGAGTGCCAAGATCATTTTTCTCATCCCTTTTTCATCCAGGACTACCTAAACTTTTTAAAAAAGGTGATTGTATGATGTTTGTGCATGGAGATCCTTATGATCCTTTTGCAGGCATTTCATGGCTTGCTCGATGTCTGCAATCACCTATAGGTCAGGGAACGCCTGGGGTGCCCAGACCCAGGTCAGAGCCCCCAGCCCTTCACATGGACACGACCTGCCGAGAGTGCAGCAGGCCTCCCCGGCACATCACTCACACGATCTCATTCGGCAGAACGAAACCAGAGCGTGCAGGCTGGGCTGTGGTCACAGCCTGCCCCAGGGAGTCACCGGTGGGGATTATCAGCGCATATATATCCAGTGGGTGCTGTGGAGCTGGAGCATTTAGCAACCCACCACCTGCTGCATTGCTTCTCATGGTACTGTGAGAAATACCGCCTCATAAGCTGCAGCCAGTCTCCTCATTAATATTTCCCCTATGGAAATCCCTATCAGATATTTGTGACCTTTCAAAAATAAGTGTAACAATGACAGCAATATGAAAATGAAGCACTACAAGAAATACTATATTTTTTTCCCAGACATCTTAGTGATACTTATCCCTTCACCTCATGCTTCCAAGGACAGAGACAGCACCATTGTGGGCTGAATTTCCTTCCTTCCCTCAATCTCAATGTTGTGTCTCATGATATGACCATGCATCAGCATTGTGTCATATAACTATGGCCATCTTCCATGTTGCACAGAAACCAAACACGGAGAAATGCACTTTCTGGCAGTGCTTAAGTCTGCTCTGCCTTGCTGTGAGTGAGTAGGGTCAAGGAGCCAAGCAGAGCCCTTGGCAATGTCTTGAACTTCTGGGCAGTGGGAGAAGAGGAGGGAAGCATGTGTGTGGGTGCCGGTGTAGGAGTGGCCCTTTTAAGCATCTGCAATCTTAATATTTCAATAGCACAAAAGATGCTAATCCTTAGAGAGAGGGACAGAAAGGAATGCTGCTCTTTAAATACAGATGCTATGAACTGAGGTCCATGGGGCTTTCACAACACATTGCATTGAGTGAGAAAAAAATATGCGGAGAAAAATATCAAAGTTTAAGCTCAAACACTTGCTTTGCATCTGTTATGTAAGTGCTAAAAACAAACAGAAAACCTCCTTACTTTGTTTCATGCTGCTTCTCACTAGAAGAAAGCAGGTTTTATCTCCACAAGATCCCCAGTTTGCATTTTGTCAATACCACTAAATAATAAAGAATTCAGTAGCAGGTTTGTTTGTTTGTTTTTCTTTTTGCACAGCTACAGGCAGCCCAAATGCTCTATTAACAAGAAAAAGTCTGAAGCAGAGCTAAAAAGATGTGCCCTGTGGCCCTGCACACATTCCTAGAGCAATGCATAGAAAAGAAATACATCTGCAAACCTCTCCTTAAAACCTCTCCTGATCTGTTCCATTATTCTTATGTAGAGGACAAAAAATCACATTCCAGTAAGAAGGAAAAAAACCCACCTTCTAAACAAAACAGGAAAGGTCTAAAATGAAAGTCGTTCAGATAGACTGAAAATGGCAGTCAAGCCTGACTGGCCAAGGCTGCAGTTGTTTAAGAGGCCAGTCCCCCACCATATTCCCCCATGCACCCAGATCTCTTTGGACGGAGCTGTCAGGGAAAGCGAGCACTGGGCTCTCGCACTCCTGCCTGCACCCCCTTGGAGGCACTCAGGGTGATTTGAGCTCCCGCCCTACCCCAAACTCTTGATGTGCTACTGCCCCACAAGACTAACGTATTACAGGCAGGAGCAGCTGGAAAATTATCAGACCCATGGAAAGGCTGGTGTAAAAAACAAGCCTATCGTCTCTCACATTGTTTTCCTTCCCCACACGGCTCCTGACATGGCTGAGCAACGTGATGCCCAGTGCACAGAAGATAGTGGTAAGAGCTCTGCATCCCCTTCTCCTGCTAAACCGCTTTCTGCTGCCTTGACTTGCACCAGTTAGCACCATCTTCCACAGGCAAACACACTCTGGGATTGGGGAATATATCTGGAAGAGTCCGATCAGTCCTTTTAACTGCATTCATTCTCCAGCACAACAGACACTTATTTTTACTTTCACTGAGCAGAGCAAGACCTGATTAAAGATCTACAAAAATCAGCTTGTAAAACACGAACCTTATTTTTGTGGACAGTGAATTTCATTGAAGGCATTCAGAGTTCATTTTATAAAATGGGATTTCCCCCCAGGAAACACAGCCAGAGACATGCTGCATCAAAGGAAGTTAAGTGCAACACAACATTACTGATAGGCATTGCATGTCTTACCTTTTATCACACTTCACAGCAATTACATTATCTGTCCCAAGTCCAAGAACTGCTGTTGCTTTCCTTAGTGAATAATGGCTCTTAAATATAAAGAACAAAAAGTTTATGATGGAGCTTTAAGTGTGGTTGTACATTCACAAAAGATATTTGGGGTGTGTGTATATATAGAGAGAGTGTGCATATATATGTATATATTTATTTATATACGGTATATGCTTCTCAGTCATTCTTTCTGCCTAAAGAAATATATTGTGCATGACTCAGTTCCATTAGGATGCCAGAGAAAAACAAGAGCCCTGTTAAAATTTACCAACATCCTGTCAATTTGTGCCTTCAGCAAGAAAAGCAACATATCCTTCAAAAGAAGTTGTCCTCAAATGGTTTAGAAATACACTCTGATGATAAGGAGTTCACGTAGATACATTTAACCGTAGATAATTTACTTAAGCAGGGTACTTAGCAATTTACGAACCATTTTCCCCCAGTAATACAGGAACAATTTTGGAATGTCACTTGTGATTTACTAAGATGATATTATTGAGCAAAACTATTGTATATCCATGTGATGTCATTAACCATTTAAATTACAGTAGTAAGACAACATTTGTACCATGAATGTCAAATAAGTGGTTGGTTACTGGAGTATTGGTTAGTGCAGTTAGTCCTAAAGCCTAAGGTAAAAGCACTGAGATGTGTAACAATTTGGAATTTCTCAGATCAAACATGGGGGGGGGGGGGTTGCATAAAGTATACAAATGGATTAACCTAAGCTACTCTGCATTGCTTTTGTTTGGCTAGTGATATCCTTGACTTTAAAGAGGAAAACTAAAACTGTGAAAAAGCTTGGTATCTGTTTCATTACATACCTTCAGAGTGACAGAAAGAAAAGCAGTTAGTGAGGGACTGTCATTCTCTGCAGTGACATCCCAAACTGCAGCCAAATGCCACCCATCAGCGTGATGTTCACCTTTACCCCATGCACCTGCATGTCATGGCAGCAGCACTGCAGAACACAGCTGTTTTAAACTTACTTGCAGCAGCAACACAAGGCGAAGAACCCGTGGCTTAGGCAAAGCACCTGCTTGGCAGAGCAATGCCACGTGCGTTATCAGTACTCAGCTCGCACTGCGTGGCTACGAGTGGGGCTGCCTGCTCACACACTCTGCTCGCCCTTCCTTGCCCCTGCGGTGGTGGGCTGGGCTGTCCATACTGCTCCCTTGCAAGGTGTTGAGCCCTTCTCTTTCTAAACATGCAGAACGCTGATGGTTTTCTTATTGAAAATGCAAAAAGAAAGAAAAAAAACGAAGATTCAGTGATACCACTGGGTTCACGACCTTCTGACAGTTTTGGCAGTTGTTCCTTACTAGCAGGAAGAAAAGTCCTGAAAAGAAAGCTGCTAAACAATTCTGATAGTACTTGATATTCTGATATCAAGTACTTTGTTTTGAGAATAATTTTAATTCTGAAGTGTATTTATATCTTTCTACTGTAAAAATTGTCAAATTCAACAGTTTTGTCTACTGTTAGAATTCTCAAATTCAGTATTAACAGTTCTACCTTGTTGCAAAGAAATATTCAGTTCAAACAAATGGCTGCTTCATGATATTCTTATTTGTGAAGAAAATAGAAATGCTTGGCTTTGTCTGAGGACTAAGCATTCTTTTTCCTACTTTCTGAAACTGTCAAAATTACACCACTAGTTTAAAAAAAAAAAAACAAAAAAACAAGCAGCTATCTGTGCTCCCTTAGAGGATAATTTGCTAATAGGACAAGTCAGCAAGAGGCTATTGTTCCTTCCCTTCCTTGCAGTCGAAAACAGGAAAAGAGGCTCAATTCAGGGATCCAGTAACAATAATTTCTAGAGTTTATGAAGACAATATTCTCCCCTATTCCATCTGGTATGGGTTAGGAAGCATCTAAGGTCCAAATACTTGTAGCATGTAGATACTGAAATGCCATTAAACGTCACAGTCCAAGCAACTCAGAAGTACACAGCACTGCTGGCTTGAATGTGGGCCCTGAGGTTCCCTAGTGACCTAAGTCACTAAAGATCTTTTCTCCGTATACTGGAAAACATTTGGGATTCTCAGAAATCACAAGTCATGCGCTCCAGTGCAAGTGTAACAGCATTTCTTACACTGCCGCGGTGTAAGAAACAATACAGCCTGGAGAAGTGCAGCCATGCCTTTAGTCTTAACCTCAGGGAAGCACTTGTAGCGAGCCTCTAAAACACTGCACAGTTTGATATGGTCCCACGTAATGGTGTGAAAATGACAGAAAGAATTTGAATTTTGAGTAGGTTTTGCTTCGCAGAAGGTGCACATTACATCATGGAGATCTAGGGCCAAGATCCTCCCTCAATTAGGGTAAACCGTCTCCTCTGACCATGTATGAGTTTCTTGGGAGGCAAAAGACTGTTCCTCTCCACATTTCCCACTCGGTCTGCCGGCAGTTGTGTAATCTGCCAGCTGACATCAGATCAGAGGTTTTCCTCTCCACTCTTCAGCCCATTCTGTATTTCCCCAGTTTTGATAATACTTAGTTTTCTATGATAATACTTAGTTTTCCAACAGTCTAGGGAAGGGGGAGGAAAGGATTTTTTTTGCTTGTTTGTTTGGACAGTTGTGCTTTGCAGGCCCATTTGGCCCTTTTCCTATTCCTTCACCCTCAAGCTCTACTTTTTAACAGAACGTGGAAGCACTGAGAAGCAGGAATTAGTTGCGCCCAAGTCCCTGTCCCTGTCATTCGTGTCCTTTTCAAAGTTTATTGTTTCATTTCCTGAGGCTGATTTCTGATAATTAATTTGAAGGACGGTTTAATATAATACTTCCAAATCTGGAGACTGGAGATACTTCTCTCTGTGTTCTTTCTTTAGGCTGAGAAAGTATTTTTACTGCCCTTACATTTCAGTTGTCACAATTTATATATTGAAATAATAGATAATATTTTAAAACAATATAACCGAAGTTATTTGCCTTTGAAAAAGTTCCGTTGCTGATTGCTTTGAGGATAAAATGAAAGTTCAACTTATTATAAACTTTTTTTGCCCTCTCCAAAACTCATCCTCCTCTAGAGCTTGATCCAGATACCAAGAGGCTCTCTCACTTCAGTGGGACTGGAAGACTTCCAGGCTGACATGATCTATAAGCAGCGGTAATTACCTTGCTCTGCTTACTAGGAGAAAATATGCCATCCGTTTCAACTTCGCTCCACCCAAACATTTCATGCATTTTCTTCCAAAGAATCTGCTCCGTGATAGTGAACACGGGAGCTATTTCATAAGTAAACCTAGATATATCTTTTTTGTAAAAAGCAACAACTTATTTTGAAAGTATTTCATGATGGAGAAGAAACATAAGCAAATGGAGGGAAGACCACAGAGCACTAGTGGCCTTTCTGCACCAAACAAAAGATACTGAGTTTCTTATAGATAGAAATGTGAAGGGGTCATTGCCCAGCCTGGGACTGTACCTACTGCTTCTAAACCAGTAGTTCACATTCAGATCTTTACTACTAAATTAACTAAATTTATGTGTGAGTAAACTCTAAACCATAGACCCGTGGGCTGAAACATTCCAACATTTCAAAGTCATACTTCAAGTTATTTGTGCTCAAAATTAGCACTGGACTGCGTATCGCAGTCTTTGTATCATGCCATCACATTTGAGACATTCTGCATGGAGTCCAAAATGAAACCCAGAGACTGCGATATCATCAAAGCATCAAGTACTGATTTAAGGTAAAATTACAGTCCTGTCAAATTAGGCCCTGTGGAGTTGGGGGGGGGGGGGGCGTGACAGCAACCCCTTCAGAGAGATAAAGATTCTTTAACAGAAACTGAGCTGCAGAGAGACAGGCAGGAAACCAATACTGACTAATAAGGTCCACTCATTACATGGACATTATCAGAGTGTACCAGCTGAGTTCATCGTACAGCTAAGAACAAGTCTGATATCAGGCACAAAACTCCTGGCAAGTAACTTAAATATTTACATGGGCTTGCAGAAAGGCTCACAGGTTGTTTTCTGTTCCCCATAAAGAAGGGGTTTACACATTGTGTTTGGCAAAACTGAATTATATAACATGCAAAAAGCTGCTTTATCAGATTAGGAAACTATACAGATTTTTACCAGAAAATAAATTTCTGAGAAAGGTGATTATAAGGTATAGCTATGCAATATTGCCTAGTACTAGAGCCTAAGAGGGTTTTAAATGAAACTTCGTGTAAGCTTTCCACATTTCAACTATTTTAAAATTCATGATTACAACTAATCTTGATTTACCAGACATGACACTGATGCACAGGTATTTTCTAGTTAAACCAAAGTCTGTAAAACAATGGTCCTATAAGCTTGGCTCAGAATGTCAAAGGAAATTGTTATAATCCACTCTAACCAGCCTGGATTAATATATCACACCACCACCCAAACTGAAAGCAACTTGACAGAAAACTAGACCAAAATAACCTCAGCCTTTATGTAACAAGCAGCAATAGGAATTTTCTTTGGAGGACAGAAATCAGAAGCTGAGTTTTAAAACAAGAAGAAGAAGAAGAAGATCTCTGAAACTTCAGGCAAAATTCTGGTTTTGGAGGGCTTTGGGTTTTTTTTTTTTTTTTTTTTTTTTGCCTTCTGCATGCAATTTTTTTGCATATGGCCAAATTTGACTAGAATACAAAAATGTAGGTTAATAAGCAATAAACTTCATTTGCATGCCAGACTGTCAGAATGATGCTCAAATTAGTTATAAAAAATGGTTTGGCTGGCCCTGATCCAGCCAAATACATACTCAATTTAATCACAAACATTAGGAATGAAAAATGGTGGTTCATGCACCAAGTGGGACCTACTATTTCATTGCATGTGGCCCATCACACTCCCCACCCCGCAAATTACGGTATGGTCTAAAAGAGGCAAGTGAGAGACATTTTCAGTCCAATTTTCAATCCATGCAAATACAAGTAGTTCAACTCCAGAGGGAGGACTACTTACATGATCAAAAGATATGATGGAGTAGAATTACCAGACTGGGTCTACAGTCCTCATCTGATATTAATCAGAAGAGGTCTCATAGAAGGCAAGCCTCATAATCCCCTTAAAGAATACCAGGCACGGTAACGTTGCTACATAGAATGGCCACATCCCCAGTCTTAAAGAGGATAACAATGTTATCGCACATAGACACTCTGCACAGCTCTTTTTCTAGCCAGCCTTTCAAAAGGAATTATGTATGCTATAACTATCTACATTTCTCCACTCCAATTTGTTCCATTTTTTGTCTACATAGCGAAGAGCTGAAAGAATGTTCTGACTGGGAAACGGAGGTAGGAATGTCATTTATTAAAACCTGAAAACCACTGGCCACTTCCATGAATATAAAACTTTATTCCAGCATCTCAAAATTAAAAAAAAAAAAGAACCTCACAAGAATATAAATATAGGCAGCTTTCCCTCTCCCATAAATTACAAACCACTCTTGAGATACGTGCCTCAGAACATAAGATATAATTATAGTCAGGACAGAACATCCTATTGGTACTTCAGCTAAACCAGTTCTTCCCTCTGTTCCCCTTGGCAACTACTGAAGTTCTTCTCTTTAACTCTGTGATTTCTTTTCTGAAATAAACACACTTGTATCTTATACTTTTTCTTCCCCGTTATCTTATCTATTAGCACTACTCATTTTCTCCAAGTAAAATAGTTTTGCTAATGCATTCAAGGCCACTCTCTGTCCATTCTTACTCTTTCCCCACTTCTCAAAAGCTGTCTTTTCAGTCCTGAATACTATTAAAATATCTTTGACAAAAACCCTTCCTTTTATTCATGATGATTTCATGAAAGGGGCGGGGGGGGGGGGGGAAGGAATCTAGTACAAATATCTTTCAAGTATAGAAAGAAAAGATTGCCCTATACCAAAAATATTTTTCTGATAAACCAGAAACTAATATTACGAAGACAAATTATTTTTGGAGAGAGAAATTATATATATATATGCATGTACGTATGCATGTGTTTTTAGGTTCTTTTTTTGTTTTACTTTTGCTGCTCTGAGCTGCACGTGGCTATATCTGCCCTGTCAGAGGCAAGGGATACTCTCCTCTACTGCTTTCGCATGCCGCTTAGTGAGCAGAGAAGAAGCAGGAACATGGACAAGCAAGAAACTCTTTAAACAGATAGTATCCAGCGCTGTTGAGAAAGACAGGTGTGACCACAACTTGGTTTTATAGGCACTGAAAGATAAAGAAATTGGAATAATTGCTATGATTTGGCTTGCTACCTAAGACTGGGATTCACAGTACATACACGTTAGTATTCGCTGCAGCTGTGAGCCATTCCTAGACCAATAATGTCAAGGCCACTAGAAGGTTGACTAAAGTAGCGAGGGTGTCCTGAAATGATATGCAAGGAAACCAGACTCTATGTAATAGCTACTTAGCTCAGCTGAGTCTCTATTATCTTTTGTGAAAAGGTTAATCATAGGAATCGATATGGGATACAAGAAAAAGTATGTTTCATGCTATCATTGAGAAAGACAGACATCACTGATAAAAGGATATAATGAGAGTGTAAAGCATTAGGCACCATTCAAAAAATTAAAATTAAATTACTCAACTAAATTTACTATCTGCACCATGATTTTGTGCAAGTATTGGCTGAAGTTGCTCAGTCTGGCAGATTTTCAGACACAACCTAGCATCTTCGGAGGCAGAACTTCATATGGATGGCCTTAAATAGCTGAACAAATGCAAATGGTTATACAACTTTCTATTTCTTCCTGGACTGCCATCTCCAAATCTAAGAATGTACTAGTTCAAAGTACTCCATTTAACACCTCTGCAAATACCGTATCAGTAAACACAGGTTAGCTGAAGATATAGAGGAAAAAAAATGCACATGGGAAGTCAGTTAAACTTCTCATAAATAATGCTTTAATGGGGGCGGGATGAAATAAAGCAGAAAACAATCCAGTCCTGCCAAAAGCTTTACTGGTTCAAATAACACTGTCATTAAAGACAGAGTAAGAGGAACATTCCCCTCCGACTTTTATTCATATATATGAAACTCTAGCATTTAAGTAAGGAAGTAATACTTAGAGTACCTAATTTAGGAGTTTATTTTTCTTCATTGACCATATGTGGGCCTCAAAATCACACGACATAATGACTCCTCCCACCTATTAATCAGTCCCAGAGTAGTACATTTCTTCACATCAAATGTCTTCTACAGCAGAAAAACCTTTTCGGAACATTATGAACATTACTGAAAATATACTACTGCAACCAAAAATATCCCACATATATGGTAAAACCCAGATTTTTGTACAAATCCAGTCCAATTCATGAATCAAATAATGTTACATATGTCCATGAAATGATGTGACAATGTGAGATATGTATGATTTTGCTACTTTACCTGTTTTAACTCCATTTTTTAAAGTGTCTGTACAGTCAACAAGTATTCGTTCCAGAGGCTCTGGCTGGTCAGACAGCTCCAAGCTGAACCCTTCCAAACCTTCAGGAAGCTGATGGGGGCAATGAAAGTCCAGAACTTTATTTTTTTCCATCATGGGTTCTTTTAATTTAACTCAGGAGAATTTCTGCCACCTTGAGCAAGAACTGCTCTGTGATGCTTTCGCCACTCTTAGCAGGTAACAAGTCTAGGCAGAAATGAGGAGAACACATGAATCAATACTAAGTTTTATAATTGCTCAGGCAGGCTGCTTAGAGACAGTTTTAGTGATTGTGCATATTCTGCTGAGTTTCTCCCTATACATCCATTTCACAAATAAACAGACACAGGAATAAAAGAAAGCAGTAAAGAAAGGCGAAGACGTGGCTAAGAAGTCTGGGCCTTTGCACAAGAATTTTTGCAGCACTCATAAATATGTTATACTTATTTCTGGCATAAAAAAATGTGACAGAGCACAAACCTAGCTCTTGAGTGAATGGATGTTTTGCTGAGTGACCACTTTTGAGAGAGTGGAGTGAAGAGGAATGAGAAGTGGAGGATTAACTCCCTGCTGGTCCTGCTTTGCAGTTGTTCTCAGTTGTCCAGGGATACAACAACATACCACTCCTTCATAATTTCCCCTTTCCAGCAGCAATGACAGAAGAGGTTCAGCCTGCCCCAGCAAGAAATGGAGAGTATCCATAAATGCTCACACTTCTCAGAAGAGGTGGCTGCCACAGTGGCTGCTGTACTTTCAAGAGAAGAAGTGGAGGGCACAGAAGATGAACATCCTCTCTCTCTTGCTGTGTGCCTGGAAATGCCTCTGATTGTATTTACAGGGGAAGGAGGAGGAAAGATACCTCCCACGGGTGGGAAGAGATTTCCAAGGCCTGGCTAGCCTCCCTCAATGCTATATACAACTGTCTTAGGAACTTGGAGTGCTTCCACATCACTGGCAGCTTTTGGCATTTCTGACTGAAGCAACCACCTTAGAAAATACACTTGTCTGAGGTCTTGCCTGATGGAAAGAAAGGAAATTTTGTTTCCAGGTAAGCTTTGAGAAGGAGGAGGATATAACAGTGATGAAAAGAGACTGAGCAGAACTGCAAAGAGCAATGAAACACAGAGACAGAGACTGGGAAAAAGGAATCTTCACACACAGTATGCTTCACTCTTCCTCCTCTGTCACATGTAATGGTGGTCACTAAGAAGTGCTGTGAGGCTACTGTCGCTGGTTTCTTAGTGACTAGTGATTGATTCACTCCAAACCACAACCAACCAACACCCCTCTCCCCACAAAATCTCAGGTGAGATTGCTGAACCCTGCAAAACAGGGTGGCCTGAACCAGAAGGATTGTAGTGTCATGGCAGAGCACCTGATTTATGAGTATGAAATCCTAGCTGTGAGGTAGGGAACAGGTTAAACACACAGATGCAACCTGTGGTTTGAGAAGTCACCAAGCTGAAGGTTGCTGGAAGCTGGCAAATTATGCTAGAGGGGGTATCACTGCAAGCTTGTCCTGCATTATTTTCTTTACTAAACATAGACTACAGAAAAGGCACAGGCAAGATAGTGAGATAGACTTTTGCCCATTGGGCCATTCTTCTGTTCTTATTTCTAAGCTAAAATTTTTATTTTATTTTAATAAGAACAAAAGCTAAGCCCTGGGATCTGCTTAACCTCCAGGCTGAGCTAATGCTTAAAACCTAAGGATAAAGGAATAACTGAAAAGCTATCAAGAACAGGTCTTACATTCCTCAAACGGCCATGCGTTTAGTTTCATGATCGAATAGCTTTGATGTTTTGGGTTTTACACAGACGAGGTTGATTCACAGGAACTTTTATTAAATAATTAGCCTTGATGGAACTTCAGGTTCTGCTTTCATGATCTAGGTAAGGAATGCAGCTAATGTCACTTGGCTTTTAAGATAATTAAAAGAACAGAATCAAGACTTTTTTTTCCTCACTCTGTCACAACAGCACCACAGTCCTTACTGGACAGTTGAATCTCCTTTCCTCTTAGCAGTTTTTGATTGCGAAACAACAACATTATGGTAAGTAACCTAGCACTTGCTTCACCAAACCAGCAGAATGTAAGCAAAAAAAGCAACTGGGGATGCTGTTAATGTTGGCCTACAATGAGACTGGTCAATCTGGTAGTCCGTGGAAAACCAGACATACAGGATCCAGAGCAACTTCTGTAGCAACTGCCAGAATTTCTTCAACTCCAAAATTCAATAATTGGGTGCTTGTCATGTCGTCTGGAAATTCAGAGTGGATTTTAATTTCCATTTCTGTTTTTCAACTTCTAAGTCAAAGATTGTTCAAATTTCTTTGAAATCTGTGTTTTATAATAGCAGACTTTTTTTGCTGCATATAAACATTATATACATAGTGATGTAGAATTACGATTTCAAATTTTGTAGCACTGTTCTCAGGCACAAATGGCAATAGCCACAAGTCTAACAACATAACTGTGCCCATGAATCAGACATTTAACTGCAGTGATGCAGATGAAAAAAAGGATAAACTTATTTATACCTATTTCATGTATATGGAGAGAAGGTAAACATATGGCTGAAGTTAGAACTGTGCAAACACAGTTTACTGCAATTGTATAGAATTTTATGTGATATTTTGCAATCTATCCTCCATATTTTTGCAGTAAATCTGTTTGATTTGTCTCTAGTTCTGACTTAAACTACGTAATCAAGGCTCGTTATCAGATTTCTTTGGGTACAGGAGAATAAGTTTTGGTATGAATTTATGCTTCAGTATCTCATTCCTTATAAGCTGTGGAAATACTCTTTAAAGAAAAATATGTCTTTAGTTCTTCTGGCTGCCTAAATTAACAAAAGGGCTCCATTTTTCTTTCCTTGTAATGATTCATACATACATTCATTATATCTTCTACTCACTCTCAGAGCAATGCAGCTGTCCCATGCCTTTAACTTCCGCTTTCCAACTGACGGCACATTTGCTAACAGCGGAAACTTAGCAGCACCACTTGGAAAACTCAGCCCTTAGAGACAGTAAAGCCCATAAAAAAAGATTTCAGCATCACACCATGCAGCATAGTGCTATCAAAGGTGTCAATCCTCGCACTGTAGCAGAGTCCGCACCTCTCTGTTTGATATATTGCCTGCCCACGCCATGAGACTCGGACCAGGCAATAGTCCGTGATGGGCAGTGCACACAGCTGTTTAAGATGATGAGCAGGAAACATAGCCCCCCTTAAATCCTCCTGTCTACACCCCATGGATTTAGGAACATTTTCCCTTGGGGAAAAAAACTCAACCCTGAACTGCTTTCTAGATGAAACCTCCTATGTCTTTTTTTCCTCAAAAAGGAAAAAAATCTGTGTCAAGCTCACATGGCAGGCAAAGTGGTGGCATCTTTCCTTTTTTCAGTAGTTTGGTGAGCAGAGCATGGAGGACTTGTTTTTAAATCTCATCTCAGCCTTCTCAGCATGCAAGGGCTGAATCTTTTGGCAAGGGAAGCAGGAGGAAAAAGAGAAAGGAGGAGTGCGCTCTCTCAATGGCCGCATAGGGCACCAGCCCATGAGGGGCAGGGAACCAGGACACCAGCAGCAAGTCAGATTAGATCACTGATAGCACCAAAAGCTAGTTCTTCCAAGGAAAAAGAAAAGAAATGAAACCTGCAGGGGTCAGCAGCTGACTCATCTTGCTTCACTACAGCACTGTTGAAACACAGGGCTGAGGAGAAGATGAGGAAAGCAGGGTCACCCCTTTTAGCAGCAGTGCAAACTTTGGTCAGCTCTAGCCAAATGCAGAAGTGCACTCTCACTGCAGCAGGGAGAAACACAGATGTGGTTTTCAAGATTAAAGACATTAAGATATTTTACCTCAACTCCCTATTAATTCCAAAAGGTATCTTTGTTTCTACAGACTGGGTGCTTAATAAATTAATTAAGTAAAATAATGTCTTTTGATTTGCAGCCCAGAATAATCAAGAATAATAATAGGCTATCACCACACCTTCAATGGAATTAAACTATTTTCCTGTTACGAGTCACCAAATATTAAACGAAATTCCTTTTGCAAATTACTCAGCACAAATCGAACAAAGTGAGTCTAGGGACAGGCCTGCACGTGGCTGGTTTTCACAAATTCTCTCTCCATAACTTACGTTGGTGGCAAAGCACAGAGGGGTTTGTTTCTTCTGTTTGTACAACATAACAAGGGCTTGGTCTATAAGCAGGGCTCCTAGGCTGCATACACAGTGATGGGTGCCACACCACACACATATAATAAGTCTTGGCATTTGTGGGCACAAAACACTGATGTCTAATCTGTTCTCAATAAATAAATAAATAATGCAAAGAACTGGAAGGGACAACACAGTCTAAATTTAATTCAACTTTACACAGTCAAAACTTAATTCATCTTACTGACATGACTGAATAAGGAAAGAGCCAAAAGGCAGTGGAGCTTTCAGAAGGCAAGTCAAAGCATCTAAGATGCTTAGAGTTAGGAAGCATCCATATGCTCTCAAGCAAGATATAGTCATGCTCCACACACTGTTTATTCATAAAATATGTGTACTCATGTCTTCTCTGTTCTAACTTACTTCAGTAGAACAATGACAACTTTGCAGGAGTTATTTGCTGCAGCAAGCAAGGCTGGGGAACTTTCTCATTAAGTGGTTAGACAATTCTGTCAGGGCATATTTCTAATACTAATGTTCATCAGATGATATCATGAAGTTTAATGAAGTTGGAACTTCTCTCTAGGGAAAGTCACCAAAAAAATTGTTTAATGGTCATAAACACTGAAAACCAAAGTCAAAAAAGCAATAAAGATGCAATTTTAGCCAGAGATTGAGTGCAGAACTGAACTTGTCCACAGTAAGCAGTGAAGTTTAGCAACCAAATAAAAGTACAACTCAACACAAGGGTACTATTGGACTTTTCAGAGTTTTGTCTCAAATAGCAACCCAGCAGATATATGACTGACTTTCAGAAATACATTTTGCTTAAGGAATGTATATGTTTTCTTTCTGAAAAAAAAAGAGAAGTACATTTCTTATCAACTGACTGGGATATTTTTGGCAAGAGTAAGTAATGTATATTATAAACATCAGTCACCAAAAGTTGATCACCTACCTGCTTTCTCTTCTTTCTTCATTGCTATATCATTTCACTATATCAGAAAGCACAGAAAAATTTGAAGTCCAAAAGAGTTTTTAGGATTCTGTTAACTTAAAAGGATGGAATAGACCCAAGTTTCTACTCTAGCAATACAGATCATGCAAAAATAACCTGAGTTACCTGCACAGAGCTAAAGTCATATTAAAAGTAATAATAAGCTTCATTACTTTCCCAATTGACTCTGAGCGCTAAAAATGATGATTTTTTTTTTTTTTTTTAAGAATCTTTAATACAGTCATTGCCAGGGAGATGTTCTTTAATGACATCTTTAAACTTACTTATCTTAATAGCAATTGTCTTGAA
Organism: Dromaius novaehollandiae; assembly: GCF_036370855.1. Classification (NCBI taxonomy): domain Eukaryota; kingdom Metazoa; phylum Chordata; class Aves; order Casuariiformes; family Dromaiidae; genus Dromaius; species Dromaius novaehollandiae. The sequence continues at coordinate 91,389,823 of NC_088099.1, read as the reverse complement.
ATCCATGCCTGTGCTTCTCTGGATGGCAGGGGCAGTGTGAAGAAGGGGCAAGGAGAGTTTAGTTGGCTTCAGACTTACACGCAGCTGAACATGTAGAATTTATATTCTTAGCATACCCCAAAGCCAAAATACTGTGTGGATCAACTAAGGTGGCTGGAAATTGGGTGAGGTATCTGAAACATCTCCCTTCATGAACAGGTTCCTGGAGATCCTAGCATACGCAGGCAGGCAGGCAGATCAGTTGTGTCAGGACCATGGTGATCTTGAGCCTGTAGAGTTTAAGTGGTAGTTCAATGGCAGAATTTTTGAGGATCTAAATTTTAGATTTAGACAGGATGTAGCTTTTTGTGGTTCTAGGCAAGACATAGGCACCCCTGTGGTGGTATAAAGATAAAAATATTAAAAACTGTATAAATTTATGGCAATAAGATTTACATAAATACTGAAGATAAAGCCTCCTGGAAGCCTCAAAAGTCTTTCAGTCCTTAGGGCTTTGACAAATCATCTAATTTTGGGAAAAATCTACTTTTGGTTAGTTTTGTATACAAAAGCATGATAGATTTTCTCAACATGATAGATTTTTAAAACATCTGTGATATCACTGCATCCATTATCAAGTAGGTATTGAAAGAGACATATTTACCACTAAACCATAGCAACAGGTTGCCAGGTACAAGGAACATCATTAGTTTAGTAAACAATTACTTTTTGCTTTGAAAAAAGGACTAGCATCTTTTACTCAGACATTAATGAGGCAAAGAATAAAAAAATGCTATCAAAAGAAACATAAGCCACTTTCTCTCGAGTGGCATGAATAGTATTCCACAAATTCAAACCAACGACTATATTGACTCACTTACTTATGCTTCACTCCTTATTCATGAAAAGGAAAATAAAGTTGACTCAGTAAAAGGTTTCACTTGCTTTTCTTTTTTTTCAGTCTCTTTCAATGAGCCCGATTTCTCACTGAGAAATGGAAAATGTCTGTTGTTCTTATGTCTCACTGTTTTCTAGATACTTTAGAGATGTCCTGCTTACTTTCTCAGTGATTTGTCAAATTTTATTAGCTATTTTTGAAGTGTTTTTTTTCCCCCCCCCATCTGGCATGAGTGTTTTCCATCACTGCAGAGAGAAGAGAAAAGTTGGCAGACTTCTACCCTGGCTGTGTAACTTACGACATACACACTAACAAGATCATACCTTTTAGGTCCTAACCATTCTTTCTGTAACTATTTTCTACCTTGCGGAGATATCTGTATGACAGTTTCATAATACCCATGAGGAAGGCTTGGATTTTTGAATGGGAGAGAGCGACAGACTCATTCAAATGCAGTTTAAATTTTCCTGCTCTCTTCTCCATTATAACTGAGCATTACAGATGATTTTAAAAGCTTTTAAGATCACTGAAAGTTTCCAAGAAAGTAGATAAATTATTTTAACCCTAACTTTTCCCTAAAACATTTTAATTTATTGCTGCAGTAGTTCACTGATAATTTACTTAAGTTCCCACTCTCCTCCATGGGCAGACTGTTTGGCTAAACTGTAACTCTCAACCAATGCTAGTCTCTACTGCTGCATCTTTTCCCATTTCCATTATGAGCAGTGTATTTATGAGCAGTACCTTTTCTACAGAGGAGTTCAGTTTCAGAGAGGCAGAACCATATTTTGAAGATTTGGATTTGTAGGAGAAATATTTCAAGTCTGGGATTTTCCATGAAAAGCAGATTTCCACAGGAAAAGCCCCACCACCTTACTGTGGATGATACAGACTGTACGTACAGGGCAGGGGCCACCTGGGCCAGCTAACATTGAAGCAATCACAGTCTTCAGAGAAGCTCCGAGTTAAGCAGCAAGGCATGTTTCACCAAGGAGATCCTCATTACCGCACTATGAGCATTTACCAGGCTCCATGAAATTTCCCTTACATTTCTTATTAAGTCACAGGTTGAAAAGGTTAGTGTCAGGATCTAGATGTTGCCCGAATGACAGGAACACCAGGAGAGGCTGCTTCAGTACAGCATTTGTTGGGGTAGGGCTTGCCTCATTCTAGGTTTGAGCTCCTTTTCCAAACTTGAGCTGATTAGACGAAACAGAAAACTCAGATTTTGCGTTAACCTATCAGCAAGCTGGCAACACACTCCCTCTTTTTCTGATGGTCTAACTGCAGTCCTCTATCCATATGTAATATGTATGCACCACATGAACGTTTACCGTTATACATTCAAATATCTGCTGCTTCTTCACATTATCTATTTGCATCAATTGCCACCTACATACAAATGTGCTTATAGGTGTGTTTTTGCATGATTTAGCAGTTTTCCTCTCAAAGTTGACATAGGAGGGGAGCTATTTTAATCATGTTCAAAAGCGTGACTACAACTGTAGTGAAAAAATATTTTTCTCCACAGAAAAAGAGAGAAACCTGCCTGCTCTTTATCACATATGCTGTGAAAAATGTATGCTCACTTGCAGAAACTGTTCATGCATTTTCAAGCCTGTAGATTGTATAATTTCAGGTTTCACAGTTTTTTTTTTTTTTAAAGTTTCATCCCACAGCTGGTTCTACCTAATTTCCATTAATATCAGCAGGAAATAGGTATATGAACTTAAAGGTGAAATGTTTGCCTTTAATGACTGTTTAAAATTAAGATCATTAAAATTTACTAAACTTTGGCCTTTTCTTTCAATAACTTCACTCTCGCTATTTCTTTTGGTATAACTTTTATATAACATTAAAGCCAGGTCTTTCTGAACTGCATATTTATTTTTTAATTTTTGTTTCTTTAAAAAGGAATATGAAAAGCCAACTATTTTTCAACAAGAAATACTGCATTAAGATTCTGAACACCAATTTTAAGTTTAAACCCAGCTAACACAGATGGAAAATACCTGTGGAAAAGAACCTAGAGGCATTTTTAAGTGTCAGATTTTAGATGCCCAGATTATAAAATGCATTTGACTTACATTTTAGTAATTATAGATTTATTGGCTAAATGATTGTACGGGTTATTAGCAATTGAAATTGCACCTCATATCATCAGGAGGGCAATTAATTCTCTCCGAATTTGCAATAAAATCTTGGATCTTCCTATTGTTTTTGGAATTTAATGTATATTTTCAAAAGGTCAGACCAGAATCTCCTAAAAGATATAAGCCATTTTTCTTCATAAAGTTAATCTTCACTGCATTTGCATCCCTAAACTCAAGCAGTATATACCAGTCTAGAGACATGACAGCACAGTCAGGAGTTCATGCAGTCCTACACTGGTGGGCTAGGTGCTGCACAACTGATTTCATTACACATCTGGGCAAAAAGCCAAGAAAACAGATCCTTATTTTCCCCTGAGCAAAGAATTCTGCCAAGTTAGCACTGATGGTTTCTCTAACACAGAAGAAGAACAAGGAAATCAGGCATAAAAAGAAGCATATACTGTTCTAACCACATTTTTCTGAAGTGGGGTGGAGACTCTTTTCCTTTCACCTCCAGCGTAAGGCCATTCCTTCATGGCTTAGGAGATCTTGATTTTTTCTACAGGAATAATGCATCAGTAGTATATCTATATGTGTGAAAGTACACGAAGTAATATCAAGAAGCCTTCTTTCCCTCTGAATTCATCTGTACAGAGGGAGCTTGAAGAGTTAACAGAGAGAACATTTAGCTCAAAAAGGCTCATCAGATTATATATCATTCTTGAGGCACAAACTTGCATCCCATTTAGTATGTTGGGAGGAGGCTGGGAGAAGGACTGAGAAAGTTTTCGAAGTGGCTGCTCAGATTCAATCTCCTCAGAAAGAGAGAAGACAAGGACCACAATAAAGCCTGTCACAATAATTTTGGAAGCTGTAAAAGCTACATCTACCTTTCAAACAACTCGTTTGAGCACTCCATGTTCTGAACACAGATAATTGGAAGACAAAGCTTTTACCGCTTCTGAAATGCTCGTCCCTGTTCCCTCTTTACGCAGATCAAGGACAGTAAGAGGGTAATCCTAGGCTCCCTGGAAATATGCAGCCCACCAAAAGCTTGAAAATGAGTAGAAGTGCCCTCTTCCTGTCCTTACTCCATTACCTAATTTAGTAAAGCAGATGGGCTCCAGAGGGCCCATCAAGATGTTGGCTCCTTTCCTTTGACAAACACTGTTATTTTACAAGAGTTATTTTTTTTCCCCCTTGATCTTCCTTTTTAGATTGGCCTCCTGCACTACACTGTATGGACAGAAAATTAATCTACTCGACCATAGGAAAAATTGATCTACTCGATCATCCTCACTTAGATACCTCTTCTGGTCCTGCAAATGTCGTTGTAATCACATCTACACTGGCACTCAGGTCCTCATGTCTACAGTTCTTCAGACTTTCCCCTCAGATTTTCAGTTCTCTGGCTGATAAGGAGGATTTAAGTTACTACACAGATTTTGCCCACTCCGCCTACTCCTCCTACTGCTGTCAGGGAGGTTATAACACCACAACAGGTTCCTCTCTGGGACAGAGGCAAGACAGGGGAAAGGCTACTTCCTCAGCTCCAGCAGAAATTGATGTTGCTTTGAAAAGTGTGGGCAACTACGGCCTAAGGTTACTCAGTCATATATAAATGAATGGTTCATGCATACACAAATGTCTACAGAGCATATGGTTATAAACTACATCATCTACAGCAGGATTCCCTCTTTGGTGATGCCCACACAGTTTAGGGTAGCCTGAACCATGGATTATTAGAGTCAATGGACAACTGAACAGTGTTTTGGACAACGGTCTAGAAACCCCTTGACAACCTTCTGTCTTCAGGGTGCACTGAGGCAGGTATGCACTCTGCTTCTCCACAGCCAGGGCACTGCAGAGGTGGTTTACAGCCAGTCTTGAAAAAAACTTCCATTTTCTGTCTGTGCTACACTATTTGCTCCTTATCCTCAAGCCAACAATTTGGACCTTTCCTTTTAGCTACAGAACAGGGTTCCCTTTTCTAGGTAGCTAGTTGGCTTCATTTGTTAAACTGCCCTGTCTGGAAGGCGTGGAGATGTTTGGGAAGACATGACTTCTTGCTTTAGCAATTTTGTGCAAGTAATGTCCATGTGAATAAATGGCTACAATCATGCATAATAAACCATAATTTTTTTTGTCTTATCAGCTGACAGCCTGTCAGAAAACTTTTTTTTTTTTTTTTTTTTGTATCTAATGGAGGGTTAGGACTGCCTCTAGATGAGCATAATTAAGTATTCAAGACCTAGTTTGCAAAAACAGCCTCTGATTTAAAATTTACAATCTACAACACAGAAAAGGTGTAAATCTTTAGAAAGTCATTGCAGTGACGCATATATAGGCTTGATCTGTAGACATGAATCACAATTGAATCTGTATATGAGATACCTTGCTGTATTGCCGTTTATGCTAGCATCCAGAAACCTGTGCCATTAACAGCAAATGGGGGGGAGGGGGGAAGATGATAGCGAGGTTCTTTTCATTACTTAAATATGGCCCTCAATCTTGGATGAGATAATCAAACCTCTTCACACAATTATGGCCTTGATAAAAAAACATGCATGAGTCATTTTCGAACAATTTTCTCTGATACTGGAAATGCTGTTTCAATAAATCACAAAAGGGGAGCTCTCATTTCTGCCTTACAACAAGCTACTTCAAAACCAACCAAAATCAAACAATAAGCATCCAGTGAAAGGCTGAATTACAGAAAACAAAAGAAAGGAGGCTGTAATTATTAAAGCCTGTAACACACAGCTCCCAGGTAACGCCTCAAAGCCACCCAAAAAACCCACCAGACAATGCTGAGCAGTTCTTAATATCTTTCAGCTAAGGGCAAGGATTTGTCCCATCTGTGTGACAGATCAGTCCTGAGAAAGCTAATAACTATTTGCCTTGCCCAGAAATTAAATAGCTTTTGTTATAATCACTGGAAAAAGTTCCAGAAACAAAATAAAGGTTTTCAAATAGGGTGTAGGGGAGATGAGGAAAATCTGAAAGAAATTCAAACAAAGCTCCACACCCAAATAATCAAAGAGTGAGGCAGGATTTGGGCTGAGTGAATGCTAAAAGAATGCACAGAATGAACACAAAATAGAGTGCACAGATTCGAACAACAGTGGAAGAGCCCTAGGTACACAAGAAATAAAGAAAATGCCAACCTTTATAAATGCGGGAGGATCACATCTAAGCTAAATACATTACAAATATTTCAAAGCACCGGTGAGTTAGTAAAAACAGGACTGGACTGTGAAAACATACTTAAGTCAAATAATTATGGTGTGTAAACTAAGGACCAAATGCAGTCCTGGCTTTAACAGACAAAAGGACTTTTCTTTCCCCTTTTCCTTCTGTGGCAACCCCTCCAAAGGGAAAAGAGCTGTCCCAAATCCTTGCTGATGGTGGCAAAAGGCAGGGGAGAGGGACCCTCCTCCCCTAGGGAGGCATCTCCCTGTCCGCCCTTTACTCCCGGAAGGGCTTCTGGGGTACAGCCTAAGTCCCCCAACACCATCTTGCCCAGTTGATACCATGAAGAGAAGTGAAAGCAGTACACGGCTGCTCTCTCATCAGTGCCCTGAACCACTGATTCACAAATTTTAAATGATATGAATCAATAATTGTCCTATAATTCAGTTAGGTGTGACAGAGGCAGCAGATTTGCAGCAAGGCCATTGGGGAGTGATACTGCTAACACTAATTTAGAAAGGGGTACTGCTTAGCAGTGGTATGCACACTTGGTTACAACGCACAGCATTTTTCTCCTTGATGGATGAACTAAGCATGCTTCAATCAGCACATACCTACAAGCAGCTGGAAACAACAAATCAGAAACACTAATGACACATTAACAAAAGCTAAATAAAAAGTGTCTCACTTTAAAGCAATAGAAGCTTAGCAGTGACCCTAACCAAAGAGAAATGCAACAGCTAATAAAGTAAGCATATCCACAAGGGCAAACAGCACGTTTTTCTATGGTGCTCATAGGTCAGACGTTATAGTAAAACCTGTGAAGCATTTAAAATAAATCATCTATGCCTGAAAAGACTTACAATTGCAATAATTTAATTTTCTTTCTAGTCACTGGGATGTTGCAACTATACTAACAACTGCTTTTTTTTAAAAAAAAAAGTAGCATAACATGGTGAAACATTTTTCATACTTAGAGTAAAAATGCAAAAAAGTATGTTGCATTCAGAAATATTGCCTGTCCAACCCCACTAAGTCAGGCACTTAAACACACCACAGCTTTCTGGAGTAAATCAACACCCACAACACTGCAACACCTTTGTTTAAAATATGCTTTGAACTGGATGTGGAAATAAATGAGAGTTAGACAGACTACATGGATCACTAAATAGGGTTTCTGAAATTGTGTAAAGTGCAAATCAGTTTGAACCAGGAAAAAAGGAATTTTTAAATTAAAAATCAAAAATATTGTGATATTTAGATAACAATGGTTTTGATTTAAAAATTAGTAAAATTGTTTTTAAAACTTTGGTTTATTTTGTTTTTATTTTTTGTAGAAAATTGGAAATTTTCTTTTTTCTTTTTTCCTTTTTTTTTAAACAAATGAACTAATTTCTTAAGTAAAAAGACTGTGATCAGCTTTGAGTGAAAATATTCTTTCCTATTCCAGTACGGAGGTTTTAGATTTAAAAAAGTATATCAGAAGTCAGAATGAAAGAGTAAAAATCTCACTTTTCTACATAAACCCTTATTTAGGCCAATGAAAATATTTAACTAAAATAGTTTACATATTTTGGCCAATTTCAGTCATTTTATGGTTAAAATATGTTTTGCTATAATCTTGCTCAACTTCTAGACACAAAGACATTTTAAAAGAAACTTATCTTTGTGATTTTTTTAAAAAAGCTTAAGTTTAATTTTTGCACATTAAAAAAATCACTGAGTATAATCATTTCTCATCTGTTTCATCTTTGGTCAAAAGCTCTAGCCTTTTCATTGTTTTTTCTCACTGCATTGTGCTCAAAGACACCTCTGCAAGGTATTTAAAGAAAACAAATCCAAGCTATTACAAAGTGTTCATGTATTGTTTAAAATGTGATTTACAGAATGTTTTAGGCTGGTCTACTCTTCTGAGTAGCACTGGCTTCAAAGCATCATTATAAATTTGATGTTCCCTGGGACACTATTAATTTTTAAATATATTTTGTCTCTGAACTTTTAATGAGCCCAGAACAATCCTTCAGGACCTTTTATCTTTGTTAAGTGACAAAATTAAATCAACAGCTAATTATTATAGCCCAAAGATAAGATCACTTCTTTACTTTTCTTAATTACTCTGTTTAGTCATTCAAGACAAACTGAAGTATTTGGCTAGTGGCCTGAATGAGGATCGGTGCAGAAACGCAGTACCTCTGGGAGAGCCTGTGAGCTGACTTACCGTGATCTCACCTCTGCTTTATTTCCCTCCCTGCCTTCCTTGCTGAGCTGTAGCTCCAGGGTAGACTGAAAGAACAAGTCTCTCATAGGTGGTCCCCCAGTGGGCCTTATGTAAGAAGTAATAGAGTGAGTGAAAAAGTTGTAATGGAAAAAGAAAACTGGAAATTAAGACCATAAAGAGTTGCTACGTTGCAGCTCCTCTTTGATCCCAGTCAGTCTTTGAGCTGCATTTAAAGCCATAATTAGAACTGATTAGGACTTAAAAAATTCTTTTCAAGCATAAAGTATTTTTTTTTCTCCATTTTCAGAGAATGACAGTTCTTAGAACTGGAATTCTTGGAATGGAAACTTGCAGGGAAGGTTTCTCAGAGTGAGGGTTGCATTTCTCAGACAATCAAGAGCCAGCACAGCAGCTCACTGGCAGAGATGCTCCTCAGGGCTGACTGAAACACCGGGTGGAGCAACTGTCAGAAGTAAAGGGTTCAAACCAGGGTCTCCCACAGGCACCTGAGAGTTTGTACCTGGTGCTTCCTGGTAGGATCGGTCATTTTTCCTAACCATGGGCTTAGGGGACACAAACACTGTGAACAGCACAAAATGCTGAGTGCAAGTATGACCGACCAATAACCCCTACAATAGAAGAAGGCTCAGAGGAGTTGGGCAAGGGAGAGGTGCCCATGAAGCTCAGGAGTCAACTTGTTAATCACAGCTGTTGCACAGAGAACTGACTTTATCTCAAACACATTGGGCACTAGAGGATGCCCTCTGCGTTAGATAAGCAGATGTAGCTGTTGAGTGGATCAACTGGTATAAACAGTTTCTTCCGGAGTTGATCAGAAGAGTGTGAATGTCTCCCTGAGATTAGCCAGACCAGCATGAGGAAAGTGTATACGTGGCTCAGCCCAACACAGCATATAAAACCTGAACTATAAACAAAGGAATTTCAAAGAGAGCAACAGACTGGAGCTGGCTTCAACCCATATATTCCTTCCTGACAACTGGGGATGCCTAGTATTGTGACGGTGAGCATATAGAGACCGGTAATGGCAATCACATTGGTATTGTGATTGAACTGTGTAAGTGTACACTTGAACTGTGATTTCAGTATACTGCTGAATCCCTCTGCTAAATCAAAAATCCCATGTAGCATCGCATATCTTCAAAATAAACTTTTATATTAAACATTGCACTCTCCATATGTGTGGAATATCTAAAAGAACCTGGTCAGAGAGTACTGGATGCTGACAGCAAGTTGTTGAACAGTTGTACTTTTTCCTGCTGGAAAACAGAGCTACCAATGCACAAATTCAGTCTGCACCTCTCTCAATGTGTCACCTCCAAACTGAAGGACATGTCTCAGTTGCTGCCACTTCAGTAAACAGATGGCACTGAACACCTTCATCTGCTTCCTTTTTCTTTGCATATTTAGAAATGAATGAGCCCAGAGGCTTTTTGAGGAGTTTGCAAAGCACAGTCTCCCTATCTCATCCTATTTTGCTACTATAACTATAACCACATACAGGGAAAACATAAGATATGACATATGTAATTATATTTATATTATCACAACAATAATTATTAATGTATTTTAATGTCCTCCATATCTGAGAGCCTTTATGGCCTCTTTCTTTTTTTAATGACCAAGGAATGTGACCGACTCTCTCTTAATACAAGAACTCCTTTACTTCAAAGCAGTTGTTAGCACACAATAAATCAGACAGACTCAAGGGCATTGAGGTGATGGCAGAAATCTTAAAATAAGTTAAATTGTACAAAAATTAACTGTGAAGAAGCCATGGAGTAAAATAGTTAGAAATTAACTGAAGGAAGAGGAAAGGGGAAGAGAGTCATCAAAATATTAATGTGTTGCAGGCAATCCAAGCTTTTGCTCTCGCTTTCTCTGTGATAAGTACCCAGGTGGTCAGAGCTTCCAGGATTTTTTGCTTCCTCATTTCAAACTGCATTGGGCTCATCCCAACCTTTTCAAGGCCTTTAACTTAAAATCTGTCTTCACTTCCCTCCCCCCGGCCCCGCCTAAAAATTGCAACCCTAAAACCATCCAAATGTGTAGAACATTTCTGGTTGGCTGAATTGCAACTTTCTGGCGTGTAGCTACTCAGTATAATCCTTCCCTTCTACTAAGTAACCTAATACACAAGTGCTAAGTAAGTATCTGGTAGTATGTCCTACAGAGGAGAAATCAACACGGTTTTCTGTGTGTATCCCAGGCATAACTTGCTTTAGTTATTCCTATACACCAGTTCAGTCCAGAGGTTATCAAAGAGCACAGTTACCCCTTTCCTCATAGATCTTTACCAACAATCAATTCCCAGGGGCATCTGACTCAAGAAAAAGAAAAATCAAAACAAACCCTAATAACAACATTAGAGAAAACCTAGGGAGGCAGAGAATAGCCTTGTAGGCAGAACTGAGTCTACTGAAATTGAAGATGTCCTGGAGTAGTTTTCCCAGCCCTGAATGTGGAAAACCATACAGCACCACCTTGTGAGCTTCTGCTAAAAATGTTCTTGAAGAGACTAAAGATACAGTAGGAAGCACATCAATCCGCTTTAGGCAGAACAGGACTAGGAAAACAAGCAAAGGCTCTGAGGCATGGGTTTAAAACACATTGGGCATATGAAGTCACCTAAAAAAAAAAAAAAAAATCAATCAGATGACCTTCAAAGAGAATACATTTCAAAGGAGTTAATGAAAACCTGAAAAAAAATCACCTCCACGTGTATTGAATAGGCAAATAAATACTGGGAGTGCTACCCAGTTCTTCACAAATGGGTCTGCCAGGGGATCTCTTTAATAATGGCCGTATCTGCACAACTGCGAAATTCCTGACCTCTCTGGGAATGGAGCAGCTTTGCAGCAGCAGAGCCACCGAGCGCGCTCTGAATGAAGTGACAAACCTTCCTGATGGCTTCTGCTACTTTGCTCCAAGAGCAATCACATCACTTTTGGAAGCTGGCAAACAAAAAGCACAGCCACAGGATCCCTCATACACATGCACAAAGCACCACCATCAAGACACAGTTTTTATAGAAAGAAGTTTGTGTGCTGAAATAGTTAAAATTGAAGAAGTCTTAATGCAATTGCAAGTATACCACTGTAAAAGCTCTTTAGAATGATGCATCTTATACCTTCCACTGAATAAAGTTAGGCTAATACAAGGCCCGTAAACCAGTGAAATAACTTCTAGCCTAGATCTGCAGAGCTTTAAGCCTAGTATTCTATTTAATTGTGTCCACAAAGATCAAAATACAGGTATTTAGCTTTAGTACAGCTGGATCACTTCAGAATATTGCCAGTCCCAGAATATTGCTTTATAGAAGAGGAAGCCCTGCTATTCATCCTACAATGTGAAATTCTGCCTATAGTAAAGACAACATCAGGGAAGAAAACACTGGAACAGCTACAGCAGCTCTACGTAAAGAGTTCTTCTACTACCTATAAGCAAAAACAGAGATGCAGAAAAATTTGTTGAGAACTTCCACGATTTCTCTTGTCCTGTTCACAGCTCTGAGGTTCTGCTCTTTGCTCTTCCCACCCAAAAAGTGGAGATAGAGAAACACTAATTTTGCTTCAAGGGAATAACAATGATGACAAATTCTGCACATTCACGTAACAGTTCTAAGTTTGAAGATCCTTATTTAGACCAGTTCACAGTAAAGTCAAAAGCTAATCCTCTAGCTGAAAAAACAAAACAGAAAACAAAACAAAACAAAAAAACTTAAGTAGCTTGTGGTAAATAGGACAGTTTATTTAAATATGAAGATTCAAATGTTATAATCTATTCAAAACATGAGAGAACAAACATGCCTTTCCCCCCTCAACCTAGAAAGCAAACTCTCTATTCTTCCATTTTTCCCATTACTCATTTTCTGCTATTGTTCCAGTCTGAGTTCACACTGGTTTTTTTCTGTTGTTGTTGTTTTGAAAAGATAAGTGACCATAGTTATACACTGTACACCAGTGGAAGTTTTAACAATGTTTTGTACAAGTGCGAAGTACTTCAATATTCCCTATGTCTACTCCAGTATGTCTAATGTAGCCTAAAACTACATTTGCCTTTTCCCTCCCCAAGTGCTTCCTACATCTCTGTGTATCCTGTGATCAAGCACTACACCCAAGTAATTCCTCAAGTCACTGTCCTCCAGCATCTTGTTTTCACTTTTAGCAAAACGCAGTGTTGTATCTCCTTTGACCCTTCTTCCAAGTCTCTGTACTACCTTCCATCTCCTGTAAATTAGCTAGTAACTTTTCATGTAACATCATACCAAATCCTTTACTGAAGTCAGCATAAATTACATTGTCTCATTTCCTTTGCCTGGATTATTGGTTATCTAAAACAAAGAAAAATAACAGGATCCCTGTGGTGAACTCATGCTTCTTTTTATCCTGTTTTCCATGTCTTTAATTACTCTTCTGTTTAAAATTTGCTCTTAAACTTTGTACTATTGAGGCCAGACTGAACGGCCTGTAGCAGCCCAGAAAATATATCGTCAATAACATTGTCACCCAGTTCACCTTAAAGTGAAGAATGTATTTAGATGCACTCAAATTCATAGGCCATAGAGGGTGCTGTTGCACTGAGCATCTAAGAGTGTTCTCAGTGCAGCTGTGTGAAAACTCAAAAGCCATCTATACATTTTTACTGGATCTTATGGATGAAACTCAGGATATTTACTGTAATTAGCTAAAATCCAAATATAATTTAAAAAAGCATTGCTCACTTTCAGTCCTGTAAAAGTCAAGATGAGCTGATGGCAGTTTCATGGTCTTAATAGCAATCCAATTTCTATTTTATAAGCCCCCAAGTGAAATATTGATTTCACTGAAGGATAACAATTGTAAGATTTAAGCATCATGGGACTCATGAGATCAACTCGTGTTGCTACAGGTGGTCTCACATGGAGATTTTTTGTTTGTTTGGTGTCATTTTTTGACCATGAAGCATTAATAAAAAAGTTTGGCATTTTCCATTTCTCTTGCAGGAGTTGAGGTTTTTAATACCACGCTTAAAACAGGGAAAGGTGGCAGGGGAAAGTAATCACATTCATAAATGGATCGGTAAAAAGGAAGAAACAATTTTAAATTATTCTGTAATACATATTTTGGTCCAGTTTTCAAAGGAGCCTAATTTTAGCTTGAGTGTTGCAATAAACAAGTTGCCATTTGAACCGCCTTGCTCACTTTTCCAATAGACTCCTTCGATACCAATATATCACTGCAGACTTACAAAGGGAGACAATGTGTCTCCCAAGACAAGGCTTGCTTCTGCAAGGCAAGTTCTCCATTCTGTTTCTACACTTTGTAGGTAGAAGATGGCTGAACAAACGTCTATTTTAGATGCTATTTTTAGAAGCCCAGCATTTGGAAGCAATCTTTTTATTCATTTATTTGAGAATCTAGGTTCCCCTTTCTTATCTCCTCACCCCCAAGTTAAGTTTGGTGGGGAAGAAGCATCTGAAACCTATAGCTGGTATATCTTAAAGGCTATAAAAGCAGTAGCAAGTCAAAAACTCGTTTGAATATGATGCCTCCCCTCCTTCCCATGCCAATAATTCTTGAGTTGGCTTTATGACAGGCAGGTAGGAAAAGTTGCTTTCTGAACATTAGAGAGTGACGAGACTGAAAATCCAACCCTCATTCTACTAATGGATTTACTTTTTTTTTTTTCTCCTCTTAAACAAACAAAAGACTAATTTCTTTCCAGTATGGACATGATTCTGATCTCATACTTGAGAAAGTGCATTCTCATATGTTAGTTTAGGTAGTTTAAATAACAGGCCTTTGCTGACTTCACCTACATAGTTGAGGCAGGCAAGTCCACAAGCTATTCACACGGTGAACCAGAGCAAGCAGAAATTGCCTCAAGGCAGCTGGGAGCATATCTCTGAGGATGTGGAATGGCGTCTATGACTCTTTTTTAATCCTTTCTTGCACACAAATCTCATGTTAGGCCCAACCTTTTTGTCCATGTGGTTCTTACTAATAAGGAAGGGGATCAAACTGGTCTGGAACCTGAACTGTAGAAACAGACTTTTCTTGGAGGCGGACTTTCTTCATTTGCAGAAAAGTCAGTACTATACACTGTCTTCGCAGGAATCGGAGACTGCAGGAGCCAGAGGCCAAGCCTCACATCAGCTATTTGAGTAGATCAGTTTTTTCTCATGGGGAAAAGTATGTTTTGATTGCCTTAGCTAGCACAGAATTATACAAATGATTCCCTCCTTGAACTGACTGCTATAGGCTAATCTGCACTCAAATAATGAGGTTAAAAAATACACATTTCCCACAAGTACAAATTTCTCTAAACAATTCTAAGTTTAATCTGTGGATAAAACATACAATAAGGCTGGGAGTTTTGTGATGTTAGCACCATATCAGCTTTGCCAAGCTTCTATCGCTGCACTCATTGGTACTTTTTTAGCTAAATGCCGTGGCAAAAGAGTGTGGATAGAAGGCTGTCTTCCACACATGCTGAGGACTTGATCCTTAAGCTTAGTTAGGGAATACCAACATGTGAGGGGAGGAAAAAAAAAAAAAAAGTTATATTATGTCTCAGAAGGCTGGAATGCAATTGTTTTGCACTGTCACAAACTAATGACAAACAAGTCACTTCCCCTCTGTGCACTTCTTTTTTTTTTTTCCTATCTGACTCTCCTGGCTTGTCTATCCAGATGACTATCTTATGGCTTTTAGTAATATGCATTTAGAACAGAATTTTTGCTTGTATATCAGTACACTGTTAATATACCCAGCTGAAATAAAAATGAAGGCAATGTTATTTCACAGGCATTTGAACAGTAGCTAAGATGACTCACCTGTTCCTCACTTTGTTATGGATAATTCAGGCACTGAACAAAAGACTCTAAGACACATTAGATGGACAAGGAATCATTCTGTAGAATGATCTGGCATAAGAAGCCTATGTATGTGTTCAAAATGTGTATTTCCTCGATGCATCATACGTGAAACATCATGGAAAGCAGAAAGGCATCTTAAGATAAACACGTTAAAACATTGTCTTGTACCAGCAGAAGAAGATTGAAGATAACAAAGACAGTTTCCTTGGTATAGTTTATTTACAAAACGTACAAAGAAATCCTATTTTCCTGAATAGCAGTGGTAACAAACTGCCTTGGTCATTTGGCTGAAGCACCTCAGAATCCCTCAGGGTCCTGTGAGAAGTAGCAGCTACTGCTCCCTCTCCCCTCTATCCCCCAAAACATACATGCGCAGACACACACACCACCTCCAGGACTGACACTGAACCTTTATGCACCTTGAGGCTTATTTACACCCGTTTATTTATTCCTTTTTCCTTCTTCAGCTCCCTACCTGAGCTCCTCCTCTCCCATGAAGGGACAACCTAGAAAAAATACCAAGTTCTTCCAGGGCAGGAAATTAGAAGAAGCTTAAGGGAACTAGCATGGGAGAATAATTTAAACTGCATATTAATAGCTGTTCTCAAAGCCTCCTGCTGGGAAAACTGAATCCTGAATGCTTCAACCACAAGTAATCCATTCACACTTTCACTTTCAAATATAGCTTACCTTTAGCCAGGAAGGATACTCAGCAGTCTGATATTCATTTAGTGTCCACTGTCTTTCACAGTAGCTGAGGTTGAGGCTGTTGGTGGTGCATAAAGCTACACCACAAGTAGAGATCCAAAATCTGAAGAACAAAATGGCAAAATGCAGATAATAAATAAGGGTAGAGGAATGGTCTTCACATACTCTAAGTTAAGAAAGCTCATGCTGCCTTTATATGATCTTTCACAAATTTTATTTTACCCTATTTCAGTTTTGAAGATTTGCAGCATAAACACATTAATTCAGAGAAGAAAAGTAAAGACTATGTACAATATTTCTAACAGCTCCTCTGTTAGAAGTTAATAGTGCAGTGATGAGAAAGCAGAGACGACTACTGCTGGATAAACGATCAGATGAAAGCACTTTGTTGAGTTACTTCTTACGTAGCACTTTTTGCCTTCAAGACATTAGGGTTTTTTTTTGGGGGGGGGGGTTGTTTGTTTGTTTTAATTAAAGGTAGATGAATGCCAAATTAAAAGCAGAACAAAAAAAGGCATTTTTAAATGGCAGTCTCATTTTCTCTTCTGTACTGGAGTAGATAAAAAGGACCAGCAAAGAGCCCTGACTCTGACTGATGATAAGAAAGCTGAAGTACCTGAATCTAGTACACCAAGTGTCAAGGAACCTTCACAAAACTTGCCTACAGACTGCCTAGCATGACTTGAGAAGAGTGGAGAAGGTTATCCTCTTTGGTACACTTTTCAATAGGCCTATGCTTCAAGGACTGTGCTTTTTAGACTCATCTATTTTTACCCCTTTAGCTTGTTATTTAGATTATAACCTCTGTGGCACCTGAACTTCACCATTTTGAGTGTCCAGCCCCTTGTATAACATTCAGCTGAATGATGACAGAAATCCTTTGACAAACCAAGCTGCAAAAAGTGAGTTAAGTACAAAAGATTCAATTCAGTGGATTCAGGACCAACACAGTCATTGTATAAACGCAATGCCTAAAGTTTAAAGCAAATATTTTAACATGTTGAAAGTTTCATTATTTGATTAATTCCAACAGCAAGCTCAGCTGCTGAAGAAAAAGCAAAGGACATATCTGGCAGCAGAAAGTTCAGCACTGAAGGCAGAAAGCCAGCAATTTCCATTACGACTTTTTGAAGTATACATTTTGAAGTCTGTTTGCTGGAAACAGGGGAAGTTGAAAGCTGACTCACCCTGAAGAACTAGTTGCTTATTAGTTTATATGGGGAAAGCTGAAATGGTGAGCCAAAAAGACCAGAAAATTGAGATTTGTCCATCAAGGTAAAGGACTGATTTTCAGGGTAATGGAAGGACATAAACAGCCCTACAGATAACAACTTAGTAACATCTGGTTACTGAGGAATCACAGTGCAACACACTGAGATTAGTATTTATTAGTTTATGGATACTTTACTTGTAATAAGCTGACTCACTAGGAGCTACACATACTCATCTACAACAAATCGGAAAACAAAGGTCAGGCTGATATAAGGTGCTCTGAAGTTCTGCCAAAGGTGGAACGCTTATGACAGAACTGTACATTCCTAAATGGCTCTATTTATAAATATCCCTTTTCACTCATGCATAACTTCACCACAGACAATTTTCTGAGAATGAGTCAATCCTACCAGTATGCTCTCCTAGAGTTCAATCTGACCTGCACTAGAGAGGGTGAGCTGAATCAAATCACTAGTTTGTCTTGTGAAACATTCAGTCCTTCACCTCCTTTTAACGTCAGAGAAGAGCCTGCAAGCAAGATTCACTTGTGGCTTCTTCATTTCATCTCACTTGATACACCCCTAGGGATATGCAGCCTGAAACTTTCTCTTCTTACCATGTGTGTGCATGTGCGCATGTATGTGTATGTGGGAATTTTGCAATTTTGCTCACTTTTAAAGCAGGGTCTGGGTTGGAAACTCCTGATTTTCCTCCATCTTCATTAATGCAGCAGGCCCAGGTGGAGCTCCTCTTCAGAAACTTTGACCATAAAAACAATTTCTTTGAAATGCACTGTTGTACATTTTTTTCACCCAGAGATGCAGATTACACAGTGCCAAGGTCTGAAAACTGGCAGTTTTTTGCCTCCACGGTGAGCTCAGGTTTGTTTTATTGATCTGAGCTGGGACAACAGCCAGCTTGCCTTTCTATCCCTCTTTGAAGAAGTCCTCTCAGACTGGCAACCCCTCCCTGAACTTTTAGCTGATCACTGTCTTTTGATTTTGACTTTGGTAGATAACCAGGTGTGTCTGATGTCCTATTTTTGTTTGAAGTGGTGCACCTTGCCAGCTCTTTAGCTTTTTATTGAGTTTCTTTAACACCTTCTGATTGATCTAACTGCCTATCATGTAGTCTATAGACATATCCCAGTTCCCTGGAGCTTACATCTGTCCTATAATCAGTTTCCTCCCATGATTTTATCCTCTTCTACCTTATCACAGTATGTTTTTACATACTTACGACAGCTATACTAGTAAAACGAAAACCCTTTCCTTCCCGCACTTACTTCAAAACATGCATGCATCTATGCTGTGTGATAAAACATTCTAAGCCAGAGACATACAAAGAAGAATCACCAAAAGATACCACAGAAGGAGGAAAAGATTCTTGCTCTATTTCCCTTTTCCCTGATCCCCACACTTGAGGATTTGACAAGGCAAAATATTGTGGGCTGGTCTTTTAATAAGAGTAGCAGTCCATGAGACACCATGAGGATACAAAATCTGGAATAATGCCTCTGGAGAATTTTGTTGTGTTATTATGCTGTTATGGTAACCAAAAAAGCTGCAAATTATAGACTTAATTTGAGATGAAGTTTTCTGTTCTGAGAAAAATTCCCTATCCTCCATTTGACTCCCCAGCTCCCTGAAATTTAGTATGCAATGCTGCTGAACAAACACAATTTCAATAACTTATGGAAGCCTTCAGATAGAAGTATATGAAACTGAAGCTCATATTTAATCACTAGGCTTCTCAAGAATGAGGTACAAAATGAATTCATGAGTTAAGTACAGAGGGAGGAGATATACAGTACTTTAGAGTGTTTCCGTACAGCACATGGGATACAAAAGGTACAATGCTGAAGCTAGAAAATTTGCTACTGTAAAAGACAAATATTTCTAACAGTGAGAGCTGGTAAACATGAAAACAGATTATGGTACTATAATCCAGCTTTACCATTACTTGAAAACTTTTTATTTGAACAGGATGTCATTTAAGACATATGCTGTAGCTCAACAACGTAGTAATGTAGTGAGCCCAAAACTGAGTGAAATTTTATACTGGCTATGTTGAAGTAGATTTTAAGATTTATTATTAGCTGTCTAAATTTCCTGAAACATTTCATATTTTATCAACTGTAACAGAAAAGAGCTCTCACTGTCTATTTAGAAAAAGTAGACTGTTTCCTCAGCCCTTCTCCACTGCAGGAATAGAAGCAAGAGTTTGAGATCAGTGTCCTACCTAAATGGAAGGGAGCACATTTTATTTTTCTTAGCTACACTGCAGAAATGACTACTCTACCTCCTTGCTTGCAGCAGGGAAAGGCCCAGAAATAGGCTGTTTTCCTCTGAGATGGCATCACTGTGAGCTTGTGCTGGAAGAGCACACTAGACCCCACATGCTTCCAAATACAGATGGCTACATCTGCCGCTGCTTCTGCCAGTGGCTGCAGCTCACTTGCCAGAGCAGGCAGGTTTCGTACAACAGTATCCCCATGAGTGTTCCTAGCATAAGAATGGCCTGTGAATTTTTGCAGCTGTAAAATGAGATACATTTGCTTCCCTTCACTTAAGGATAGCTCAGTAAAGACACCTGAAAAGAATCCTTCGTGTTAAACATATTCTCATGGCTCTAAGCATTTTTTAATTGTACATACCTTATCTAAACAGGCAAGCAAAGTAAACATAATTCCCCAGATTAAACCTTCCAGTGAATTTTATTTTGAGTGCAGCAACTGGAAACTGGTGTAGATAAAAGGAAGGGAGGCAGGCAAGATATCAAGAGAAAAATGGAAAAGGAAGGGAGGGACAAGAGCTGAGAAGAGCAGACAACCTATACAGAGAAGACAGACTGTCCACACTTCAAAACTGATATTAACGACTTGGTGTCACCAGCTACCAAAAGCTGATCATGTAAGGATGTCTCTGTCACTCAGAAACCCTCATTTTCCTTCCTAGCAATTCAGTGTGGGGAAGGGCAGCCTGCTGGTGCGTGACCTGAAACAACCCTCTTAAACTATATGCTGCTTGTGATCTTTTCAAGGGCAGCTTGTGAACCAAGGTTAGCATGCAACTAACAGTGGTAGCCCAGCTGATGCAGGGGCTCAGTGATAGTCCAGACCCCTACCTGGGGGAAGATGCAAGTCAGCAGGAGCTGCTGTGACCACAGTCACAGAGTCACCTACTTGTCTCAGCCCAGCCTCCTCTGGCAATGGGAGCAGAGGCATCCCTGGCTAGCTGCAGTCATCTCCCTGAAAATCTTCTCTCAAAGTGCTCTCTCTCCCAGTTTCTCTGAGACTTGTGATATATAATCCTGTTGGTCAAGATGGCCCAATCTGCATGGCAGCTCAGGAAGAGCCAGTTCAAGCATGGGCAGCAGCAGTAAGTGATATGAAGTTAGCAGGGGAAGAGTGGTATGAGCAAAGCAGATGCCTTCTCTTATTCCCTGCATGTACTTTCCTACTTCCCCACATCAAACAACACCCTTTTGCTGCTTATTACGGCCACCACCACTTACTTCATATCTTATCTGGATGGCAGCATATCTTAATCTGGGTGGCTGCAACACCAGCAACTAGCAGTGAAGAACTGGAGGATGGCATCCCTGAGTACAGCCAGAAGGTAGTTTCCTGAAAGATAGGGAGATTTTTGATGTTTCCTAAAATGCCATATCAGTTTACTTACCTCTTGCTAATTCTCTCTAAAATTATGGGAGAGCATCTCCTTCCTTCTTCACAGAGCATCGAAGCTATGTTGACATGCTCAAGCTCTTTCTTTATAACGTCCTGTCAGTTAGTCAGTCTTGGCATGTATAAGCAGCACTATATCACTTGTTGATGACCAGACAGATGCAGCCTTCTTCAGTTTGCAAGAGCAGACCTACTGAGAAGGAAAAGGAAAGCAGAAAACATATGAAGAGCCTCATGGTGCAGGCAAGCCATCCCTCTCCCCTTATTTATTTATATAGGGGCTTCATCTACCACTGTTTTTCAAACCAGTATTGAAACAGCATTGCATAAAAAGTTCTCAAACATCAACCAGCAATAAGTACTCCTTTTTGTCATTGCCTCACAATTTGTAAACAGACTAAGTTTTAAAAGTTTGTGCATAGGCCAAGTGTGGAGACACCATCACTGGCACACACCTGCAGAGCATACTGCAGTCTTCTGAACGACTGGGAACTCTGCAGGTTACCTACCTCCTCCTCCATTCTGAGGTTGCAGCTGCTTTTCTGATTAAGATTCAGAGCAAAGAACTAAACCCAGCAAAGACTGTCTGTGTAAAAAGAACACAGACAGCATTTAATAAATCACACATTCTTTAGGGATATCTGGCTTTTTTATTACAAAAAGCATGCAGTCTTCCTGCTGTAGAGAGAGCTTAGCTTCCCATTTACATTACTATCATGCATATCAGAGCTAGTCACTAGAAGTCTTCTCACAGAAGTGCCCATCATTTCATCCTGCCTCTAAGTCTACCCCTTTATTATAAAAAATGCTGATAAATCTGATCCAAGTCAATCCAGTTACATTTTTAAGTGTGTTTCAGCAATCAAAAGCACTTCCATTTTTTCTGCTTTATCAGCTGATACATTAGAGAAATGACTTTCTCATCGTACAAGCTTTACTTCCTGACTGCAGGAAAACCCCTTCTACATTTATATATGCAAATAAGCAGAAAGTAAGTCTTCCCATATACAAGTCTATTTAGGTTACCAGTAATGATCACAGAAGACAGCTAAAGCATCGCAGTCAGCCACCTCATTATAGCCATCAGACAAGCCTACACTGTGGGCGCTCAGCAGGAAACACCCAGCAGCACATGGATAGCTATGGAAATCACTCTGCCAAATGCTTCAACCTGCTGTCAGCTCTGGGAAGATTAAGCATAATTAGATTTTCAGTGGTGCATGCTAGTTAGCTATCAAGCTACCATACTCCTCAAATAGAAAGGGCATCTTATTGTAGCTATATCAGAGCCCAGCAGGGTGTGAAGTGCAGCACAGCATTTTCAGGGTCAAGCAGAGCAGGGGACTGATATGTGTGTTATGTATGGCATCAAACATTCACAACATTTTTCCAGTGCAATAGAAAATTATTTACAACAGAATTAACTCAGTTTATGACATTCAGTGAAATCTGCCACAAAGCATTGGCAAATATTCACTCCTCTGCAATTTCAAAGCCTGCAGTAAGGCCAGAGAGGCAGGAGTCGCACACTTTCCCTAGTAATAGGTTGCCAGAATTGATTCACTCCTCTCTGCAGACCTCAGAGAGGATCTCACTTATTTTGCCACTGGGTTGACCACTCCAGGTCACTGCCAGGGTACAGCCTAGTTTGGGTAGGCTCAGGATAGGGGTCACTTGTTCTTCAGCTGCTTGCAGAGAGCCCAGACATGCAGATTGCTGTGACACCAGCTGCACCTCCAGCCGCTCTGTGAAAGGCTCCCCATTAGCAGAGGGGCTTCATCGCTGCCCTGGATCTCCCTTCCCACAACCTTAATTTCTTTCAGCTGGAACTAAATGGAGAAAGAGAACGTACAATGCCATCTAACACTCTCTTTGCTTTCAGTCTTCAACTCTGTAAAGCTGTGCTGTTGAGGCTATTTCATTAGAGCATTCATTTGACAAATGATACATTTTATTATTTGTACCTCACATGAAGCAGGCATCAGGATGCTTCATATGAATGAAACAGCATGCCTATTTCCTTTTTTTTGGAAATGTTACAAAAGCATCTATTACCTTCAAATCAGGGATAGTTTAGTACTGACTTTTAAACCATTTTCATGGGATTCTGCATCATTAAAAACCAAGAGATTAACAAACTATTTTTTCCAAAGTATTCGAACAGCTAGCTCTGTTTAGTATAAGGAAATTGGACACAGTAGTACATTCTTGCCATTTACATCTGGACACACTTAAATAAGAAGCAAGACTAATTATATTTTCTGAAAATGTAGAAATGCATGGAGAAAAACATTTCATGCAGCCTGAGACTTACTTCCTGTGTATTAGACCATTAAGGTCCCAACGTTTTATAAAACAAATATACTTTTAGTATTTAAACTACATTTCTCTCCGAAAGCCTTTTTAAATTCTGTGCTAATGCAGCTTCCTTACTACTTGTTTTTTTCACTGTTGTTTTAAACTGTATTGACAACTGAGAAAGAGGCAGAGATTATTGACAAAATGATCTGAGTGGTGATAAAAACGTCTTACAGAGGAAGCTTAATAGATTGTACTCCTTAAATCTAGCAAAGAGAAATCAAGGACTGATTTTAAGTACTCAGTATATAATTCTACAAAAATAAAATAATAAAGAATATAGAATACAAAATGTTAGGTTATATGTGCTCGTCTGCACTCATGCAGAGAGTCACAGGCAGGCGGGGAGAAGCTGAATTACGTGACCAGCCCATCAGGGCTCATCTCCACCTGCCCAGCGGAGCACAGGGGCACGGTGGCAGGGAGGACCTGAATCGCCTCCTCAGAGAAGGGACACCCTCTCCGGCTCCTCCGGGACTGTCCTGGGGGAGCATTGGCGCCACAGACCCAGATGAAACCTGGCATGGGAGGCGGGGGTGGAGGGGGTGGCTCTCTGAAGCACTGTTTGGACTGAGGGGTGTCTCTGCCTGGGTACGGGACACCCCAGGGTGCAATACAGGGGAAGAGCATTTAGGGATTGCACAAGGCTCATTATGACATGTTTAGGAGAGAAACCAAAGGCTAAGAAAGGAAGGGATCTAGGTGATCTGAGGAGGAACAAGCATGGGAAACTAGAGGAATAAAGGGATAAAAGGGGCTGGACCCCTGTAAGCAGGCTGGTGGTCAGGACACTTGCACCTGACCAGCACTGCCTGTCCTGTCCTCTTATTAAATTTCTTTTGAACTCTTTTCCTGGGTGAGGGACTCTGATCTGTGCGCATGTATGTGTGGAGGTCAGCATGCCAGCAACTGGGGTGGGACCGCAGGCCACAGGGGCACCTGTATGTCAGTGCTGACTGCAACTGGAGCTGTTCATCTGTGTGGCCGACCACGCATATATGTGTTGTATATATGCGGATTTCAGTAGCACCCGTTAAAGTGAAGCTTTAGTGATGCTGGCTGAATAGTTTGCTTGAACGGATAATCAAGCAGCGTAGTAAGAATCACAGTGAATCTGATACCGCTTGGTGTTCTCATATCAGATGAGACAAATTTTCTGGAAAACCTTTAGTTAAGCAAGTTGTTGTGCTGAGTCCAAGAGTAAAGCAGACTATAGTCTTTGACCCAAGTTGCTCAGAAGGTCAGTATCTACTGTTTCTTTTTGTGTACAAAAAGAACACAGCTCAGGTTTCACTGATTTTATTTCTGCTTTACTACCCAATTATGGTGGTACCTACTGAACTAAGAGCTGGTTTCCTGTGTGTTGGCTCTAACAATCAGCTCAGAGTGAACCAAACTTCTTCTCTTGCACTGGGCCATTTGTGCTTGTCAAAAACATGTGGATGTTTCTGCAACCACCGCTAGCTCCAGCCTACTCTTTGATGATAACTTTCTAACTATACAATCAAAGGGATGGATGAGGCAATCAAATAAGTATTAAAACAGAAACATATTATGCATTCATGCACAGAAAACAGGTCAGATTACAGTTAGTCTCCTTAGACTCTAAAAGGATTCCATGCTCAAGTTAACTTTGAGCTTGCTCTTGCAAGTTTAAACCCAGAGAGCAAATATTCAAGGCAATATGGATCTGGCTGCAGTACCTATCCTCTTATTTGGAAGAGATCAAATACTTCCTACTGCCTCCTACTGATGGCAGCTCTGAAGGGATGTTTATTAGCTGTCTTATTCTGACCTTTTCCCACTGGGGATGCAACAGAGGTTGGACTGGAACAGAATTCTTCTTCTAAATATATCAGAAAAAATACTGTAGATTACTAATTCCTCTGATGCAGTATTAAAGGGTTTCTTTCTCTATTTAGGCATAAGAAAAACAAAAGAAAAACATTTAGAAATAGTTTACCTTGAAACTGGATCAGGTTTCTCATGAAACTGGTTCATTGGGGGTGGGGGAAAAGAGATTGAGAAAGAAGGAAACTGCCATCTTCTGCACTCATAGTGATATTGATTTCAGCAAGATGATGAAAACTCAAGAAACAAGTTGTCTTTAGATTAATATATCCTTTTTTGTTGTTGTTTCCCTGATGTTAGTGTAGTGTAGGTGTCTGAATCATTCTGAATGATGGAAATGAGAACATCCTAGCAACTAAAAAGCATCTTCTTTAGGCAGATGTCTGAGGGTCCCTACCCCCAGCCCAAAGTCTGATAAATCACACACAGACTTTTACAGATGTTCAGTTGTATTTTCAAATGAGAAGAGGAAAGCAGAGAGGGGACAGCCACATGCCCCAGTGTAGCTAAAGCTGAGCCATGGGGATGCCCCTAACATCCCATCCAGACCTCAGGACATTCGACATTGGCTCTGCCTCCAAGTTGCCATGTGAACTTTTTTTTTTTTTTTAAATGATTTGGGCAAGCTCAAATATATTTGCTGTTTGCTCAGAGCCCAGCAGCTAAGCTTGCTGCCCAGCCTCCCTGCTTTCCATTGCTGGCCCTTCCTGCAGTGAGGCAAGGGCAGAATTATTCACAGTTTGACACCCTTCTCTGGTAATATCTGTGTTTTCTTAGATGTTACCATGTTGTTAAATCTAGTAAAAATTTTTTAGACAGTACAAGTCTGGCTGGTAGTCACAATTCAGAGATGGAAAAGTGGCCTAAAGCACTTGAATTCTTGAAACTCTTACTAATGTGGACACTTAGGACAGTTTCTGGACGGTTAGGGAACATTCTGCCAAACCCAGGCAAAAGGAAGTGTCCCATTTCACTTTAGTAAATCCAAATGGGACATTTCAGTGCCAGCTTTTCACAGTCTGAACTGTACGTTTTCTGAAACTTTCCATTCCATCCACACTTTAGGTATTTTCATTTTTTCAATCTCAGTTTGTGGATAAATAACAATTTTTTGAAAACCCTGGAAATACTCTGGGGATATAAATTCTAAATATTCAGCCAGCTCTCATAACTAGAGTGATTTTACCCTGTGCTGCATGGTCCAGTTTCATATCTGAAAAGGTATTCATTCTGAATACCACTCGCACCCAAATGAAAGGAAAAAGCAGAATACAGAGTCAAATGTGACCAAAGGTTAATAAAACTGGTAGCATTCAGTCTACAGAAGAGACAGACATGATATTTGGACACAGATAAATAAGCAGGATGTTAGCTACAGGTTATGGCCATTGCAATTAGTCACCACAGACAGAACAAAGCCATGAACCAAAGTTACTCTAGGAAACACTCAAGCGAAACATTAGGGAGGGAAGTTTACTCACTTAAAGAAATGGAGCTGTCAAATAAAATTGAAGACTTGCAACAATTGAAAATATTCTAGGCTGGGCCAGACATCCAGAAGTCAATGAGGAATGATGAAATCAACCCCACCACAAAACAGGAGGGAAAAAATAAATAGGCTATTTGCAACTTCAGAATGGCAGAGTCAAGGCAAGAGACACATACACTCTGCATTCCGCCCCCCCCCCCAAAAAAAAACCACTTGTATAAGCAAAATAGTTTTCCCAGAGGAATAAGGGTGAGAGAGAGAACACTGACTAGGCAACACTCACGTTTTTTGTTTACAGAAGACACTGGTAGGGAAAGATGATCACATACTTTCTTGATGAAGTATCAGCCTGACTTCAGGCTTACGAAGGATGTTTTCACAGTTCTTGTTTGCTTTAAGTTGCAAGACTACAGAGTCTTGCAACTGACTCTTTCAAAAAGAAGAGATATATCTACACTTTTAATGTTGTAAAACATGATATGCACATTTATGTAAATATTTTAAAGCCATAAATTAAGAATGAAAACTCCCAAGCTCATTTTTTCCAAAACAGTATTTCTACCTTCCAAAACATTTTGATAGTTTCTTTAAAGGTTAACAAATCAGTTTTTTCTACAAAATACTAAGGTTTCATCAGATTAGCATTTCATGACTGAAAGCATCCGCTAAAATTTTAGTTTCATTCTAAAAGTACCAGAGTTGACATAAATAAAATTGCAAAATGAAAAGACAGTAAAATAGACTTTTTGGAGGGGTCACAGAGGGAAAAAAAAGCGTTGTGAAGTTGTCAAGGAATTCAGCTCAGCATTCTGAGAAAAATTTATGTGACAAAAAGATGTAGAAAGAAAACTTAGAACTCTTAGCTTTAACTTCTGGAGGGGTATAACGTGAGCAGAGGCAGAAAAGAGGATCTCAAAAGGATGATAAAGACTAAGGAGTAGTTTGACTATTCTGATGCAATATCTGAGACATTGTTTGGGATGAGAAGGTCTAGATAGCGGGGAATCTCCAATATTAAAAATACAGACGGAAGAAATGACAGCATTCAGGGAATTTACTTGTCTTCATACCAGTCACTTGCAGACCTTGATAAAGGAGGAAAGGTGCATTCAGGGTGGCCTAGCCACATGCTGAGGTATAATCTGTGCTAAAGCTTTTAAAAGAAATAGAGTTAAGTCAAAGGTAAGTATTTTAAAGCCTACTTCTTTATAACTTGGGACAAACAGATCTTGCTTCACTGACTTCAGTGGAGCTTTATTATTTACAAGAACACAAGGTTTAAGCCTTTGGTCTCTAATAAATAGAGAAATTATATTTAACAACCATAGCCATTAAGCATGTACAAGAAAGAGATGTACAAGGTGGCTAAAGTGTCTCTGTATGTAGTTTCAACACTCAGAGTTCGATGAAAGTCCTCCCTCCCCCTCCCCTCCACTAAACACTTCTTGGAATCATGTGTGATTAAATTTTGTTTTCATTCAACACGTAGCAGAAAGCCCTAATTCTGTACTGAAAATTCTTTTGTATATTCTGCAATATACTGCAAAATTCTTTGCAGTATAATCATTTCTAGGTTTCATTTCTAGGTCATTGCTAGGTTTTAGAGAAAACTCATTTCTAGGTTTTAGGGAAAAAAATCAAAGCATATGACAAAACTTTCATAAGAAAAGGAGAAAACACCACTGAATTCTATATAAATTAAGTGATGATTGTTTGGAAAGTTTTCCATCAGCCTAGGAGTCAAGTGCCATAGCTCCCTTTCACTCTGAACAGCCTCTGTGCAAGTTTGCGGTAATAAACCACTGCAATTCATTCTGGCAAAAGTTTGGTGGGTATTCACTTTTGCTGCAATACAGGTAATCTCTGATAAAGCAACAGCAGCTTCTTGAATTACTCCACCTTATTTGAGAGCCAGACCGCCAAAGCTCTTATGTAAAGTTAAGAGCAATCATATTAACGAAGCTAGAGACATAGGTAACCTACTAGAAAACAAAAAAAAAGAAAGAAAAAAAAAAAGAAAGAAATATATATTCAACTAAATCACTCTGAACCTGTTTGGCATGGTGAGCCTTTTCTGGAACTACATTTTTTTGAACTACTTTTGCTACAAAAGATTTGAACCACAGGTCTACAGTTCTTTAGGATTCTAGATCATGATAATTTCCTGCATGCTAGTGACCCAAGCATGGAAATGAAAATTTCTCTTGTGGCATAAAGGAAGTTGGAGGCTTTAAAAAGCTTCACATGTTGAAACAAAATCCTAGTTAAAGAGAAACAAAAAGAAAAACTGGAGGTGACCAAATAATGGTTTCATCTACCTCTTCACTGCTACATAATCTATTACCATTATCATTCCACCATCTTTGTAGCACCAACTCAATCTGTACAGTGTATCTTAGAATTAAGTGGAGACTAATATGATCATTTTAAATTCAATCTTATGTTCTCAGGATATATTGCTCCAATTGTCTCTTTTAGTTGCTATACTAACTGATATTTTAACCAGTTGGTAAGACTCTCAGATGCTTTCATAAGTCTGAACAACCTTTGGCCAAAATATTTCAAAATACCAGACAGATAATTTATTTCAAGTGCATTCCTCTGTTGGTAGCAATCTGAAATTCTGATATTTATCTTTGCCAGTCTTTAATAAGGATTCTAATTCTTTACAATTCTTGCTGTTAACTTATATACATATGGCTGACTGTGGCTGTCAACAGTGTATTTCCATGAACAGATCTGATACAGAGGCAAAAGTATGGACTTTAACACTGATTACAGACAGTTTGCGAAAGACAGGTAAAACATTCACGGTCTCTGGACTTCTTAGAAAATATCAGTTGTTATCTCAAGGGAAAGAGAAATAGGATTACATAGGCTACAGTTAAGGTAAATTGTTCCCTTCCTAAAGAAAATATTGTTTTTGCCTGCTTCACCAGGTGACAATTCTACTCCACAAAACAGTTTAGCACAGAAAGTCATTTCTGAAAAGCAGTATGATACACTGAAGGATAAACATGCATCTGTAGCAGAGATACTGGTGAAACCTGAAGCTTAGGAGGCAACAGCTAGTTGCTAAAAGACAAAGCAAACTAAAGGTGGGGGAAGGGGGAAGGGTCAGCACATCATGCTGTGGGGTGGAACAAAGAGCCCCAGAAGCCCCAATCTCTGGTTTTTGAAAAAGACCTCCCCAGGATGGATACTGCAGGAATCATCCCCACGCTGCCCAAGCCCGGTGAGGCCATGGCTGGAAGAGAACAGGACAGGCCAAGGCAGGGCTGCACACAGCGCTGAGCGCACAGGGGCGTGTGGCAGCACAGATGTGCCTCCACCTTGATGCCGATGGAAGCTCTAAGATCCCATCTGCTAGGACTTGCTATGAGTAGGAAAGATCCCATAAGCTGCAAGAGCTTCCTAGAACTGCAAGGTCAATCATGACCTAGACCTGTGCAATCAGCTTTTAGCTGTTCTGTGTTTTGTTCAGGCTCCTGAGAGCAACAGCTCTCATGCTCCTAATTTGATAGCTAGTAGCAATATGAGTTAGTTCTAAAATTACGAAAAATCACAGGATTGCTGCAGATGGAAGAGACCTTTGGAGATCATCTGGTTGAACCCCCTTCCTGCTCAAGGAAGATCAGCTAGCGCAGGCTGCTCATGGATGTGTGCAGTCAGGTCTTGAGTATCTCCAAAGATGGAGACTCCACAACCTCTCTGGGCAACCTGTTCTGGTGTTCAGCCACTCTCACAGTAAAAAAGCATTTCCTTATGTTCAGGTATTGTCCATTATCATCAGGTAAAAGTGTCTTTAATCATATTTAGGAACACAGGAACTGAAGGACACCAGAGTCACTGAATATCATCCTGTAACATCCTTGCATTGCTTTATATGCTTCTTTTCATCAGCTAGTCAAGTTACAATGTAAAGTTAACTGTTCCCCCCACCTGCCCCAGACAGACTGTTTAGACCCTGATGCTTCTAATTTCCAGTCTTAATTTATAGATGGAAAATTTATACCCACCTGTTCTTGTGGTGATGTTTTCCTTCAATTAAAACCCAATGTCCTCATTCATGGAGAACAATCCATGGAGAACAAGCCTATCTCCTCTTGACCCTCATTTTGCTCATTTGCTAGCTCAGCCCTTTGCCAGTGCATCCTAGCTTCCCTTCACAAAATGGGCTCATCACCCTCCTGACATTCCTAGCAGCCATAGGTGAGCAAAAGAGTTTTATAAAATGAGGCCTCAGCAGGGCTGTTTATGATGAGTTCAGTAACTCCACTTGTATTAGAAATGCTTCTTTTCACACATTTCAGGACTGCACTGGCATTTCTCCTGTCTGTACTAGTTGGCCAATGTGTCATGAATGCCATACACCTGGATCTTTTCCATCTCACATGTTTCCAGTGAGTTCCTCACAGCTTATAGGGAGGTCTAGTCTGCAAACATACCAGCTTCTGTCTTTCTTCTATCTCAGTACTTCCACATATTGACTATACCTCTCAGTCCTGTGACATTAGCACATGCCTAGCTCACCACTTCTAATTTTCCTAGGCAGCATGTATCATTTATGTTCTTGCTTGAATTGGCAACTGATTTCTATTATCTCTAAAACACAGAATTGAACACTTTATTCCATGGTTCAGATTCCTCAATTTTGTTGTATACTTACCTGGCATCTGTATGTATGAATATATTTCAGAGTTCATTCTTCCTGACCACATCTGTATCCTAACCAGATGAAGAGCTATCACTAACACTGTCTGTTTAAAAAAAACCCATCATCTGATATCCTCATTTGCCAGTTTCAACCCTTCTCTATACTTAAACTCTATGCAGAAATTACAAAGTGTTTCCCTAGGAAGTCATCCCTTGAGTAGAGTCTTTCTTCACTGAATACATCCCACAGCTGAGCATTTCAATTATATCATTAATCTTTAATC
Organism: Dromaius novaehollandiae; assembly: GCF_036370855.1. Taxonomy (NCBI): domain Eukaryota; kingdom Metazoa; phylum Chordata; class Aves; order Casuariiformes; family Dromaiidae; genus Dromaius; species Dromaius novaehollandiae. Next base: position 91,358,320 of record NC_088099.1, on the reverse strand, counting down.
CTTCCAGTGGTCTTAATTAGCTTGCAACATCCTCCTCCTCCTCCCCTGGGGATTGGAAAAAGTGTACTGAAGCAGGCTTTTAGCACCTGCCTACACCATAGGAACACATGACCTGTTTGAGTGGGAATCTTTCCATTTTGTTCCTCTGCCCACAAGAAATGATCATTAGATTCTTCTCTCTGCTCTTTCAGGATCCTTTCCAAACCCGTCTCATGTTCCTGTCACTGTCAGGCAACAATAAACTACTTTTTCCAGAACTGATTTGGTCATGAATTTTTAACATACTGTTTTCACTACTACATAGTGAAATAGACCTCTGGGACTCCTCTGGTTTAGCTGTCAAAATAAATTCAGGATGATTAGAGAGAGCTTCTATTCAACTACTGAAAGCTGAATTATAATTTATCCTAAACAATCTAAGGCAGATCTAGACATGCAGACACCTTCACCAGAGCTCAGGGATGTTTAGTCCTTGATACGACAGCTCTACTGACAGCAGCTTTGTGAGTGCCAGAGTTTAGAAGTTCCTGGATTTTGTGAGAAGAGCTATTGCAAGGACAGGGAAGGAGAGACTAACCCTTGCAAAGAGCATGAAATGGGGAACAGATATACCAATGTCCTGTATGGCAGCAGCTGCTAGAGGGAACTTTAAGTACAAGGTAGAGATGCTGAGAACATGTGATCTCTCCGGACTTCAAAACCCCAGCACATGGTCTACAACATTTTACTTTCTTTCAGCCATTCATTGGAAATAAAGAGCAAGTTTTGTTTGCTTAAGAAAAAGCCAGCACATGTCACTGTACTTAAGGATTGTTGTTCCAGAAACTGAGCTAACCAGAGAAGGTTTTATGTTGTGGCATTCTTTCTAAATTACCGAGATAAGGAAGTGACTTTCCAAGAGCATAGCTGGAAGGAAAAAGAATGGCCAAAATCATATAAAGAAGAAACAAACAAAACAAAAAACCCCAAACAAACAGGGAGGATTTTGAAAATGACATCCATAGGGGACACTATCAGCAGATCTGGAAGAGAGATGAAAAAGCTATCCCAAATTCACATGTCTAAGAAAATTACTTTTTTTTCTAAGGCAGAACCTTGATGAGGAAATAGATAGGCTTACTGCTTAGAGCTCACAGAAATAGCAGGGAAACACTCCCCTGCAGTATAGCCTTATTCAGAGTTCCTGCTGCTAATCTAGCAATTAGCCACATTGAACGAAGTCTCAACACACAAAACAGACCTGACATAGCAACATCCAAACACCGGCCACAGTTTAGTGGGCAGGCCACAGTCTAGTGGGCAGGAGCCACAGTGCAGAGAATTTAGACGTGTCACCTCAGGCACCCTGCTATAAGACAAGTGGTGGAAATGGTGGTCAAAGTGGTCAAATGGTGGAGAAGTGGTCAAAGTAAAGGCTGTATTAAACCATTGCACCCCACCATACACACAAAGAAACCAAACTCCCCTCCCCAGCTCTGTGGCTAGCACTGCTAAGGTGCAGAACAGAACCAATGAAATGGAGCTCTTGCTTTCTGACATTCGTTCAACTGAAAAAATGCGATTCAACAGAACAGATGCTGAAAATCAGAACACTTCCAGGGCTAACAACTGATAAGGGAGTTGCTGGGAACTGGTGGATCTATTAAAAGACAAGTCAGGCAAACAAAAGTAAAACCCTCTTTGGGATGCCAGGATCCATGACAAATTCATGAAAATGATGACATACATTTCTATTGTGGGAGAAAAGAGGTAGAGAAGAAAAAATAAACAGTAATATTGTCACCCAGAAGACAAAGAAATGAATCTTAGCAAGATAAGCAGTGTTTCTTTTTCTCCCCTCCTCTTGAACCTGACAACACTTGAATTATATTTTTTTCTTATCTGCTAAGCCTTAACTGGAACTTGAGTGGTTAAAAAAAGTGAGGGAATTTTTAATTTTAATATTTTAATGCTCTATATTTTAAAAGATACTCTGGGAGGGGTGGTGAGATAAAGTGTGCTAATTTACAAATAGCTAGCTGGTCCATCTCTAGAACAGAAAATATTTGGAGGTAAGACATTGTCTAGATTACTGATCAGCACACATTTAATTCACTTTCTCCGTCATCCTGACACAGGAGGATAGAAATTAAATTCAGATAGGTTGGTAATGACTCAATATTACCCTTTCTGAATTTCATCACAGATTTTCAAGTGTCAGCTCACTACAATATAATCGCACTTGATCAAATCCTGTGCAAAAGGGGCTGTGCAATAACCTTTGGTTTATTTATAAAACAATATTTCTATTGCAGTTTATTACAGTACTGAGACAAAGTCACGGATAGAAATCAATAAAAGTCTGCAAAGAAGTTCCTCAAATCTGACAAGGAGGAAAAAACCTTCTTTTCTTCCAGCAGAGATACTCAGTCAGACCAGGGAATCATGATAAATAGGCATTTCAGAGAGACTCTTGAGGAATGAGCTGATGTTTCTTTGGGAGGTGGTAGTGGAAACAACCACAGCATCAATGAAAACATGCTCATAATCTTGGGGAACTCTCATCCGAGTAAATTGGTGTAACGCAAGCTCAGACTCTGCTCACAACTGCTCTAGTTGCGATCACAACACTTGGTAAAGCAACTGTACTGGTGTTGTGCTAGGGTCAGTCATCCAGTGAGCTGTCTATGGGACTGCCATAAAGATTAAATATGAAGCACGATGTTGAAAACTAATGGGAACTTTACTGCTTCATCAGCCAGCGTTTTACAAAGGATCAAAAAAGGAGAGAACAAGGAAGACTAATTTTGCTGTAAATACATTATGCAATGAGATTAATGTCTGAAATCAGGAGAAATGGAAAACAAATTAAGAACAAACAGAAACAATAATGTACTGTTTGCAAAAGAAATACAAAATGATAGTGGGTTCCAAAATCAAAACAATTCCTAGAGTCAATAAAGCTGGATTTATATACCCTCTCACAGTGACCAATGGCAAAGGGAAACATGATTTATTGTCATATGCTGCAGCTTGCACTTAAGGACTCACAAAAAACAAACAAAACAACTTACAGCAACAAAAAACTATATATGTGTGTGTGTGTGTGTGTGTGTGTGTGTGTGTATATATATATATATATATGTATATTTTACACACACACACACACACACACACACACACACACACACACACACACACACACCATCTGAAATTTCAATGTCTGTAAAAGCTGAGCAGGTAGACACATTACTGGTAGGTATTAGCCTTTTTATTAAAAAGCCTAGAGTTAGACTCTCCTGAAAAATAGCCTTCAGCTTAAGACTTGTTCAAGCAATTCCCAGAATACAGATATGTCTGCTAAGACCTGGTTATCTTGCATCAAAAACTTACCCAAGAGATGCAGAGTGAGGCATCTCTGACAGGAGATCAATTGTACCAATATCAACTCAATAGCATCAAAGATTTCTCAATAAAATTAACTGAACATAGGTGACTTTTACAACATTTGCTTCAAACATCATTCAGGAAGTATAGTCCCTTTTTGTGCTTAGTTCTTACCAGAGTCAGCTAGAGAAGGGAAAAACTTCTGCTGGGAAGTGATTCTTATATAGGTATCGAAATTGAAAATGCAAATCCTGCTAGAAGAGCACAAAGTCTGCACAGAGTTTCAGTTAATCAAAATACGAATCAAAGTAGAAATGGTTTGGTCAGAAGTAAAAAGTAATGAGGACCAGACAAGTGCAGTGTCACAGCTTCACAAGGCACATCATAAGTTCCGGTTAATTGTTAAGTCTGCAGAGCAAAAAAAGTTATCTGGTTGAAGGAAATGATGGGACTGAAAGTGATGAGACCACTCTTGGTTTAACTTGAGCCATATCTCTAAAAGAAACATATGTTAAAGTACTGAGAATGACATAGAACTGTTACACCAATCTTTATCAAGAGACAAATTCTACTGGAAGTTCCAGCAGGGCACATGAGCGCTGGAAGAACACCAGATTCATCACTTAATTACAGACCTCCAATAAAACAGAATGAATATTAGGAAATGTGATTTAGTTTGGTCAAACAAGTTGTCCCTCATAAAACTGTGCTTGGCAACATAAACACTTTGCGGAACGTTCACGCAAAGTTATAAATTTTAAAATAAATAGTAAGAAAGGTGAAGTTTGAAGAGCTGACATCTAAAAATGAAAACAATCAAAATAGAATGCAATTTGAGTATTTTATAACCAAGAACAATAACACATGTATGTGGGGTAGAAAGGTTGGGGGGGGGCAGTTCCTGAACCGACTATCACTAGCCCACAATATAGCAAAATTCAATTGAAATGAGACAAAATATGCATCAAATAAACTTCATTTGTACCACAATAAGTATTTTTTTTTATTCTAAGTAGACATATATTACAGAAGAATAAGACACCATCTTCTCAGAGCTCGAGAAGAGGTGAAGGCAATAAGGAGTGAGCCAAAGATTTTGCCCAGTGAGGCTACTGACAAGGCAGCCAGTGCATACTGGGGAAAGGAAGCCCCAGGCATGAGATGGCCAGTTGCTTATGATTTTGTTTTTATGCATTTTAAGCAGCTCTGCAGTATATTGACTATTGGTTTTTACTGGAAGAAATTTGGAGGGCACTAGATCTTCGATACCCATTCTGCATTGTGCTCATAGCTCACCATCTCAGTCACGTACTGCCTAGGCATGAAGCAGCCCAGATTGAGTGACTGCCAAACAGCTTGCTAGTTGAGCACAACTCTTAGCAGAGCCAAGCTCTGGCTGAGCAATAACAGAAGACACAAAGAGCAATTTCACAGGTGCTTTTCATTTCATAACATTAATTTATTGCTAGCCTGATCTTCCGATTGCCAGTTTTAAAATGTAAATGTGGGTAGTAGCTAGCAAACTTCTTAAGTTATTCCTTCTTTCTCCTTTAATTTCATGATTCCACAATTGCCTCTTCCACTTAAGCCAATGACACCTTGATTTTGCAATGATAAATTTCTCCAAGAAAATTTTCAAAACCTCCAAAAGCTTGTCTGACACACAAGCTAATTCCTTCTTTACTGTCCCAAATTAAATAAGTCACAGTTACTTAACCAAAAGGAGGAAAAGACATGCGCTTTCTTAACCAAAAGGAGGAAAAGACGTGCGCTTTCTTCTTCAGAGCCTTCCTGTTATTTTTCCCAGTTTGCTATGTTTATTGCATCTGTCCTTCCTACCAGCAGCTCTCACTGCCCTTAGCAAGACACAAGCTGAAGCATCCATATTAAGAGCTAAATACTACTGGAGCTACACAAAGACTTGGAGAAGTCTGCACAGCAGCAAGCTGAACTTTACTATCCAGGTTCTGCCCACGTTTCTTCTCCCTTTGACTATGTTTGTAATCCTGTTTTACAAAGTCATCGGGGGGAACAAAACAAAACAAAACCTACCCACAACATAAAGCATTTGTTTGTCTTTTGTATGCGCTGCACACAGGAAAGAACTTTTCCTTTACTTTAGATATCAAGCAGCTGGGTTCATCCTATTTACTGAAGACAGGATGAGATGTCATAAAAGGGGTACGATGGAGAATAAAAGATGCCATTAAAAGGTTTTGATTTTTTTTTTTTTTAATATCTAGGTAGGCTTGCTAATGCAGAGAGAGAAAAACAATGATTTACCTCTCTTTGTTTGAAAGTAAATTATAGGACACTATGATAAAAGAGCAGCAAGGACACATCATGAGTAATTTTTCCTCAACATCAAATCCAATCAATAAGAAGTGATGTTTGTATCACTGCAAACAAAACGCTATGGAAGCAACATAAGTGTATAGAAGCAGCACAGATGAAATATCAGTAAGTTCTTTTTCATTTCGAGTAAACAGACACACACACACACACACACACACACACACACACACACACACACACACACACACACACACACACAGAGTGTTCTTTGAGTCACAGATAAAAAACATTTCCCAGAAGTCGCTATTAGATTCTGACCTTCTGCTAGGACAAGCCTGCGCACAACTCTGCACTCAAGGATCCCTGAAACAATCGGATGGAGCCTCACAGAAAGCTCAGTCTTTTCGGGAAAGAGATGTTGGTACTCAGTATCCACCCGCAGTCAAAAGTGAGGCCAACAAGCCTTCAGAAAGCACATGGGGATGCAGGCACATGGCCAGCCTGCACTGCTGGCTCTTGCACGACTGTGGACAGCCCGCCGCACAAGAGATGGGCAAGAAGAGTTAACTCCTTGCAAGCAGTGTGCGATTTCTTACTGTCCACCAACACGGCTGGGTCCAACAGAGATCAGCTGCACTATAACTCTTCGAGCTGAAGTCAGGTTTCAAGCTTATACTGGCTCAGCTTAGAGCAGCAACCCCGGCTTTGGGCTAGGGAGCACTCATTCAGGGCACCACAAATGGCTTTTAGCAAACTGCAGTGTAATTGTGCTGGGACACATGCTGTGTGAGGCAGAGACTTGAAAAGTGATTATGAATAAAAGTGGAAGTTAACCTTTGTGTGTGGAGAATCTTTCTTCACACACACACACGCGCACACACAAACACTAAAGCCAGCAAAATGCTGCATCATCCAATTTGCCTATTTTTTTCCTAACTGCTTAAAACTGTGCTAAGCTGTTAAAATGAAAATATTTCAAGCCAAAAAATACAGAACTAGGAATATATTGGTTTTTAAACTGTTCCAAAGCTTACTTTATTTTCTCTTTAAATTAGAAAAGAAAACCTCTAAAAATAAATACTTTGTAAATATCCTTCATTTTGCGTTCTCGTTATGCTGAAAAAGAAAAGAAATCCTTTTTGTGTAAACCCCAACTGAAAAGATTTCTGTATTGGTTTTCAGTTTAGGAGGTCAAGCAGAACTTATACATGTATTTATTCTGAGTAAATGCAGAGCTGGACTGATCAAAATAGAATAAAAAGATATCAATTCAAAGCACTTAGGCCTATGCTGGACTTTAAGCCCGCAAGTAGTCCTATGCTCTCACACACTCCCGCTTTGACTTAAGCGGGACTTCACTGTCTGATTAATTACTCATAAAACACAGAAACAAAATGCCTCATTTTCAACATTTAAGAATTCTTTTGAAATGGTATCTTAAATAATTCATTCAAAATTACAGCAACTTTATCAGAAACTAGCATTCTTTTACACCAGAACATTTAGAGAATTTAGTATAGGCAAGAGTACTTATTTGTCTCTGGCTTGTGACCTTATATCTGACCAACCTTAACTATCCTTCCTAATGGGCCTCCAAGCTTCAGATATATTTTATGTCACTTATATCTAAGTACACATTTTTATGGACAAAAAGGTATTTAGATCTCTAAATGACAAATTGCTGTGTCTTTTACTGACAAGCGGAAAAAGTGATACCAGGAAACTTTTTTTTAAATTCATTTTTCAGTTTCTGCAAGCAGTCTTATGAAAGCTAGTATTATAAGAAAATTTGGCCATGTCAGTTGAAATGAGGTAACAGCAGGATAAGTTAGCATGAAATTAGGCCTGTAGGGCTGCAGCAAATATAACAATCACATAAGCATAACTCATTTTTTGATGGCTTTGGCAGTCTCTCAGATTGAACTGAGTTTAATACATAGGAATGTCTGATTGACAATATTTGAAATGTACCTGCATGAAGACACCAGTTTCTTATTCATATTTAAGCAGCTATGTAATGTCTCTATATCCATCATTTTCATCCTTTACGTTATTCATCACGTTCCTGGCAGAGATTCTTTTAAAAAAAAAAAAGATAAAAGAGATATCTAAAATGAGATTAATTATAGTCCAAGACTAGCCTTAAGAGAACTGCAAAAGTCTGATAAGATTTTAGCTACTGGCCAAAGATGAAGTTGACAAAGATTGGGGTTTACCTATCTGCTGAAAATAAGTCATGCACATCAACAGATGTGCAACTCCAAATACCCCTGACCCACCAAGGTGATGCAGGAAAAGGAACCAGGCCTACCAGGATTCAGAAAGACAGACAGCTAGAAAGTAGATACATGCTATAGAGAGCCCACAGCTATTAGATAAATGGACTCCTGCGAGTTGTATTCTGTTAAAGCACTCAAGGACAGCCAGAGGTCACAGACACTGGAACGTGCTGCTGCACCTTTGGCTCCCACTGTGTCCTTTATGGACACCGATACCCAATATCACACTTCCCAGTTGCCACATGGCCTGAAGAAAGAAAACCAAAGGGCACATCTCATGGTGAGGCAAACTTTGTAGGCAGGCAAGCCTGAGACAGTCCGAGCCTGGAGTGAGAGTAATTATAAGCAGAGTCTGGAGCAGTGATTTACAGTCAGCAGGCTTGGGGTAACAGTGATGGGTCAGAGTAGCAGTGCCCTGGGACAGCACAGTGGGAAAGGCACATTTTGAAAGCAGCAGCCATCAAATAGTACACTGCCATTTCCTTTAAAAAAAAAAAAAAAAGAGTTGGAAGGACACAACATACTCAGAAATATAATATAGGGGCAACAGAAGTTCCAAAAGGAGGGTTTGTTGGTTTCATTGGGTCCAAACACAGCCAAACAACAAGCCTCCTTCAGCGAAAAACAACACAAAACAGTTGCACTGGAACCTCTCTAAGTTCCCTTTATGGAGCATCTCAGTGTCATTCACTTTGATATGAAATGTGAGATACATTAGCCTCTCGTACAAAGCAAGACAGGCCAATTGCCATATTGTGTCACATCTACTTTTCCCTAGGACTAATGGTTCTTCAAAGCCTTGTATTTTAGCTGGAACAACGTGATGCAAAGCAGAAGTTCATAATTCCAGTGACAGTCCTAAGAGAATGCTTTCTATTTTCTGTCCTATCTGGAGAGAAGTTCATTTTACTAATATAATACAACAAGTCAGGGTAATTGCCCCATCTTTCAACAATGCGAAACAATCTCCTCAGAAGTCTCATGTCATCTTTTACATTCCCCCTACCCCCAAATGAAACATGAAATGAACCCAAACCCACCTAGTTACATGGTAAAGTGACCATTTTTTATGTAATCATCGCCAAAGGTCTTTTCTCATTCTACAGAATTTATATATTCATGTCTGAAAGCTGATATGAAAGTGCTAAATTATCTTCAAATGTAAGGTGTTTCATTGGAGTTGTTAGATAATGTAATCAGTTATTAAAGCTGTAACACAGCCTTGTACAGTACCATTTATTTTCAAGCTCTTTAGCATATATTCTGATTTTTCTGTGAAGATTCCAATTAAGAGTGGAGGTAATCCAGTTTTCTGGTGCTTCCTCCCCCATGTATTCTATCTTTTTCTGTTTGGTCAAGCTTTTGTCACTGGAAAAGAAGATTTAGGGGGAAAAAAAAGATAGGAAGCTTAAAGAAGGAAGGAAGAATTAAAAATGAAAATTGCAATTTTTGGTGAAGGATTTTCTCTAATGAATGGAACCATATATTAGTATTAAAAAAGTCAGAAATATTGAGTTCAAGAAAATAACAAAAGCAGCAGAACACTAGACTACAATTTTCAGTGATAGAGACTTTTGTTTACTAAGTGGCAGTGATGTGCAAAAGATATTAAGAGTTGCTTTTCGTTTTCACTGATGTAATATGTCTGAACTCAGAAGTATACAACAACAATAATAAAATAAGAAAAAAATCCTTCCAGAGACATTTTGCTCCCAGTAATCACATCCGGGAGATTTTGCTGTGTGCAGAGTGCTAGTCTGATACTTCTGTTTCTTTACTCCATCTGGAATATTCTCAATTAAATTTCCCTCACAATAAAGCTGATGAAGCTCAGGCTGTGCTCAGCAGATAACTAAATTCCTTGGTTCTCAGACTTCAGCAGGCCCTTAATGCTTAATACAGTAGAGAACTGTAGCACCTTCCTTTAGGGTGTCTGACCTCTAATGCAAAATCCCAAGCCCAAAAGTTAGATTCTTTGGCTCCATACAGACCTCACTGGGAAACACAGGTCATGTAAAAAGTACCCTTCTGCATTCAGACAAACAGCGGCCATTGCAACACATGGCTTGTGGCCACAAGCCAGGGGCAGAGACCTATGCCGTTTATGGGAACAAAGAAAAAGTCAGGATCTTCTCAGCTTTTAGGCAGATTGACTATAGAGGGAGCCTGAGACTAGGTAATGGAGAGAGAGAGAGAGATTTCTAGAGAACACCTGCAATACCTCTCAGAAACCTCTCTGAAAATGGGATCAATTACCCTTCAGAGGCACCTTTCTCTCTATTCTTTTTGCCTGGAGAGGGAACTTCATATGAGTAATTTAGTCTGGAGAGCTAACTTTTAAGTGTCTAGAGTTAGGAGAGCTGAACCTCCGCCACTAGCTTTGCACATTGTGCAAGTGTCCTCTGTGGTTGTTTTTTTTTCTTTTCCTTAAGAGAATATTATAAATATGGAGCAGACATCTAATAAGCCAGCAGACTAATGTACTTATTCCCACAACCCCCCCAGCCAAATTTTTCTGTGCCTAACGCTTCAGTCATCAAACTGCCAGTCGCTTCCTGCATACTGTTCCATTTTAATGAATTACTAGTCTCCTCAGAGTATAAGTCGGTACAATTTCACATGCAGGAATGCTTCAGAGAGCATGCATGAAACTTAGAGTAGCTGCTCTCTCAGCATCAAAAAAAATCTCATAAAAGATAACATACAAAGACATTTGGAAGTTCCAGACAAGAAAAACTTTGATCAAAGAGAAGAATAAATAATAGGTGGAGGATCTGACTAGATTGCAAGGCAAACAAACAAAACTCTAAAAAAGCTTCAATGAAATCCTGAGCTTGGGTGAGAAGGACTGAAACAAACTTCTCAGCTTGCTTAAGGTCATCCAGAAGCACTAACAATGTCCTTAGCCCATCCTGATTCCTCCTTCTGTGCACGTAACGTGAGCAGGATCCAGTTCCTGCATGTGTGCACTTTGTTCTGCACATAAAACAGTTGTGGGATCTCTACAGTAAGCTAGGGAAGCTGCAGCAAGCTAGAGGGTTAATTAATACCTGAAACAAAGAAGTCTCCAACATCCTAACAGCACAAAATTCATCAACCAGCCCTAAGCTCTAGTAACACAGTCAACCTTTCTTATTTGATACTGATACAGTAAAAGAATTATTGCAATCACAAGAAGGACAGAATCATCTTTGGTACTGTATTTCACTTAACTAGAGCTATATTCATTTTCAAGATATAATCTGAATCTTTCAGCCATCTGTATCAATTTCATTTCCTCCCTGTTCTCCTTTGAAGCTAGAGACCTCAGAGCATGACTACTTAGTTTGTAATAAGTAAAACTTTACGTAGAAGAGACATCTATCTAGAACAGACATTGTTTATAATTCTCAGGTAATCTGTCACCAAAAGCTGGTTTGGTTTCACTTTTACATTAAATTCAGCAGCATTATAGACATCTCTTTTAAAAACAGGAGATCTTAGAGCCAGGTTTACTCTGCCTAAGCCAAGCTAGACAGACAGTTACTTCCGTCTTCCTTAAGGTAGAGTCTAACAAGCTACACCTGCAATCAACATTAATTAACCAGAAAACCGAAGAGATTTCAAATACTCAATGAGAAGACAAGCGAAACAAAAGAAGTCTTTCTCTCACAGTGCGCTCCAGTGACACCTTGCATGTAATATTCATTGCTGAATATGTTAATTAATGACCTCTTTACCTCAAATCTGCTTCTTTTGTACCTACACATTAAAAACATAGCCATGAAGGACCATGAGCAATGCCTTAAATGGTTCGTTACATTTTCCCCTCAAAATTTTGGCCCAGTCTAGAAAACTTTTAAATATCTCCTATATTTACATATTATTATAGTAATAACCAAAGCTAATATAAGGAGTCTATGGACTGCATTTATTTTTCTTCAGCATCTATTTTTTAAAAGTATTGTAAGTAAAAAAAAAAAAAAACTTTAGTAGATGCTGAGTGAAATTAACTCCTTGTGCAATTCTAGCAAAGTCAGTGTATTCAAATCAAGCAGAAATTTAGCCCATTCATGAAAAATCCAGACATTTTTAAGAAGCATTTCTAAATTATACATTAAGATAATGTAACACAGGATTCCCTTAATAGAAGATCTATTCAAAATTTAATTCACCTGTTTGAGATAATTAATATTATCTTGAGACATTAATATTATTGAAATTTTGAAAGAAACTTCCAAACTGGCCAAACAGCATCTACATTTGTGATATTTCATATTGAATGGTGATGTCTCAAGATTCAGCCTCAAGTTCTGAAACACTGTTTATTGTTTTGGCTTATCTCCACAGAAAACTCTGCTTTAACAAATACAACTTTGTTTCAACAAGCACTGGAAACATTTTCTTCCAGCAACCTCAGATCATAAGAGACAATAGGGAAAAAAAAAAGGCCTAATAGAATTTGACAGAAAAGAAAAAAATGTTTTTTAACTGAAAAACAAGAATCCATAAAATTTTAGTCAGCTATAACTGTACATATTGTTCCCTACCTTTGAGCTCATGTGGCTACAAGTAGACATCAATGGGCAGCTTTGAGTGAACACAGAGGTAGCCAGAGCTTTGAAGCAAAGCTGTTTGCACCTTTCCTTGGGGGAAGCCCTTCAAAACACTATTGAAGCTTTCAGTCTCTAAAGCCTGGTTCACTTGATCACACACTGGAACAATGAACTTTTGACATAGAGAACAAATAGCTCTACTGGAGAAGACACATTAAAGCAGAAAAATTATCAAGCAAATACCCTCCTACTCACTCTGTCTTTGCAAGACAACTTTTTCCCATGGTTGCTCTCATTCCATCAACTTTCAGTAGCTTCCTGAGCTACAACACACTTCACACTATTCCCTCTGCACCTTTAAGGAGGAAGACTAAACCCACCCCCCCCCACAAAAACCAAAAACCTCTTTCTATCACATCTGAGCTGCATCAGACCCTTCCTCTTCCCCCTCCCAAGCCTTAGGTTCCCCTAGCTGCACTGTTTCCCTCCTGCCCACACCTGAGAAGATATAGAGGAAAAGGGGACAAAATTTAGAGAAAGAATTACTGAGGAAAGAAAACATACAGCCTAAACTATTGGGGAAGAATAAGTCATGTTAAGATAAAAAAAAAGATAAAGGAAGGTTAAGAAAGAGATTTCTGATATGTATCTAGAATCTGATTTTTATGGCCATGTAGAAACCTCTCCAAATAGCACCTGGACCTTTGAAGTCTCTCAAGTGGTCACTGTGATATTAAAAAAATAAAAGATAGGCTATCATCAGATTGCCAGTGGGATAACAACCTTGGTAATATAAAGGTTATTTTCATTTCATAATGTATCTTCTGTAATCCTAGTAACTATATTTGAATGATAGTGGCATTTAAATGTCAGAGGTGAAATTCAGACTTTGCTTAACTCAGCTAAGGTTTGATATCCACTTCAAAGGGACCAGAACTGGACCAGAGAGTTTCACAAGGAAATTGCTGCATATGCTAAATAGCAGCATGAAAGATTAGATCTCTTCTCTAAATATATATTTATATTCCTACTACTGTTCCTAAATTAATATTGCTTAAATATTCTTCAAAAAATGAAGATAGGCAGAGGGTAATATTTCCTCTCATCAGTTTCCACAGTGCATTGGAATTAAAAGATAAGCCACTCTAACTTTTAACATGAAAAAAGAAGTATTAGGTTTGCCTACCAGTTCTTTAATGAACACCTCCCATCCCCAAAGCCGCAGGGACTCCTGAAACAGGATGAAAAAAAGTAAGAAGGAGGGATGAGAAAATGAGAGGGAGATAGAGAGACCTTCACCTTTCAGAGAAATTGCTTTCATTTCCTGGGAAATGACTGCAATGACATATTGCATACAAAAGAAATTCAACTTCCACTGTTTCAGCAACTGTAATAGTAACTACTTTGCATTTATATAGAATCTTTCACTAAATGACCTAAGTATTGTTTAGGCTAGCAACTCTTTGAGGTGGTGTCAGACTATTATACATCTGTAAAGCACTTAGTACAGTGGGATCCAATATGGCTGCACGATTTAAGAGCTAATATAACATCAATGTTGCCTTTTAAAATGAAATCAAATAGTATAAAATTCTCAATAGCCATGAAATCAGTTAGTTGGATTTAATTCTGCTTTACAGACAAGGAAACAGGACACAATGAGTTTCAAGTTGCTTGACAGAGGTCATCATGATTCAGTAGGAGAATTTAAGGAATCTGTTGTATCAGTAGTAAAGTTTTGCATAGCTCTCATTCCTCTGAGGCTAGGGAGGGGAGGTAAAGTTTGTATTAAACTAAAATTTACTCAGATGTACTTGGAAATTGTCAAAGATTTCAAGATCCCCAAATAGTGTAAGACATTTAAGTAAGTTGATGAAGCTTTGCAGACAATTCAAGCTTCATGCAATATACTCAGAATAATCTCCTGCAGAGTTGGTCTAGTTAACAATGAAGTTCTATAGGGTTTCTGGAGCAAAAGGCCTAAATTGCTCTAGTTTTCCAGCCAAAAATCTAAGAAATAAAGCACATGCATGAGAATTGAAATGTATTGCCTACTTTTGCACTCCTGGCTCTGTTGGTATTCTTGTGTTTAGCAGCTAGGAGTACACTGGGAAGGTTTTACACTAAAATACATTTACAAGGTCCCTACTCTGAAATGCTGCAGATATAGCAACAAAGAAAATATGTCCACTAATGAGAGCCAAGTGAACTAATCAGTAGAATCAGTGCCAATGACATCCTAAAAAAGGGTACAGCTTCACAAATCATTATAATGGCATTATAAATTTTCTCCTGAAATTCATATTGAGGGCAGATTTCAGTTGTAATTAGAAGACAGGTTCTGATTAGAAGCAATCATTAAAGTACCTGTAGCTAGAAATGTTGCTGCTTTTCTGTTTTTTTCTAATGTGGTATTGGTCTGTATCTTTCAAAGTTAGTGCCTGTTAAATATCAGTATTGTTTTAATAAGAAATTCTAAATAAATTCCTTTAAATTAAACCTCTATTGCTAGCATCAGAGATTAAACTCTCTCTCTCATACTGCCTTCATTGTTCAACATATTTATGCACCATCCCTTTCGGAAGTTGAAATTCTTACTAACTTCAGGTCATTTAATCTTAGAATTCACTTTGAAACTAAATTTTCTGTTTCCTATTATAATACAACAATAAATGGAAGCTCCAAAGTTCATATTAAGCTATTTAGACTGGTAATGTCAAAGCATTATGTGATGTCTGAAGCATAATGATAGCCTGGGTGAGCTACTGAAAGGTCCCTCAGGAGCTGATATACCTACCCAATTTCAGAGACAAATGCTTCAGGTATTCTAGTTCCCAGGATAGGAAGCTGTGAACATTTGTCATTGCCTAGATCACCATACTGCAGTTGCATTCAGTCACTTAAAGAGCTGCCTGCTGAGATTGCTGAAAGGAACACATTAGCAGGAGGAATGGCACACAGTGTCTTCTGGAAGGATTGCTTTAAAGATAGCTTGTTTCTCTGGCTACTGTGCTGTGCAAGAGGAAGAAACCTCACAGTTTCCCATTCTCAAACTGGTCTTAAAAATGAGCCTTTTGCATCACACTATGAAGTGCTGCTAGTTCTCATTACTTCTTTTGGATTGCACAGGTTTAACCAAAGGAGGAATTTAACCACCAACCTAAACTGTGTATTCAATAAACTACTACTGTTTCTGTGGCATATAAACAATTTCTACAGCTGCTTCAGTAATCAAGGGTCATGCACAAGAATTTTTCCATTTTGAGCCAGGAAACACAGCAGGAACAAACACTGTTTCCAGTGTTACCTACTGGGGAGGTGGCCACCTTTCCTTTTCAATACAGATAGCTAGCTATAGATATAGATATAAAGCTTGGAGACAGGAACACAAGCCAAATGATGGAAGAGCTTGGAGGTGTCACCAAGAAATTAAGCATGTGAGTCAAAGCACACACTATCTCTGTAAGGACCTCTGTAAGGACCTAAAGTACCTTTAAGAACTGCAGCTGATCAGTATTACCAAACTGAAGTTCTTCACCTAACACAAAGTATAGGAAATGCCCTCCTTCCTCTGGCATTACCACCTCTTGGTAATTCAAATGCTGAAACTGCAAGGCAAAAGATTGCCATTGAAATGTGTGTGACAGGCAGCACTGGTTTTGTTTGTGTTCTCTTAGTAGGTCTTATGTTTAGTCTGTTAGATGGAGGTATTTACAGAGCTTTATAATTGTACAGTCAAAGAGCTAGTCTTCCACTAGTCTTTGTCAACCACTGAACTTATGCCCCTGGACATCCTTCAATAACCACTTCACATTCAGCTACCTCATGGGTACACCATATGTTGCTGGGGTACACCAAAACGTGCTGCATTCCTAAATCACTGCCTCCCTCTGAGATTGCAGTTACAAACATCAGTGTTCCAGAACACCCATTCTGAACAAGTGACTAGAAGAATTCATTATTAGGTAAGATTTATCAGGCACAAATATTTTCTCTTCAATGCTATGGGAGTTCCAAAGTACAACTACCTGACCTAGAAAAATGCTTCCCTCTCAAGACTGTCTTTGCCTTTCTAAGCCTAATGTCTAGAAGACTTTAGGTTATTTAAAGCCTTTACGAGTCTGGGCTAAGAAAAGGGACAAAAGGGGAAAAACAAATGTAACAGATGCCAAACCTGTATTCTGCAGTCCTAGCAGCTAATATGGAAAAAAGAGTTTCTCTGTTTTGAAAGGTATGCCAAGTATTACATCCCTACGTCTCCTATAGTTCTTTTTTCATGAAATGATACCACAGAATGCCCTCTCCTTAAAACGCAGGAGTTGCAGCCATCCAGTCGATACCTACTGTACAACAAGTAGTGCTCTTTGAGCCTGAGTAGCTTTCAGATTTACATGCATACTATTATCTTGTTGAGTGGGGGGTTAATTGATTGTTTTCCCCCTCAGTTGCATCTGATCTTTTTAAGGCTGATCTTTGGTTACAAAAGAGGCTGTAAAACCTGGATGACAAGATGTATGATGCATATAAACCAGAAAATGAATGAAAAAGCATGTACAAATGAGCCTTTTCTTGTCACTATGGTACTCATTAGGAAATTAATATTTACACTTGATTGAGATCCCCTGTCATCAGTAAAGGCACTGCAGCAGAACAGCGGGCTATCAAAGACGCATCATACTTTCCATCGGCTTTTTTAATTCCTGCATTAGAGAGCAGATACACCATATCAGTAAGTTTAACTTTTTTAACTTCTTTACAACAATAGGGATAAGAAGGTATCCTGAATACAACATTAACACCAAGTTAAGAGAGCTAAATTTCAGTAGAAAGAAAATATAACCCAAAGAGGTGCTCAAATCAACTCTGCCTTAAATCTGGACTACAAAGTTTTTTTGTAGTAAAATATATTTTTCCACAGGAAATTAGTTGGTTACTTGTAAGAGTAATGTAGAAAGATAAGGAAGGGTGTGAAAATATTTTTCTCTTAATTTCTGTGCCCTGCTCAAGGCCCTCTGAAACCACACTTCTCATGGTGTCTCACAGCACTCAGTAGCTACATTGCTGTACCCGCATTATTGTGCAGGAGAAGGCTGTACTTCAGAAGGACCTAAATTCAAAATGGTATTTTTCTTTGTATATCCAGATGCACAGAAAAATGCTCATCTCCTTAAGCACTTCTCCTTGGGATTTCCTGAGCTCAGACCGTCCTTCTAAAGGAGAGCCGGAAAACGAGTCTGTAATAAACAAAACTCTTCTATAGCACATCTAAAGCTGATGGATGCTAACCTGAGCATCCAGTCATTTGAACAGCAATGTCAAGATGAGGGGGATGGCAGGTGAGCTGAAGTTTCCATGTTTAAAATCAAACTCTTATAGTTGATGAAACATCAAAAGCACTCTAATAAATCTGAATCTAATTAATTCCGTGACAAGTGGCTATCCTGGCGGTACTTCAATATATAAATTTGCAGTCATAACTTCACAATATATCTCTGTGGCTGCCAACTCAAATGCCCAGTGATAACACAAATAAAAGACAGTGTCAGTAACTGCTTTAATACTTACAGCATGTGAAAAGGACCTCACCAGTCCTGTACTATCTATCAGGAAATGACAGCTCATTCTGATCAGAAGTCACCTAACAGAGGAAATGAGTGTATACCCTGATCAGGAAGGAGATAACCCTAGAAGGCTTTAGGAGGTCTAGTGCAAAAAAAGAAGGCAGTCACATGGTCTGGGAGAGCCAGGAGCTCCACTCAGGAACAGCAATGCGCAGGGAGAAGACCAGAAGGATAGGTGAGTTTGGTAGGTCCTTGCTGACGAGAGGCCAGCGGCAGAGCAAATCCACAGAAATGCTTTGGGCAGCTGCTCACTTCAGGGAGCAGTGCTTCCTCCAGGAGCAGCTGGGAGAATTTTTCCTCACAAAGACACATACACACACACACACACACACACACACACACACACACACACACACTTTGGCATTTTATACTGCCTGCAGCAGAGATTAGAGTAGGACATACATATGCTAAGTGGCCACTGGCCTAATCTCCCAAGCAGCCTTGTATCTGGACAGGTGGATTCCCACAGAGAAGCAGCTTATGAGAAGAGCTGTTGTTGCCTTATATACAGGCATAACACTGGCCATACTGGGTCAATATTCAGTTATCCTGCTTCCAGCCATGGGCATCCAAGGCCCCACAAAGCCATGTCGTTGCCAATCATCTCCTGGTCATGCAGGTCATCCTCAGCAATAGGGGGAAGAAGCTTGATGGAGGAGATCTGGTGATGGTGCAGCTTGTTTCTGGTCTCTCCTCCAGTCACATCTCTGGCCAAAACACCATTTGGCATTGTCCTTAAGTACATTCGGTATCTTAAGGGAGTGATAGGCACAGTCAGGATGTTCTGCTCTGTGCTTCTCTTCAGTTCCACAGAATTTACCTTTTTGATCCATTGACCCTCATCCTTTCCCCTTTCTTTATTTGTTGTCTCCAACAATCATTTGGCTTTCCCTAGGCCTGTCTCTTTATACGTCCCCTTTTGTTTTGGGGTGATGGGAAATGGCATTTAATTTAGGTAAGGATGACTCTCTCTAACTGGAAAAGCAATAGAAACAATCTGCTCATAAACTGTCCAGGGAAGTGAGCAAGTGTGTATGATACTGCTCCATAATGCTTCTCCAGCCTGCAGTTACTTACAGCTCAGAGACTGCCCGAGCTGGATGTAGATGTGTGTCATCAGTAGCACTCAATAGATTTCTCCTCCATCAGCGTGAGCTGGCTTCCCTTGAATCCATGTATTCTTTCAGCATCCACAGCTTCCTTTAACAGTAAGTTTCCCAGGTCTACAACCAGCTTCCATCATTTCTTCTGAAGCCTGCTTCTATTAAGTCGGTACAATGACTTCCCTTACTTGTATCAGGAGGGTGAACCATTGTTCCTTATCCATCCTTTCCCTGACATGTATCTTTTAATGGACTTCACCCTTAACTGTGTGGGATGGGGTTAGCTCACTAGCCACAGTATTTGAAAGCAATGAAAAAGCGGAAGTCATGTCCACATCTGAAGTACAATATTAAGCAGGCATTTATATTTCTTAATTTTATAGTAAGACAGTACAAACATATCACCGCTCTGTGACCTTTCTGCATCTCTTTCTGTCTGAGAAATTGCTTGTTCTTCAGAAACAATTGCTTGTTCTTCAGTGGCTGATTCGTTAAAACTAAAACAGTCCTACAGCCTGCCTCAAAAAGCCTTTTTCTAACATTTCACTTAATAAGACAGCATCTTATTCACTTCACTGATTTTAGTCCCACAGAAAAATCAAGAAATTACAAAGAAAAATGAGTGCATAGTCCTACGAGTGCCCATGGTCTTGTTTTTCCTGTATCCATTTACAGCCAATTTATATGTTTTAAAGCATCTTGACCATTTCAGGTCTATGCAATCAATGACAAAATTTACTTCAGTTCTGAAATAGCTGAGATGAAGGGAATCTTCACAAAGCCTGGGAGAGTATCAGATGGTGTACTATTTATTTGTTTGGCAACTACGTCACTGTATGTGACAGGGGTGGCTGAGATTTCAAAAAGTGACCAGTGATTCTATCAGGCTATTTGGACACCCAAAGGATGCTCACCTTGTGGCATCCAGAGCCAGAGATACCAAGTTCCTTCTAGCTGGTATCCAAATTACATAAAGCCTTCTGAAAACTCAGCTAAAATTTGGCTAATAATATTCTTGTACAGTGTGCATATGGTGTATAAGCTTCCATACTTTGTCCTTCATTTGAGTGCAGATATCTTCTTATCGACAAACCTTATAGGAACAGTAGCTCTGCCATTATCAGTATATACGTAGTTGAAACAGCCTGTAGGAAGGACTGTGGGACCATAATACTGTACCTAGTAAATACTGTGAATAACATCAGGCTGTGTTATTCAGTTTTCAACCTCTCAGTTTTTACCAGTGGCCCATTGTCCTGAGCCGGCCAAGTGCTATCTGCTGCTTTCAGCCTGGGTCACCCGAGGATGTTCCACTAAGAGTAGTGAGAAATATGTGATTTCCTGCAGGAACGAGGGAAGCATCACAGACATGGATCCTACATGAGACCAGAACCAAACTGACAGTTCAAATCCACATTTAGTCCCTCGTATCACCTGGCTGTTGGGTGTTACGCACCTGAAAAGCAATGAAGCTGGGTCATCTTCCTTCAGCTGACCTGCCACTGACTTGCTCTCTCAGTCCTCTGTCTTGAGCAGTTGGTAGTGCCAGGTCATGAATAGTCCCAAACTGAAACATACTGGTTTACACTTGTACACAGTATTCAGATAAGAGGAATTTGTACCAGTGGTACCTTCAATATGGCATGTGTCCTATCTGGGCTGGAGACAATCCTTATGGAGAGACAGCATCTTCGTCTTAGAGAGGAAAATAAGGCTGTTTGTGTTAGTTATGAGCATTGCATTTTCATGTGTGAAGTTGAAGATAATAACTCTATGAAAGCAATGACATCCACCTCATCTACCTGGTAATAACTTCAGAATAATGACTAAAGATTTATTTCTACCAAACATGCACTATTTTCTTTTTTACTTTCATGCAGAGCCAGGCTTCCTTCCAATTTTACTGTGGCTGCATATCTATCCAGATAATTAGAAGCAACAGTGATCATGTGGATGTTATACACTGTAGGATGACTTTCAATGCCCTGATGCAAAAACCCACTATTCAGTTGGAACTTGGCAGTTTTATGTGCAGTTAAATTTATAGGTAGATAATTGCACAATTTGTGCTTTCCAGAAAGCTTTCAGGCTCCCTTGGCCCAGCCGAAATTGTGAAAGCGTGAAAACTGATTACCTCAATACTAGCAATTTAATTTTACTTTTTTTTTTCCTTCAGACCCCTTCTTTTGTTTCCCCTTTCAAGGGGAAAAAAGTGTTTTTTTTTTTTAACATATCAGCCTTCAGGCTGTACTGAATAGAATGACTTTAGAAAGCCAGCTATTTTTTATGATGTCCCTGAGGTGTATATGTTCAACTCTGCATGACCTGTGTTAGCATGAGAAGAAATCTCAGAAGAACTGCATGGAGATGTTATCTCAGAGAGCAGATATTGTTATAGCAAATATCTTCATAGTATATTTTAATTCCTCTGAACTTCAGAATGATTGTTGCAGATCACTGCATAAATACAGTATTTAGTAAATGCTCTGTTGTTACTTCTTCCAAATGCATTTGGACTTCTGTTTGTTTACTCACCCACTGCTTTTTACAAAGAAAAAAGCTCTAATTAACTGTAATATTTTGGTTTCAAAAAGAGTTAAGTAGGGCATTTTGCACATCTATATGAATTTTAAGTTTTCCTTTTGCCACCTGCAAACCTACATCAACTATTTTTTATTGATGCCTAGCACAACATATTAATATAGGATTTACAATAGATCCCCAGTTATACTGCCAGGTGAGCCTTAAGTCTGATCTCCAGCTCCGAGAGAGCTGCATCAAGATGAATGTGCCAGGATTAGTTCTTGATGGTAAAAGCCTGGCTACAATGTCAATAGAACAGACAATCCAAAAATCAGTTAGGAAAACTGGATCATTCTGAGGTTTGAAATAATACAAATAGTGCGGAATTCAACAGTACGAAGTCCAAAGTCATTAATTCAGAGGTTAACAACGGGATCTGAAGCTCTACAGTGAGGGCTATTCAGCATGAAACAGCCCAAGAGGAGAGTGTTTCGGATTCATTAGTTCATCACAGAAAAAAAATGTGACCATCTATAAGCTGTGGGCATGAAAGGGGCAAATATTTTAGGTGAGGAGTTTTTAACAGAAGCAAAACACCGGTGTACAGAGCAGTAGGATTTCATCTGAAAAACTGCTTACAGTATCATTTCCTACCATATAAGAGATGACTAGAAAAGTTCAGAGTGATGGTGGTCTAGTAATAAACATATATATCAAGCATGGAGAACAATTAAAACAAATGGACAATGTTTTCAAGAGAACAAGTGGGTAAAAGCACAGCCCGTGAATACATTTACATTACAAACTAGAAGGTGATGTTTCTTTAATATTCAGAACTGAAATTCTCTTCTAGTATGAACAGAGTGGGAAAAATATCAAAACAGCTAGAACAACAGAACTCTCAAAAAACAAGCTTAGTTAATTTATAAACAGTTTTATATATCAGTGAGTGTCTTTAGTAGCAAAGACAGGTCTTGCCACCTTGTGAAGTCTGTGTTTTTCTTCATAAGCAAAAGTAGAATTTAATCTAAAGAGAAATGATTGATTGATGGAGGTACGATTGAAGGTATCAGAATATTAATTTAAAATATGAAGTCATTTCTGGACCAACACTGAAGATTTCATCCCTAAAGGTGCTTTTTCTGAGAGTTCACTTCTACTGGGACTCCATTTAATGCAGGGTATTATAAATGACATCACGGACTAAGTTCTTCTATACCAAAATTTCAACTTGAGGATGAAGAAGGCTCCCTAAATTGTGCCCCTTATAAAACAGGAGTAGTTTTAACAACAAAAAAGTAATTTTAGAGTTACATAAATAATGTATACACTACACAGCTATTAAAGGCATAATTAAAGGCATTACTGTTGCTGCACATTTAATAACATGAGAGTTTGTCAGAGCATCTCTCCTTGCTTTCAGATGACAGCATGGTTCAGTTTTAAAGGGAATCTTGGAACACCATCCAAAATCCACTATACTGAGACCAACCACAGCCTGCTAGGTGCTTTTTGGAGTTCTTTGCTTTGTTCAAAAGCTACTTCAAAGCTAAAGAAATGCCTCTCTTAAAGAAAGACATTTGCTTCAATACTCAAAGTTCTGTGTGTTATATTACAGCCATTTATTGGGAAAGGGCAGAGAACACAACCGTCAGTCCCCAGCTTCACCAAAGGCTGCCTTGTATGAGGCTGAGCAAATCCATTAGTCCCTGTTCACCAGCAGAACTGAGATTGTAAATCTTTACACCTGTAAAATGCAGACAAAACCATTTCCTTGGCACAGAGGTATGTGGCATGGTTCTACAAAATGACTAAAATGATAAGTGCTAGAGTGATTAGGGTCCCAGATATTTAAAGCAAGGAAGCTCATTTTCTTAGAACATTTACAAATAGAAGAATAAAGCTCCAGCAAATTAAGCGTGGAAAATAAACCTCCACTCTCCTCACTCTCCAGCAAGCTTGATGAACTTATTTATCTTTCGCAGCACTCATTTCTGTGACTCTCTGCTGGAAAGCTGCCAGAGCTATAGGCAAACAGCGTTCAGCAACTTAGAAGCTGGGTACCTGCTTCAGAGTATCTGGGAATATAAAAATTATTTATCTAGGAGGTTTGCCAGCAATTTCAATAAATTATATTCGGTCTAAAAAAAGAACATCATAAAAAAATCGTCTTTAATTCAGAAGTACATAAAAGAGTATGAACATACATTTAACTTTATAAAATAAAGACAAAAGAGCTGCTAAGCAGGCTCAAAGTTGATAAAACTCAAGAATAAGTTGGTTCAAAAATTAGATAAGATTTAGTACTTAATGGGGTCAAAGCTCTCTTCATTAACCTTAATCCTAATAAGCACAAAAGAGATTCACACCATTTTTGGAAACTTTAAGAAAACCATTGATGAAAATCTCCATACCAATATGAAAAAAAGTTAATTGTTGTTTCTCTCCCTCTAGACTTGTAAATAGAAGTGAGACTGATAGTTTTAAGTAATTTACAGAAGCATATACTATTCAAAATTTAGACGTGTTTAAGTTAGATGTCTAGTCCTCGTATAGCCAAAGGAGAGAAAGAGAGTCTTGACATAATATTCAAAGCACCTAAGGTAGTGTCTTGTTCTTATACCATTTTCTAGAGGAGTTTCTCTGCAGACAAAAAGGGAATCTCTGGAGCCTGGTGTTGTAACTTACAGCCCTAAATAAGCTGCATGAAGTGAGGCAGAACAAAGATCAAGTGAGATTTGTGTCTTGTGCAAACTGTCAGCAGAAATTTCTTGCATTATTTGCAGAGCAGTTTTGCATAGCTAGCATCAAGTCTTGTGGGAGAGGGGAAAGCTTTTAATACAATACAAGAGAATTCTACGGGATTTTGGGAGAGACTATTAATTTTGATACATTCACTCCCCACCACCATCCCCGAGTCTCAGTCCTGCTTCTTTAACATCTTTTATTTCCTATCCAGTGAAAACAGGCAGGGATGTATTATTGAAATGTTTGTTTCCTCTAAAATAAAATGAATAATGCTAATGCAGTAGAAACATTTCAACATTTTTGCACACTTCAACCATTAGATGCCATGATATCACTTACTGAAGCTAAAGGCAGGTAACAGGTCTGTTACAAGCAGTGTGGTGGGGTGGCACCAGTGCAAGAGTAGGGTGTGGGAGACCTGATTTCTCTGCTGCTGGTCTGCCAAGAAGCCTTTATGTACGAAGTCAAATGACTTGCTCCATAACCGCATGAGTAAGTTGAAGTGTAAGATACTGAGACCCACTTTAAGTCCTTTATGTTCTTTGGCAGAGGGCCCAAAGCAGTGGGCTTTCATATGTCAGTATTTCACTGTAAGTCTAATTTTAACATGGGAACAAACAGCTTGAGGTAACAAGTAGTTTCCAAGAAAATTAATATAACTGCTCATCCCATTAATTTACTATGCATCTTGGTAAAATGAGGCATTTAGGATTAAACCTTAGATTCTTTACAGTCAGTTTAGACTTTTTAAATCAAAACTTTCCACGTCTTCTACCCATTACCATTTTTACACTTATCGGGGTTAATATATATTTTTTCTGTGCCTTAGCTGTCAAGGTGCTCTAGGACATCTTCCTGGAATCCTGTGTACCCACATGTTACTTCAAGCACTTTCAAAGGTGCTAAAATCAGGGACCTGAGGTGCCTGTTGCAGTCTGTGGAGAGACATCTTAGCATGAAACTGAGAACTTAAGTTAGGTGCCTGAAAAGGTGACATGACCTCAAGCAGAGCTAATAATCATGCTGTGGGCCAGTGCCAGGCACAGAAGATGGTTCATAGCCGCAGGAGCCAGCACCCCTTCCCCATGGTGGTCTTGCCCCAGAGGAGCTCAGGCCCACCGCAGCATGGTCGGAGGTGGCCGAGTCAAGCCAACACATGCTCCAGCTCCTCTGCAAGGACCCAGGCAGTAGATCTACTGTCTGATAACATGCAACATCATTTTTTCTGCAGCACAGTCCTTGTTTCTCAGGGCATCTCAGAACAAGGAAGGACTGAATGTCCAAACTGAAGTCCTCTCTTCACCCTAAGGTAGATATCTCAGTGAAGTTTTACACTGGTGCTGGCACTGTCTGTGTTGACACTGTACCTGCTTCATGAGTGAATGGAGGGTGCTAGTCTACCTTGGTGTCAGTCTAGTAAATATGCCCAGGGCTACCTGATGCTCCAGGAAGCAACTGCAGTTTTGCACAAAGGCAGTCTCAGACATACAGCAGTCAACATCTTGGGGAAAAAAAAAAAATCCAGAAATTCAATTGTCTGGGTAACAAGTGTTTGAAAAATCTTGTTATAGTGGGCTGTAACTGTAACAAAGAACAGAATTGCTGCTTTTGGAGGAGGAGGGAAAAGAGTTCAAAATGAATGAGCACAACTCCTCGGTCCCAGTAACCTTTATGAAAAATCTGCCTCCTAATCCCAGAGAACTCCTAATCCATTAATAGAGAAACATATGTTCTATTTTAAGTTGAATATAGCTTAATAGATAGCTATAATTACATCAACAGAATAAAGAACAGTATCAGCCAATATGTACTGTAAGTCAGGCAAGTTATTTAGTTTTTCAGCAGTTCAAATATACAGCTGCTCATATTTTTAGTATTTCACATTCATCATTACATTTATTTGCTTACTTACAAACTGGTGTGAAGTGTTACTTCTCTTCTCTTCCCAGCCAAATAAATTACAAGCTGTAGATATCACAAATACTATACAGAAATATGAATTACACATGAACTGGATACAAGGATGGGAAGGAGGGGAAAGAGAAAGAGTCGTTTGCTGTTAAAGACATAGCCCATGTTCTGCCGAGAAAGAGGATCTGAAGGCTTGTAAGTCTGTGCTGTGTGGTGTGTGCACAGTAACATACCCATCTCGGTTTAATATTTGCCAGGCAAATCACAAAGCCCTCTTAAACTACAGCAGCATATAATCTCCTTGAATGTTTTTCTGAGCTCCTGACTCCGGAATGCATAGATAAGTGGATCAATGATGGAATTGCACATGATGAGGATGAGATAAAAGTTAAAGTGGGACATGAAGCACACACAGTACGGGTTGTAGGGGCAGGAGATGTAGAAGATCAGGTGCAAGAAAAATGGTGCCCAGCACACAACAAAAACTCCAATCAGGATGGTGAGAGTGATGGCCCCTTTCATGTTGGCCCCTTGGCGAATAGGGCCAGTTCCCGGAAGAACCGCAATCTTTTTGATATGCATCCGGGCCATCATGAACATGTGGACGTAGAGGGAGGCCATGAGAATGAGCATGGTGAAGAACATACTGATAAGGCAGATGATGACAACACTGCTGTCAGAGTAAATGATGAACAAAATGCCTGACACTGTGCAAGCAGCCCAGATGCACGTAATGATGACCCCTACACGCTTCACCGTCATGATGTTATGGTACTGGAGGGCATAAAAGATAGTAAAATACCTGTCCACTGCTATTGAGAGGAGACTGCAAATTGACGCAAGCAGGGAACTGCAAATCACTGAGTCAATGACATTGTCAATGTTTATGGTAAAGCTCTGTGCATCTGTGTCTGTGCTGTTTAGCAGCGTGATGACAATAGTTTCTGATCCGTTGGATACACTCACTAGCATGTCAGCCACTGCCAGGCTACAGATGAAGAAGTACATGGGCGAATGGAGGTTCTTGTTCTTGGCTATCGCCACAATAACCAAGATGTTCTCCAGCAAGCTGATGATGCCCAGAGTCACAAACACTCCGGGGGAAACAAAGAGTTGCTCGTAGCAGCCTCCTGAGGAGTGGCCCTTGGCGTTTGGCTCGCTGGCACCTCCGTGCGGTCTGTAGCTATGGTTCCAGAAGTGGAGAGGCTGAAGGGTCCCACGCTGCTGGGTGAAATTCATCTTAGGGAGAGCCCCTTTTAGCCTCCTGCTTTTAAATCTGTCCTTTTTGCATCCCTTTGAAATCCTCCTTTGGCTTTTCAGTGGGGGAAGAAAAGATAAAAACAAAAAGCCAGCACAAGGCAGAACGTAGTTCAAAACTCTTTAACTGCTACTACAAAAGAAGGTTTCAGACTCAGAAATGCTGGTTTACTCTCTCACAGATGCAGTTTCTGACCATCATCACATTTACCCTGGTTATCTGTGTCACTGAGTCCCAACAACCAGCTGCAAGTTTGCATCAGATTCTCCCTTACATTCAGTTCCCGTTTAGTTCACAGTTACACGTTCCAGGGTTGTTTTCCTTCCCTTCCATTGAGAGAGGTAAACAGAAAAAGCTCAAGTGGCTGCTGCTGAGCAGAAACTAATTTCAAACTGCAAGCACCATTCTCGCTGTCAGACAGTGCATGCCGGCTGCCTGTTTTATGGTGTGTGGAGGAGAAAAATATGCAGGGGCACTCTCCGCCTCCGCTTTGCCTCCCAGCCAATGGGGCTCAGGAGCTGCGGAAAGTCGAGGGGCTGCTGCTTCTGAGCCTCTCTCAAACACCACTCAGCGCAGCAGATTCGGATGCAGCATCAGCCTCCAGTAGCCACAGGAAATCAGATGGGCTCTTGTAGATTTGCTTCACTTCTTTAACTTTTCGCAATAGTATTTTAATGCCTATTTTGTGGATTTTTGGTATCATCGATTTCTCTCCTTACAACCACAATTGTACTAGCAACCCTACAAAATTCCTGCAGCTGCACTGATGGCTTCTATTTTTAGACTGTGATTTATTCTTCCCTTCTGTGACATAAAGTTGCTCCACTTCATGTATGTGGTAAAATGGAAAATGGACTAGAAAGCAAGAAAATACTCATTTCCTCTTGGGTGTCTCTTCCAGACTATCTATGCATTAACTTTTCTAGGCCTTAATTACCCATTTGCAAGAATGTGGTGTTGAGAGGCTGCTAGCTTTCTAAGCTTGTTGTAATTTTGTATTTTTTTTTAATTTTTAGAAATGGAGGCCATCTAAGGACCAAAAAGAGAGCAAGACTACTCCTCAGAAGCTTCTACGAGTCACAAACAGCTCAATAAAATGTCCTAAAGAAAATAGTTTTGCCCAGGTAATATCACTCTTTGTCATCTTATTTCCAGGAAGGAAAAGATGATAGAATTAATTGTAGCTGCCCTGTCATCATCAGAAATCAGGATGCTGGGCAGAAAAAAAAAAAAATGGAGTACATGAAGGAAAGCAATGGGAGACAAAGTTGCAACCTGTGAGAAATACGGCTCATACACTGGTAATGACTCCAAGACATTAATAAATCTCATAACAGTCCATCCCAAGGGTGTCTCTGTGCTTACCTGACATGAGCTGAAAGTCAGCTTCTGTGTGCTCTGCCAACAAAAGCCCTCAAGACAGAGGAGGAAAAAATGCCAAGTGACTACAAAGAGACAGAGACAAAAGCTATTTTGCTGTTTCCTCTTACAAGCATTGCAACTGAAAATTAAACCCTCCAAATTCCTGAACAAAGGCTAAAACGTAGGTGGATTTTAAAGCTATGGAAGGTATAGAAAAGTCAGTCATTACACCTGAGTGTAAAGTTGGCAAAGAAGTTGTTTGAATGAGTGAATGCTGTCACCTACCAGGAAGGCTGTGGAAGAGACTGTATCTGAGGCAAGAGCCGGTAAACAACAATTTTCTTCACTCTCCCAAACTTTGTTCACCCCTCCTTGTGCTTGCTGTTTTATAAAATGAACAGCTAAATAGACAGACAGGAATACAGTGTGCCTGTGGAAGCATAGCTATCTGCACTCACACCCAAGCACCAGGGTGAAGCAGGATTTTACTGTCACATTTGGATTTGTGGGCCTTCCCCAGACAGATAACTTTAAAAAGCTGAAACATAAACACCAAAGACAAACAAAATAACTTGAGGCACAGGACATCCCATATTTATCAGTGAGGAACTCATCATTCGCCAGAAGCATCCTTGCAATGAAAGAATAGCTTGCTGCTGAGGGCGAGATTTACTTTCCTATCCAGACATGGGGCAAGCCAGGATTCAGAAAGATCTGTTACCTTGTTACTCAGTCCTGGACCAGCACCCACTATCTCCTGCTGCAGACAGGAGTTGGCTAGCTAACTCTTAAGGGCACATCTACAATGAGAGTGCAGGAAGAAAATTTCCAGGAAGACCTGTGTGGGAGAGGAGCTTCTCCTTATACAAGGCTTTTTTCTATACCTACAGCCAGAAATGTGTCATCTGCAAGTTATCCCAAGGAAGTGACAGCTCAGCATCCCTTCCTTAACCGTCTCCATCTATGCTGGGAGCATCTACGGCACAGGGAGCTCTCCCCTTCATGTGCCTTGGCGGAGCCAGAGCTGGGCAGGTTGACAAGAACTGGGAGTGAAGCTGCCTCCAGAGGATATTGTCCTGTTTGCTCCAGCCATCTATCTGTCTGTCCCCTTTCTGCCTCCTCTCTTTCCCTGCACATTATCCCTACTTTCATCCCCACTTCCATTTGGTATCCCTCTTCACTCAGATGCTACTCAGACAATGTGCCATCCTTGATTTGTCTCTGAAAATAGTTATAAAAATGCAATGTTGGTTATAGCATGTGAAAGAAAAGGACAGTTCTTTCCCAGCTGCTACCATCTCCACCTTGCCGTGAGGAAGGGTGTGCTCACTAGATACCCCCCAGGCTGTCTCCCTGAAAACCAATCCTGAAATCAGACCCACTGTGCAGAGACACCCTACCTAATTCAGCTGGGGTCTGGAAGAAACCTAGCCTTATTTGCCTCCATGGCTCAGGTCTGTGCTAATTTAGGAACTACTGCACCATCATTCACCTCAGAATTTTGGTTCATGCTCTGCAAGTCATTCTTGAGGCAAAGTTACTGTTGTTTTGGTGTGCTAGCTGTTCATATTTGTAGGACAAGGGTACATGACTGAAAGCAATGGACTTAGGGTAGCTTAGCAACTCAGTTGAGGCACTGTAGGGGAGAATGCACCATTAGTCTGCTCTAACTACAAGGTAAAACTTGTTATCTGAGCGTTTTTCTAAATGAGAGAAAGTATATGTGTGTTTAAATATTTCTACAGTAGATGGATGTGGGTGTCCGGCTCTCACTTAACAAAACCCAAACCACATAATTTTAAAAAAGCTCAGAGGAACCTAGCTCTCACATGCCTGAAAAATATGGTGATATTTTAGGGGTTTTACTGATGGATAACAGGAGTAATACGCAAGTTGAGCCAATATTTGTTTAAAAAATCACACAGAATCACAGAATGGTTGAGGTTGGAAGGGAACTCTGGAGATCATCAAGTCCAACACCCCTGCTCAAGCAGGGTCACGTAGAGCACATTGCCCAAGACCATGTCCAGATGGCTTTTGAATATCTCCAAGGATGGGGACTCCACAGCCTCTCTGGGCAACCTGTTCCAGTGCTCTGTCACCCTCACAGTAAAGAGTTTTTTCTTCATGTTCAGACAGAGCTTCCTGTGTTTCAGTTTGTGCCCATTGCCTCTACTTCTATCGCTGGGCACCACTGAGAATTTGGGCCCCATCCTCCTTACGCCCTCTTGTATTGGGGAGCCCAGAAATGGACACAGTACCGGATGTGGCCTCACCAGGGCTGAGCAGAGGGGAAGGATCACCTCCTTTGACCTGCTGGCAATGCTCTGTCTAATGCAGCCCAGGAGACCATCGGCCACCTTTGCTACAAGGGCACATTGCTGGCTCATGGTCAACTTGTTGTCCACCAGGACCCCCAGGTCCTTCTCCACAGAGCTGCTTTCCGGCAGGGCAGCCCCCAGCCTGTCCTGGTGCAGGAGGTTCTTCCTCCCTAGGTGCAGGACCCTGCACTTGCCTTCGTTGAACTTCATGAGGTTCCTCTCTGCCCATCTCTCCAGCCTGTTGAGGTCCCTCTGAATGGCAGTACAGCCCTCTGATATCATCCCATTTGCAATGACAGTGCACGTTATGCAAAGAGCTTTGCACTTCTCGCTGACCTTCTGGTTTCTGTTGGCCCAATCCTCATGTTTCTCAAGGTCCCTCTAGACCAAAGCTCTGCTGTTTGGTGTATTCACCACTTCCCCTAACTTACTGTTGTCAGCAAATTTGCTGAGGGTGCATTCTGTATTAATATCCACGTTACTGGTGAAGAAATTAAACGATATTAGCCCTAGTATTGATCCCAGGGTACTACACTTGTTATTTGCCATCAGGTGGACTGTTGACCAGTATTCAAAACATTGATCACTACCTTTTGAGCCCATTCGTCTGGCCAGTTTTCAACCTGCCAGAGACTGTTCATCCAGCCCAGACCTCTCCAGCTTCCAAATGACAATGCTGCGGAAGATGGTGTCAAAAGCCTTACTGAAGTCAAGGTAGATGCAGTATATACCATATATACCCACTGCTATCCCCCCGTACACAGAGCCAGTCGTTTGTAAGAGCCAGTTGTTAACCTCTCAAACATTGTCACAAGACAAGTTTTTGTAAGCAGGTTCTGCATGGCAGTGGCAGGCCATGAAGGAGGCGTGCAAAAAACCAGGGCATGGGGCTGCCCCTGCCTGGGAGAAGCTTCTGGAACCCAGCAGCACAGTTCAGTTGGGCAACGCAGGGGGGACGGGGGTTGGGGGGGTGCACTGGAGGGCGCACAGTCCCGCTTTCTGATTGGCCCTGACATCGCAACGTTGGGGGCAGAGACCACCAGAGACCTGAGAAGCCCCTAGACCATTTCTGGAAGGTTCCAGAAGGGTGGGCTGCGCATGACACAACCACAAACACCAGCCATGTGCCCAGTGTTAAGGAAGCTATTAAGCTGCAACTGTCTAGAGGTAGCCGCTTAGCACAACTTATATAAAACTTGCTTAGCATGAGTAGCTACATTTGCTGAAGCCTTAGGTCGCGCTCAGATAACATGAGGAAGTTTCACCTAGTTCAGTCAGAAAGGGCCCCAGAGACTCTTCGAGCTGGGAAGATAAGGGAGTTACAAGCAGTCTGTGTGCCTGTGTCTCACACTCCGACAGGGAGGATGTGCAGGGCGTCAGGACCTTGAGAAACAAAGCCTACTCCCACTGCTGGGGCAGCATTAATTGTTGTGGTCTGGAATTACCTCCTCCTCGTCAGCATCTTGAGAGACAACAGCGGGACCCAGCAAGGAATGAAGGCACATCTGTCAGCAGGAGACGCAATAGTAAAGATAAGGAAAGAAGCAGCCTGCCGAGGGACAGCAATGAGACCCAGTAAGGAGCAAGAGACCCCAGACCTGAATATTACTATTGGTCCAAACCACCACATGAGGGGTGGAGAACTTAGACTGAAAAGTTATAATTGCCCAGGGATTTCTTTGTTTCATTTTGAAGTGTTTATCCTCTTGTAATTTTCATATTTTATTTTTTAACTTTTCTCACTTGACATGACAGCAGCATTTAAACCAACCATCTTCAGCTGTGAGAGCATAAGCTCCTGAAGCTTGCCTCTTTTCCTCATGCCAATTAGAAGAGTAGGAGAACATAGCCAACGCAGCCACAAAGAGCACAGAAACATATAGTCTCCCAGCAAATGATACATTTGCACCTACTTGAAGATGCTATAGATGTGCATAAGTGGTTTGTTTTTTTGATTAAAATGGCATGAGGAGGACAGGGTCTCTGAGCGCTGAACCAACCATTTAAGACTGATCTCATTTCCATTTTAGGCAATTACAGTTGTTAAGCCTAGTGTGTGTCTCAGGCAGAGCATTTGCTTGGAGTCAGTACAGCAAAAACTGCCCCTGCCTAAGTCTTTTAGCCCCTCTTCCACCCCTCCAAAATAATCAGTTTTCTTTTACTTGCTTGTAAATTTAGATGCTTGTCTTCTCAAACTCATCTGAAGCACTTCATCCAAATGATTCCAGAATCTGCTTAATGTTGGTATCCCTCTCCAAATACTTATTGAAAAGCTATTCAACAGCATGCAGGATTAAGTATAAATTAAACTTTGCTCAGCAAACTAAAAAGCAATAATCCGGGATTTGTGATCTCCTCAGTTTGTTTTGTCAAAAAATAAGCTGTTAATTTGGCCTTTTCCTTTGTTCATGACCTTCATATAGAAATACAGTAGAGAGAAAATACTTTTAGCAGTTACACATTCTTCTTCATTCCCCATGCACTTCTGAACAGCTTTCAGTGCTGCCCTCTCTTACTTTAGATCATGATACGATTTTGTGTTATGAATTTTAGAATGACTTCACTTTTCTAGTTTATCGTGTTCAGTTCTGTTATAAAGATATTCAGCATTTTTCTGTGTGAGAAGTGCAGTTGCATTTTATTCTGGCAGAAGAAAGATCTAGTCAGTCCAGCTGTCTAACCATGAAAACGTGAAAAATGGTATGTCTTATTATAGTTGAATGAAAAACTCAGAATCAAGCAGGAAAAAACAACAGATCATCATTTAGTAATAGCCCAATGTTGCACAGTGGCACAAAAAGCAGCTGTTTCAGATGACACCAGGCCAGTTCAATTCAGCTTTTCAGAAAAGTCTGCCAAGTGGGAGTATCATCTACAGTTCATGTGAAATGGAAAGTTACTAACTAGTTTGAGTTTTCCATTCCGTTCTGTTCAGTTCTAATGATGACAGAGCTATTATTCTAGTTGAGGACTCACACAGTAACTTCTTAGGGACGTATGGTAAAGTGACTGCTGAGACATGTGAAAGGGTTAACAGATTTAAAATCCATTCATAAGGAGTCTCTGAAAATTAGGGTTATTTATATATATCTTGATAGTTCCAAATTAAGGAAGATGTCGATGGCTGTGACCAGGGCAAAGTCTTCTCTGTGTGTGCCATCTGCTGGATGGCCATGTCCTAAAAGCATATCTGTGTGGCACATCTGTGTGTGCCAGTGCTGGATGGCACATGTCCTAAAAGGCTTTGGGGACTAAAATCCTTTGGATTTGGGATGGGGGGGGGGGGGGGGGCAGTGATATGCAGTTAGGTCTGAAAAGGTCTGATAAAACAAGAGAGAACATTAATCCTGCAGAAACTACAGCCTGTTAGCAACGTGATATGGAAGGAAGCTATTAAAGAAACCCAGTCCAGTCACTCCAAAATAATCTCCAAACAACTCACCATTTAGAAACTGCCTTGTAAATTCACTTGCACTCCCAGTGGTCTACAGTTATAGGACCTATGTCAAACTGTTTTTTTTTTTTAATGTCTGTGGTTATAAGAATGTCAGTTCTTATTCATATCACAAACTCTTTGTATTGTTTCGATTATAGCTCAATTCTCTGATTATGCACCTTGTGTGTATGACAAGTTGAGAGATTACTGAGCTACTGCTTGTTCATTTTTTAGTACCTCTGCAAAGAGAGGTCGCTTACTTGCAACTCAGTTCCATAAGGTGCAGTCATACTCCGTTACGCTCTCCCATGTATAGGAGGTAGGAAATACTTCTCAGGAAAGCCCGAAGTAGCTTGAGCTCTGCTACCAGAGGTAGGTTCCAGTTGTGCAATCGTATAGTGGACTTTCACGGCTTCTATCCATTTTGATAGTTCCTCCAAGCACTCTGTTCTTGAGCAGAGATATTGAACAAATCCTGGACAGATTCTGCCAGTACAACAGAGAGTGTCTAACTGCCCTGTGAACAGTCTTCCTCCCTGGGAATTAAATTTTTGAAGCCAGAATTGGAAATCTTGGAGCCATAATCTGGCATAAGATATCAAATAGATACATCAAGACATGTGACAAATGAGTGTTAACCATCAGTGGTGACAGGGTGAGAATCCAGGTTAGAGGGCAGAACTGAGAGCACTGTCTTGAGGTGAGCTCATCCTCACTGATACGTAATCTAGAATTGCCACAATCTTCTCTGAGAATTGGTCCCAGAGAGAGCAAAGATTTCAGAATGTTTAACACAAAGCCTAAACTCTTATTCTAACTTGTCTCCAGGGCCTTGGTTTCTTGAAAATCTCTTTAAATCAATCACCCATGTATGGTGACAAGAATACTCCATTTCATCTAGTGGCAACTGCTACAACTGTTGGTACTCTTGCAAAGACCTCTGGTACTTTAAAAAGTCTGAATTTGAATTAGAAGACTGTATTGATAGTGCTCCTGACCCACTGGAAAGCAGAAATTTTTCTTTTGTGAAACTCTCATAGAAAAAAGCTTCTTGAAATTTCATGGGCATGAATCAATTCCTTTTTTGAATATCTGAGATTATCTGGGCTAGGTCACTGCTCTGAATATATAGTCCTCACTGAAAGCTCAGTTTCGTTAAACTCAGGAGGAGTCACCTTCTTGCTTCCTCGGGATGAGGAAGCATTTCCTATGAATCCTTTCCCTCTATACTGCTTGAGTACAGATTTTTATGGCTGCCCGTGAGAGAGGTTGATGATTTCCTGTCATAGAAGACTTTCATGAAAAGAAAAGGGTGAATGGGTATGTTAGAGCAGTGCTGTAAATTAAATGGAGTGGCTCTTGGTTTTGTGGTGCCCAAAACTCTATTTTTAAAGGTTATTAGAAACAGAACAGGAGGGAGAACAAGTAGTGACAGTAATGTGAATCACATTATTATGACAGGGTGCAGAGAAGAATGGCTGAGAAATGGACCTGGGCTGGAAGATGCTTTTGGTCCACAGAACAGATAGCACTGATGGGGAGTCTAAAAAATAAAATAAAATATTTAAGGGAGGCCAGAGTTCTCTCTGTGGGATCCAGTTAGCTTAGAGTAACCATAGACAGCTGCTGTAATCAGAGGAGAAGGGGCTAGGACAGTGGGAAGATTTCCACACCCCTTGCTGGAGCCAGTATTTTCTATTTTGTGTCATGGGAGAACAAGGGAAAATGAAGTACCAGAGGATCCTGACATGTTGTATGATAGATACTTTGATGAGAAAGGGAGTCTCTGGAGGTGTATAAACTAGGATGTCAAGCAACTCATGGGTGGACTCATTCAGTTAGACTCCTACACCAGAGTGACTTTTACGATGACAGAAAGCATCATGTAAACATTGGGGACAAGGTCTCTTCCTCGCATAATGATGTGTGAGAACAAGCTAGAGAATTGTAAATAAGGGATGTGAGGGAAACAAAGACAATTTAAATGTCAATAAATATGTTTCTTTTCCAAGGCAGAAAAACAGAAAACAACCTGAAATCCTTCCAGGAACTGTTAGCCTGAACGAACATACAGCAATAAGCTGAAGTGTTTCACTTGAAAATATTGTGCATTACTGCAGATAACTAAAAAAGTATTAAAAGAAAAAAGTTGAAAAGACTCCATAAATTGGTTAGGAAAAGAATATCTACAAAGAAAAATGAAAAACTTGTAAAAAAAAAAGCAAAAAAGTGATTTTTCAAAAAATCATCACAATGGTAAGCTTTGAATGCTTACCCAAAATTAGCACAGTAGATAACTACATCCTGCGGAGAACTGTCTAATCAAGACTTCCTTTTGAAAAAGGCAACAATTAGCAACAATTACCTTTGCTAACATTGTATGTAACTTCCTCGTCAAACAACCTACTCTTAATTTAAAGAGATTTATGAGTATTTTTTCTGGTTATCTTCAAACTCAGTCAGGTATCACTACATAAGTAGGCTGAGATCACAAATTCAGTGTACCCCCCCCCCCAAAAAAAAGTAGTTACAGCATTATTTCTTTAATAAATGAAATCCAAAGCTCTTTAAAAAGAAATCAAACAGCCATTTCTCTACCTCTGAGGCATTTTGATCTGTAATTTTAGAAAATGCTTGTCAGAACAAGAGAATAGAAAAATCTGGCTGTGGAAGTACACTAGCCTACTAAACCTATATGTATTATCACATGCTTAGTGCTAGGCTAGCACCTTCAGCTACAAGTGTAACTACACACGATGGCATAAAATACTGAGAAAAAAAGGGTTGCAACTCCACCATAAAACAGGGCCATCATTTCCTTAGGACATTTCTTCAACAAAATGGAGCACCTCTGCTTTCTTCAGATTGTAGAGACTTTCCTGTAGTTGGTAGAGAAGGTAAGACACACTGTCAAACTCACCGAGGCTCTGAGAAGTAAGGAAAATCAGACAAGGAGGGAAAGTAGCCCTAGCTTCAGCTGAGAAGCTGCTGATGGGAAGGGCACAACCTTTCCCCTCAAGTTTTGCAAGTGTAGTTATCTGTGCGTGGCTCTCATGGATTAGGGAGATCAAGCACTGCAACATCCTGGGAATCATCTTCCATTTAAAAACAGCTCTTACAAGCTCCTCTCTATATTGGTAACTAGCAGCATGAATAGGATTTTCATATGGGAAGCTCCTTTTGAATGCTGTCAGCCTCTTTTCCTCCTCACCTAATACAAAGTTCACAGAAATGACAGTAAGCCAGGTCATTAAAATTCATTCAAGTGATTTTCTGCATTAAAGTAATTCAAATCACTCTGGGAAAGAAGAGGGTAGTTTTATGTGTTAGGGTCATGGAAAACATGTAATATCATTCCAATTAATTTAAAGAACAGAATGGAGAAACAAGGATAAATCATTATAGATTTGTTTCAGCTGTTAGATTTGAGGATGCACTCCCACTGTTTTTCATATGAGGATATCTAATATTTTGTACTAAGCAAGAAAGCAATGAAAACACTAGTGATGTTTTAGTTCAGCAATAGAACTCCTTCTCTTGTGGTAGAGACAGTTGAGAAAAGATGCTACTTTCTGTACATTTGCCCTGTCTCCCAAGAGACTATTTTCTATACATAATGGCACAGAATTAATAAAAGTAGCAAGCTGAATCCCTTCTAATGCTTTTAGAAAGTCAGTGGTAGGAAGGACAATTTTTTTTAAAGGTACGTGATTTCCATACAGTGTACTGTTATCTGCAGAGTAAGTATCTGCAGTGTTAGCGGTCTGTCACTTTTAGTCACTTGAATTAATATCAAGTATATGTGGTCATTAATATTTAGGTGTCATCAGTCAGGGAGCTACAATTTTAAAGATTTTAGAAATAGTACAAAACACATGATCAGATCCCAGCATTTCTATTTTTGATCTTTCCCCCTCTTAGTTACACACCCTATTCCTAAAACCACAAAAGAAAGGAGTGGCTATTCTCAGAGTAATCTCTTAGAAACAGTAAAAGAAGTCTATTGCAAAACCCACTTGTGGAGCGGAAGCCATAGTGCTACCCCTAGCACAGTGGCTGTGGAAGGAAACCTCTCTATTAACCTTTCACTCTTGGGTAAAAGCAGAGAGAGCTCAAAGTCATGAAACGCTCCTATTTCCATGGGGCTGGCTCTAGGACAACCTCAAACTCTTGCTTGGGTTCCTTAAATGCAGCCCCAAAGAGCAGCCCCGGTTTGTGGTTCCCTCTTCCCAGAGGGTCCGTGAAGGGTTGGGAAAAAAGCAGGGTCCTGGGATGGGGGTGAGCCTGCTTGTAAGAATATGTTGCTTCAACAAAAAATGAGTAGGAAGATCCCTTTCTCTCACAACTGCCAAAGATTACAGGGAAGATTTAATTATTGACTGTTCATCAAATTATTGCTCTGGGATATGAGGCTTGTGCTCAGGTCCTTTTCCTGCCTTATTCTGAACATGGAGTTGAACCTGCATCTTTTACTTGGTGTGGTACACAGTAACTGGCCATGAAGCCAGTTCAGTGACTATATAAGATATGGGACACATCCAAGGAGAAGCGCTAAAAGACATCTGGTCACAGAATAATCAGAGAGACTGTACTTGTTCAGCATAATTTAAAAAGAGGGACTTGAACCCTGTTCTCTACATCCCGAAGTGGTATCTAATCTACAAGCCATAGATTAGAATCCATGTGGGTTTCTCTTCCCATCTTCTTGGGGATGGGAGATGACAAAACTTATCCCTTAGAAATACTGAGATATCTTCTCTTCATACTTCTCTGGAAAAGAGAAGTACGTATGAGAGAGAGATGAAAATACCTTCTGTCCAGCTTTATTCAAGAAATGAAATTTAAAATGTGTCTATTAGGTCCTGAATCAGCTCTCATCCAGAAAAACAGGAGTATTGACATTGACTTCACTGAAACTGGATCAAGCACACAGTGGGCCCCCTCTTGTTCATCTCTTTGATTAGTCTGTGTATTGAGATGTTTACAATAAGATTAAAAAAAAAAAAAAGGAAAAAAGAAAAGGCAAGATCATGACTCATTTTCCCCCCATTAAACTTACTTGCATCACCAGGCATTAACATCTCCCCCACAACAGTGTCCCCCAGTAGCCATCAACCCATGGCCTTCTGAGCCCAAGCCCTCTCCTGCTGTTTACCTGTCCTCCTGATTTATATGCCTGAAGTTGGACAGCAGAAGCACCCCTCAGACTTTCCTGAGGGAGAGCTGGACAGCTAATCCAGCCATGGGGATTTGGCGGAAATATCTGAAATGGGCCATATCAGCTAGCCCAGTGGCTTCTTGGAAGGAGGGAAACTAATAGCTGTGATTGTGCTTCGCTAGTCAGTGACAGGACACCCATCGAGCAGGACTCAACACCCACAACACTGAGGAAAGCAACAAGCTGAGCGAGCGGCAATGAAATGATCCCACATTTTTCTCAGTGTATACATTCACATGCTGAATGCACTGCCAGCTCTCTTCTTCTCTTTTTAAGTATATGAATTCCAAGGGCAGACAGTACAAATGATTATGGCTCAGGAAAGAGGGAGAGAGAATGATCTGTCTCAAAATTCATTGTTGACATGAAAGTGAACAAAACCAACTTTTTTTTTTCTTTTCCCCAGGATTAAGGTGTTTTTTCCTCCTAAATTCCACCACAGATGAACACACATGCCCATCTCAGAGACGGAAACAGAGTGTAGGAAAATGAAAAAGTCAAATGTGTAAGCCCCACAACAAAAGGATTTTCAAATAGTAAAGCATGGACACTATTGCCGGACTGTGGCTTGTACTGGGAAGAAGGTGGCAGAAATCAGCAGAAAATAAGGGACCTTCACGAATGATGCAAGGGCACAGTCATGCACAGCCAGCTTCCTCAATAAGTTGGCTATCACTTCTCTGCCCCCAGGTCTGCAGTGCGCTGCCCTTGGAGCACAGGCTTCATCACCCTAGCAAAAGTGATAAAGAGATGTAGAAGAAACTGCCTGTCACCTCACCCTCACAGGCAATTTACTTCTCCATCTTGGTCCTATGGCTTCCTTCTCTATGGGAGCACCTACCTTTTACGATGTGGAAAAAATGCCTCTATCTGCCTTTTTGCCTGAGGCAGTGCAACAAATAAGAAATAGACTTGAGACATTCTTTTTTTTTGTTTAGGGTGAGTTACTTTACACTTTAAAAATCAAGCTGTGTGATTACATTCCACTGCAAGAGTTTAGGTTTAAACTGAAAGGAACTGCTAGTACAGCTTCTCTAATACAAACATCTTGTATCACACTGTGACTCAGGCTGCGTTTCAGAAAAACTTCCTGTAGAAGCTGCTTCTTTAGTGATAATTAAGAATAGTCTTGTGAAGGCCCAGCTACCGAATTCATGTGTAGATTTGCACAGAAAATATCGTCTGGCAGTATCCAGTCTTCATTCTGAAGGTGCAGTCAGGCAAATTGCCCCAGATGCTCTTGGTTTGAGGTCAGTGGCTGGGGTCAAAAAAACAAAACAATTATTATATTTTTAACTGCTCAATGGGAAATTATTACATGACCAGAAAAGTCTATGTTTCTTTGGACTATCAGTAGAAAGATACTGCACTGATAAACAGTCTTAGATCTAGAGCTACATTGCCATTCTTGTTCTGCAGTCCCCCCCTCAGGAATACCTTCTTGATCTCTCTCAGCAGTGATTAATCTAAAATCCTCTCTACCCATTTTCCTGCATGACTTCCTGCTACAGATATAATAAGCAAGGTTATTTCTCATGTCTTCTTTCCCTGTATCAGCAACCTTAAACAAAGTATTTAATACCAGCATTCCGATCCTAACTAGTCATTGCAAAACCATGACCTTTCTTTTGGGGAGCAGTCTGTGCTGCACAGGTATTTTGAACATCAGGCTATGAAACTTTTATATCAGTACCAAAGAACTTTGAAATGAGAGCTAATAGGCTTTTCCAAGCTGAAACAAAGCTCACTTAATTCAAATTCTCCATGACAAAAATATGAATCTGAACATCTAGTTCTCCTCAACTGCTGGAAGAGGATTAAAAAACAAATAGTAACACACAACTGTTCTTCTTGACCCATGCTCAGGAGCAAAATGAAATGCCCAACTTCCTTTGACCACTTCCTAATCAGTAAATTTCTCCAGTCATCACATTTTTCCTCTGCTACCTTCACCTGAAAAAAGCTGTGTCTTAAAGACAAAACTGGATGTGCAAATAAAGATCCTAGGTCATATACTGGAAGTCAAGCTAGGTACTGGAGAATCTCATGAGAAAATTGTTCCTCCTGAATTTTGCAGACAGATTTTCAAATCAAATATCAATGAAACTTCTAAAATAAATCTCTAAATGCTGCAAGACTTGCTGATCATTAAATTTTTGATCTTGGCAAGTTAAGGATAGGTCTTTAATTTTGTAAATGCTGTAGCTAATCCTACTGCTTACGACAATAGAGTCTGTATGTGGCAGAGAGGAATAGACTGGAGCTGGGATAGACGATCCAAAAAACTGAATTGATAAAATTGATAAAATGATGTCTAAATTTAAAATTTACTGAAACTAAAAAATCTATTTTCTTTGCAAATAAGTAATACAGATACCAGTGCTCAAGGACTGCTTCCAGTGCTATAGATATGGGTAAAGAACATGCTTTGTGATATTTTTCAACTAAATAACTTCAAAACTATTCCAATGTGAACAATTTCACACTTTAGCAATGTGCCAACATGAAAAGAACAGGATGCTCCTGATCTTCATCTCAACACTACAAATATATAGCTTTTCATTATTTTGGCCAGTTAGCATCTCTATAGGTGACCTGTACACAGAGAGAAGTGTGCAGAGCTTTCTATGCTGACCCATGGAAGTGATCATCACCATAGCTCTTGTCACTTTTGCACTGCCTCTGGACAGTCCCTCTGCACGTTGTTCCACTTGACTTTATAGAAATGCAAGAGTGGCGCAGGACGTGCGAAACTGAAGTCAAACGCTTCAAAGTCTTATGACAAAACAAAAAGACTGTAGTAAAAGACACTACCTTCTTTCTGAGAACCAACTTAGTGTTAAGACAGCAGAGTTTCTTGAGGGGCAGAAGGGAAGAAAATCATTAAGAGGTCATATTTTCAGATCTTCAAATTCCTTTTTTGTTTGTTTGTTTGTTTTTTTAATGCACTGTTAATGGGCATATCAGTCACTTACTTAAGGTTTTATATACTTTCTATACTTTAATATAGGACATGCTCATTGCTGGCAGACAGTTCTCCAACCTGTGTTTGGATGTCTTGCAGCAGC
This sequence comes from Dromaius novaehollandiae, assembly GCF_036370855.1. Lineage (NCBI taxonomy): Eukaryota > Metazoa > Chordata > Aves > Casuariiformes > Dromaiidae > Dromaius > Dromaius novaehollandiae. Next base: position 91,315,276 of record NC_088099.1, on the reverse strand, counting down.
TGACTCCCCAGCCTCCTGACACTCCCTCTTCCAACTTTTCTCTGTTTTTATATATGAAAGTTACTCCCATTATGGTTTCCTAAGTCTTTGTTGCTGTAATTTATGGCCATGACTTTTTTTCCACTTTGGACATGCAAAACAACTGCTCTATTGCTGTGCAACTCCCCTCTATGCATTATATTTACCTGCTGAATTTATATTCCTCATTAGCTTTACTTCTTTGGTTAATTCATTCAATCTTTCCTCATGGGTCATATTTTGTAGACCTCTGTTCATTCTCATTGCCATTCTCTGGACTTTCTCCAATTGGTCTGCATCTCTTCTAAAGTATGAGTCAGTGAGGTTAACGGAATTTGGATTTACGCTATTGCGTAAGTGATGCTTAGTTCTCCGGGTTCATTTTGCTAATACTATTACACTATATTACACTATTCAAAACAATACAAAAGGCTTACCTCAGAAGCTTCCCTTTCTTTTTTGTTCTTACAGTGAATCCCCTGTATAGTGTTTAGAAATTACCTACATCTGTCATAAGCGACTGCCATTCATTAAAAATTAATCAGAAAGCATTTGGATAACTTTCTGCAGCTGCAAAATTCAGTAGTTTGCAAAAATGGTGAACTACTCACCTCCCCTGCATTTTTTTTTCCAGACTGCCAGGAAAACAGAAACATCTTCCTGACTTTTGCTCTCGTCATGACATGTTTTGTTCCTGTACAATATATTCCTGCATGCCAACAGGAACTGAATAATTCTCAAAATATTTTCCCAGGTCTCTCCTTCCAAGCCTCATAGAGGTAGCAATTGAAAATGTTTTCCTGAAAAACTGTAGCAGTTTGCCCAGTCTCTGGTAGCACTATTTTGCATGCTATTGAGTCTGCACCTTTAGTAGATCAGGAGCTCTCGTATCAGAAAAACACTTCTCACAATGACGACTCTACCATACATTAGAGAACTCACATATGCTACAGCTCTGCCTGAGTCATACTAAAAATGTGCGGCTGTTTTTCTTTGCAAATGCTGCTAGGGTACAGGGAATTTCTATAGTAGTGAGTTTTCCTCTGAGTGCAAGAACACAAACTCTGATGTTTTTTTCTAATCTGAAATTGGAATTATGTGATGGTTTCCTGTATGATGTATCAATTCCTTATAGCAGACAGACGCTTTTTTCAGGTGTGACGATAGCAGGAGAGCAAAACTTTTCTGAGAGTTCTTCTATGTCATTTAAAGAAATTAGATGCATCTTTAGCACATTAAATTCTCTTCTAGACTGAAATAACCTCAAAGGCGTTTCAGATACTTGTCCAGACTTTTTCAAAGCTCCTCTGTCCCAGCTGTAAACTAGCATGTTCTTCATCTCACCCCTATTCTTTATAATTTAGAATTACTTTAAGTCTATTTGCTTAATGTAGAAACCTGACTAGTAAGAGTAATAAGCCCACTGAAAAATAATTGTAGGCGGTAGCATTCTTGGAAACATTATTATTTGTAGAAGAGGATTCCACATCAGTGGGCATGTGTGAAATAAGGATCGTCTTTTCCTTGGAGAGCTTCTTCCCAAACAGACATGCTGATTGCTGAGGGGTACTGCTGATGGGTGCTAACTGCTCAAGGAGTATTGCTGGACAGAACTGTATAAATAATGTTGCAGAGTGAGATGAGAGTACAGTTGGGTGTCCACTGGATGGGAGACCCTCTGCTCCAGCTTTTCTTGTTTTTCCTCTGCTTGTGCTGTGGAAAAGCAACACTTTGCTTCAAAGTCAAATGCCAGCTGGCTGCATCCCAGGCACATGCTGTCTTTAAGACTATATTTCCCCAAAGGCACCGGCCTTTGGGGAAAGCAATGGGGAAAAAAAAAAGTGATGAAATTGGTTGGAGACAGGGCAGAGCTACAGTAGAAAGAGGAAGAAAAGTTATGCTTCCTGCCAGGCTGTTCCCCCAAATCTTAGCAACAACTTCTCTCTCTTCTCCACTATATCTCCAGAGAAAGGATGTTTCCTATCACTCCTGATAGCACATTCAACCTTCCTAACACACCCTGGCAGCCAAGAAATTGTTCTAGATGATATCATGCTGGCACATGCCAGTGCTTCCTAAATACAGGCTCTGAGAAAGCAGGCTTTTACGTAAGCAGGAGGAATGTTAAGTTCTGCTCCTCTTGTTTATTTTGTTCAGAGGTTATTTCTGCAATTAGACGGCTCCTCAGTACTAGATTTCCCATACTGATTAGAACAGGGGAGTTGTTTCTCTCCTCCCTCCACCCCTCCTCACATGGCTGTGTGAGGAACTTCTAGCTGTCTTTCTCTTCTCTGTCGTGGCTTAGTTTCTCAATTTAATAACTTCGAACATCTGAGTAGTTTAAATCAGAGAATGGTGCTACCTTTGTATTCCTACTGGCTGACATGTTACAGGCAGAGAGAGACATTCCCACCCCCTTTACAATCCATATTTACTGTCAAGTCACCACAGCTAGAGTATTCATCCACAAAATAATTTTTGTCCTGGTTCTGTTCCTCACAAAAAACCAGCAGTTCTGCCATTGAACTCAGGAGGAACAAAATCTCCACTCCAAAATACACAGACTTTCAATTTTGACACAAAAACATTTTGATTATTTATTTTTAATTATTTCATTTTCGTGTGCTTGCAGTTGTAACACATCACGTGGATCTATTATTGGCCTACAGAAAAGAGAGACCTGTATTTCCTTCTCAGACAAAATATGGTCACTAATGAGAACATTTTACAATCTCAAATACCCCAGAAGAATTTGAGATTGAGCTATATCCTTACTCCTTTCAAGAGAAAAACATTAAATATTTTTGTTAAGTTCCAAATTGCTTTTTAGCATATGAATAAAGTGGTGCCAGGCTTGTTTATTCCTTCAGTTCATACTGTCTATTTTCAGAGCTCCAAGCAGATGTGAACCATATGCTTTTGGACACACAAACATTTTCTGAAATACTGTTCTTGCTCAGTTAATAGAAGCAATTTAGTTTCTCTCCACTCTGTGAGGTATAATGTTACACAACCAATTTCTTCCCCATTTTTGCTGTGGTCAGTGAAAGATTTGTCAAAGTTCATGATTCCTAAGGACTCTTTAAAAGAAATTCAAAGCAGCTCTGGGATGAGCTCTGAAGAAGCAAGGTAAGCTGTCTCCCTCCCTCATATCCCCTTCCTTCCTGCACGTGTGCACAAACAAACAAATCGGATAAGTGATTCATGGTTTCTAATGATACAACGTACTGTAATGCAAAGCAGTTTTCTTGCAATTTTGATACAAAGCCAGGTAAAGCTACTGGCACTTGCAATCTGGACAGCTAATCCAAATTTGAGCCAACTTTCAAAGACCAGACATATGCGTGCTGAAGGAGAATAAGTCTGCCTCTTGGAGAACTCAGCTTACTCCATTTCATACTGCCCCAGGCAAAGGCAAAAACATCCTGAAGCACAGAGTGAATAAGATAGCTGAGCTAAACATTTGTTAGGAATTAAAAAAAAAAAAAAAAAAAAAAAAAGATCAGCATGTGAGCATCATTAATATTTTATGTTCTGGACTCAGGATCCAATAGCAATTGAGATGAACTGCTGATATTCCAATTTCCAGTAAAAATATATTGGTTTGGCATCTCCAGTGTCATTGGATCACAAACTGCCCTCAATTACGCCACTACATACTTGCAGTAATTGAAGCTTTACAGTGCACCTCTGAATAAGCAAGAGTATTCCTTGCTTACGACAGGGGCGTTAGTAAAAGATTACTTTCATTCTAGCTGCATCTAGGGTCTGAAGATTAACTCATGCTATCATTGTCCTATGATGGATTATTGTCAGTCAGTGAGAGGCAGCCCCTACCAAAGCTATTTTAACATCCAGGGGAGAAATTAAGAGAGAAAAACACCATTTAGAAAGATGAAGTGAACTGTCCCCTGCTGATGAGCAGCTGACCCAAGTTTCTCCATGCTGCAACTTGATGAGTCAAGCCAGAACTTTGTCCAAGAAAATTAATTTAAAAGCAAGCCTGGCTCTATTTAAGCAAGCCCGGCTCTATTTATATAAGCTGTAACTCACATAAAAATAACATAAAACCAACATAAAATAACCCTATCTGGTGCCCAGTCAGGTTCCCTTTCCCCATGCACATGTGTATGAGCAAACAAGCATGAAACACAGATCTTTTCATGAACCTAAAACAGAGGCAAAATATATTCTAGAAATGTTTCAAAGTTATGTCATCATTCATTATCATTAATATGCACAATAAACTTGACTGATCAACATCTGTGCTGGATTTGTGATTATTCTTCCCATAAAGATCTCCTACCTACAGTTATACACACATATATATACTTATATAGCATGAAAGGTGCCGAACAACTCTGTGTGACCCTGCTGAGGCTTTGAAATGGGTTGATGCAAGCATAAAAGAGTGTGCATTCACTGTTTCTACCATACAGGTATGGTACCATCTATCATTTCCCATTAGCTAGGTGCCAAAAAAAAAGCTTTCCAGCCAACAGGAAAAACTACAGTGGGGGATGTATATGGAATTTAGGCCACCTGAAAATGTTCATAATTAGGCAAAACTGTGAGAGAGGACACACACACAATAGACAAGCGACGAGCAAATACAGGTGATTTATATAGTGAGGCTGGATCTTTTTGCTATGTGTTCTATTTCAGAATGTGAGGCAGGGAAATACAGTGGATCACCAGAAGTAACATGTGGGAAAAGCCTTGCAGAAATGTAGCTTCTACAGAGTTCAACGACTATCTCCATTCTCTGAAACAACAGAATCAAGTCTTTCAGACTGTTCAGATATTTAATTAAAGTACCAAGAAACAGTCAAAGGGGAGAATTTTCATTCAGTGTAAATGACATTAATTTATAAGAACCTTCCCAAAGAAAGACTAATATTATGTATCACCACTGTGTAGATGGAGCAGTTTATATAAATAATAATTGGCAGGTATTAACACATACATATTCAGGAACATGTATTCTTGCTACAAAACTTGTGCATCTCCCCACTGGGCCCAGTTTTTCCTTCTCAGAGCTAAACAGAAATATAAACTTAAAAATCTACGATATTCAAGCTCCCAAGGAGCAAGTTCATTTCCATCTCAGGAAGCAACTGCAGGTGGACTTGTTAATTTTTTTTCACACCTTAGGCTCATATCTTAACTCCTTTAAACTATCTCAATTCCTTTGTTTGTTAAAGAAGAGTTATAATGATTCCTACATACTGGAATAAATGCTTTAACCACTGTTTATCCAAGTACCTCCGTCGGTATTAAGTAGATCATTAGGTAAATAAAGTAAGTCATTTCTCCAGGCTGCAGAGTCTGGGTCCCTGGGCCCTAGACTTGTGTGTTGTGTTATCTGGTCTTGCTGTGTGACACCCACTGACGCTCTCCCAAGATACTGTCCGGATGCAGCTTTGGTCAGTCTAACTGGTTGCCTACTTAACACACTGTGACAGACTCTCAGCTTTTGTAAATCAGCCAGGCTCCACCAACTTCACTGGAATTACTCTGGCACCAATGATAAATGCTTTGTTTTGTGATCCTGATTAAAAGAAAAATAATTGAGGAACAATGCTGAGCTTTGCAATACCTACCTTTTAAACCTTTGCAGTGAAATTTGCAGGTGTCATTCACAGCCCGGAGCGGTATGTTGTGTTTCTGTGCTAAGAACGGAGACACCTCCAGGGCTGGGTGGTAGCTCTGTTTGGATTTGGAGGAGGGCTGTTCTGGAGGTAGCACTAGCTTGTAATACTCATCTATTTGCCTAATAGTATTAAGTTAATGTGTTATTCATAAGATGCCTTTGTACTTCTTTTTTATCATGCTCTAGTGATGCTTTTTAAGCAGTCTTTGTTGTTGTGTTCTAATCTTTGCCTAATTTAATTAGTACTGAGCAGAAATACTGTATATTTATCCTCATAGCATCTGTCAGCACTGCAGCTCTAGGGATAAAAAGAAATTGAAACTATGTAGCTTCAAAATTTTTTACATATCATAACTTTTATCAGCATAAATTAGGGCTTGCCTTTCAGGGACATTATATTATTCTTCCAGAAACACTAATTAAAATGCTGAGAAAGCCTCTCTGTGCTTGGCATTGACATTGCAATAGCTTCTCTTATTACAGTAGAGACTGCCAGCATTCCTGTGAGAGCACAACAAAGGAGAGGATACCACATTTGCACTTCACGGTAATGAGTCAGCTATAGAGTACTGCATCCAATTGCACTGGATGTAGCTTCAAGTTGCTGAACAGATAGTGAGGGATCAGTAAAATGCTACAGGAACTACACAGACTCTGGAAAAAGGGATCCTTCACTGAGACACTAACGGAGTTCACATCATCTTGTGTATAAGCATGGAGGTTGAGATGTAATGGGATCACAGAATGTAATTACTGTCATATAGCTGATAAATCAAATAACTGATCCTGGAGGTTGACTAATGAGGTATAGCAAGTGCCTGGAACCTGCAGCCAAAAAGTTGAAGCTGAGAAGGCTCAAACTTTTAGATACAAAGAGTATTGATAATAACATGTCCTAACAGAATGATATGGGAAATTATCTACTACTGAGTTATAACATCAATTCTGAATGTCTTTTGAGGAGAGAGAATTTTTGCAGGAATTTGCCTCAACAAAGGAATTTCTGGATGAAGTACCTGTCGCAAAGATATCCAGGAGGTCAGACTAGAACATCATCATCAAGGTTTTTCTGGTCTCAGGAGTTTCAACTGGAAGTTTAAGAATTAGCTTTGGGGTACCCATACTATTTCTGTTAAATCTGGGGGATTACCAGCAACACCTGTTGAATGGCTTTGAAAATGTTAACCTTTGTATGCAAAATTTGAACAGTGTGCTGGGATTCCTATTGCAGAAAATATTCACCAGGTCAGAAACACACCAAATAGCACATGTCAACATACATAACACCTAATGAACCTGTTTCAGCTGTTCTTTAATGCTGAGAAGGTACCTTCCCCCATATGAGCAAATGTGGGCAGTACTCAGCCAAAAAATTACATATTCCTAGAAGATCCCAGAAGAGTCCAGTAATTCCCCAAAGTTATTTCTAGGAAAAAGGGACTAACAGAAGGATCCACAAAGACACATAGGGACTCTTGAAATAACTATAAGCCTTGAAGGGTTAATCTAACTCTTCAGCATCCTTAGTGTCTTCAGCTGCTTACATACAGGCAGCGCCAATGTCTCCCTGTGGATCCTGCCATTAGTTTGGTCATCCTGAGCACTTCACTTTGGCTGAAAAACATAGAGCAAAATCTCTATTTCTTTTGCAGAAGTGGGCCAGATTCCTCCTTCTGATTTTTCTAACTTCAAGGAGTAGTTGTTTATCATTTAGGTATTTGCCTCATTTAATATTGTTTCGCAGAATCCTCTTTTGGATCCTTTTTTTGCCAGAAATTTTAGTGTATAAGTAATGTAAAAAATCCAAGCCATTGTGGGGCAATATCCCCTAAGCTATCTCAGTGTTAACTGCAATTTCAAATAAGCTGAACCGAAATGAAATCCAAGAACCATAAGCAAAACCATCCCATTTTAGAAAACTAGAATGTAAAATGAGCATACAGAAATGACCTTGAAAGACTAAACACAAGCCACATAAATGAATATTAAAGCAAAAATATTATTCAGGAATGTTACTTAAAATTAGTCACAGAAAAATTATAGTTTAGTTGATTACTGCATTATATGTTATTTTCCTGAACAATGCACAATGTTATAAATATGAAGTGTAAATAAAGTGGAAACTGAGTTGGTAATTTATCTTCCTCACAATTTTGTCTTGATCTTTAGATGACATTTGGAGGGACAAGCTTTCACTTCATCACTGATGAAAAGAAACTTGCTGTTCTTGATAACGGTGAAACTTAAAAGGGCATAGGCTAACAGTTTGAAACTGAGAAAAAAATCTTCCCTATGCAGCCATATCTTGGAAAAGTCTAAAAACTCATGAATGCTTTTATTAAAGAACTTTCCCCTGGACATTTGTTAATTCTTGATTTAGCGGCCTTTCTAAATCAGTGGATAGTGGAAAGAATTATCGTGACAGTGGCACAGATATCACCATGGCAGAAGAAAAATGAATCTGAGTAGAAATCCTACAAAGTTCAGAGTTTCTCATGAGAATCTTATTCTTTCAGTTGTTTTGATGTCTGCATCCTTTGCTTTCTGTTCAACAACAAGCACCACAGACAGCAATTTCCCTGGTTAGTTAAGCATATTTTAGCCATCTTACACATAAGCAGAAGAGCCTCTACTAAAAGCATGTTAAAATTTCAGTTACACATATGTTGTTGGCACAGTTAATTTACTAGGAGTTTCTAAAATACAAGACCTGTAGAATAAGCACCTGTAGAATTTATTTATTTTTTTCAAGTGGTAGTATTTGACTCCCATGAAACACAGGTTCCAAGAGTGCTCACAGTTTTAAAATAATTTTATAAAATATCCTTTCCCAAAATAGACAGTGAATTGAAACACTGCTTACACTGTTTCTCCTAGAAGAATGTTCTAATACTCATTTGTATAACACACGAGCATTCAGCTTGCTGTATTTCCTTCATTAATAGCAAGTGCTTGAAAGAAGGGAGCATTTTCCTCTTGGTCAGTTACAATTTTTAGACATAAATCTCTCATATCTTTTTTCTCCTTTCAAAGTTTCAGAACAGACTAGGCATCTTGGAACGATGTATGATTCATTCTAAAGCATAAAAGTGGTGGAGTATATCAGACTTGGTAATAGTTCAGTGAGATTACTGCCTTCCTAGATAGTAACTCATAGAAAAGAGAATCTCAGGAAATGTGAATTGCCTTTTTCTTCCAAGAATTCCAGTGGCTTACATTTTCCGATTGCCTGTGAAATTACTTTAAAATGTGAATCAATTTTGAGAAAATTAAGACAACATTAGTGACCAGGACAATTTCTTTTGGCCTCCCTCTTTCCTCTTTCTCCTCCATTTCTCTTTAAGAAAAAAATAATTCAATTGCCTCCAGTTTAGAAGAAAAATATATACTTGGATTTCTTTTGGCAACTTTTCTCATGAAAGTCAATTCCCATTTTTGTAAACAAAACTCTTCCTAGTCACAGCATGGGCATGGCATTTAGAGAAATCATACATTCATCTGGCCTGTTTTCATGCTGTTGTAACAGTTCAGAGACATTTATGATCATGTCAAAACTGTTGGGTTTTGTTTTGTTTTGTTTTTTTCTTTCTGGTCTCTGTTTGACACCTTCAGTCATTACTACCTTAGAAATTAGCCAAATGATGTGAGTCTGAAAAATGTTTTATTTCTTGTTCCCTGAGGAAGGATGGAGTTATTTGTTATTCTCCCTCTGACTCAGTTTACCCAGATGGTCTATGGCTTGTCTGATAGCCTTGCACAAGTTTTGTGTTTACAGACAAGTTAGATGATGTATTAAGTTCTCAACTGCAACAATAACCAGACTACTAGAAAATATCATACATTTCAAAAAGGTGCAAGAAGTGTTGATTTTCAAATTTTCTGTGCATTAGACTGAACTATCATCACAGGCTTGCCTAAAGTATTTCTGAACACATTGTCTAACCCCTGTTCATAAATTAATGTAGTCATCACAGAATCTGGAAGCAAGAATGAAAGGTTTTTGCTGGAAGCCACCCTGCAAAGCTGCACTTTTTAAAAAACTGACAGAATCTTAATTCTTTATTTCAACTATTCAACTACTGTTCATCTCCATCACTGTCCCTGATTTGCTCCTTTTGTACTTCATGTACAAATTTATAACTCTCTCTTACCACTCACCTGGGTAATCACTTGCTTGAAAAATTCCATTTTGTGCCTTTGTTAAGCCATTTCGCAGATGCTCCACTCAAAAATATCTTTTAATGAAGAGAGTGTAGCATGATTTTCTTACACCTGAATTGCTTGGAACATGTTAAAAGCTTCCAGGGAAATCAGGAAGAGAAAAATATTAAGTGCATAATTCTTTTGGGTCATGCTCATTTCCTGTTCTCATTATGACTGTAAGTAGCTGGTTAAAAAGATGCAGTCTGGCATGTTTATTAAACTTCTATTTCTAGAACATGCATGTATGTGAAGGCAATGTAAAAAGAAAAGCAAAACAAATACTGAATTTTTCAGGAGTTCAAGCTGTTCTCTTAAAAAGAAGGAAGGAAAATTTCATGTTGTAAAGCATTTCAGCTTATTTTTAGAAGTGACAAAGGGATATTATGCTGCTTTATTCACTTGTAGGGTAGTTGCAGCTGATAGATAGAAAGAGTAATAAGAATAACCCATTCTGGTAGGGCTGAAAAGCCACTGGAGAAAATAAGATCTATGCCCAAAATGAGAAATAATTGTTTAACTAACAAAAATGCAAGGAATGAGGACAAGATCTGCAAGAAATTGGCTGAATGATTAAAAAAATTTCTCACAGGTCTCCTCGAGAAGATAAAAAATAAATGGAATGATTTTTTACAAGACCAAGTTTCCTATCTCTTTGTCCCTTCGTTATCATGTAAAGATTAATTTATTATAGTTTATATCCGGAATTCCCAAGACATGCAAGAAAAAGGCAAGTGGTGATAATCTGATATTGATTGTCCTAGAGAACTGTAACAAATCATCCAGTTCTACAAACCCCTGAAACATATGTTTTCTAATGTGGTTTCCAGCTTCGTTCCATTAATTAGATTCCTTATTTAACTCACAAGAGTAATGCATGGATATTAACCATAAAAAGACTATGGAATATCTAATGCAAACCAGAGCACAGCTGAAACTCTATAAGTAACAATATTGTGAAGATAGCATTATTCAGTTTGTGCATGTTCCCACTCTTCTCTCATTTCATTTTTGCATGGTACTACATTAAATTTCATTTTTATCAGAGAATCTTTAGCTAAATCAGACATTATCTGTACATGACAAAATAACTGAGCTCCTCCTTGCCAGAGGTCACAGGTAAATTCATTTTAAGTAAATATGAATTTTAAAGACCATCTGTTCTTTTCATAAAGTTCACATTGTGATAGATGAAACAAAAGAGAAAAAAATCATTAATATGGGAATGCTGGGTTTCCTCATCACATTCAGTGCCTATATATTCTGTTTTCATTGATGATGCCATAGAAAGAAATATCAAATGAGTGCAGTTTGGCTTTGTTTCATTGCTTTTTCCTCTTGAAATGTGAAAAATGCCTTTTTTTTACTCTGGAGAGTAGTGCTTTCTCTTTGTTTAAGATGCAAACAAAACTATGCTCTCATTGATTTTGAGGATACACATGAAAGAATAATCCAATGCAAGTCTGAAGCTTCAGGATGAATAAGCACAAACATGAAGTAGCAAAAATGTTTACAAACTGAATATATCAAAATTTTAAATAACTGTTAGATCAGCCCACAGTCCACAAGCATAATGAGTCTCCATATACACATGAAGCAACAAGAGCAGAACTTTGATTTTCTTGCGCTATCAGAACAGGGCTAGTGCTTGTGACACATGGATTCTACTTAGGTTCCTGCCTAAAGCAGTTTCTTAAACAAATCATTCAATTTTCACGTCCCTCTGATATTTTACCAGACTTCCCTATCTTGACTCTATGGGCTCTCTAAAGTGAAGACCATCAATTACTGTTTTTGTAGAGCACCTAGAAGAATTGATTCTAGAGTGAGCTAAGTACTATAAATAATGCAAATATTTCTTCATAATCTGTGCACTGAGCTAACACAGCAGTCCTCCTTCTGTCTGTTCACCTCTCTTCTCTTCTACATGCATTTCAAGGTTTGAATTGGACAAACTAACAGTACGGAAACTTAAGAAGCTAGCTTTTGCCTACAACTTTCTGTCATATCTACTACAGAACCCACAGTGTAAGACACCTTTGCAAATCCGCAAGCCTCCTTGACACATCTGAGCTAATAAAGCTACAGTCTCTGACGTAGCAGCCAGTTTAGGGATCATGACAAAGGATCATACAGTGTTTTCTTTTGTTGTGGGATGCTCAGACACCCTCTTATCCCATAAAACAGAACAAGATAATATGGCTTATACATGGGACCACGAGGCTCTCCGTAGCTATACAAGTCCAGATCCATAATATCTTGTGTACAGGATTGAGGATGTGGCAACTCCTGACAGAATAGCAAGTGCCTCCTGTACCATCTCATTTAGATGGTGGAAGCAAGTATTATTGCTTGTATATAGGCTCCTTCAGAAAGACATACATGAGCTCTGGAATTCCTGTTTGTCCAGAGAAAATAATTTGGTTCAACTTTGGACAAATCTATTTTATTTGAAGGCTGAGCTCTGTATAATAACTATTGGGAGGGCAGGGAGTTATCCTAGGGCAGCTGTACTTTCAGTATCAGGAAGTGAGAATGATGCTTTCTGAGTCATTTTCCCACCTAGATCATGTAATCAAGAGTAATTTAAAAATACTTCTTTCCTCTCCCTCCCCACCCCTCCAACCAGAGACATGAGCATTCAGGCAAAATGCAAAAACCAGATAACTAGCTGGTTCAATTTTCTACATTCTTCTGCCCTCACTTCCCAAACAGATGAGAAGCATGGCTGCTAAAGGTTCTTTCTTTCTTTTTTTTTTTTTTTTTAACAAGAAAATAATTTGTAAACAAGTTCTTGAAAGCAAACAAGAAACCTAGATGTCAATTTACCTGTGCATTAAGCAAACAAACAAACAGAAAAACAAACAAAAAACCTGCACAGCAAAATGGCTTCAGAAAAATAAATAATATCTACAACTGGATTGTCTTCTTGGGATAGCGTCATAATATGTTCTAGCATTGAGGCTTGAAAGAAGTTTGTGGTTGTCATTGTTGAGCAATTATGTTACTTCATAAAACCTCTTTAGACCTGGGGCAAGAAGTTTAAATCCATTTACAACATCACTGCTGCCAGAAGGGACCTGGGGTATATTTTCAACACCAGTTCTGAGACACAGAATAGATACAAAAGCAAAGGACTGTGAATTTATCATCATGAAACACCATAGAGGTCTATTAACCAGCGTGGAGAATATCATTTGAAATGATAGGTTTACTGCATTCAACCTTCAAACAAGGGTAAGTATTTATGAGAGATGTGACAGGCCATTATTTTGAAGGCTCTGTTTCCCAAATGTGCTAATTCAGAGCTAGCTGATCTTGTGTTGCCAACAATTATATTCCTCTATGTTTCCCTTCCCATCCTCCCTAATGAAGCTGAGGAGAGGGAACTGAGCCCAAAAACTGCCTGTCTAAACCTTGCACACGACTCTCCAGAGTCCTTGCTTTGCTATGGCTTTGGGTCTATGGGATTTTAACCTCAGAGTAGCAGGCCAATAACATGGAAAGAGAACTATGCAGCCAACGCCACACTGTCAGCAAACTACATACACTGAGACACATGCCTCATTTGATAGGAAATGATTCTTTGTTTTTAATTATGATGTAAATAATGCATTAAAGAAAAAAAACAACAAAACTAACTACAATTTTAACAAAAAATATTATCTGCCTGGCAAAGCATCTTAGATCCTGATATTGTAAAACACTGATGTGTGGCAGAAATTTGCATTATTTTCAGTGGCAGTTGTTTGATGCCTGAAGCTGAATGTTTGTTTACCTGTTGGCAAACAGCAAGCATTAGTTGAAGTGCCTAGTGTTTCTGGTAATAGTAACATTTCTTGATAAAAACAGAATATACTAATAGTATAGAACACCACCCACCCTGTGTAATGAAATAACGTGTCGGGGTGTCTGGGTAAGTAGTTATGTAGGTATGCATGCGTGGTAGGGATTTCATGATCTCGGGCTGGTGTAGTGCCTTTGCAAAGACTTTGCCATGATTGAAACTTTTATTATACAGATAAGCCTATGGCAGTGAGAATGATATAGCAGTATTTTTAGAGCTGGAAATTCTGTCAGAGCCAGCCATACCACGACCACAAAAGGAGACTGGGGCTGAAGTTTGTCAAGAGCCTAAGGGATGCCCTTGGCAGGTGTCTGATCCTTTAGTGCTGATGCAACAAGAGACTAACCACTCTTTTTTCTTTTTTGGTCTTCTTTCTTTATCCTTTCAAGAAAGGACAGGAACACACACTGTACTTCTTATAGTCAGGAATCTGCTTGACAGGCCAATTTGACATTGCCATTTTCAGAGCTTTAAGGCCTGTATTAGAATAATCCGTCTTCATTACTGAAGCCTTTTTAAAAATGTAACATTAATCAAAGTTAGAATATTAGAATTATTTGAATTTTGAGATTAAAGAAAGATCAAAGTTAATTTATTTTTAGTAGGAACTCTTTCAGCAGTTGAAAATAATCAGCTCTACAATCAGAAAATTTGAATCTGTTTGGGTCCAGTTCATGTTCTCTTGTGGTCACTTTGGTGGCGTTTGACTTCGAGTATCTTAGCACCAAACATATTAACTACCATATTTAGTGTCTTATGAGGTAGAAATTTGGATTAACGGTAGCATCACCTGCAATGGAGCTCCCATCGCAGGTAGAAAGGTTTGAGAATTTTCCCCTTATCCTTCCCTTCACCTGTAGCTTTTATAGAAGTCAGTGCTTCTCTAGCAGGAGTCTTAAGCTATGACTGGAAAGCTTTCTGCAGTATCCTACAGTGGACTTAGCAGCCGCTGCTGCTGGAAGAATCAAGAATAAGAGTCACTGTTTAATACAGTCGTATTGCAGTGCCCCAGGCAGCTCGTTCACAATTGACCAAGGAAACCTGCACAGGATTTGCACATGTGTGAGCCCCAGAAGTCTTGGGAGCCAGCTCCTCCACCAGCAGTGGAGCACCAGACAGCTCTTGAGACATCACCTGTGTGGAGGGGCCTCCTGATCCATTCAGAGCTCCTAGAAAACTAAATGCTACACTCTCCCTTCTTTACTTCAATTTTAGAGGTATAAGTGATGACCAAACAGAGCATGAATAGCAGGGAAGTGAGATTGAAAACTTCTCTGTCCTTTTAAAGGTTAATTTCTGAAGTTTCTGGTTGGACTGATTCTTATTGGAAGAAAAGTCACTAGTTGGTGAAGATACTAAGTATTCAGAGCATCTGACATGGATTGTGTCTTAAGCACAAAATCAGCTTTTTCCCAAGAGTGTTATGCATTATCTTGTATGTATTCAAGATCTGGACAGACAACTCTGAGTAGTGGTAGTAAGGAAAACTTTTCATTAGATATTAAGCTGCCATTTCTGGAAATAAACACAATGGTTCAAAGATAAGATGCATTTACAAAGCATTTCACTAAACTGATGTGAAAGATGCTGTAACCTGCTGTCATGTAAAGAAATCTGAGCCAATGAGCTGATAAAAAGAGCCAGGCAGAAGGTTTGAAAAGCAGTTATGTAACTTTGGAAAACATGGTCTATTGAGATCTAACTGAACAAAGGAAACATTTATGCCGCAGCCACTGTGGTCACTGAGAGAAGTTTGGCTCTAAACTGGTCAGATTGGCATCAAGTACAGTCGACATACCAAGATGGAGCTCAGCAGCAACCAACCACCCACCTGATTATTCAGGGCCTGTGCCTTCAGGCCATCGCCGATCCAGTGATGCCACTTTGAGTTTGCTTACACCAGTCACAGCTTGCCTGATGTCTCCACAAAATGACACCACACCTGTGGCCTGTCATGTGGACAGGTGCTTTCTGTGCTGGATCTGGCTTAACTTAAAGTCAATAGCCAGTGTCCAATAAATAGAATCAGTCTATTGATCCTCATGAAGGATATTATACCAAAATGCAATTCTCTCTCTCCCTCATACACTGGATGTTAACAAAAGCAGAATACAAAGTAGTCACAATTAAAAATTAGCCAACTATTCCTTATCTTCAGTAGTAATTCAGTTTATAAGCCAGCTTCATAATTGCTCTAATTTACAGCATGGATTGATATAAAATGAGGAAAAAGAAAAAATTTAATAAAGACTATCATTTCCTATCACACGGAAATTATTTCTTAAACTCACTATATGCACAGTAACTAGAAATAAAAGCATAGAGATCAAGGCACAACTAAGAACTGGACGCAGAAATCTGAGGAGAAGCTTCAATGGTTTTCCTGGTCTTCTGTGGTACGTGGCTCCTTACAACCTGTTCTTGTCTTCCTCCCATTGACCCATTTGTTCAGAAAGATTTATGGGTCTGCCTACATAATTCCAGTGCATTTTCAACTACCAAGGGAACAGGGAGAGACAAGAAAGAGAAAGGCTGACTTTCAGTAGCCCTGGTACATGCCTGTATTTTAGAAATGCTACTGTATATAATACTCTTCGCTGAATCATACATCACGTGTTAAACATACCTATACTATAATAGCTATGGTTCATTATATGCATTAGATTTTAGATTTCTCCTGTGTGATAAGTAAAGCTCAGGGATTCTAAACCTGATTCTGCTCCTGACATGTCTTTGAGCAATTCAATCTTGTAGACTCTGTTACCTTGTTTATTCTCAAGGGTAAAATTGTCAAAGGAACAACTCCAGCTTCACATAGGGAAGGAGCCAATTATGTTCAAAGTAAAGCATTACTCTTACATGATCTTTCATCTAGCGCATATTTACTTTGAAGGATTTAGCACCTTAATTCTGGTTGCTTACTTCCTGGGTATTTCAGGTGACTGACTTTGAAACACACAATGAGGCATGCTAGGCTGTGTGTTGACAGATAAAATTCAGTGAATAAACAAGTCTGAAAAATGGAAAAAGGAGAGTTTTCTGAAAAAGAACACATTTCTTTCCCATAGTAAGAACTCTCTGCAAGCTACAAATAATGAAAATTCTATCAAACTTTTTTTAAAAACTTAATTACACAAATACATACGTCTGTACATGCATAAATATTTTAGACAGGGAAGGTCAGGTTAAAATTACCAGCTGATTGCTGTAATTGATTTGACTGTAGTCATTTAGGTCCTGTTTATTCGCCTGTTGCCTAGCACTTGAAAAAAACCTTGTGATCACATGTGCACTGCACAATGCACTTTCTCAGTATAGAAAAGCCTGTGGTGATTTGCAGCACTGAACACATTTGTGCAAAAACGTATATATTAGCAAGGTGCGGTGATACATTAGAATCTCCCAAATGTATAATTCTTTGAGCCTTTCTTTTAGCTTGAACACATTTGCATCACCTTCTATACTGGAGGAATTTTTATTTCAAAGAGATTTCAAACTAAAGAAGATAAGCAGAGTGCTACCCTGATTGAAGAGAAAGTGATTTATTCCCATCACAAAATAATCATCTGCTTTTTTTCTGATGTTAACTGCTGGAGTATGTGCATCTACCAAGAAAAAAAACTCTGGCTACTTGGGATATTGGTAAACCACATGCTACTTGTATTGTTTTGTCAACATAAAGTTATAATGTGGATCTCTAAAGCACACAAGAGATTTTGGCATACTTAGTGTCATCAGGTCTTGTGGAAAATCCTGCTCATAATCAATATATGCTACACTATATGCTAGAAAGCTGGGAATTCAAGCAATACATTGTAAAACAGATAAGTTTTTCTGCATTATGTCCACTTTACATAGTCTAGATTTGGATCAATGCTTCAACTTGTGCTGAGAGAACACACTTAAATACCACTCTAGTCTATCATGCTCTGCTGCTTTTGTATGTCTGTGGCATATGCCAGTCTAACTGCTTTAAGGCTGTCACAAAAGTATGTACAAATACACAAGGGAATAGAACAGATTTTATCAACACAGATGACACAGTTCATGCATACTAAAGCTTTCACCTAAAAAGGAAGAGGATATTTTAAAATGGTTTATCTGAAGTAAGAAGGTAACTTTAGGACTCCACAGCATGGATGCATGTGCTGATTTTCTATAGCTTGCTTCCTATCTTTAGTTTTAGGTTTGTTAAATATAGATAATTGGCCATTACCTGTAGCAATCTAACAACAAAACTCAGATCACACTCACAAAAAAGCCTGTGAAGTTTATCAGCTAAATTGTTTTTCTCCATGAATCACATCCCACAAAGGGCCTGGTATTCTCATACAGTTGCCCAATTCTTTTCTTCTTTTGCTCCTCCATTTCAAAAGCCAAAGAGATTTGTCCAAGGGGGGCTCCAAGACTTTTTCTTTTATGACCATGGAAAACATGTATTTCCTATCTAACTACACTGGTGGAGAAGCTGTATCAGATGTTTTACCCCAGCTATATATACACGCTGGCATACTGTATTTTAAAAAAAAAAAAGCACTATAACTCCCTTGAGAGAGAAGAGATTTTCCCTGCTGAGATCAGGAGGCAATTGGCAAAGAACTATAAAATAATCACCCAAAAGTGAATGGGCAAGAAGGTGACAGAAGGACTTCAGTATAGATAAGCATAAGGACATGCATCTAGGGAAAAATCATCCAAATCATTCCTCCAGGACACAAGCTTCACAATTGGCAGTTGCAACTCAAAGGAGATCTTTGAGTTATTGTTGAGAGTTCACTGAAACCATCAGCTCATTGCACATCAGCCACCAAAAAAGCCAGTGAAGTGTTTGGCGTCATCAGGCAAAGCATTAAAAACTAGACAAGGGCACCATTTTGCTGCAGTGTCAAACCTTTGCACATCCACATTCTGGGTGCTCTGCACAGTTCTGGTCTTTGTAACCCAGGAAAGATGAAGTGGAGTTAGAGAAGGCAGTGAGAAGGGAAACTAAAATAATCACAGGGTTGGAGGAGCTGTCTTACAAGGATAGCTTCTTCAGTTTGGAGAGGAGAAAGTGGAGGATGAATATTACTGAGGGTTACAGAAATCCTGAAGGCAGTGGATAGCTGAATGCAAAATAACACAGATCCCACAATACTCTAATTAGTGGTCACTCAATGAAACTATCAGGAAATCAATTTAAAATAAATAGAAAATACTACTCTACACATTGTATGGTGAACCTCTGGAGTTAACTGCCTCAGGTGGTTGTGGAGGCAGACTGAATCAGCAGATTTCAAAAGGGGAGTAGAAAAAGTCATGGGTAAAGAAAAAAAAATCAATAAATAGACACTAAAAGGGCAAGATAAATTTGTCTGTTCTAACACCACTAATACAATGATTCTTGATGCTGAGAAAGTACAAGGGGGATAAACTAGAAAATGCTATCAGACTTGCATGATGTCCCTATATAGCATCTCCTATTGCTACTACTGGACACAGACTACTGGGCTAGATGGACCATTGGTCTTATCCAGTAGAGCATTTCCTGTGTTCCTAAGCTATTATGAATTGAAGTAAAGTGCTTCCATGCAATATCTAAAATGCCACAACATTGCAGTTATCTTCTAAAATATTTTTATGGGTGAATGCTAGAAATAAATTGATGCAGTTTCCCCCTATGGAATAGTTAAATAGTCCTTCATAGCAGCAAGGAAACTAGGGAGCCAGATTTGAGAAGAAGTGCAGTCCTGGCATTTTATGAATGGGACTAACTGATATAAGCAGACAGCTGTGCGTATTGCCATTATTAGATACCTTTAGGTATGATTTTACCAAACAACACCAGCTTGAATGTTAATATCTTTTCACTAGCACAGGATTACATTGTATTTAACATAGCATGGACAGCTGTGAGGTGTAAAGTCACACCAGCTACCACAATTAATCTCAAAATAGAACACAAAATAGCTGATATATTTTAAACATAACCTTCCTATACTAGGTATGAAATGCAGCTTTCTGTGTGAGGAGCATGCAACCTAATTTATATGTGCAGATATGTTCTGAGAGAGAAGCCAAAACTGGAATAAAACAAATGAATCAGGAAAAATTTCCATTGTCTCTGTTCTGCAAAGGTATTGGGATTACTCAAAGTAGTGCTTCTTTCAGAGAGATTGATATTGTATATTTTTAGTGCAGGTTTTGTCATTAAAGCAAGAAATCTGTGAATTCCCTCTTTAAGACAAATATATTCCTGGTATGCAAAGGGAAAATTACTATTTTAGATAAAAACATCCCATTCAAACTGATAGTAAAGAAAATATCTGACTTAAAATTAGCAAAAACACATAGTCTATCTTCTACAATGTTCATCTTTCACCAGAGGCATACAGAAATTACATCACTGAAGGACAATCTGTTTATGACTTTGTTCAAAGAACAACTGGCCTTGGATGGCTAGGAATTTAGAAAGAAAACAACAGATGAGGCAGAGAATTTCACAGTGTGAGATGCTGTTACTGCAAGCATTGAGACATGAATACTGAAACAACTTGCCAAGATGCTCTGAAGCATCATTTTGAGCTGTAATATACTAAAGCTTTCTATCTTTTGCAATACATTTTAACTATTGCTCTCTTAAACACATTTAATTAGGCTTTTGAAAACCTCATTGTATGGGTTTCATTGTCAATTTATTAATTATTCCTTTGAATAGTGCTGTATTAAAATGAAAGTAATGAACCCATTTCTTTCAGCAATCAGATATAGGATAAAGCTTGTTGGTGTGTTCCACAGTGTGAATCATTAATCATTTATACCAAACATAGATTTGGAATATATCCCTTGGGATTTCTCTTATGTAACCTACATATTTGATTACATCTGACATGTTTGATTACACAAGGGAATAGGACCATTTCACAAGTCAAGAATGTAGATATATATAGCACAAATAGTTGTTTTAAATCCTGAGTGACGTGGACTTTAGCCATAACGGGGTCTGCAAGATCATGATTTGAGCCAGAAGTCTTTCCATCAACTTCAGTATTTGGAACAAGACCTAGAAACTGTAACCTCTTCAAGCCAAAGAGCAGCACAAATGAATTTTATCAGTTTTGCTGATAAACATCTGATGCAGCAGAACACAGATACTGCTGAATTCAGAAGCCTTGCTTATCTCTTGTTCCCAAGACTGCCTGAAGCACTAGCAACGTGGTATGTTCTGTCTCCCATGAAGAGTGCTCCTGGCAAGCTCTTCTAACAGTTCAGAAAGAAAAGTTGCATGTTTTCCATTCCTTTTTATTAAAAATGGAAGCAAGTCAATTCAAATCACAAAAGATAGAAACATACTAGAGCAAGCAGTCCTGCATTGGCAAGGAAATGAACACTGCAACTCAAGGTTTCATATCTTAATGGAAATCTAAGATTGAACAAAAGGGTCCAACCAGACATACCGAGATGCTAATTCCAGACATCGATGGAGGACAAAAGTCCTGCTACGTACATGACCAGGAAAGGCTGCACACCAACCAGCTGACCAGCTTTTGACAAACATTCACAGCCAACACAGCTGGGCTCAGCTGATATGCTTCACTTTTGCTACCGGGGCCTGATGTTGTTTAGTGAATCTCCCGCTACTGCTGGGCTGTTTAATTTTTCTTCATTTTCCTCCTCCTAATGTTCTTGCTTACCCTTTTCCTGGCACTCCCCTACTCCTTCTCAAATATACTTCCTCTTCTGTCCTCCAAACAGCACTGCTAAACAGTGGGCAGATGTTCATTTGACTTGTTTTACAAGTTAGCTTCAGGGCTGCTTATTCCCACTTGTCATCTCCTTTTCATATATGAGTAAATTCTACAGAAGTGGATTTCTCTTGCAGAGGGCAAATTTTAAAGGCTTCTCATTTGAATACTCATTAAAAATTAATCCAATTGGTAGACATCAAATAAGCATGTGATAGTCAGTCACAGCCAGAATTTCAAGTACCAGGCTGCAAAATATATTAGTTAAAATCACCTAGTTCATGAAAACACATGAAGTCAGGCATTTCTAAGTAGAAAGCAGATAAATTACATCATAAGAAGAAATGCTTTGGAGGTATATTGCTCTGCAGACATAGGTTCACAGTGTAAGGGGCTGGTAATCACCTTTACGACGTTGTTCCTGCCTGACCACAGTTGAGCTGTTTACAACACATCGCATACACAAAGCTCACTCTATCCACATTACAAATACTGCCAGCTGCCTCTCTTCTGGATGCTACATGAACAGCTGTATGAACATTACACAGTGAATCCCAGCAGTGAAGCCGAGCTTGGGCTGAGCACTGTGTCAGCACAACTATGTAATATCCATCTTGTGCCAGGCTATGTTGTATCCTGGGCAGAGGCAGTCAGAGCTGTCTACGCATACCTGCACAGACCTACCTCCATTCTCCGCTTGCTTCCCTTCCCCACACATTCGGTATGGATGATATTGCCTTTTCCTACTCAGGTTGCAGCATTTCTCCCTAATGCCCGTATGCAGGATACCATACTGGAGGCTCACAAATGATGATGCAGGTATCACAGAAACTCTGGACAAAGCTGTGCTGAGCCCAGCTCTGCTGTAGTAGCAGCCACTGTTATTATTGCTTAGCTCAGCATAACACTTTGAAGCCTCCAGGTTTTTCTAACTCCTAATGGAAGAGGCCCGAGGCAGGGGAAGCACAGAGGGAATCTCCACTCCGAGGAAGCGCTCAGGGAGGGGATGGTAGGTACCAGCCTGGGGGCTGAGGTCAAGGAGAGAGATTGGGAACCAGAGAAGGAAGGTGGGAGCATGGGATGAGTTTCACTTTGGGTGTTTATTATCAGAGAAGGAGAGATGGAGATGGGGAGTTCAGAAGGAAGATCTTTGTCTGAGGAGTTTAGAAGGTACATGGTGCTAGCAAAACTGAGTGTCTCTGGCCTTGGCCTGTGAAGCTCGTGTCTCAGGAGTCGCACATGCCACTGTAGTACAACTGAGATTGGTAGGCAGAACAACACATACTTTTTGTGAAACTTTGAAGCAGTATTTCCTGTAGGGTATTAGTCCTTTTAATAAGCTTTGATGACATATCCCTATATATTACTTAAAAGCCTGAGGCTGTCCTCCTTTTTTAAAAAAAAGAAAAAAATAATAAAAAAAATTTACTCATTATCTCCCTGCTTAACCGTATTGATTTTGGTTGCCCTTGTATTTTGCTGGAAGGCATCTTGAACTGTACCCTCATGAAATACATGGTAATTACCTCAAACTTTTTCCATTGTGAAACCTTCAAGCATTATTAAGCCCAAGCCAGTTTTAATTTGTTCTACATTCTTTCAGAATTTGTTATCTCACAAATCAATATTTGATGTTGTACCCCCATTTTAACTGTGTTAGGTTCATGGGCATTTAAAGTCATGTACTGTGAAGGCAGTATTAACATGAATGCTAAAGCTGCAGTCCTTTCATGAAATCCGCACAGGACAAGCCTTAAGATGAGGCTCTGGATTTGACAGGATTCCATTAAGAGGCAAGGATCTATACTGCAGGGCCAAAGGTATGAACTGAAGTCACTTTAATCTTGTTTGTTGGAACACTTACAATGTTATGATACCCTCCATGTTTCTAAATTCCTGAGCTTTCAGTCCAGATTTGGACGAGGCTTCCCCCCCACCCTGAATCATTATGTACCTGTTGAGGTTTTTTTTTTTTTTTCTTACTGCATTCAGATGAAATGGCCTGCACCTTTCTCGAAGAAATAAATACTGTGGAATTGCTATAATAAATATCTGTTGTTTTCTTCTTTGGCTTCTGCCACAAAGCCCTGAGGAGTGAAAAGTAACACAACTATTGAGCAGAAAAACATGAAGAGGGAGAAAACCTATCTGTTATTCACTGACATTTTTAAAACTTTCTCTGATGCTGCACTTCATGTGCAATTTGAGCTCCACAATTGAATATTGTTCTTGGGACTTAACCTTCTTTGCTGTACGTACTAATATTTTAAACCTACTTTGCAGCAGTGTAATTTACCAATAGATATGCATGGTAGGGTACGTCCTTGCCGTCTATTAAACCTGATCTTGGGGCCTGACAAGCTCATCAATGTCTTTGCAGAATCACAGAATGGCTGAGGTTAGAAGGGACTCTGGAGATCATCTCGTCCAGTCCCCCTGCTCAAGCAGGGTCACCTACATCACATTGCCCAGGACTGTGTCCAGATGACTTTTAAATATCTCCAAGGAAGGAGACTCAATGGCCTCTCTGGGCAACCTGTTCCAGTGCTCAGTCACCTTCACAATAAAGAAGTTTTTTCTCATGTTCAAATGGTGCTTCCTGTGTTTCGGTTTGTGCCCATTGCTTCTCATCCTGTCACTGGGCACAAATGTCACAAAAACACAGTGCAAAGCCAGGATCCTTCAAAAGGAGCAGGCATACTACAAAATTAAAGTCAATTTTGAGAATTTAAGCTAGGTATTCATTTATTTAACACTCTATGAACCCTGAATTTAATACTTGTGGCTAAATATAAGTCTTATGTCTAGGCAGACAGAACAGCTTCTCAAAAAGAATGGTTTGCCAAGTATCAGACAAGCAAGTACAATAATATTTGCTATTCCTTTTCTCTGTACTTATCTATACTTATTTCTTTCCTCTTATCAGAAGAGAATTATCAACTACTTTCATGGAAACTAACAGCTTACTTAAGCATCATTTTAAATCTGTTGCCAGTTTGACAACAACAGTCCCTTGACTGGCCACCCTTAAAGTGCAGTGGTGCAGTTAGGCCTCTGTGTTGTATTTCTTCACATTTGTACGATATCCTTTCTCATTGCACTTTCTGCTAAAATTTTTAGTCTCAAAGCTATAAAAAAAAATAAAAAATAAAAAAGGGTCTTTACATGTTAACACCAAACACTCTCTTTTCAAAATGAAATTAAAGTTTCTTCTTTGCTTCTGAAGGCGGAAGTTTAAATTCCATTCCTTCACCGATTGGAATTAAAAAAAATAAAAAATAAAAAAAAAATAGATGTGATTTCTTGTCTCAGCTCCAGGAGGCAGAGCTGCCAGACAGAGATATTCCATAGTGATGGCTGCTAGTCTGCTTTTGGACAGCCTCTGCAATCCCTTGCAGCAAGAAATATTTAAAAATAGAGGGGGAAAAAAAAAAAGAAAAACTCCAATGGATGCCTTCCAGGAACAGGGAAAAGAAATATATCCTTGATTTAATGTGAAAGAGAGCAATCTATTACAATAAAATAACCACAACTTTCACTTCCATTTTCAGTTTCTGCTGACAGTTTTATTTTTTAACATTGCTGCTTGCTTTTCATTTTACTAAATGAATTGATAAATATGCCCTTCACATTTCTCCATTTATGCAAGACCATTCTCTATTTCTTGCTTCCTTCACATCTTACAGATGAGCAAACTAAACGTCAGGCATCAAGGACTTTTTTTTCTTTCTTTTTTTTGAAGAGATAATGTACATTTCCAGTGATATGCTTCTTACTGGTGTGTAAGACAGTCCTGACCACTGTTTTGAAGACTGTACTTCTGAAAGAGAAGCTAAGAAAGTTCCTTTCACTAGAAAGCCTGCTGTTTTTCAAGTGACATACTATGTTACCAGTATGCTGTCTTTCCTTTGATGGGGGAAAGAAAAAACAATGCCCCTGTAATTTCAGAGAAGGCTTGAGGAATGTTAACTTTATTTCCTTTTCCTTGAGAGAATTGTGAATTTTCAAAGGTACCACTTCATTCTTGTTTGCAACTGCAGAAATAAAGAGAACTATATTCCCTGACAAATTTGCAGAAATCTCATTAGCTTTTAAAGTGCTTGAGCTCTGCTGAGTGATCAATGAGTGGAACAGCCCAAAAGGAACAACAGATGTAAAGAACCAGTCAAATGATGCATTGCAAATAAATTAAAAAACACCCATACTAGGTAAATAATTCACCATCTTCAGTTGTGTGTTATTATTTCAGAAGCTCTAATAAGAGGAACGGAAATAATGAGCATTTAGCTTCCAAAACCTTTCTCTGTAAGTGAGTTGAAATAGAAGCACTCCAAATTAGGCTGGCCATCTCATCTAGAAATTCTTCTCTAAGGGCAAAAGCACACAAATTTACCATGGTGCAGCCAAGAGTGTGAAAATACAGGAGGACAACTCTTGTAGCTGAATGTGCAAAGGCTCTTAGACCATGGTGAATCTTCTAGACAGGAACTTGCACGTGATTAAAAAAAAAGAAAAAAAGAGTAGCTCTAAACTTAAATGCTGGTTTACCCTGTGGTTATCTGTTTATATAGCCATGCCATTTGACCAGCCTAGTGAGACTGTAGGGGCTGCTTAGAAGAACAGGAGGAAGTTAAAATCACCAATTTCTGTTCTGCAATAGTTTGATATGATACATTTTCTAGTCATCTTCCTACACTTAAGAAGTGGAGCTATTCAAGGATACCATTTATCTTATAAATGGCACTGTAAGGATAGATCACTTGATGTATGTATGGAACATTCAACGCACCATAATTCTGAGTGCTATCAGTGCTTCAGAAAATAGAAATTCATCTTAATACACTTTCCATAGGCTTCAGGAACTTGGCAGTCTACTCAGCAGATTTCTTGGTCAGTTAATTTTAGAAATTGGTAGGGTTTTCTACACTATTGAGCAGTGTCGTAGTCTACTAAAATGACAATACTTATCCATGGAATTACTGGTGATTTTGCCATCTCCCTCTGTAAAAGCCAAACCAGGCCCACATTATTCATATATACAACTTACTACAAATCAAGACGTAGATTTTGACATATAACAGCTGCAGCCGACTGATTTTTAATATATATATGAAATATTTATAAGATACAAACTATCTCTGAACACTGTTCTAGGTATATTAGCCTGGCAGATCACCATAAAAATATCCTTGCTAGTTCAGGTATTTTACAGAAAACCACTATACAGTCCTAAACAAACACATACTGAGAGTTTAAAAAGTTTCCCATGACCTCAGTCATCTGTTAACTTTGATTATTATGTGTGTTTTAACATACTCGGAACAAGAAAAAGCATCTGCATTTGTGAAAATTATCTGCAATTTGGAAGAAATATTTGAATTAATCATTTCGATATACTGAAGACTCCTTTCTAAGCTGACTTCTGTTTCGTTAACATTGTACTTTTCAAAGTCACTTTATTAAGATGTGCCTCAGAAGTCTCTATATATGATTATTGTATTTCTTTCGAAAGAAAAGCAGTTTATCACAATAGATCAGAAAATGTTTACACTAAGAATGAAGGTTACATTCAACTCTAGTCTTTAATCTCTTTCAGTGCATTGAAGAAGGTTTGCATAACATGAAAAGTGTTGCATCAACCTTTTATGAGAAACTATTGTACAGATGGTTCTACAGTGATACTACTACACACTACATCATACATCAGAAACAGCACAGGAGGACTACTATGTAGTACTACTTTAAACTTATCCAACAGGCTATGACTTCAGAATAAGTTTTATGTTTCTATGACACATACTAGGTTCTTCTGAATATCCATGCAATTAAGCTGCGATGCTTCCTGACCATCATTTCTACTCCTCTTGAACATTTTGGTACTTTCTTCACTGGAAATATCTACATAAGCATTTGTCATCTCATGTTGTAGCCTATGTCCAAATAAACACTAGATGAGCTCCAGTCTTGTTGCCTTGATCCTGTTTTATGCAAAAGAATTGTTGTAGAGTGATAGCTGTCACTATCAGTTTTAAGTGACAGAGCCCAAAGGGTACCACATCGGGCAAGATAAGAAAGTAGAAACAAGAAAAGAACACCAAGTACAGGAGCCAGTGTCCTGAATTAATAACAAGTTTGTAATTCAAGGAGTCAGAAGCAAAACACCCACATGAAAAAGATATAACACCTAACAACAAAGCGGAGGGTCAGAAGATAGCAACTCAGGAAGATCGAGGATCAACTTGTTCCCAGGAACAAAGGCTGACACATCTTCATCTGCTTGATGACAGCTCGGGCAGCAAAGGCTGGAGGAGGGGAGCATATAGCTGCCTGACCCTGTAGCGTGCCACTCCCAACCCGCTGCTATGAGCAATAGCCATAAATAAGTAAATAGTTGGGTACTAATAAGCTGTGTGTATAATTTTGCTTTTGCCTCTTCACACACATGCCCAAACTCAGAGGCTGGAGGATTATGATATTATTATTAAATGAATCATTTGCCCCTTGACTGCATACAAAATCCAAAAACAGAAGTGGTGGAAAATAAGCCAAGTGTAAATTCATGTCAAGGAAACAAGAAAGCAAGCCTAAAGCTAACATGAGCACCCTTGGCAATATTTTAAGAGCCAATTTAGGGTATAACCAAGTCAACTGAAATGTTCCCATTGAAATCATAGGCTTCAGGTAAGGCCTTAATGTTTTTTGTGGCCTTGATCAGATGTGGACCTATATACAACATAGGCAATGTTATAAGTGATGCACTGAGCTGACATGCGTTTGGACCACAGTAGCTGCAAATGGTCACTGTGATATTCTAGCTAAGCTAACAGAAGTCTTAAGTCCTTGTGGCATGAATATAATTATCTATATGATGAATTTTTCCCATTCAGATGTTAATGAAGTGTTGATCTGGATACAGAGACCTACTCAGAGGAAAGGTATTGGGGAAAAAAATAGCACTTTTTAAATAGTACTATACAAAGATCTTCTCTCAATGGATATAAAGAAAACTAGGACAGCTCTCTGAGGATCTGTCTGGTTGGGATTTATTGTGTATTTTATATATATAACTTTTTTTTTTTTTTAATAACTTCCTCTCTAGTGAAATTAAAGCACGGAGCAGAGTTATGTTATTTCAGAATAAATTCATGCTCAGGAATTTTAAAGATATTGCTTGGGCAGGGTTGAATACATACATGGTTGATTTCATTTGTTTTGAGTGTTTCTCAGTGTTACTGTATAAGCCACTGCAGGTTTGTGGCAGAAAGGGAATAAAATTTGAACATAGGCACGCATAAAAGTATCAGTGCTAATCAAAAACAAGCTGTAGACTGCTATGAAGTTCAAAAGACTAGCCCATCAGGTACAAAGCAAACAGCCTGCTTTGTTCAAGTATGACAATTTCCTCGAAACTGTCACACAATAAAGCTCAAAGAAACAAGCAAAGAAACTGGTTGGCAGGATTGTTTGCTTGTTTGTGTTTGCTTGTTATTGTTGTTTCAAAGAGAACAAACCTGGCATCAACAAGCAAATTGCATCTCACAGAGATAATGGAGTTCTGTTCTTACAGTAAACTTAAGATTTGCACCAGGCCCATATCGATTTTGTGAAAGCCAGAATATATTTTGGTTTTGATATAAAGTAGAATATGAGGTCCCTTGCCCTGGTTATGATGCTGAGGTGGCGTTTCCATGTACTGTGGTGGCAGACAACCAGCCCGCTGGGGAGGAAAGGTCTGAGAAGACAGCTACCAATATGGAATAGGCTTCTTACCTTTTAAGCGGAGGTAATCTGCTCTCATAATCAAGACATGACACAATGTTGCTTAACAGCGAGATGTGTTAGATGATTTTGTTATTTCAGTTTGACTGTTATACTGCACCTGTGCAGCTCACTTCGCCATTGATGGGACTTAGAAGTGAGTGGGACAGAATACCATGAAAACTAAAGACAGGAGAGGGAACTAAGTTATGCTCCAGGATACTTGCTCAGTTAAATTCCTAAACATTACCAAGGACACCATTCACATCTGTCATTCAGTTGCAAATTAAATGAGTGCTTTGAAGTGAACCCTTCCAGACATCCTGTTAAGTCAATACCCCTCTTTCTGACTTATAACACTTATCTGAGCTGTGGAGTACCACAAGGGTGTAACGAGATGACGTTTGAGAAGCACAGTGAGGCCAAGATAAGTCCTTGGAGAGACTGGAAAACCGTGAGGGAAATACTTGAAATGGAAGAAAGATGAAAGACGAAGTGATTGAGGCTTGATGGGCACAATTTATGTGGAGTGAGAGAGTGGTTAGGTGAGAACATTATCACTGAAATTCAAAAGGCAGACTTTTTGCAATGCAATGGGAAGGAACTTAATAACAATAGTTAAGGTAGAAAGTATTAAAGTTCTGAATAAGTGACAGGCATAATTAGCTTGAGAGCAGATTCTCGCACAGCAACAGGCAGCAACAGGCAGCAGTACAGAAAATGCAAAGATGATGCTCAGAGCTGAATCTTAATACTATGAATGTATAAAGTACCAACACAGGGAGAAAGCACAAATGTTTTTAAAAAAATAGTTATTAGTGACTGCACTTAACAGAACATTGATGGTACTTCTCCATTGCATTAAGAGGTGAACAAGCCACACACAAATTGTTCCTCTCTAATTTTGCAGTGCTGAGGACTTGATGCCATTCCTGTTATCACTAATGCATTTGGGAGGTCAAATACCAAGAACAGAATATGTATTACGATGTTTGAAATGCGATATTGAAAATGAAAGAGAATAGGACACTTAGACTGTTGGAAGTTTCCTAAGGGAGAATCATGGGAGAAGGTCAAAATTAACTATGTAAGCTCCATATATTGACAATCTGCCAGACTTCACAAAGAATGCATTTAAAACATAAGATTATTTCATTTATATAGGATAGGAACAATCACGCTGCACCTATAACAATAGATATGACAACAAAAAAAAATCAGTATATGCCTTTCCCAATTTGCTTTTATTAGTATAGAGATTATAGACTTAAGTACTTGCTGACAGACCCTATCATCAATGAAAATAAAAATGTCACTGAACTAGCATCTGGTCCTTCAGATTTTTTTTTTTCTTTTTGCCTTTAAATCTGTACAAATAAACCTTTCATCTTCATTTGTGTTCAGAATGGAGAGGCAATTCTTTGTCACTGTGACAGCATCTATGCACATAACCAGCAGATACAGTAGAAACAGTTGTGTTTCTTAGTAATATTTAGACTATGGAGGAGACCCAAATCACTGATTCTGTTCCCCCCCCCCCCCCCCGAGAAAAATGGGTGGAAAAAATAGATACAGTAATCATCTCATCATTTAAAAACAGCTTTGAAATGGGATGAAGTATAACACCTTTTTATGTTTGACTGTGGAGAGTACAAAAGGATGAAAAATAGTACCAAAAAAACTTGCCACTTTAAAAAAATTTGGTCATGTAAATTAAAAATTGTATCTGTTTTCAGGTGCTGCTGAAATCTCATTGTAAATATATGGCGTGTCTGACTTTGTACTGTTATGAATTTAGCCATTAATCTCTGTCACTTGAGGAGCTAATCTACATGATTGTTCTTCTAATTTGAATGCAGCTGTGTCTAGATTAGGAATGATTATTCTTTTCTTTATCTCCCCTGTTTAGTGCACTGCTTCCAATTTACAGATACAGGTAAGCAAGAAATTGATTAATTATAAAGTAGAAAGTGAACAGGGGACAGGACGACAAGAAATAGCCAGTGTTTTTATTAGTCCCAATAAAGCTAGATTGCTCCTAGTTGGTTTATTGAAGCCTCGGGTCATGTTTTTGCATTCATTGTACTGAATACAGTAAGTAGCTAATCAGAAACAAATTACACCACTGCCATGATTTCCCACTACTGGGGCATCCTTTATATGCTAGTCTGCACCACGATGAATGTAGTTTGTGGTAATTTGTAGAGGAAAAACATATTCATGCTGAACTAATACACAACTGAGGTAAACCTTTAATTTAAAGCCTGAATTGCTTTTAAATGCAAATCTCCTTTTGTATTTGCTTTCTATCTCTAGTTGGAGCTAGTAAACTAGTTTATTTTGAACTCAAGCATTAAACAGTATGCTGTCACTGGCAAATGTAGAACTGAAAGGTGACTTTGTTGTAGGGGATTTTGCTGTGTCAGAAATAGCGTTCCACCGGAGAAAGTTTGGTCCACAGCTGCAGGTCCTGAAAAGCTTTGAATCACTAGCTTAGGAGGACTCTGGCAAGCTGAGCTGGAGGAGGTCATAGAGCTGTAGGGTCTTCATCTGCTGAGCAGACAAGGTGCTGGGGAGCCAGGTAAGCGTGTTGGCTTGCATGGCAGATGGGGATTTATTTCCCTTCCCCTGCTTTCTGCTCAGACTTCACTAGACTTCACAGTTCCTGTGAAGTGTTCCGACTTTTTCTGAAACAAAAATTTCTGATGGAGTAATGGAATTTTTTGACTCATTCTGCATTGACCACTGGTGGTCTAAGCAAGGCTGACTTGTCACATTACAGTGGCTCTACTTACGTTTCCAGTTCTGGAAACAAAATGTTTCTTCTAATGCACTTCAAAGGTGGTTTAAAGTGCATTAAGTGACCCAGTCTGATTCCCACTGTGGTTTCCGAGTGGCTGAAGAGCCCCAAATCCACCTATGTTAGGTTTTACCATACACTTAATGTCACAAAGGAAGGGGAGAGGAGGAGAGCTGTGTGGAGAAGAAGATGCAAAGCACCTGTAGGACCACCTTTGCACTAAGAATATACAAACTAAGCATATACAGACTAAGAGATCGAAGCTCATATGTGTGCATCTCATGTACATTTGTTTAAACATTTTCATTTGACAAATTTCTTTTTTTATATATGACCTAAATGTGGGTTCTAGACAATTGTATTTAATGAAGCTGACTGAAATGTAGGGTACTATCTTCCTCTGTAAAAATCTTGATACATTCATCAGTGACTTCACTTTTGTCAAAGGCAAATAATAGTTCTGTGAGTATGGAGAAAGCAATTCCTTATCAGAGGAAGCCAGCTTTAAGTGAGTCATTACTCAAACATGTCCCCAGGACATCAGAGTTGATGGGGAGCTCTCCATAGCTTCTAACCCTGTCCCACCCCAAGTCTAACAGCATTTTCAGCTTTTTCTATCCTTCCTGGGAATCTGTGCTTGTGGGGAAGGGAAAGGAGGAAAAAAAAAAAAAAAAAAAAAAACCACAACACACTTTGCCTTCCTTTTTCCTCTCCTCTCTCTTCTGCATATTAGGATATTTTTATATTAGTTTTTCTTTTGGTAGAAAGTATGTTTTAGGAGAAGTAACTGAAATTGAAGTACTTCCTACCAATTTCAGTTATTTTAATGCAAGATTTAAAAATTTTGCAGCCTCAAGAAAACAGCTTCTTTCTTTCATGTCAGATGAGATGGCACAATAGAGTAACTGCTTAAAATGGGTCACCGCTAAATTACAGTTTACTTAGGTATAGTTTTCCCTTAGTCAGTAATGCAGCTAACAGTATTTACCTAGTGTCACACACTTAATGCTGCATTTGGGATTCATGTTGGTGCTTGATTCAATGATATCTGTGCCTTAGAAAACTGAAACGGTTCCACTCAAACTGCAAGATACTGGGATACAACACTTTGGCACAGAAAGACCATTAACTCCAATTTGTGATCTTTGTTGGAAAGTTTCTTTTAGAGACAAGATGTTGGGTTTTCTAGCTCCGTGATTTATCAGCTAACTTAGTAATTCTCCTGCTCTGTGATTTCAGCGGCTTCTGATTCAGCCTTGCTGAATTGCTGGTACTGCCACAAACAACCTAGAGCAAACTCTCAGGTATATGTC
Source organism: Dromaius novaehollandiae (assembly GCF_036370855.1). Lineage (NCBI taxonomy): Eukaryota > Metazoa > Chordata > Aves > Casuariiformes > Dromaiidae > Dromaius > Dromaius novaehollandiae. The sequence continues at coordinate 91,281,963 of NC_088099.1, read as the reverse complement.
CTGCAAAACATGCAAACAGTCTTTAACTGTAGTACATGGGATATTGATTTGGAAGATTAGTGAATAAGATATAAACTCAGGAGCAGGTCACATGCAAATTACCTTGGATCTGTTTGTCTCTTAGCTCATACTAAATGTTTTTCATTCACAACCCAACCTTACTGTGTGGAATCAGGTTAGCAGTTTACTTTCAGGTGTTAAGCAGATAGTTATGACTTTCTTTCCTTATCAAAGAGGAAGAAATCTGCCCTGTATTTTAAGAAAAGTGAATGTATACAGCCTCAAAATGTTTTATTCCCTTGTATGTTCGTTCAAAGTATTATCAGTATCCTCACAAATGATAAAGGATCACCATTCCTTTACAGCTTTCTTTCCATTTGATGTAAAGGTGTAATTATGGAGTATATAACAAACATTGAAAGCATCAGTCTTCCTTCTTCTTCCCCCCCCCAATTTTGTCTTATAAAAAGATCATTAAATATTTACTAACTAGCCTACATCACTAGTTGTAAAATACAGTTGATTATCTTGCAGCCTATTGATTTCTGTGACCCTGGCTTACCTTGCTATCACTTTTTCTCAATATTTCCAAGGAAAGGAGGAGATGCGGGGGGGAAAACATCATTAAGTAAGGTGTACAGGATGTATAAACCCCCTCCAGACTCTACGCTATTAATCAACCTAGGGAGAGAGCCTCTGTTGGAAGAAAGTCTGTCAAGACTGAGCAGAAGAAAGACAGAAAGGGAGCGAGATGCACAGAGGGTATATTTGACAGTGGTACTTATCCAAGTCTGGATTAGCAATTGGGAGTGCCAAGTCAAATGGGCAGTTCTAAACTGGCAAGGATGCTACATTCAATGAAATCAGTGCAGTGAAGTTGTTTTTCATCCCTGTGACCTTTTGGACCAAGTCCTTCTGGTTAAGGGTCTGTGTCACAGGAATGTGGGGAGAGGGGCGGGGGGGGGGGAAAACTAAAACACTTGATCTACAGAATCCATTACTTCAGACTGTGAGAGAAACACCCGTGTTTTTGGGGGGGGGGGGTTGTTTTTTGCTTTTTTTAAATAAGACTAGGACATGCACAAGATTTGTTATTTTCTCTCTCTCTCTGAAACTATAAAATCAATTTTGCACATTTTCTATTCTCAGCTTTCTCAACTTTCTCAGTATTCTCAGCTTTGTGTTTAAAGTGATTGAATTTATTTTTTCTCTTTTTGACATGCAGAGCTTTTCATTAGGTATTTGCCCATATCTTTAATTCATATCACCCTAGACACCTCAGAGGTGGCAAAGAGTAATTACCTTCTTATCAGTACAGAGCTAGCCTAGATGACAATCACTGACCTGAAGTTAAAAGGACTAGTAAGTCATTTCCAACTTTTTGGGTCCCTTCTTTTGCCACTCTTTATTGTTTGGTCCTGTTCCTCCACTAAGATTTTCTTATTTTCCAGAGTAGTGAATCTGTCCATCAATAATGCCGCTTGTCTCCCGAGTTCAAATAGTCAATAAAATTTTATGCCTACCCCTCTCCTCAGCATATTTCTCTGAAGAAATGACTTAGAAGATGCTCTGAGCATAAAATTTGTATTTCAAAAGGTTAACTAATGACATTACATCTCTAAGGCACAGAAGCCCTCCCCCACCCCCAAAAAATCAATAACACTTTTTATTTGACAGTTTGACCATATACAATGACTTGGAGGTCTTCAGGGTCTGTCCACAACTATAATACTTATTTGTATCTCTGGAGAAGCTTGGTACTTAAGAGCCTAACATTAACATTTGAAATTGACTTGTATAATTTGCATCACACTCATTAGACTTCAGAAAAAAAAATGTATTAAGACAACAATTATTGTTTTCCTCTTCCAAAAACAGCACACCAAAAGCAACTTACCATGCACCCAGCATGACTGCAGTAGGTAAACCTATGATAGTAACTTTTGTTCCAGCAGCAGTTTGGCTGCCACAGCACATGGCTTAGAAGTAGCTGCAAAATCTCCTCAAGCAGCAGGTAGTGCTTGTATAACTAGCCCCACCAGGTGCAACACGTTTACTGGTGTATCAGCTAGCCCAAGCATGCTGTAATTGCAGTGTTGTGGTCACTGAGCAGACAGATGTACCCATTGTCTTTCAGTTTTAAATGTTAGGGAAAGAACTTTGTGACTTAACTTAAAGGCATGTTATTAGCAGGAAAATCAAGTTTGTTCTTTAGTTATAACAGTAGTGTGGCTGAGTGTCAGGGCTGTGCCTGTGTGCACACCCAGTGTGCTGCACGTGTTAACTCCTCTGGTTGTCCAGGGGCTCCTCAGCCAGCTGTCTGCATAGATGAACTGGTTTGAGGCAATGAACTGACTTCAAACTAGGTGACTGACTGAACCTTCACAATCTGACCGGCTTTCATAGGGCTCTCCAGGTGGGAAATTTGGACAGTTCTACAAACTCCCACAGGCAGCTCCTGCTGCACCTGGTTCAATTTGTGTGCTGAAATGTGTTAATTAACATCCTGGGTGGTGTGTCCCAAAGACCACCTAGGTAGTTGCTGGTGCAGAATCAGTCAAATTGCATGTAGATAAGACATTTGTAAATAGTCAGTTCCTGTAGAAATGATTTCATAGAACAGTCTTTTAGATGTATTTAAGATATCTGAGATGTTTAGGATGTAATTAAGATACAACAATAGCAATGAATTATGCATGTGCTGAGGTGGTCACATAAGACTCCTACCAATAGGATTATCAGAACAGTAGTTTGGGGACTCTTGCCTGATCTAGTTGATGTTGCTACAAGGACCCTTGCAATGGGGATGCCTGTCACCACCGAGCACTGACTGACAACTCTATTCAGATTTGATTCCCCATTACCCTATATATGCCAAGATCCCAATAAACTAGTTTCTCTTTTTGTAAGAAAAGTGCCTGCACAACATCACCTTTTTCCTCTGAATCTAAATCAAATTTAATCTTTTGTTAATATTAATGGAGCACCTTACATTTGTAAAGACTGTCACACAGGAAGAAATACTGCCAAGAAACAACCACAAATGTAGTAGATTCAGTGTTATATATTTTTTCTTCCTCAGTCTTTCATTTTCTCATACACTTCAGGTCCCTCTGTTTTCCTTGAACAGTATCTCCTTCTTGGCACACTGAGGCACACGCTGGAAAGCTGAAGAAAAGTAGATAGGATATGTACAATAAAAAGTAATCCTATATTCAAATTCCAATCTTTGAATGATTATTGGTGAGCAAAACATGTTGAGATGGAATTTGATAGAATTTGTTGGTTCCAAGGAGAACTATCACAAAACAATCCTCTGGCATGACTCCTGAAATTACTGAATTAAAGGAACACCAAAGACAGTATCAAACATCTTTAAAAATTCAAACACAGGCTTATAATAGTCGCTTGAAAGATAATGCAAATAAGCTTGGACAAAAATGCTATTGCATGGATAGAAATCTAGCTGAAAGACCAAGAAACTGAGGGCAGCTGACAAAATTTTTAAATAGTGTAGCAATGTTTAGCCTTACTTGACATTTTTATTAATGATCTGCAAAGGTAATTAATAAGATGCCAGAAAAATGGATTTTTCCTAAGCTTGAACAAGCTGTGCTTCTCTCTCTGACAAGCAAAATGCTGGCAAGCACAGAATAGTTAGAAACACTTACAGAATAGTGTTATGTTCATACCAATTATCTCTATTCCTGGAAGACATGTCTGTAGGTTAAGCCAAGAATTAAAAGCAAAGTTAAAAGAAAATCATGCTTACATTTGTAATGCAGTGGAGTGACATAAAAGATCAAAAGGCACCAGAGTAAAGCGCAGTGTCCCTGAGCTAACAAGTGTGTTTCTAGATGGCTCTGCTGTGACTGAATAGGCCTCTGAATTTTACTCTTGGCTGCTTTTTCTCAGGGAGTTACTGGCAAACAGGAAAGAATACAGAAAGACCAAGAAAAGCTGATAAAAACAGTTTATTTATGAGAACAGAAGTGAAAAATAAGAGGACAGGTCATGGCTGTCCCTCTAAGGCTGTGTAGATAGAGAGTGGTGAGATGACACATTGATATATTCATATATACATGCCCTACTGACGCAAGTGGCCACCCCTTTTCCTGTGAGCTAGCAGGCTGCTTAAGAGAGTGATGCTGACCCCTAAAAATAGAGAGCATCTGGGAGTTGTTCTCCAACACATCTTCCAAGGCCTTCCTTTGCATCCAGGATCTGTGCACTTCCAGTGTAGGGTTGGGCCACAGCGCATACCTCAAACCAAAAATCTAGCCCTGAAAGGGCATGTCATGATAGCCATCAGCAAATACCTGAAAGTTGCAGATGGAATGGGAAGAGATACCATTAAGGGATTATAGAAGAAAAAAAAAAAGCTTTCCCAAAACAGACAGACACTCTCAAAAAGCATATAAAATAACAAAACTTAACCTACTATTCTGTGCAGAACTGAATCACTGATGCCAGAAAAGTCCTCCTTATGTACCAGGACTCTGCTATGTTAGCAGAAGATGGAGAGAAATAGACAACATGAAAAGCTTGTTAGTACCTTGAAGGGCCTCCAACTGTTGCATGAGGTAAGTCAAGCAGGTAGAGTCAGAAGATGGAAGTTCAGAGACTGAATATAGGCCGTTTCCTGAAGAAACGTTTTCAGACATCTCAAAGGAAGTTTAATGACTAACAATCTGGGAAAATTATCTTTGCAAAAGTGTTGCAGTTGGGTATTCATGAAGCAAGACTGTCTTTATTAAGGCTACAGAAGATAGCATTGCAGTAATTGAGACGTGATACAAGGGCATGGACGAGAGTTTTAATGTTTGCATTAAATACTGACAATTCAGGCACAATATATTGACATCTAACTTACTTTATATAAGGGAAAGACACTTCAAAATCAAAAATCAACTGCCCACTAAGAGTTCTGTAATGCTTGATTGGTTTGAAAAAACACTTTGTTTTCACTGAGAAGCGCAGAGTCATGGAGAGAAAAATCTCTGGCAAAGACCAGAGGAAGTGAAAGCTGCTGCAATGCAATCCCCATCCCCTGGAAAGCAGGAAATGGCCAAGATTTTCCACACAGCTAAGATACAAAACCAATCAGTAGTTTTATAAACCTGAGATTTTTGTAGCTCTAATACAGACACACAGTGAAGCAGTACTATCAAACCAATTCCTAATTCATGCATCCACGTCAGTCTTTAAAAAGCAAACAAATCTGAAACAGAATCAGTTTCCTCTCTCAAAAGAGAAATAAGCATAACACAGTGGCTTCAGCTAGGTAATCAGAGATTGAATGTGCTTGGGAGCCAGGACATCATGTTTTCTCTGACCAGACACTTCCCCACAAATCTTCCGTAACCCAGTGAGACTCTTTCATCACTCACAAAGCTGCAAAATCTGTAAAACACTAAGTTAAACTTGTCTGGAATTCAGTAGTTTTAAAAGCGCTGATCAGGATACAACGGCACTTTATTGCACATTGTGTGCACACCCCCACCCGGAGAGTGTCTTCGCTGTAATTAAAAGGAGCTATTGAGATCAGGAATAGACATACCCACAAGCAAGTGCTGGTAGTTACTTTATGCAGCAAATTCATACACCAAACCACGGTGGCACAGACTTCCTCACAAGCCGTGCTGCTAGGGCTGCTGACAGATTTGTGTATTAGATACTGAAAGATGTGCTACAGAAATCATCATTGCTGCTAACATGTGTTAGCAAGATCATGACTAGCTTGACAACATCTGCCCATACCACAGTTACACTGCTGAAAGCCTGAGAGTGTCATTCTAAAGCCCCTGCAAATGCAACAGAAATCCTGCATATAAAAAATAGCATAGCATGCTTTTTCTCAAGCCCTACTGCAGATAAAACTGAGTACAGATGCCCTGACAATATATGCATTATCTTGACCTATGTGATAACATAATAAAACTTATTCTGTGGAAACTGTTGAGCAAATACACACTTCCCCTCCCCCACCCCTGCCCCATACAGTGGTTGCGTAAAGTAAGAGAAAAACTTGTGGCATGTATTTTATAAAGAGACATTCAAACAAATTGAAAACTGAATTCCAGCCTTTATTTCTCAACCAGGCCATCAGAATACTTCTTTCTCTGAATCTAGAATGAAACTTTGCAGTATTCCAGTGGAGCAGGGAAGAGTTATGCAAATACTAAGTGACTTAGTCAAGGACATCAGAGAAGGTAGCAAACATGCTCTTATCCATCAGTCCTTCCATAAGCTAAGTTGTTGGGCATATATACTCTTTTCAGACGTGTTTCTGTTATGGATTAAATGCTGAACAAGCAAAGTAGCTGTCTTAAATATGGTGAGTTTGCTGGTGAGGACGATATGAGGCATCCTTCCTCCTGCTCATGTATTCACAACCCTTGCATACTTCAGCACATTGAAATAAATACACCATTAATTAAATTAAATCTTAAGGGAGTGTTTTCATCTTTCTTTTAAACTGAATTTTACTGGAGTTTAAGTGAAGGGGTAAAGTATCTGTTGGTAAATCCAGGCGGTATCTGGTGAAGATACTGAGAAGTAGGAACGAAGAAGATTCTAGAGTAGTTACAGTGTGAAAGAGGGGAGGAACAGTCTACACAGAAAACAATCTTTACCTTTCAAATATTTGTTTCTGATTTGTTTTCATGGGTATTAATGTTTAACCGGTGCATTTAGGGATGTTTTATCATGCATTTAATGGCATTGGATTTGGTGCTTATAGCGTGACATTTTTCTGAAGCTTCTAACTTTCCTCATGTGTTGCATCAGATGAGGAGTGTTGGCAAGTAACACCAAGATTTAGAGACTATTCTGTCTTTTGCTGAATCCAGTAGGAATCACCCTAACAACTGAACTGCCAAGTGGGTATGACAGACATTCTGCCAACCAGCACTTCAGGATGAGGTCCCATCATTCTGGTTCACCCTGGAATCCGTATGTTTTAGAGCATTTGAACGGCTCAAATAAACCACTTATTTTTCCTGTTTGCAAAGAATACTCCAAATAAAACATTTTCTGGTCTGTTCATTTAGCTGCTGTGCTGCAACCTTGTTGTTGTAGCATTGCGAAACACACTGATAATGTTCCTAATATCTCTGCTGATGGAAGACACAGGTTAAAATACCAACATTTCTGCCAGTACAAGGACTCTTATTACTCAGAAAAGTGCAAGATAAAGTTTGGAAAGCTCAGATCTAAAACAGTGCATTTGATCTAAAATTCATGCAACTAACAGAAAAGGAAATAGATTTTGGTCTCCCCTGAAGTACAGAGCTCCATATTTTAAAACAGAAAATTTCAATTCCTGCTGCCACAGCCTCACAAATTAACTGCAGTTGCCACACATGCCTGCAACAGCTTGTTTGGCTGTTGGCAGTCTCGTGCTTTACAGTCTGTGCTTTCCATGGTTTAGTCAAATGTGGGTTTCTGCTTTTCTGCTGCTGCCATGTATTCAGAATCTGTATTTCTACACTAAGACAAAAATGGAAGAATATGTTTCTCTTAACAGGTAATGTGCAGGTTTTAACCCAACTGTCTTGGTACTGTAAATAAGATCTTGCATGGAGTTTTAAAAAACCCTTCTCTTTAATGAGGATGGGAATACTCATAAAATTTCTGGTATAGCTATTACTTCAATTGATTCAAATTTTGCCTTGAATTCATGGGGTGGGCAACATCTTCAGCTAGCAAAGGCTCTTGCAAAGTCAGGTTCTGCTTAAGGGCCTGGCATCTGAGTTCCTGATACAAGAGCAGAGGTGTCATATGAGTAAGTCCATCAGGGGTACCAACTTTCAGTATTAATTCTAGGCTAGAGGGGCCTCAGTCCTTTCTAGATTAATTGTTCTGTCCCCCTCTTTCCCCTTTCCATGTTAGGTGCCTTCTCGCATATATCCTGCTGATGGGAATTTTATACAGAAGGAAGGAAAAAGACATGTCGTTCAGTAATCAGCACATTCTCATGCTGATGGAGAAGTGAACTTACACCTCCCAAACACTACACTAAAGGATAATGCTAGACTGAGAGAACTATGTTCAGGAATACAGTCAAAGCTGTCCCAGACCACCTTGAGTTTTTTTTCCAGTGAGCCAGGCAGACAAGCTCTGGTGAAGGCACTCCCTAGGGAGCAATGGTCATCTCCCAACAGTGCGGCACTGCTGCACCAAGGCATCTGGAGCACCCTCAGAGGCAGGAGGAGCAACTGTGCTGTGAAAGGTGGGAGTCTGAAGTCTGATAGCACTAAAATGCCCAAGACCATCTTGGATCCTATCTCCTGGACTAATTTTTTTTGAACCTGCCTCAAAATCCATCCAGAGCACCCTCAGAGGCAGGAGGAGCAACTGTGCTGTGAAAGGTGGGAGTCTGAAGTCTGATAGCACTAAAATGCCCAAGACCATCTTGGATCCTATCTCCTGGACTAATTTTTTTTGAACCTGCCTCAAAATCCATCCATCCACCAAATCCATCCCCTCCCAAACACAGAAACTTTATAAATACCAGTGGGAGGAACTAGTGAATTCTTCATCTTGGGTTGTTGCTATAGCAGTGCATTCAACATTTACACCAATGAGCTGAAGCGGAGCTGAAAGAGATAAACAAGGGTTGTTTATCCCCTTGTACATTGGCCAGCCATCACAAAGCAATATCTCATCTGTTGGAGTGTAAAGAAAATAATCTCCTTGTTTACCACCTGAACAGCTAAGCATGTTTTAGAAAAAGCTGAAGGAGGCTAATATGTTTTTAAATGTTCTATAATGTATAGCAGCTGAGAAAAGACTATGGGGAATATTAAGAAAAAAATTAATTTGTTCACACTTTAGTTACAGAAATCATATGCCAAAGAATGAAAGACACCAGGAATTAATACTGTGGAAACTTCCGACCATGCTGGCACAGAGTTTGCACAGACCTGACTGACTTCTGTTCAGTATAATTTGTTATGTTTTGTTTCCCCTGAGGTAGCTCTGTTGATAGCTCATGTGTTAGTGATGGGATAGCTAGGAAACTGCATGAAGTTCTAAAAACAGTCTGGGAGTCATTAGTAAGGGAAATTGCTTTACTTCCTTTAGAATTTTTTCCTTGGTGAAGAGCATCTGCATCTAGTAGTTATATCTATGACAGAGTGTAGTATTGGTGCAGCTAATGACATTTGCTACTTAAACAGACTTGTTTTCAATTCCTGATTTTTTTTGGAGAAACATTTCACTCTATATTGAATTTTATTATGAATTTATTTATTATGAATTTATTGTCTGCAGAGTCAGGGGAGAATAAGAAACAATGCAAAATATTTGAGTGGGAGTAAAATGGAACACAGTGGGAGGAGACTATTTCTATTAGGTATTCAAAATAAAGTAGCACATGAATCTCACTCCCCCAAAAATAAAAATTCTCATCAGATTTGTTTCAGAACACACACTAGAACATTATGACCTCTCTTGTGAAAAGAAACACAAATGAAAATAGTTGTTTCTTCTGTGCGTGAGTAAATGATTTAAAAACTAAACTCTGCTGCAGGATGTTTGTAGAGAAGGTCACTTTACACACCTTCTTTCAAGGATATAGCCCAATTCTCATATTTCATATCTTATTTTCCTCAGCAATAATAAACACTCCTTTTTGAGAGCCTCCAAAATTCTTTGGCAATACCATGAAACACAGCTTACCCTCCGATCTACAAGAATGAGGAGCAAGTCTTATTTGGTACAGTAACAGTGGCAGCCAAAAAGTAGTATTGTCTTAATACTCAAAAGGTAAGTAATACAATTACCACAGTTAACAGCTCTTTCCATAGAAGTTTGCTGGGGTCAGGAATGGAAAGTCTTCCCCGGGGATACAGATGAATTTGAGCATCACAGCCTGGGGGAAGACCTGAACCCAAATCTCTTAGGTAAATGCTGTAATAGCTGTGCTATGTATAACAAAGGCGTCACTGTCTGTGGTTTTAAAAGAAAGTGGCCACAGTTGCATTTTGTGAGCTACATATTCTAGCCGGTATCTCAGACACCCTCTAGAATTAATGTCCAGATCAGGCCCCTTGGGAGAGATGCAGAGGGACAGCTAGTATCTGCACCTCAGCAAGCCTCTGGTAAGGGATGGCGTCAAGTGACACTTGGTTGGGCAGCTCTGGGGACACCAACAAAGACTTCTGTACCTAGGAAACATCACCCCACCCAGGGGAATTAGGGTTTCTCTGGGCTAGGCAGCAGTGAAGAGGCCTTCTGCCACTTCCAGGATAAGGGTGTAGATGCACCCTTTTCCTGGTAGTGACATGCCAGTCAAGATGGCTTTCGGATCTTGTGTGATCCCAGCTGCTCACCAGTTCCCCTCCCCTCAGGGACATTGCTCTCTGCCATATGAGCTCATCACTCCTCGTGACTAGTCCAGTCAGGATGAACAAAGTCACCAGAGGTTTCCCATTTAAACCAGTCCTGTTCATTTTTGCTTAGATGGTTTAGGATAGGCTCACACAAACAACTCTGCTAGCAGATAGGAGTGCCAGGACAGGCAGACCAGCAGGGCTGTGCCCTCCCTGTGGGGCACAGCCCCACAGCGCCCAGCCAGCAGAGCCAAGTGGGGCCGGGACCAGGGCCTGGGAGCAGCCTCCGGCGGGTGCTGGAGAGGGCTGAGCAGTCGGGCAGCGAGATGAGATTTGGATCAGCAATGCAAAGGCAGGGCACATACCTGCAACAAAACTCGAGGCAGGGCTTAAGCTTTAGCACAGCTCCCCAGCTGAAAGGCAGGGGCCCCCAAAGAGACTTCTCACGGCTGTTTCCCACCCAGCAGCCTGACCTAAGGTGCCACAGAGCTGGCCTGGGGGCCGGAGAGCCTGCTGGTGCACCAAGGGCCCTGACAAGGACCCTGGTAACGTCCAGTCAAGGGCTGCTGACAGGCAACTGAGATAGCTGTTACAAGAAGAGGCCATGGTCAAATCCCAAGTCTTGTGCTAATTCAACCCTTCCTTCCCAAGCAGATACAATCTGAGGAAGCTGACATCTCTTTTCTTGTTACAGAACTGTAATGAACAAGTGGAAGACAAAAGGACCCTTTTGTACAGCAGGATTTGTTACAGAATGGGTTTGCTTTGCCTAACTCTATTCTTCCTCAGTATATTCTCCCCCAGACTGAAATATCAATTAGAAAGCAAGGTGAGAAACTCAGTGTTTTCTCCTATTAGAGTGAGTATTATAGGAGTGAAGACTTCAGCTTTTACCTTGATGGGGTATATACTGTAGAGTATTTTCATGTATAAAAAACTGTTCTAGAGGGAAGAACATTTTCAAAGATTAGCAGCCAATTTTTGCTGATTGCCTCTTCCATTAGGCAGGCTCCCTATCTCAAGTTTAAGAATACATTAGTTACTGCTTTATCAGAGTTCTTCCCACACTATGAATTCTCATCAGCTCAGAAAAGCAATATGTTCCTCATCAAATCTCTTCAGCTTAATGATCTTAATAGTCTCTACTTCTTCCCCTCTGCCTCCTCAGCAAGCTGTATCAACCTAAAAAGGAGTTTCCCTTTCAAACAAATCTAGTTAGCACAAACTCCTGAAAACTGGAAGTACCAAAATCAGTTTGTACTCTACACAGCAGTTACAGTATTAGATATGGTATGCAGTTTGTCAGCAATACTTGGACATGTATTTCCATCCTCTGCATACAGACCATAATCCTTGTGAATGTACAGATGAGATCCTATCCTGGAATGCTACCATTATTAAAAAAAAAAATACATATCATTCTCTGGTAAATAAGGGAATAAGAGACAGTAAAGGACTGAGTGTTGTCGGATTGCAGAAAGTTTCTGCTGCATTGTAGCTCATTACAAAATAGCCTCGGTCTGTACCATTTAGATGGAACCCACTTTCTGCTCCCATTCTTCCATATATTCTTTTTTACTCTCTCTCTTGCTTCAATTTTTTGTAATGATGCATTGCTATCCACATCTGTGTTCTTTCTTCTACTGAAAGGGTAACTTCAGAAGATCTGACTCAGATAAACATTCTGTATTGCACATTATATAACAACTCAAAGACACAAGCTAACTACGTTGATGCAATGCTATATTTGCCCTTATGGAGGAGCAGAAGTTCTCTAAGCCTCTAACCCCACCTCACCGGTTTAACTCAAATCCTGCCTCATAATTCCCCTCTGAAGCAATGCCCCTTCAGTACACAAATGAGATGAAGCTGCTACCTTGTCTGCTGTTGTCTCACTTTTCTTGAGTGAACCTCTTTATTGTGTCTATTTATCATTTATCTTAGTCTCTGCAGAAGAGTTTTCAACCTGATTTGGACAGCATCTTGCATACAGAGGTCCTGTTTATGATGATGGTTTAGACAGTACCAAGGGAAAAAAAATTCCATAAGAGGAAGGAAAATAAAGCATCTCTACGTAAGTGACTCCAGCTGCTGTCAGTATAAGATTCCTAACCTTTTTGCTCCAAAGCATGAAATTTGGTATAGAGATTTAGCTGTCTTGTTCACACTTTGTAAATATTAATTAGTAAGTTAATGCCACAGTCACTATTCACTGGAGCTTTGGCTAGTTGTAAATGGAGATTAATCATTCTCTGGCTATCTGGATCAAACAGCTCAACATACTGTGTTATCAAGCACAAGCACCTGATTAACATTCAGAAGGCTTCAGGGGGTATGAAGAGAATAGTAAAACAACAAAAAGCAAAACGGGAATGCTTTTATGTTAGCAATTCCTTTGCTGATTCCAGTAGTCATTGGGAGACAGGCTATTCACGGTGTCATAGACTGCTTATTCAAATGTTTTTCTCCTATGGGATAACTAACCCTGTAAATATGTATCTGTAAAAGCCCTATGCCAAGAGAGTATAGGTTCATGGGAAAATATAATCCAGAGAGTGTTTTCTATGCTCTTCTCTTAAAAGAACTCTTGTCTCTTCAGTACGACATAAGAGAACATAGGTATCCAACCAATACTTTGTTACTCCTATGGAAATGGCAAAAAAGAGACTGTATAGCTATGCCAATATTGAGACAGAGTGTGAGTTTTGTCTTGAATATGCCACTAAGTTGATCTGTTGTCTAAAATAGATGCCAATTGTTTCTTCAGTTAGAAAAAGAGCAGCCAAGGAGGTACCGTATTTCTATTCTTTCTATTTCAAAAGAGTTCTGTTCAAAACTATTATTATCAACTTTCAAGTAACAAATTAGTGAATTAGAGAAAAAAAGAGGGGCTTTTTATATATTTTGTTAATTTTACATAGAGCAATGTATTATGCCTCAGTCTTGTTTTGCAGTCCTCAGCTTGCAAGAGATGGAGAGTTTTCCTTCCAGAACTGACTCTTCTCAGCTGTCATTACCAGTGAGAACTGAATACTCTTGGTATCAAGTTAAAAAAAAAGAGAGAGAGAGAGAGAGAGAGAGAGAGAGAGAGTGAGATTTCTGGCTCAGTTGTGTGATATTCCATCATAAACATTTCTTCACAAGTGTCAAAACTGTCTGGTACAAGAAGCACAAAGCCTCAAGAGACATCAGCAGTTGCAACCATCATACTGCAGAAAGAATACCACTAGTGACATTATACCTACACATACTACAGCACAAATACCTTAGCTGTCTGTGCTTGACATACCTCTTTTTCTTTGATTCCTAGATTTGTATTACTCTGAAAAAAAAATTATTTTACTACTGTTCCCAGAAACATTTCCCAGGAGAATACAGAAATAGAAGATATGGAAATGGAGACCCCCTACCCAAAACCATCTTTTTGCATGGTTAGGGTCCATAGAGAATACCGTGATATTACAGGTGTTTATTTCAGTGATTTGTCTTCAGGTAAAAAAGCTGAACCTCCAATATTTTTATATCTATGCAAGAATGCTTTGGCTATCCTAGTTTCTTTTATTTCCACTTGCATTATAGGAGCAGAAGTCTGTGAAGTTAAATAGCAGCTTTGTGCAAATTTTGTCCATAACCTCTCTTAGTGAGTTCCTCAGCCTCCTCACTTCTGTTTCTTACTTTCCCCGGTCCTTTAAACTCCTGCCTACAGATGCCACCATTCTGCCATCTAGCTGAAACTCATGCTGAACCCATCTCCTGTCCCTGACTTAACATCCCAGTTATTGATCACTCAGCTTCTTACAGCTCTTTCCCTGTTCCCCATTCCCAGTTGCTTCTGTGTGTATTCAAAGCACAAGCGTTTTCACAGCCAAGCTGCCTGCTGAGTTTGTACAGTTCAGGGAACACTGGTATGCCATCCTTGTTTAGTCCTTAAGCTGATGTTCTCATTAATGTTTATTAATTGCATTAAAAAAGTTTATTAATCTGGTATTTATTGAATTAAGTTCTCATTGCAAATGAGAGACTGCTTGAGGAGAAGCATGGCCAGCAGATGGAGGAAAGCTGTTATCCCGCTCTGTTCCTTGGGATGCTGCAGCCAGCTCTGGGCCTCCCAGTGCAAGAGGGATGTGGAGAAACTGGAGAGGGTTGCACAAAGAGCTAACATGGTGGGCAGGAGCCTGGGGCATGTGCCCTACAGGAGATGGGGAGGGAGCGGCACTTGTTAAGCTTGTGAAGAGGAGGCTAAAGCCTAGATTATGGAGCCAAACTCCTCTTGGTAGTGCCAAGTGGTATAACAACAAACAGTGATTACAAAGTGTGGCTTGGGATGTTCAGATTAAGAAAAACTTTTTCACTAGCAGTGCAGCACAAGAACAGGTTATCCAGAGAGGTTGTGGGATCTCCATCCATGGGGGTTTTCAAGACCCAGCTAGACATAGCCACGGCTGATCCAGAGTTAGCAGTAATCCTGGCATCAAGCAGGTGGTTGCTCTAGATGACCTCCAACATGGTTCTATGGTCCTCCATGTCATCCTATGATTTGATTAAGCTATATCCGTCTCAGCCACCAGCCAGCTAGAAAGTCCATTTTCGGTTCCTAAAACCAGTTGACACTGTGAGCCACTAGGGCCCCCAGCACAGCTTTAGCAAAAGATTCAAAGTCAGTGGAATGAAACAGCAGAACAGAGAGAAGTAAAGCAGAGGGAGATTGATAGAGCTGCAAAACATCTTAGCACTTACTGTAGGCTATTTACTGCTATGTTTGTACAGAAAGGGAGAGAAAATTATCTTTTTAGTGTTTTATTTGTTCCTTATTCCATTTCTTTTCAGTTTTGACTTGTGACTCATTTGTCTTTGCCAACCCATTGCGTAGTTCAGTTCTTGTCGATGAAGTTATTAGGGTGATTAAATACTTCTTTGTAGTGATTTAAGCTCTATTTTGTTTTGAGATCAGGCAAGCAAAGACATTGCAATATAATTTATAGAAAAGAGAAATAAATCTTTTCTAGGATGTACAGGTGGATTTACTGGGGACTGTAGCTCTGTCTCCATTAGCACAGTCTGATACAACACATACTCTAAATTAAGTGATAGAAATCAAGTATCACACTTCAGTCCTTTCCCTCAAATTCTCCAGCTTTTGATGGTATTTCAGTGACATACAGTCCTAATCTTGATCTTGATGAAGTCAGAAGAATTCAGTCACCAATCAGAAACTGGGGATGAAAGAAGAGAATACAGGAAGCTAGAGCACATTAAAGATAATTCGAACATGTACAATACATTTTGTAGATCAATCCATGTAGTAGGTCACAGCTTTACTGCTTTTGCACCCTCCTAGCAACAGGACTGTGTTGAAGAACATCATATAAGAGTAGTTGTTCCTGATAGGTGAGGGTCATTTTCAAGCTCCATGGCTGAGCACTCAGAGAATGGAATTACAGATTTGGAGATGAACAGAGGTCTCATCTCCTAGCTAACCAAACAATACTAAATAGGAGATATTCAACACCTTTCAAACACAAGTGAATGTGAGTAAATTTTCTAAATGACACCTGAAAAATGTGATACACCAGCACCACTCAAACCTGCCTCCTTCAGCAGAGTGGTATTTTGTGTGTCTTAATGTTTTAGAAACCTAGGTCCCAGTTTCACCTTTTGGCTATTAGTGGAGCTTTCTCAAAGCACCTATAAGCCTACCATGTAGGCATATGTCTTACTACAGTAAGACATATATTATATGTCTCTGCATTTTTGAAGAAAAAAAAAGCCAAGTTTCTTTCTGTACCTTTAGGTACAAAAAACTCTGGTCCTTTTCATCTTAGACTTATTTTCAATTTAGTATTAGGTCTTTAGAATATTAAGACACTACTGAAAAGCTGCATCTCTGAGTTCAGAGCTGACTGATTCATGATGAAATCACGGAGAGACAGAATCAAATGCCAAAAACACCTTCTCTTCTTCTTCCATATATATATTGTCCACCTCCTTGCACTAAACGTTTTGCCAGTTGTCATTTCATGTTGTTTTTCCTATGTGCTTTGGCACTGATCTTTTCTACTAGAGTTGTTTTTTTCTGTTTGGCCTAAATGTGAGCTTTTGCCAGGGATCCATTTTACAGAATGAGCTCAATTCTATAGACAGCTGGTGGATTATTACCACTTTATCCAGTGATTGGGGCTAATCACAAAACATTTATTGGTCTGGATTTATAGCCTTGAAGAGAGTACTATATGAGGTGTTTACCACCATAAAAGTTATCTTACAGCTATATTGTGAGACTTAATTCCCTCGCTGCAGTTGAGTTTTCCCTCCCAAAAATGTTTCCATGGCAACATACATACAGCTATTGTAATGGGCAAGTTAATATCAAAGTTAAGCCTTCCAGTTGCTAACGTTCTGCACTGAATCTTATCTTAGCTCTAGCCAACAAAGCCACAATCAATAATGCTGTTTGGTCCTCTTCTCAACCTGGCTGTGACTGGAGACATAAGTCAATATGCTCTTTTGCTTTACAAGCTGGGAAAAGAACCTGAACTGTAGATCGTTGTTACTGTACATAAATTACAAGAAGCCGATTAGAAAAGTGCATAGTGTGGAGCGTAATTTAACATATAAAAAGAATAGAGTTCCAGGCAGCTAAAAAAATTTCATTTTATGAAATAATCTTTTTTTTTTTTTTTGAGAAAGAGTGATAAAACACACTTTTAGCAAACAGAATAGTTGAGTCTTCAAATTGTGTTTCTATCTTTAGTTTTCATGGAGCTGATCACATGCGGTGAATTGACGTGTACATTCAATTTGCACTTAAGACAAAATTCTGCTATGATTTTGCTGGCGATATCATGAAGAAAACCTGGGCTGTCGGTAGAAGTACTTGGGATGCAGATACTTTCAGTTGTGGAGTAGCTTCGTCTCTGACCTGGCCATTCCAGTGCTGTGACTGACACAGATACGGTACAACCTTCTCGACTGGGTTTGATGGTCGTTATGCCGACAGCCCTAGCTTTTGCAGTCTTTCTCTACAGATCATGATTTCTAGGTTTGTCACCATTCCTGTCTCTGCTCCTCTCCCATTGGGTCATGAGCTTTTTTCAACACAAGGCTCCTGCGACCAACCATCATCCTGCAACTGACCTTGCCAGCGTTCCCTTGCAGAAAGTGCTGCAAGTACGTAGTTCACAACACAAATAGGCAGAGAGGAAAAGAAAAAAGTATCCAAGAGCCTGGTTGGCTATTAGCTTTTTAAGACAGTGGGATATCTGAACTTCTAACTTTCACATATCCTAGATATCTTCAAGTGCACTGAAATAAATTCACATACGAAACAACTTGTTTAACAGTACAGGGATAGAAAAGCATGCAAAACTAGAAAATGTCAGTATTATCTTTGCCTCTATAAAACTTTAACTCTGTCTCCTTGTCAGACGAGATTATTTACAGAATGTGGTAGAATTCCTGTGGATAAATTATGATTGATTAAAAGCTATATCTATAATTTAAATTTGTCTAGAATTTAAAACAACATATTGGTAAAAGGTGACACATCACTTCAGTGTCTGAATTTTAGAATTTGAGGGTTCAGAAATGACTTTCTTTTAAAATATTATCTGATTAGGAAATAATTTTAAGGCAAAAGTTGTCCCAAATAGGTTTTCAGGAAGTTAGCAACTGCAGAAAATTTCAAAAAGTTTCAAACCAAAGCAGCATTAAAATTTGAAATTCATATGTATCAGGTTCCTGTTGTTGTATAGGTCAATTCTTAGCAAGATTAGTTCATTGTTTGTAGTTTGTAGTTGGCAGTAGCTCATAGGAAATATACAAATTGATCAGGAAGGTAAACACTGGTATAAAGAAAAGTCTTATTGGTCAGAGATAAAACACAAGCAATCGTGTTTAACAAACAAGCCCTCTGTTAAACATGTACTTGCCTTTTGCTACAAATAGGTAGAATAAATGTCAGTATGTCAGAGGCTATAGCAGAAGTTGTGTAATACAACATATCCATTGTACACAATGTCTACATGTACATTTTCTTGAAAATAACAGCCAAATAGAAAATTAGAAAAAAATCAAGGTCACTTAGTGGGAAAGGTTTCCCTCTGAAGAAAAGTTAAAGATTTAAGGGGTTCGCTCAGCATGATACTTTAACATGTTGAAGATTCATCCTTGCAGATTCAATGGGAGTGAGTGGTTCTTAACACACCTAAAGTACCCCGGTATATTTTCTCAAAAATTCGCTTGTCGCTTAGAAGACCTCACACCTGAATTCAAAGAAAAAAATATGAAACTTAGAAATTATTAGGAAACTTAGGATTATTAAAGAAGGTGGTTTATAAGAAATGGAGAACCTAGCAGCACAAAGAAGAAAGTCTTGGCAGTCTTTGTGTTACTTATACTTTCTAAACTATTTTCCAGTTATTTTCTGTTTCAAGCAGTATTTTTTACAAAAAGTCACTGTACAAAGAAAGAACAGCATTAAGAAAATGATTGATTTTGTAAAAGTTAAATACTGTAAGGGAAATTTGAATAATTATTCTTTATAGCTAATGCGCCATAGAAACTTAATTAATGTTCAAGGGGATGAACGGTAGTTCATAAATTTGAGTTACAGTAAGGGGATAATATCTGGAAATAAGAAATTCTTCTTAGTATCCTTAACACTGTGTACAAATGGATGCTAAAGCGTGTTCGGTATTTGTGGAAATTTTCAGCAAACATTTTGTTCCCTACATCAGGGTCATTCTTTTACACTGGAAGGACATCACAAGTACTTTTTTGTTGAATACCTTTGATGACAGGTGCTTTTACACTGAAAACAAAATATTCTGTGAGCTTCTCCCCCCGCCTTGAGCCAGTGTCTATGTAAAACATCCAAAAATAGCTGAATAGAATAACGGTTATCAAAAGCATGGAAGATATTTTATAACTGTCAGTGAAAAGTCTCATTTGTTAGACTATTTTCCCATTTTATGCATTTAGCAGTCCCTGTAGGTGGAGTCTATTGTCAGTTGTGCTGCTTCCCAACTAAGGAACTTTACTGCCAGTATTAGTGTAAACACTTGTATTATGCAAAATGTGTTTTCTGGTTTACTCAAAAGCTTCCTCATTCTGGAAAATCTCAGGTTAGCATTAATAAAGTTAGATCAGTTTAGGCATGTAGACTATAAAGAACACGCTACTAGTGAGCATTGACCAAAAGTTTGTTCTTGAGGAAATTTCCCAGTGCCTTATAGGAATCATGCTGCAGAAAGACAGAATCTTCAGAGGGGCATTTAGCAGCCTCTTTAACCAAAAAAGCTGCTTCTTCCTTGCCTCACTGGGGTCCAAATTAAGCAGCAAATGAAGAATAGGGACTGCAGTGGACAGATTTTTTTCACTGCAGTTCCCTTTTTCATGTTCTAAATAGGTGCACTCTGAGTCCACGGTCCTGCTGAAAGTGGGACATGACCAGGTTGTTCTAAAATCTATGAATAGGGATTAATTGAAGTTGCACGGCCAATCTTATTTCTGCCACTGTTGACTTCTAAATGCCTGACGTTATATAAATACTGTCACTTAACATATAAATATGTAACAGAAAACTGCTT
The DNA here is from genome assembly GCF_036370855.1 of Dromaius novaehollandiae. NCBI lineage: Eukaryota > Metazoa > Chordata > Aves > Casuariiformes > Dromaiidae > Dromaius > Dromaius novaehollandiae. The sequence continues at coordinate 91,262,039 of NC_088099.1, read as the reverse complement.
GTCTGCTTTGGTTGCATATACAATCCTCCAAATGTGAAAAGCTGCTATTTTGTCTTATATTGAAAAGTCCAGCTTTGGTCTACATGAACACTTTCCATTAACATCAGTGTGGCATTAACCTGCAAGCAAAATCGTAGCTCAGGGTTAGCTTTGTAAACAGATTAGACATGCATTTAAATGACTAATTCTATCTGCAGACAATCCGACTATGAATCAGACAGTTGCGTGTGTAGCAAGCCAAATGAGCAAACAGCAGAAATGTCCCAGCATATTTTTCCTCCCTAACCAGAGATTCTGAATGAAATGCTAAGCGTAATACCAGCGGAAAATATGCAAATGCATTATCATATCCAATTTGCCATTGGCAGTAAGCGTATTCAGCTGTGAATTGTTATTGCCATGCATTCTGCTTGCACATTTTTCAATCTTTGCAAATACCTAAATGGGCCTAAGGGAGTTAGGTGCCCAACTCCTATGGCTGGGAAAGTGGAATTGGATTAGAGTCCTTTGAGAACCTTTGCTCATCGTAAAATGTTGATGTATGCATCTCTACTATTGCTGAATCTTACTGCTTTTAGTAACAGAAAAACAGTTGAAAAGGTGGGAATAATTAACTGAATAATTCACTTTATTACTGATCTCTGCTAAAGACGATGTTGATTAAAATATATTAACACATATAAGGCCTTTACTAATGTGATAGAAGGAAAGTGGTGTTTGGGTAGTCAGGATTAGTTACCTGGTCAAATACCGCAATGAACGTTTCACCCTGACAAAAAAACTGCTACTGGATACTAGAGCTATATAGCCTGGGATCAGAAGCAAACTTTAAATTCTCATAACTCTCTCATTTTATCCTGTCCTAATCCCCAGTGTCATCATGCAATCTGCTTGGCTCATTCACCAGGGAATGGCCTTTGCGCCTAGCAAACGTAATGATGAAGGATGACTTCAGGAGACTAGGAAGCCCAAAATAGATATCATCATGTCTAAGAAGTTAAATACTCTTTCTCATTTCCTCAGATGGTCTGTGTAACCAAGAAAGCAATATGATATTAGTCAGCCCATGCACGAAAGATGTACACAGTGAACACAGTATATGTATTATACAAATGCTTAAAGTCTCAAAGCGAAGAAAGGAATTGCTGTGGTTCTTGCCTTCTGAAGACTTGGTAAGCTATGGATTGCAACTCTTCATTGTGCATTTCCAGGCTTTAATGTGAGTTATATTTTTTCCGTATTAGCGTTTATCCTTAAACTGTAACAATATTATTGGATACTGCTTAATTATTATACACAGAATTTAACATAAGATGCTTTGTAAGCAGAATAAACTAATGTGCTAGTCTTCAGTATGATACAAAAGGTTATTGGAAGTACATTTTGATGAATGAACATAATGAAAGAAATCAGGCTGAAACATAAGACTTGTAGTGCCATAAAGCAATCACTGTCAGTTTAGCATTAGAAGGTAAAAGGATTGCAAAAAAAGATTTTCTTCCTGACACAGAATATAGGAATAAATACAGGTGGTTCCTGAGTTTTCTTCAGTTTAAAATTATTAGAAACGAGTATTTATAATCCTTTTAAATTGCTATTGTAGATTATTTCCCCTCTTTTTAAAATGTAACTGAAAGAGGACAGTTTAGTGAAGAAGATTAGGAAAGACTCCAGGCTATTGATGGGAAGCACCTGTATGTTTAAAAAACTGTTATACATAACCTAGTAAGGGTCAAATGAAGAGTTAACCAGAAAGTAATAAAGAATATAGGACACAGTTTTCCCAGGGTTTCAGTAAGGGGGACCTATGCTTTTAATAGGAAGTGATCTTCTTTCTCTAGTTTTTCAAACTTCAGCATCACTGAAAAGAGGCTATGGAATAACTGTGTATTAGTTGTACATTATAGTAAATTTTTCTATCAATGTTCAGTGATAACTGTATAATGTTAGTAGGGGCTGTACAGTCAACAGTTTCTCTATATTCAGCCATACAAACCCACAGTAAAGGGTGAAGTCCATTTCTTCAAAGAATCAGTCCCCTCTTGTCCTCTTGCTTCAGTTCACTGTATAACACCTTCTTGGATAATCTGCAATCATGCATTAGGATTACAAGGCTAACTCAGTTCGACTGTATCCAACAGCGAAGCAGAAAAGGATCTGTAAGCTCTTGGTACACTATATTACTAATGGATTTTCATGATCTTAGGTGGAAGTAATTGAATTTTGCAGTGCAATTTAGAATTATAATAACCATATCAAAGAATAACTACCTAAAAATGAACAAAAATGCATCACACACACACTCTATTCATATTTACAGCTTTCATTAAGCCTTCTCCCTGCCTCTCCATTTATTTGGTCATTTAAAATTGTATGCTTATGTAAAAAAAAGGATATATCCATTTACCGCAGTTAAATTTGTGTCAGCTGTATAACAGTGCTTAATAGAGGAAAGCAAAATAATCCTTGTGAATTCATTATGAATTCCAGTAAGAAAAAATTATATTTAATTTCTCCCCTTTGGCTTCTTCTTTCCCCCTCCTAACCTTTCCTCCAGCAGTAGCACTCCAAAATACATTTCAGGCCCATGAGAAGACAAAGTAGTTTCCAGAACCATTTGATTTAATAGGCAGGAGGGGATGAAATAAGAGGAGTAGCATGCAATTTAACTCAGTTCTAGCTGGCTCAGTATCACAGTATGAGCTTGGAGGCTTACCAGTAATATGAGATGGACGTTCTAGAATTGCCTCCCAGACAATGCCATTATGGTAGTAAAGTGCTGATAATTATGTCTATGGATTTAAAAGCAGAAAAAATGTGAACAGGTGACAGAAGTAACTTCAGAGGAACACTTGTAATCACTTTGCAGAGGTTCTTTTTTTTCAGCTACACTGAGGTATTACAGGCATCCATAATGCCATTTATAAAGTCAGTTTTCAATATGCAATTCTCCTTTAAGGAAAAGCTCCAACAGATCTGTCTCTCCACATGGCTCTTTTAATAATTTTTTAGGAGACTTGGACAAAAAAAGGTTTTGTAAAGAACATGCATTGGAACATCAGACAAATGCTATCCAACAGTTTCCCCTTTATTTGCTATGGCAAATGATGCTTGACTTTTTCTGATCATCAGGCCCAAAAGGCAGTCTTTTAAGAGAGCCTTAAAACTTAAAGGAGGAAAGCAAGAAGAAAGTTGGTCAATCAGGCATCTTTTTCTTGTAGTGGAACATAAGGTGGCAAGAACCTAATTGCAGGGTAGTTCTCAATATATTCCTACAAAGTAATAGCTATTTAATAGCCATCCTCTGGTTGTTTTCTCATTTGAGCTACCTGCTTATACCAAACACTAGCAGCAATCATAGGTTTTACTAGAACGCTTTTGTCCATCATCAGTTCATCCGTGGTATCGTTAGAAAGCAAAACCATTACTTCCTAGCAGTTCAGACATTCTGAAATACAATCCCAAAGTGTCAAAGAGGTATATCTGGAAATCTGAGTCTGAAACTTTGGGAAAAGCTGCAAGTTGTAGCTTGAGCTGATAGCACTTCATTTAGGAAGTGTCTTGTAATTACTGACCTGTAAATACTACAAGAGCAGTCAGTTTTTTCATTGTATCAGTATCTGTTAGCTGTAGTACTTCCACACTCCATTGACTAGTAGTTGAAAAAACACTTTTTTTTCTTTTAAATTGTGTATGTGTATGCATTCAATGACCATCAACTCACTTAAGAAGGCAACTCATGTACAGACAATGGCAACATATTGAAATCATCATTAAGGAGACACAATAAGAGCTAATTCTCCTATCCCTTGATTTTAAAATCATAGCCAAAAAGTAATGTACAGGATACTTTTTCCAGATAAAACTGCCTGTTTGTTTTCCACATACAAAGTTAGAGTAGCACATTAGATATACTGAGGACAGCTTACCCCTACCCACATGAACTGGTATGGAATGAGGTTAGGATTAACATTTACTCTCACATTCTGGTTTGCTTCTCCATGGTATGTAAGGAGAAAGCCTTCTCTCTCTCGTTCTGAGAAGCTGGGGAAATGCAACAGCAGAACACAAACTTTGGAGTACAAGTATTATTAGGTTTTCCAGCGAAGCAACAAGCTAAATATCTGAGGCCTTGTGGGTATTCTAGGCAGGAGAAGAAAAAAAGATGGTTAAGAAGGACAGCTAACTTGATGCAGTTCACTGACAGAGATTTACCAGATTTTCTTCTCTTGAAAGTAGCAAGTGTCAGAAAAAAGGATAGCTTCTTGCTCCTTACCCTGAAATCCTTTTTAGCCAGCACTCATCTCAAGAAGCTTCCTGGACTCTTTAAGGGCAAGCCCCCTGGAGTTTGTCTAACCTTCTGACATATGTTTGCTACCTTTCTTCTTGACTTCGGTGTCGCTCCTTTTTTTCCAGATGCAGAAGTCTGACCCAAAAATGTAGCTAAACACTTCTTTTCACACACTCCTCAACTTTGCTTCTGCTTCTGTTTTAAGCTCCAGAAAGGAACACACTGGCTCTCTTGGCACCTGATGTGAAAGGCACTGAGCTGCCCTGTCAGGAGGGGCAAGAGGGACACCTCCAAGAGCAAATTCCCTGAGCATAACTCAGACTAGAGAAAAAAAACATAATACTGGGGAATTTGTAAATGCCATGCCATATGTCTGACTAGAGATAGAGTATTTAAATGATAACCGCTCTGAGGGAATGAGGCAAAGGAGGAACAATTTTGTACCTGAGAACCTGAAGAAAACAGGTTTAAAAAAGTTTTTTAGTAGTTGTCATTTAGCACTGCCATTTATGGTGCATTTGATAAACTTTTATCTACCAACTTGTAATAACAGCAAGGCAGGGGGCACATCCAAAATGACACTAAATGGAGACAAGTAGACCATGTCCTGCCACTGATGTTCCGCTGTGGTTAAGGCTCTGGCCAGCAGCAGAGCTTTAAAAAGCCACAATCTCTATGGACATAAAGTGCAGAACATATATCCCCCTTTCAAAACAAGGCCTGTGGAATTAGGCTGCTTCAAAAAAACACAAAAACAAAAAACCTCATTTTTTAAGAGAGGTCTCTGTTTCTGTTTGTTGCCTACAACTACTCATCCAGACACAGGCTGATTTTAAGCTAGCCAGTTTAGGAACTGAGGGCACTTTAGCTGCAAACTTTGCTGACCAACTTGTCACTCCATCAGAGACTTGGGCAGTCTGCACTGAGCCCCATTCACCTCTACAGTCTCTGGGCAAGGAACTTGTGTCACACCTGGACATCACGACTCCAGCGATGTCTTTTGTGCAGAAAGAGCATGCAAAGGACAAGAGTCTCACAGTGAGACTACAATTTCATAGATTTAATTGTAGCTTTCTGTATAACACTTCAGAAGAACATTTCAATTCAGTTGCTGTTGGATTCACTTTAATGTCTCCTCCTGCTTTTTGACCTATGGGATAAGTAGCAAATCATCCATAGCCCTGAATGACAATGGACACCTTGCAAACACTGAACCTGAAGTCATTCATTTTTGTGGACTGACCTATGTTGCCATGTGAACAGGTGAACAACTTCAAACTATTCCCATAGCTGAGAGCACACAGGAGGAATTAGCTGCTAAATGTAAATTCCAGCAAATGTTTATCTCAATGAAAGCATTTAGAGTAACAGATTTCATTCGTAACAATCACCACAGTTTGTCAACGGCAGCCAGATTACTTTTGATTGCCAGCAAGAAAATAAATAGTTGGGATCCCCCATGCTGCAGTGTGATAAAGAAGCACAGTATCAGAGCTGAGAGTATGCAAAGTTGGTAAAGGTAGCTTTCACCTCTAGATCTTTTTATTTACTAACATGTCTTTACAAAACACCTGGGAGATGACACATTTTTAAAGACACTGAAAGGTGCAGTTCAAACTGGGATAAAGTCAAAGAACAGCAGGGCTCCAGCCATCTGTTCAGACTGATCCCTAGACTCCCAGACTTTAAAGCTATTCTGTCCCCCTCCCTGCTCATAATTTCTTTGCCCCACAGCATGCCCATTCTGGTGTTACAGCTTCCCAGACGTAGCTGCATTTCCAGAATTGCTCTATGACTATCTCCTGTAATTCTTATTCATCATTCGAAAACTTATCTGTTTGCCTCATATGCCAAAATCTCTTCCACAGACTTGAAAAATTCTGAACAATATTCCTTATCCACTCTGAGAAGGATGGGATACTAGGTGTCTCAGCTTAGCAGGCTTAAGCCATAGCTGGACAATTCTTCTGAAACTCAATAGATAACTGGCTAGACCAAATTTTGCAGACTTATGAAGAAAATTCTCATAGCTTAGTGTTTAAAGCAGTGTTTGAAGTTTGAATAGAAACTATTTTCCTCTCCCCTTTGCTACATCATCCTGCTCCACAAGAACGAACACAGGAAAAAAATAATAATGGAAACTATTCCATTTCTGAAGAGCTGATGTAAGGCTTTCCTTGAATAAAGTGAGGGGTTTTTTTAATGAAAACAAAAATGTAGCATTCCTAGCTGTGTCAGAGAGTTAAAAGCTACAGACTCATTACATGTACATAAGTTTTAGCTCTACGAAAGGAAAATAGATAAGAGGCTGGGAATAGACATTTGGATCAGCAGTTGTCAGACCTTGCCAAATGCTTAGGTTTACATTGAGCCTGAATGTATAGGCAAGCAAGCATAAACTTACAGACAGATTTTGGAATTATAAAAGCTTGTGTATTACACTAGTTGGCTGTGACTATGATTGAGAGTGCCTAAAGCCTGTGATTTGGAGACTTCAAAGTGGTTTCTGTTCAAGCTGGTTTCAGCTATCATATAGCCACATTGTCCTGAAGAAATATTTTTCTAATCCAGGTCTCTGCCTTTAGTGTGTGCCCACAGCAGACAGCTAGAAGCTGATAATGACAAGGAACACTGTAAATTTCTGATGTATTAACATCTGTGGGTTAATGATACAGAAGACCTGGATTAATCTGAAAGATATACATCCAGCGGAAGAACTCAGAGGAAGCATTTACGCAGTGGGCGTGCAGAGCCTATAACAGAGCCTTGGAAGTCTTTGGCTCCCCTCTCACCACATGACTGCGTGCCTGTATCCTTGAGAAATAATATTTAATGAAAGTCATAAATCTTCAATATAGTTTAATCTAGTTTGCTTTATATGCAATTGCTCGTCTTCTTTTGCCAACTCTTGTCTTCTATGTTATTGCCACCACTTGAGCATTTAACTAAAGTGGTATTTAATACTAAACTAGAGTGTTCATCACTTTTCTTGTTATTCCAACCCGTTAGCACTCAAAAATATATTTTTATTGGAATTAACACTAAGAGTTCCTTTAATTGATTTTAGGTATGCTAGGTCACTAATCTAATTGTCTTTGCATTGTGTTCTCAGTATGGATTAGCTTCATGTATTAATACAAACTCCTTTTGAACTGAAGACATGGAGGTTCATAGTTACAGGACATTAACTGTGTAACATTTATTCATTTGTTAGGAACATTATGCATTCAGCTTTTGTAGGTGAAGAAATTTTTAAAAAGCTTTTTAAAATCTACCTGTCACACAGATATGAAAGCAAATCTGTCTGCAAAAATGAAACATGACAACCTGATTTTAATTCTACTATGGTCTAAGAACAACCAAATAGGTTCTTAGAGCTGCATGGAAGGCAGGTTTTCAGATGTATCAGCACTTGATTCAGCTTGAATTGAACCCACTGTGTTAATTTGCAATTAAGAAATATTACAGTCTTTAGCTAAGATGAGTCTTAACAGTGAAAATAAAGATTTACAGAAGCTATTTCTTGTACTAAAGTGACAGACCCACATTCAGCTCCATCAGGCTGCCACCTTCCTATTACATGGGTGTGACATTTAAACACTAGTTAGGAGCTTGTTACCTTTCACCAAGGTGCTCTAAATTGTCAGACTTGGCCTGCAAAGATGTTTAGATATGCAGACTAGAGCTTCGAAAAAGAAAAAAAGAAAAAAAATCCATCTGGGTGGTAGAATTTGCAATAGCACAATGTTTCTCCACTATGAAGCACAATCAATTGATTCTTAAGCGGACATTATTTGCTAAGTAGACAGTCTGTTCATTACTAGAGCTGATGAAGACCGAGATGTTAACAGAGTGTTTTATTTATTACCAGCTTTCAGATCTGCAAGGTGAATGTACAGAAGGAAAATGAGCCTTCTGAACCTCCATTGTTCATCATTACAGCTACATCTTTAGAAACGCAAAGGAAGTAGAGGAATGGCTTTGATGACTTGCCAAAAGCTGCCTTTTACAGCAATTCATGCCTCAGATAGTTTAATCACATCATCGTGCTTTTCTTCAGATATCAGTTTGAGGGAAGTCTAGTCACCAGGCTATTACACACCTGTTTAGACTTGATTTAGCACAAGTTCGTGATTCCTTCTCGCAGATGTAGCACTACCATCTCTCACCAATGGTGAGAGTTAAGTATCCTTCTTTCACAGCCCTACACAAAACAGGACTTGATACTGCTTGCAAAATGTTCTCAGGGTGTATGAGAAGCAGCTATCTTCCCCCTTCAAGCCCCCACAGGTCACCCCAACCAGTGTCCCCTCTCAGCACCTCTTCTCCAGACTTTATACTTTGGGATTTCTCTGACCCCCTTCTCTAATGCATCCACCCAACCACACTAATCCCCCCAACACTTGCTCACTACTGTTGCACAATTAAGGAAGAAGCAACAACAGCCAATAAGTTTAGAAGCCCTAAACCAGCCAAGATTAAATCATGTTCCTGAAGGGGTGCTTTATCCCTTTGCAAAAGATCCCCTTACCTTTATATGAGATTTGTCTTGAACATAGGTCTTCCATCTATGTGGCCTGGAGACTAGAGGCAGCTGTGCCTCTTCTTCTTGTGGACCAAATCCAGACGCAGTCACGCAAAGAATCTAACAGTGAGGATACAGGGGGCAGAAGAACTGAGGGTCTTTAAGAAACCTTACACTTCCTAACTTTCAAGTGCTGGACTCCACAGTTCACAGTGTTTTCTTTGCCTTCTAAATGGGGAGAACTATTTCCAACTTCCATGCAGTGCAGAGATATAACCTCCTCCCTCATTGCAAACTTCCATCACAATCAGGTTTTGACCCTGAACTGTTCGATGTATGGTACAAACTAAGAGGAGGACTCGTTACCCAATATGGATGCAGTAAGACTTCTTTGTTTCAAAATGATTTTAAAATTGGTCAAGTGTTGCTCTTAAATGCTTTGGTTTTGAAGCTGTTGGCAAGACAGAAGCGCATAGACAGGAATAGTTTCGTATTTATCACCTCTAACCAGAAATGGAGGAATAGGAAGCACAGGACAATAGACCTTTCCATGCATACTGGGCAATGGGGTGAACTCTCAGCCTTACTCGTTCTCTACACGGAGGTAAGCATCAACTCAGGAAGAAGTATCACCAGACCTAGTGTCTGCCATGGAGGTGATACTGACACTAGATTTTTTTCTTTATGCCATGAGATCCTAGAAGTTCCTGACGCTTTCATATGTTATGGTGACAACATAAGCCAAACTTTAACATTTGTTTAGTCATTTGACAGACTGCCATATAATTCAGGAGTTCAGGCAGGAACATGGAAATGGCAATTAAGAGCTCCTATCTCTGTAAATTTTGGCACAGATACTTGAGGAGCTGATCTTCCACAGGTCAGCTTTTGTCCCTTGCTGACCAAGGCCTGACATCTGAAGACTTTTTGGAAAAGGATGAAGCAATCTTAATATTAAAAATATTAGGTAACTGCATTCATAGCTTAACAGTTCAAACAAACTTTCCCTTTTCAAGCCTGATGTACCTCCACTTAAAACCAATAAGTCTGAAACCTGAGGATGGTATTTTGACAATCATAATCATTTTTTCCTCTGAGTACAGCTTCCTTTTAACATGCCATGGGATTTATAGAATTTACAACACTGCCACAGGACCTATAGCACACTTGTTTTCATTAATATTTTAGGTTCTCTGAGACCAGTAGGGTTACTATTAAGTCCAAGTACTGTATGACATTAAAAAAAAAAGAAGTTACAACTTTCTAAAGAATATCTTTGGCAATCTACATTTTAGATATCAATTGTCATTTCTGCTATGTTTTGCATTTTTTTTATAGTTTGTTTGTGTCTGTTCTGTTTTGCAGGGTTTTTTTTGTTTTCTGCCAAGTAGTATGTGTCTGAATTTATTTACATTTTATTATTTATGGAATCTTGGCAAGATAAGTCTTTCCCCCCCCCCCCCCCCAATGACATATCACAGGTCTTCCCCCTGTTCTTAGAACAGAAAGCTTGAAGTTGGAGAATCTGGTTAGAACTAAACAGTTTCTTGCATTTTCTCCTAATGACACTTTCCAGCTTCTATCCAGAGGTAGCTGTAAAAATATATTACAAATTCAAGCAAGAATAACAAATTTGTTTTGTCTATGTTTGGACAAGCTCGATGCATTGTAATAATACAATTTTCCTTTTGATGTAGATTATGTACAATGATGAAATATATATTGCATCTGATCATCTCTAAACACTCAATTGTCAAACTACTGCATAGCAGAATATTTAAGGTAGTTGCCAGGAGCCCTTATTTTGATGCAGAAAAAATAAATAGGTTCCAGATTCATCAACTCAATAAGCCTCAGCTTTTTTATTCCTAAGTATTTTCTTGCAGTGAGAAGTCAGCTTACCCTTTGTCCAAAAACATTGACCTACAGAGTTATTATTTCTCTATTAAAAAATAACATGAGCTGTCTCAAGTCTCTTCACAAAGAAAGACTAGCATGTATAGTCTTACTTCTGAATGAATCAATTGTACCGATATAGATGAAAATCTCAGCAAGGGAGAAAATGCAACTCCTGACCCTGCCAAAGACAACAGCAGTCTTGATGTCAGGGACAATGGATGAAAAATTAGATTCCACAGTGCATGAGTAGCTAAATCAATTTGTTATCTTCTAAAAACAGGCTCTTGAACCTGTGCCACCATCTTCTGGCAAAAAAGGTACAAGCTGGTACTCAGACACATTTGAGGATCATTGCTTTTTTTTTCCCCCTCCCCCTGATGGATATATGTGATTCTGCTTTTAGAAATCAAGTAGCAATACAGCATGACAATTGGAGGATGGCCTGTATGATTCATGGGAATGCACTGACTACTCTTACCACCAATGGGGCAACACCACCTTCTACTTTCCAAGATTTGTCCAAGCACAAGTACACCCTGTCAATGGTAGATCCCTGGCAACCACTTTGTCCTAAGCAGGGTCACTTCTTCCCCTTGTAGAAGAGGCTTTGGAGCGCTCCTTGATTAAATCAGCCTCACGTAGACTTAGAGACTGCAGTTCTATCCTCTCCAAAGCAACTAACAATGTTAATTCAGCAACTAGACAACTTAGAGCAAAGCATTACTTAAAACATTAATTTTACAGGGAAGGCATATCTTCCAAGACAGATACTTCTTGTACAGTTTACTCTCCTTCTCCTAGGTATCATTCCTAACTTTAGAGATTATCCAAGCCTTCCCCTGGGTGGGGGGGAACAACCAAACTCTGGGAAGGGAATTTGTAAGCTTGGCATGCTCTGAAGCTTATTTCTCAAGCCCTGATAATACATTCTCTTCCCAGACACACTTGGTGCTTTCCCCAGGAATCAGTCACTCTGCTATAGGAATGATAAGGCAGTGGAGTTGCCCGCTTGTCTCTGAAGCATCAGGTTGTTCTGGCAGTAACCTTACTCCTTGCTTTCTGTATCTGTGCACAGATGACTGCTTTATTCTGTTGCCCAGGACAATTTAGGAACCAGCACCTTTGATACAGAAGATCTCAGCTTTGATCTCAGCTCAGATCTTTGATACAAAAGACCTCAGCTGCACTTGGATCAAAACTTCTACAGCAATCCTGGATTTCCTAAGTTTCAGTTGTTCTTGAGAGACTAGCACTATCCCTCCTCCCCAATCTGCAGCACAACTAAAGCATTTCTTGCCCTTAAAAAGCACATGTAAGTATAAAGCAAGATACAGAGCCTTAAAGATTTAGATGTTTTCTTAACTACTGCAGTTATACAAGTTGAACTACAACATTAGTATTTAGAGAAAGTCATGCATGTATTATGCTTTTTGAGATCACGTAAGTCCCCAGATGATACTGAGGAATACTGCTGTGTAATTTCTAGATACGAAGCAGAATTCATAATACTCTACTTTTAAATTGAGACGAACAAGAGTTTTGACCATTTTGATCCTTTTTCTAGTTATACCTCTTTTCATGTAGTGCCAAAAATGTGAAATAACTTTCAATCACAGAAGCTTGTCTCAGGCAAGAGAGTTTTTCAAGTGTGCTTACACATCATTTCTGATGCATGTAATGAACTGAAAGTTAAGTGTCAGCAATCAGTTCCTCCCTGCCCTGATTCGCATATGTTTTAGCTACCCTCAGATTTAAACCTTGAATGAACATTTGCTAAGATGAGATAATGAAAAAAGAAACTTTGCAGACTTTTCCATTGTGCCAGAGCAACGGAAGCCATGAAACATTTTAGAATTATATCCAAAATACACAGATTTTTTTCATTCTTTTTATTTCAAACTTAATAAAACTGCAACATCTCTAAGATACCTTTTCTGTTTCAGGAAGATCCTCATTCAAATGGATTCCATAAACATCTTTTCCAGACTGTGCTGTTCGTCTCCCTAACATGAGGCCTATCACCCACCATAAAAAATAGACAGCTCTTAATGTTTGCATTACAGCCTTGCCAAGGCTTGCAGCATAGATTCTTTGAAGAATCTCCTGTAAAAGGTGATTAGTTTTTCCTCCCAGACCATATGTTACTGTTTAAAATGTATTGTTGTGAACTTTAAATGAGAGCATAACAAATTAAACTGGAGGAGTCAAGAGGCATTTATAATGTTAACAACTGTAGCGCTATAACAAACATATTTCCAATTTAAAAAAGCTCTAGCTCATTAAGTGTGAAGAAAAGTTTATTTCAGATCTCCAAATGCAACAGGCTACTAAAAAACAGTCAATTAACTTTGGAGCTCTGTCTTGTTCTCCAACATAACCATTAATAAAACATGATTAATTGAACATTATATGCAAGAGAGAACAAGCAATCCATCTCATGCCTAGTAATTGTTTAAATGAGCCCAATCGTAGGCCACCTTTAATGCAGCATATATTACATTGCTAAGTAAAACATGTGTTGACTGCATTGCTGACTTTGAGATTCAAGTCCTATGCAGCAACTAAAACAATGATTAAGCTGCAATAATTAAAGTGATAGTTACAGACAGTCAAGACCACATTTCCTTTGTTTTATATAAAACTATTTTATCCACTTCTCTTATCAATTGCTTACTATTTTCAATGCCACTTATTGCAGTAAGTACGCCTATGGCTGTTAGTTTTAATTTTTATGGGCCTGGTGATCTCTTTAAATGCACAGAATCCACATCTTAAAAAAAAAATGTACTTAGGAGAAAGAACAGTCACAATCAGAAATATTTTCAGAAAAAAAATGATCACAAGTATTTTACTCTGCTAAGCCACATGCTTCTACTCCATAAGGAGCAGAATTAGAGATGGGAAATTTAGAACATAGTTTCCTATGAATTACTCAGGGAAAAAAAAATAGAGAGAAATTCTTAGAACTAGGGATTAGGGAGATGATCATTTTCAAAGACGCTTTTAAACAGAAAGGGACCTTGGTTGGAATTTCAGGTCAGACAAACCACCACAGAACAGGGAGTACTTCTTTTTTCAGACAGGATAAAATGGGATGATATGCTGTGAAATCGTCTCTGACTGTACACTAGAGGTCTACACAGCCGAGCTCAGCGGTTTGTGTTTGTGAGGTAGAGGTTTCTGCACTCAGCCCTTTCTTCTGACACAAGAAGGAAGGAATATTACCTTAATCAACAAGATGTAACTGAAGAAGAAAATTCCCTAGGTCTGTGGGAGGGAGGGATTTGCACCAAGGATAGGGCATGCACACAGATATTCAGATTCCAGACATACCACCTTATTTTTAAGAGCAACTGCTAGTGCTTCATTTCAATCCATGCTGGTGTTTAATCACAGATGTTTCATGGGTATACATCAGGGAACAGATCATTCTGAAGAATGTCTCAAGCAGGAAAGAATGAAGAAAGCTCTATTCAGCAAAGATAACCACAGCCAGTTATCAGAGCCCTTTGAGATGTGAGGCTGGCAAAGCTGAGCCTGAACGTGGGTTGTGGAGAACAACTCTCTTCAGGATTGGAGATGGACAGAGACAGCTTCAAAAGATCTTGTTCTCATCCTCCTTAGTTTAAATCTTTCTGTTCCTAGAGGAGTTTTACACATGGGTGACTGACTCCTTGGGAATTACAGTTTCATGAAACAGGAAGCCCCTGATCAGCAACCCCCAACCTCACCAGACTGGGGCCTCTTGGAAGGATGTCAGGACCACCCTGAGATTTTATATTTAAGCATGAAGCTTAGGAGCTGCATCTGGCCTAGGAAACAGCCTCCAGCTCCAGTATGTTTAATTGTGTTTCCTCTGAAGTTAGTCATGCTGTACCTAGAGCCAACTTCCATCCACAGGGAAGTACATTCTGATTTAGACAGCATTGCTACTACTTGCTATTTGTCCTGTCCCTAACCTCAGAAAACATGTCACCTTTTGAGGCAGCATGCACAACCACAAAGAGCAGAACTCATGAAGCTATTGTGTCCAGGTGAAGAATCATGCTAATTTATTCCCTGGAGAAATCAAAGTTCACTGTTTAATCTAATGTGAATAGCCTGACAATTTAAATGTACAAAAAGAAAGCAACAGGCTGGAGAGGACAGAAGCCCATTTTTCATTTGTCTCCACAATATGCTCCCCCTCCTATTGGATTTCTATAGCATTAAAAACATATCTTCTAAATGTTATTCCCTTCAGTATCTCTTTTTGAAAAAGAATCTTTATTTTCATTCTAATATTTAATTGCTATAGCCCATTGCTGGATGCCTCTGTTCCCCTAGGTAAGCAATACAGGCCTGAACTGCTGTTTCTCTTATCAAAAGTCTTAAACCTTATGTTGCAGAATTAGAATTACACTAGCATTCTCATACTGTCTTTTCTGTTTCAGAAAATCAGAATATAAAGACAGTTAAAAACTCCTTTTACTTGTAGCTGAATAAGAATCAGTGTGCATTAAAACTTCATCTTCGCCTTGAAGAACAATTTATCTTGAAGAAGAGAATAAAGTGGTACAATAACTGCAGTATTGAGAAATGCCAGTTTCATTCAACCTGTCTCTACAGGAGGGATTCAGTGCAGATGGATTTCAAAACAACAATGAAAATGAAATGAATATTAAAGAGCAATTCAGTTTCTATGTGTAATCTCAAGCTACTACACTCTTCCCATTCCTATCTGACTGCAATTTGCTACTATTATCCTAACATAATTCAGTTGTCTTACAAAACTAACATCACAATCTCTTGAGCACTGAATGATGATAACGGGAGCTGTTTAACCTGGAATGCAGAGACTTTATCTGAAGCCACAGTCTCCTAAGGAGACAACTCCCTCAATAAGCAGGTACCATGAGAAATTGTCCTTAGCAAATGTTTTTACATCATGGCAGTTCTTTCCCACTTCTTGAGGTACTTCAACTGAACAAAGTCTGAACTGCTGCCTACATGCATTTAAGAAATAAGAACACCACCATCTTGCCCTCTCTCCCTTGGGTTTGCCTGTCTGTTTTGACAGTTATAGAGCTCTCAAAGTTTCATCATTTTATAAAAGATAGACCAGGATGGATTAGTACAAGATAAAAGTTCCTAAGACAATCAGGCATTTTCTAGAATCTTTTGAAGATCTCTGGTCTATTTTAGGAGAGAAAATGCTTTCCAAAAGTGTTACAAGACAACCCTGAGAAGCTCAGAAAGAATGTTTGAAGTAGGTAGATTTGGATAACTTCTATCTTAGGTAGAATTTGCCTAGCATGAGTAGCCGCACACTTGCTTAGCATAAGTAGCTAAATTTGCTGAAGCCTTAGGCCGCGCTCCTAGTTTGTTAAGAAAAGGCCTCAGAGCTGGTGCAGGCTGGAAAGATAAGGGAGTTACAAGCAGTCTGCATTCCTGTGCCCCACTCTCCAGAAGGGAGGATGCCAAGGCTGAGAAATAAGGCCTGTTTGGGCGCCAGGACCTTGGGAAGTAAAAAGCTTCCTCTCACTGTTAAAACAGTGCTGATTAAGGGGTCTGGATTATGTCTTCTTCCTCAGGGCCTTGGAAGATAACACCTACTGACCCAGCTGGGGCAGTGTTAATTAATTGATCAGGACCTTGAGAAGCAGGGGTGGGACCCAGGGAAGTGTGAAGAAATCATTAACCAATCAGTGTGAAAGAGGAAGGAAGTCATAAATATGGCAATAAGAGGAAGGAAGTCACAAATATGGCAAATTTGATTGTATAAATGCTACCTGAAAAGTTGGGGGGGGGGGGGGGGGGTGTGTGCTTGATTTGTGGGAAACCACCGAGCACCCAGGCTTGCGCAACTCTGAAATAAATAAATAAATAAATGTCTCTCCTGAGTGTGTAATTATTGGCTCATTGCACACCGGGCAACGAATCCGCTTTTCGGACAACAGTTTTCTGGCAACCCAGATGGGACTCTCGCTGTAAAGCCTTGCCCGGATCGTCTTGCCAGTTCCAGCGGGGAGACACTGCTCATCGGACTCCAGCGCGCACCGACCGTTTTGTTCGGGGACTCCGTGAGCACCCTCCCTGGTCGGAACAGGTAAGCGACTCAAAGGTGCAACGCAGTAATTATTAAGAGACATTGCATAAAGGGTATGATACAAGGGTAATTGGTTGTGGTAACCAAAGGTAAGCTTTGTACACGTTTGGACAGTGACGACTGGAGTGTACGAAAGCGTAATTGGTAAGAACGTTCTTTTAAGGGTGGTAATATGGGAACAGGACAATCTGTGGGGGTATCCTCCTGTTCTCCTTTAGGATGCATCCTGAAACATTGGAGTATGTTTGGTGGGAATCCTTTAACAAGGAGAAAATTAAAGGAATACTGTACTCAGTGGTGGCCAATGTATAAACTGGAGGATGAGGAAAAATGGCCAGAAATGGGAACGCTAAACTATAATACAATCTTGCAACTTATGTTGTTTTGTAGAAGACAGAACAAATGGGATGAGGTCCCATATGTAGATTTGTTCTTCTCTCTGAGAAATGATCATGAAACTAGAAAAAAAATGTAAGCTGTTGATCTCTGATTCAAATGTGTTAATGATGATGGGAAACAAAGAGAAAATGTCTCGGTGTTGCTCTGCTTGTAGCATTGGGAAAAGATGTTTAAAAGTGGGTGATGAGGAAGAGGATGTACAATTATTGGTCTCTCCGGAAAGAGATCAAGATAGTGTCGATAGCAGAAATGAGGGAAGTGAGGTATGTAGCCCGATTGCAGGCAGAACTCGGGCTACTCGGGCTCAACATCCCGCGATTCAGGCCCCGCTGCGTCAGGCAGTCGGACCAGACGGGATGCCTGTGTATGTGAAGGTCCCTTTTTCAACTACAGATTTAATGAATTGGAAGGAGTCTGCCGGGTCGTACCGAGAAAATCCAGAAAAGATGTATCAATCCTTTAAAATGATAATTGAAAATCATAATCCAGATTGGCAGGATTTACAGGTGCTTTTAAATACTTTGCTTTCACCTGAGGAGAAAAGAATGGTATTAGATAAAGCTCAAGAGGAGAATGAAAGGCAAAATGCCAGAGACGGACCAGACCATTTTATGCCGACCCGGGAACCGGGTTGGGATCAAAACACAGGGGCAGGCAGGTTAATGACTAAACAGTACCAACAGTTAATATTATATGGGGTAAAGCATGGAGTACTTAAGCCCAAAAATATTGCAAAACTATATCAAGTCGCACAGGGTAAGACTGAGGATCCCTCTGCATTTTACGAGCGGTTATGTGAAACTGCCCGAAAACGGACAGACTTGGATCCCGAGGACGAAGCAAATAAAATAACTTTTACTACATTATTTGTAGGACAATCAGCACCAGATATAAGCAGAAAGCTTCAGAAAGTAGATGGTATGTCGGGGATGTCGATATCGCAATTAATAGAAATTGCATATAAGGTGTACAATAATAGGGAAGAAGTGGAGAGAAAGGAAAAACAAAAGGAGAAACTGAAAGATAAGAGGCAAAATGCTGCAATCTTGGCAGCTGCATTTGCCCAAGCACAAACTCCCTCTCAGGGAAGGAGTTTTCCGAAAGGACAAGGACGTAGAAGAGGGTATAGAGTAAGAGGGAATTTGGGAGATGGAATTCCGCTAAGGAGAGATCAGTGTGCAATTTGCAGGGGGAAGGGGCACTGGAAAAATGAGTGCCCGAAGAGACAAACAGATCATTGGAAGCCTCAGTCTGCATCTGTTCCAGAGGCAGATTTGCTCATGATTGGTACAGAGGATTCAGACTGACGGGGACCGGGGGTTGAGGAATTGGATTCCCCAGCCGAACCCCTGGTTTCAGTAAAGCTGGGGAACGAAACAGTTAAATTTTTAGTAGACACTGGAGCAGCATATTCAGTACTAAATAGCTGTAAGGGACCAATGAGTAAATTCTCTATGCCAGTAATTGGGGCCACGGGAAAGCGAGAGGTCAAACCTTTCTGTCAACCAATTAAATGTGAAATAGGAAATAAGGTGTTAACACATGAATTCTTATACATGCCAGAATGCCCATTACCCCTAATGGGGAGGGATTTACTGAATAAACTGGGGGCACAGATAACCTTTGATCAAACCAAAGTTAAGGTGCACATTCCACAAAGTAACGCCTGGAAGGCACAAGCATATGTGTTGCAGAAGGCACTGGATTCCGAACAGGTGGAGGATGGACCAAGCGAAATTCCCTCTGAGGTAATGGACGCAGTAATCCCTTTTGTGTGGGCAACGGAGAAACCTGGAAGAGCCAGATGTGCAGAACCGGTAAAGGTGGAATTAAAACAAGGAGCTAAACCGGTAAGGCGAAAACAGTATCCCATGAAGTTAGAGGCCCGTGTTGGACTGGAGCCTATGATTAATAATTTCTTAAAGTATGGACTGTTGTGAGAATGTCAATCCGAGTACAATACTCCAATCCTGCCTGTAAGAAAACCACATTCACAAGAATATCGTCTAGTACAGGATTTGCGAGCTATTAACCAGATAGTGACTGATGTGCACCCGGTGGTACCCAATCCATACACTTTGTTAACGATGATAAATGATTCCAATGTCTATTTTACAGTATTGGACTTAAAAGATGCTTTCTTCTGTATCCCTTTGGAGGAACAAAGTCAGCAATTATTCGCCTTTGAGTGGGAAAGTCCTACAACGAAACGCAAAATGCAGTTGTGCTGGACAGTACTCCCTCAAGGATTCAAGAACAGTCCTACAATTTTTGGTAATGTACTTGCAAAAGAATTAGAATTATGGCAAGGTAAGAAAGAGACCACTACCTTATTACAGTATGTGGACGATATCTTACTGGGGGCAGACACTATTGAAGAATGTAGAGAAACAACCATCAGTTTATTAAATTTTTTGGGAACAGCGGGATACAGGGTATCTCGGAAAAAAGTACAGATCATGAAGGAAAGCGTAATCTATCTAGGATTTGAAATATCCCAGGGGGAGAGAAAATTAGGAATTGAAAGAAAAGAAGCGATTTGTCAGATCGCCCCCCCCCAAAATAAAAAAGAGAACTCAGGGGATTTTTAGGAATGGCTGGGTGGTGTCGCCTGTGGATACCTAATTTTGGATTAATGGCAAAGCCTTTATATGAAGCTGTTAAGGGGCCGGGAGACTTGCTGGAGTGGACTCCAGAGTGCCGAAAAGGATTTGATGAAATCAAGATTGCTCTCATGAGTGCCCCTGCATTAGGACTTCCGAACCTAACAAAGCCATTTGAGCTTTATGTACATGAGAGAGGGCACCAGGCTTTGGGAGTGCTTGTACAGACTTTAGGAAATTGGAAAATACCTGTGGCTTACTTTTCAAGACAGCTGGATAAAGTGAGTGCAGGGTGGCCAGGATGCCTCAGAGCAGTTGCAGCTGCTGTGCTGTTAATACAAGAGGCACGAAAATTGACATTGGGACAAAAAGTGACTGTTTATGTGCCACACGCTGTTGCAGCAGTTTTAGAACAAAAAGGGCATCACTGGTTATCCCCGAGTAGGATGGTGCAGTACCAGGCAGTGATACTTGAGCAAGAAGATGTAACCATGAAGGTGTCTAATACCCTTAATCCGGCATCTTTATTACCATTTCATGAAGGGGGAGGTTGGCTCATGACTGTCTGCAAACTATTGAGCGAGTATATTCCAGCCGTCCAGATTTGAGAGATGTTCCATTGCAGAATCCAGACTGCGAATTATTTACCAATGGGAGCAGATTTATAATAAAGGGAGAAAGAAGGGCTGGATACGCTGTCGTCACTTTGGAAGGAGAAATCGAAGCAAGATCACTACCAGCAAATACATCAGCCCAGAAAGCAGAACTGATTGCTTTAGCCCCGGCTCTGGAATCATCAGAGGGAAAATGGACTAATGTGTTTCAGAAGAAGCCCCCCCCAGGGGAAGTAAAAAGGGGCTTCATGCCTGGGGATTACTGGCAAATTGATTTTTCTGAATTACCAAAATGTAATGGATATAAATATTTGTTGGTAATTGTTGACACCTTTTCAGGATGGCCTGAAGCTTTCCCATGTCGTACCAATAAAGCCAGGGAGGTAGTAAAATGTTATTAAAAGAAATTATACCAAGATTTGGGGTACCAGAAGGGTTTTCTTCAGATAGAGGACCTCATTTTATAGCAGAAATAGTACAGCAAATCTCAAAAATACTACAAATTAAATGGGACTTACATACCCCCTGGAGGCCACAATCCAGTGGAAAAGTGGAAAGAATGAATCAAACAATTAAGAGACAGGTAGGAAAATTGTGTCAGGAGACTCAGATGAAATGGACTGATGTTTTACCTCTGGCATTATTAAGAATCAGAATAACCCCAAGGGTTAGGGAGAAGTTAGTCCATTTGAGATTCTGTATGGTAAACCTTACACTGTAAATTTAACTGGAAATGAAGTTCAAATGCACGTTAAGGGCGATCAAATTTTAAGTGATTATCTCTTGTCTATGGCAAAGGTTCTTACTTCTCTCCGTAGGTACATCCAGTTAAGATCTCCTGTACTTTTAGATTCACCTGTACATTCATTCCAGCCGGGAGATCAAGTGTATCTTCGGACCTGGAAGGACGAGCCATTGGTAGAAAAGTGGAGGGGACCGTATCTTGTACTGCTAACAACAAATACTGCTGTGAAACTGCAGGGAATTGCTTCCTGGATCCACTACACCCGAGTGAAAGCAGTACCTCGAGAGACGTGGAAAGCTGAACAAGTTCAACCTTTAAAGTTAAAAATATATAAAGATATATGAGTTGTATTGGAAGCGAATCGGTTTTAAATTTAGATTGTATTCAGGAAAGAATTGCTTTAATCTGTTTGTTAGGCATAGGGTTAATATTGTTGTTATGGTATCTATGGTATCTGTGTAAAAATGATGTTCTCCCAAATAACCAGGAGAGAAATGTGGTGGTTAGTTTTTCTAAGTTACCTGAGCCAAACAATTAAAGGGAATCAGGAAGGATTTGGAGCCATAATCTCCATTTGGAAGTAATTACGAAATCTATGAAGATAATTAACCAGAAGGATTGCTGGGTGTGTACCCACTTCCCTGAACATTCCAATAAGGGCTTCCCCCTAATTGGAGTGCCTCTTAATTTTTCCTTTATGGAATTTATGAAACAGATAAGAAATGATAGCGATCAAACGAAATATAATGAAACAACCGAACAGGAATGGGAAGTCCAGAGTGTGACAGGAGATTATTATCAATGTGTCTGAAGATGTAATAATAGTAATAGATGGTGGGAAAAAACTGTACCCTATGGAAAGCAACTGATCAACTGTACTGGAGCCACTAAGGTGGGAGGTTATAAAAATTGCTCTCATATACCTGAAATAGGTTATAAGTGGCCAAGTAAGGAACTAAATGGGTGGCATGTTCCGAAAGGTAGTGGATGGTATTGGTTGTGTGGGAACAAGGCACGAAAAGTGCTACCTCCTAATTGGTCAGGGGCATGTACTTTAGGGGCAATAATCCCTAATGTTACTATAAGAAAAGAACTGAGTAATAAATATCAAAAATCCTGGCTAAGAACATTCATGAGGAGACAAAAGAGGGTCAATAATCCTTTAATAGATCGACCTACTAGGTTTCAGTCATTCGTAAGGTGGCTGTTCCCACAATTGGGAGTGAGTGAACTTGAAAAAGCAATAGTAAATATTTCAGCAGTTATTGAAAAAATAGGGAATAAAACCTCTGATGCCATTGCAGCTTTACAAGAGGAGGTTTCAGAAATTGCTAAAATAAGTACCCAAAACCGAATGGCTCTAGATATGTTATTGGCATCTCAGGGAGGAGTATGTACAGTAATAAATACTAGTTGCTGTGTATATGTGGATCAAAGCGGGAGAATTTCTACCGATCTAAATGAAATCTGGAAGCAGACTGAAATCTTACATGAGGTTCAGAAAGATGATACTTTTTTTGGATTTGAAGAAATATGGAAATGGTTGACTTCCTGGTTCCCTGATGTGAGCTCATGGGTTAAAAAATGTTTAACAATTCTAGGATTGGTGCTAGTAATTTTTGTATGCGTTTATGTAGTGATTCAATGCATTTCTAAGTGTTATATGAAACTAATATGGGAAAGATTTTAAAAGAGTGAGACTAATATGAAAATGATCATATAAGTCTCAAAGGGGGGAATTGTTACAAGACAACCCTGAGAAGCTCAGAAAGAATGTTTGAAGTAGGTAGATTTGGATAACTTCTATCTTAGGTAGAATTTGCCTAGCATGAGTAGCCGCACACTTGCTTAGCATAAGTAGCTAAATTTGCTGAAGCCTTAGGCCGCGCTCCTAGTTCGTTAAGAAAAGGCCTCAGAGCTGGTGCAGGCTGGAAAGATAAGGGAGTTACAAGCAGTCTGCATTCCTGTGCCCCACTCTCCAGAAGGGAGGATGCCAAGGCTGAGAAATAAGGCCTGTTTGGGCGCCAGGACCTTGGGAAGTAAAAAGCTTCCTCTCACTGTTAAAACAGTGCTGATTAAGGGGTCTGGATTATGTCTTCTTCCTCAGGGCCTTGGAAGATAACACCTACTGACCCAGCTGGGGCAGTGTTAATTAATTGATCAGGACCTTGAGAAGCAGGGGTGGGACCCAGGGAAGTGTGAAGAAATCATTAACCAATCAGTGTAAAAGAGGAAGGAAGTCATAAATATGGCAATAAGAGGAAGGAAGTCACAAATATGGCAAATTTGATTGTATAAATGCTACCTGAAAAGTTGGGGGGGGGGGGGGTGTGTGCTTGATTTGTGGGAAACCACCGAGCACCCAGGCTTGCGCAACTCTGAAATAAATAAATAAATGTCTCTCCTGAGTGTGTAATTATTGGCTCATTGCACACCGGGCAACGAATCCGCTTTTCGGACAACAAAAGCACCTTTAAGTTCCAGGCAGAGTCATCGCCACTGAATGTGTTAATCTACAATTCACATACAGAAAGGAAATTCTTGCTGCTTGAGAAAACAGGAGAGGTCCACATCACCAAGGAAAGTATCCTGGTGTTCATAAATTCCAGTCCTAGTAAAAACAGACCACCACACACAAACAAAAAAAAACTTTGTTATAAGACCTAGTAAGTGACAACTTGATAGAGCTATATATCTTTGTAAATCTGTAGGTGCTTTGAGATTGATATCCTTAAGAAGAAAAAAAACAAAAACAAAAAAACCCACGTGTTACCTGCAGTTCCACCTAAGCTCAAGAGCATCTCCTAGACAGCTATCAGCAGAGAGAAGTTAAATGCAGGACTTACCCAGGACATTTCCTGAACAGAGCATTGCACTGTCTATCACAGGCTAAAATTAGCAACAGCCTTTAGTAGGCAACAGCATGGAATCAGGCTCCTCCCCAGAGAAAGCTTATATCCTGCTGAAGGAAAAAGACTGTGCTATTTTACACAATATTTCCAGTCCATGTACATCCCTTCCAGGTTCACAGGGAGATGTTTCTACTATTTTTTGAGCAGATCATGTGCTATGGAAACATCTGGAGAGAGCCTGGTTTGCATTCCCAGATCCTTAAGCTTCAGGTAGATGATATTAGCTCCCATAGGGTCTGTAACTTTCCCAGCTAAGCACTTCCAAGCCCAGCTTGAGTGCTGGCCAATGCATAGAAGAATAAATATTGATTCTGATGTAAGAGACTCTTTCAGGTCCTAAAGGCTTAGTAAATAGCATAAGATAAATTTTTAGCTCACTGTTGGTTTCTGAAGGATCTGATTGGAGTCAATAACTTCTGTTCAGCTCTTAATATGCAAGGTGGAAAAAATCCCATGTCTAAACTTTTAGAAAGATGGCTTGCTGTTGTCTCCTTGCAGGAGTTTGAGTGAACCAACACTTCACAAGTCTTAGAGCTTGATTGCTTTCAAGTTCCTGATGTCTGCAGGTTGAATATTCAAGCAGCCAGGCCCTCCACCCTTGTTTTGAGTCTCACTGTTCAAAAGTGGTAAATATCTCAGGTAAACAGCTCAATTTAGAGTAGAACATCACCCATTCTTATAGAAGCTTTGCCACCACTAGATTCATTTAACACCTGTGACATCTTGAAAAACTGCTTACTTGAGCCCTTTAATTACACATGATAAAAGGGAAGCATTTATCCTTCCAATAATAAGGCATTTTTGGTCACAGAGACTAAGACAGTTGCGTGACTCAGAGCCATTTCTGGGGCCAGCTGACAGACTGCTTGGATCAAGATGTTCCAGGCAGTATTAGAGCTTGCTCAATCTAACAAAAGCTCAGGACCTCATGGGTCAGAAACAATGAAATACAGTCATCTCTGGGTCTGCTGGGGTCCTCTGTCAAGGCTGAAATAAGTAGCAGACAAGGGAGATTCTTTATGTAGCTAAAGAACACTTTCTTGTTAGCTAGGGCAAAGGGAAGAGGCTGTGCATGCGTTTAAGAAGAAACCAAAAAAAAAAAAAAGTGTGATAGCCACAGTAGCAGTACCTTCTTCCACTTTACAGCAGATGCACAGTCAGGTCTATCTTCTGATAAGCCTAACAATGTTTTTAGCTTAAAACAGTTGTTTTATGCCTTAGCACATTTCTGACAAACATTTATAGGCTACTTCGTAGGAAGCTGTGTTCTACCTAGAGAAGCAGTAACTATTCCAAGTATAAAATGAGGAGGAAACATTATCTAATAACTTTTTGGAAAAAAAAGAATCATATTCATGCCTACAGTTATGGACACATAGAAGAATCAGAATAGAATGTTTTTATTTTAATTTATATTGATGCCTTACTTCAGTAGGCATCTTTATTACAAAAGCTACACATAATAGAACAGTGCAAAGCGGTCAGTATTTAACTGCAACTATCTTCATATTCCTTAGGAAGTCTGGTTCATGAACCCTACTCACTATTTCTCATTCACTACACTCCTTTCATTTTCCATCCTGGGGTCAGGAGGCAGGTGCTGTGGCTCACCAAGTATTTCTAAGAAAGAGAATATCATCAGTCAGGAGCTCACAAATAATAAGAGTGCCTTCTACCAGAGCAGCACTGCCTTGAGCTTTATACAGAAAAGACTGGAAATTTGTTAATGCTGAAGCTTTCTAAGGCCTAGAGTGTTTGCAAAGGACCAATGATTATGCCACCTGTGCTTTTTTGTTGTTGGAGACCACCACTTGGAAAAGCCCAAATTAAAGATGCAAGATAAAAACATCCTATTGTAGCAGTTGTGCTGAGGGGGAGGCAGGGCAGCCTATTTCTCACACCTCTTTTCTTCTTTTTTTCCCTCTCCTTTTTTCCTTTTAATAGAAGGAAGCAAGATCAGATTTGCTTGATTTTTACAAAAATTATTCTCTTGAAATGACTAAAACATCTAGGGTCTGTTTTCATGCTTGTATGATATTAAAAGTACAACAGGACTGAAGGATGCCTTGAAGACATCCCTCTAAAACTGCTGTAACTTCTGCATTAGTAATTCACCAGGTGACAGTTTTCTCCCGTCCATGACAAAGCCAGTGTCATTCCTGGATCTGGGAAAATAAACACACACACACACACACACACGCATCCTTTGATTGCAATTGTGGCAGTCACTCCATTCCACCCCTTCACAAGGGGCACTAACTCCCAAACAAAGGCAGAAGTATTTGTTGCATATCAAACAAAGTTAGAAGACAGCCTATATAGCAACAGACATATCTCTATTAGCCATTCCCAAACACAGGCTTGAGCGGACTCCATCCACTGTGCTTACAATCAGGGTGTAAGTGCAGGCTGAATTTCCCACATATGGCTAGGGTCTCTAGCTAAATGCCAGCTGGCTCACTGGCCAAGAAACAGGAGACATTAGCAATCAAGAAGCTGGGCTAAAAGAAAGGCCAGTAGCCATAATGTGGGGCTAGAGGACCTGCAGTTCTCCCTCACATATTTATTACAGCCTCAGGTTCTAGAGGTCAGCAAAATACCTTGGTTTTTCCTATCCCACCTTTGGGACTTTCTCATTCCTGAATCCCAGGCTCTTACAGTGGGATGCTGCAGTCAGCTTCAGCTTCCAGGCTTGACTATGCACCAAAGCATTTTTGCCTGAGATGACAGCCCTCAAGTACCATTTCACCTTGCCAACAAGCAAGAGATTTCACAGACAAAGGCTTTGCGTCATTCCAGGATTTTGTTACTTTAAGAACGCCAGCTGGACCTCTAATTAATGGGAAGCAGTGAAGAGCAGAATCCATTGGCTAAGGACACAAGTCAGTGAGGAGAGCAATTTATCAACAACAATACTGAAGTATTACAGAAAACAAATTCTCACTTAAATACAGTGAATATTGTCAAGTTCAAAATGCACAAAGTTTGCAACTAACAGTTTATTTTTCATTTTTATCAGGAACTTAGTGGTAGATGAGATAAAAGCTGCCAATAAGTGGTCTAGGTATCAAATACTCTTGCAGAGACTTTTTGAAACAATCCCATGCTATCTTTTTGCCTCTCTATTTCAGCTGACCACCACACTAAATAGTATTCTTTAACATCACTTAGTTTTCATTTTTTCCCCAGATATTTTACTTGCATCTCTAGAATTCCACTTTTCCATATATGCAGCATATTATAAAACAGTGAGAGGTCCTGCCATCTTGTTTCATGTTTTGCCATTCTCAGGAAAAAAGAAAAAGATGAGATGTTACTTCTATTTCCAGTCTCCAAAGCATCTGGTGCTGACTGCTCTCAGCAGCTACTGGCTACACATGTTTTAATGCACAAAATTCTCATCCTCAGCAGTGAAAGCAGTCCCCGAGTGACCTTTCATTAAGGTACCTGAAGACATTAAATCAAAACCTGGATGCGCCCAGTGAACTAACTGCTGTTTACCTGCAGGCAGTTGAAACCAAACCATATCCACTACTCCAGGGTATTTCAGCAGCACTCCACAGTTTTATCTATGTAATCCAGCAAAGAGCTGGAATGGTGGCAGCTAATTCATTCAACATCATCGGATCTTTTGAGTGATCCAAGTTTGCAGGGAGCACTATCCCTCTGCCACATGCGCACAGCCCCAGGAATGCTTTCCAACATCCCACCCCCCAGATTTCACCAGTAGTCTCATCTCCACTAAGACTGGAGTACTAATCTGCCAGTTCCACTGGCTGATTAACTGGAATAAGCCCAGCAACCCTCAGTCCCCACTCAAATTAAAGGTGGACATCACTTTCCCACATAGCTTGGCTTCAGGCAATTCCACAAACTCAACCCACAGCTTCTTTGTTCTCCTCTGCATTCATCTTCCCACCACTTCACCAATCCTCTTCACCAGCTACCACCTGCTACAGCCATTAAAGCCCATTTCTACCTCATTACAACTCACTCTCTGATCCCCTGGCTCCTCAATCATACAATTTCCCCAGCAGAGGTAGAACTTGCGGCATCTCCTCCTAAAGGTTCACCTTTTTTTAAAAGGCCTTCTATCCCCTTTATGTAAGAGGAATACTTAACTGAAGTATTAACACGTTTGATGGAGTGTTAAAATCCAAGAGCTATATAATTCATTACATTGAGTTAAGAAAAAGTAAGAAAAGCCTGAGGGCCTAGGGCTCTCCAGCAGGAGGTATCTGTTGCCTTTAGAACAGATAATTTGAAGATGAGAATTGCCAAATATCTAGATACTTCTGAATGACACACTGAGCACTGAACATAAAATAAAATGAAGAATTAAACCACCCAAAAGAGCCTGTCATCTTCACACAATCCCACAGAAATATATGACTAAAGCAGATCAGTTTATTTGCAGACCCAGAACCTCCTAGATGAGTGAATGAGGAAGGCCTGTTGGGTAAAGGCCTAAGACAGACTTATTAAAACAGTTAAAAACTTCAAGAGCGTAATTTTTGTGATTATTTCCAGAGCTTTGTGTCTCATTGTGCATTTGAGGACTAGCAGGAATGAAATTTGCAATACACATAGATTGATTTTTGTTTTTAGAGGAGGTAATATTGAGCCCTTTTAAACATCTTGAGGCCCCAGAGATCACTTTTCAAGATAAGGTGGTGAGGCAACCATTAGCCCCTAATTTAAGGTATCAATGGGTATTTAAGCCCCCCATTCTAAGGTATCAGAAGTGTCCATCTTTCAAAAGGGTTGACTCAATTATGAACCTCATTTGACCCACAGAAGGAGGAGTCAGAGCATATAGAAAGGTGAGACTAAGTCTGAGACCCTAAACATCTCTCAGACTTGACTGGAACAGATCAGTCAGCAGTTATTTGGGGGGAAGGGAGAGGGAGAACAACTGGCACACTTGCTCACACAGCGTAGTGACATATGGCCTATTTCCTCAGGAAAGCATTCATGACTTTTCTTTGAAGATCAACTTCTCTAGAACCTCCTCTAGACCAAGTTCTTTCTCTGTCCTCCATTTACAGAATGGACAGGACTTAAAGCATTAACTCAGCTCCTTTTGCTTGAAAATTCACCACAAAAGGCAGGGAAATAGGTTTGTACCCATCACTCAGGGGGTGGAGAATCATCTCCAGCATTCATTGTTGTCCTGGAATCTTCCTCAGCTTATGAAACAACTGAAGCTTCTAAACCATTGCTAGGAATATTTTTTTTTTCCTCTTATCAAATTCCCACTGTACATACATGTGTGTGTTCTGCTTCTGGAAAAAAAACCCACACAGTTCTTGACAGAAAACTGTTTTGTCCATAAACTTCCTTTCAGATTTATTTTCTGCAAATGGAAGATTAATTTTCAAAATGCATCAAGTACAAACAATACATTATTTTTCTCATATGTTTCATTCTTATTTCTAAATCAAGAAAGTGTTCTTCCCTCTCTCCAACTGTCAGTGTTTGAAAATAAGATATACTACTTGACCTTTACCAGCCAACAGCTCACATCTAATGCTATTCCATTCTTAAGAAATCCATAATTCTGAAAATTAAAGCTATACCATCAAAACATAGCCACAGTATTAATCCTGCTAGCCACAGGGAGAACTCTCAAAAATAAATATATTTGAGGTAACATCAATGGCACTTAATGTATTAATAGACACCCATTTCAATAATGATTAACATCAATATTTGCATTGATTTATGGGAAGTGCACACAGAATCCAGGAAATAAAAAAAAATCTGCAGTAATAAACATGACAAATAATGGAACAAGATTTCCTTCTTCCCTTTTTCTAAGTGAAACATTCACAGCAATCAAGAAGAATAGATAAAACATAGGACGATTAAGAGTTGACATATGTCTAAAATAAGTTTTAATTAAAAGAATAGGGTAACTGTTATGATATACTATATAATTATAGACTATGTGTATAGCTATATTTATGGAAGTATGCACTTATGTACATATAAGAAACTGTATTGTATAACCTAGCTATAGATCATTCTAAGCTATAGCTTATAAGCTCATATATATAATACAGATATAAATGGCTACAACAAGCCATTTATAATCATGAGTAATGTTTTCTATCAGTGAATTTCTAAAACAATTGATAACATATACTATTTATACTGTCATATACATTTACAACTTAAATTGTGTATTAATCTGTCTTAAGTGATTCTGAGCATGCCATGTTACAAAGTGCAATCAATACAACAATCGCATTCTTTTTATATCTAGGTAAAAAGCCTAGATACTCATCCAAAACAACTGAAATGCTGGGCATAGGATAGTCACCATCATTCAACAAAATAAGCTTTTGTTTTTAGGGCAAATGAGCGCTGGACTGATTTCAAAAGCGGTGAAGTTAAGAAAAGGGCACAGACAGTGGAAGAAAGTTAGTAGATCATAGTTGGATAGATTTTTATCAGCAATAAGTATCTATGGCACAAAAACAAACATTCTGGAAAGCTATCTTTCATTCACACACACACAAAAAATCCAGACAATTGAATATAGCAAATGAATTTGCAAAGTCCAGGAGCAGGTCATGATTTTTACTAACAGGGGAAAAGCCAAATATAATAAAGAAGTTATTTTACAATAAGTAATCTAACTGCTAAAGCCCTTGCATCAGCTTTATTAATTACTCCTGTAGGACTATGGACATTGCTTTAGGGAGAGGTCTCAGAAGCAGGGCATAGCTCAAGTAATATTGTTATGATTCACATGCTACTTTTTTTTTTTTTTAAGTAAACAACATTTTTTCTTTCATCTTAGATAACATGACATAAAATAAAGCAAGAAATACTTCTGAAAGAAAAATATAGAAGAAATTAAATATAATAAAACTAATACCCAATTGTTAAGTTTTGGGCAATATTTTAATATCCTCATTGTCAATATTTTTCTTGTTATTAGTCACTTCTCAGTAAATTGATACAAACAGGTTCTTTGTATCAGAAAAATGTATTTTGCTTCTGAAGTATATAAGCTAGACTACTTTGATACTTACTCAAAAAAACCTTTTCATTTTTCAGATGAAGTGATCTTTGTCCATGTTTCCTTAGTTTTACTTCAAAAAGTTAAAATATTTTTAAAATTCCACACTGAATCACTTTCAAAAGACTTTAAGCAGATTTGATCAACTTAATATTAAAAAAGTTAAAAATGAGTAAAATAACAGATAAAAATACCAAAGTTGCAATATTACCAGTATATCAAAGGAGAATTGAGTTTTCTTTTCTTTTTTCCCTCTCCTCCCTCTTTTTCTAACAACCTAACCAACATTTCCCAACTATGAGTTTATAAAATTAGGCATATAAAATTAGGCATCAAAACATAAAAGTGCTGAAATAGAAACAGAAGCAGCAGAGGGAAAGGACACAAAGCAGCCACATAAGAAAAGATAAGCTGAGCGCAGCACTTTCATGTTCAGAAACTTTCTCTTAAAAATACTATACATTTCACAGACTTTTTTTCTTCTGTTTTCAGCTGCTTTTGAAAAGACTATTGACCTGTGTCAGGTATTTTCCAGGGTTTCCACAGAAACCTGAAGAAATACCACCAACATAAAAAAAAAATAAACACATTAGTGAGACAACCCATTAGAAGTCATCTCCTAACAGTACTTACTGGTTTTAAAACATTTCCCCTCCATAGGGCTATTTCTATGCACTTTGCTCCCTGGCTGGTTCTCCTTTTCAGCCATTTGACCTAATTATGAGGACATTTCAGCAAAGCACTTAAGCAATACAGCTGTATAACCAGCTGCCCTCTATTTAGTAAGATGACAAGCTTGATCATCCTAGTGTTACTTATTCTGGAGTGTGCACAGGGTTGTGACTTAAGTGGGATATTTAGGGTTGCTGTGTTCATGGTGGCTAATATTTAGGCTTTAGAAGAAGTGTCTTGTGTGTGTTTTTATGGCTCATGTATAGGATACAGCTCACAAAGTCCTGGGACAGGCAGGGCAAAAAGGAAGATGCTGAAAGAGATGGTCAGAGGAGTTCTTCTTTTTCTTTTGTCTGAACTGAAAAAGTGTAGCCCAAAATAAGGTTGTGCTGAAGTTGTATAACTGATTAATACAATGGTAAATTGGTATAAAGGATGTTTTTCAAAGGATATGAGAAGTGAGAGACTGAAGTCTGGAGTCAGAAAATATCAATTTGATTAAAGGCTTAGAAGCAAAGAGGAAAGTGCTGTGGGGGAGAGGAGGAGAAAAAGAATGAGCGGGTATGAGGGGAAGGAACAGACTAGCTGCTGGGATTGCTTGTCTCCGTAAAGACTGAGAAACAAAGGAGAAATGGGGAGCCACTTTTATTTTTCTGCATAGTCTAGTGATGGATGGAGTGACTTTTTAGGAAAGAAAGAGCAGCATCCATTGCCTCACCAAAGACAAGAATTTTAATCTGCAGATTTTATTCTCATTCTCCAAGAACAATATCCCTTCACTTTGCACTGAAGGACTGAACAATTGCTATGGTTATTTTTTCTCTCAAGCACACTAGGGAAGACTAAAGAGCAATGCATACATTTTACAAGCACATTTCTGTTCTTCTACCAATTTATAAACACAGAAATAATAAAAAAGAAACCCTTCTATCTTGCATGATGTTGCCTGCATTGAAACTTTTGGCCTGGCTGGGAAATGGAATTTATGAATGCATCAGTTTTTATTTGCACTTCTCAGGAATTTTAATGAACCAGCTGTGAGCTAATCCTGTATATACTTGAAATAAAATAGCACTTAGAGGCATGGAAACAGAATCTATCCAAAATCTGTTTCTAGTTACAGGAATATACAAAATACCAAGTGTGGGGGGTTTTTTTTTTCTTTTTCTTTTTTTTTGAGAGAGTTGTCTTCTCTCTCTCTTTCATTGACAAAGATGTGAAGAAAGGACTGAGATTTATCACAGGAGTGTTGCTTTTTGAGAAGAATTAGCCCTATGTGCCAACTGAGGCACATCAGCTGCCTCCCGTTTTAACATGCAGCCTGGAATCAAGGTAGGGAGGGACTGGGAGAGGTAGTGGGCTCTCGGAAGTAAGGGGGCATTTGGGTTCTGGCAATGGGAAATGCACAGAGGATAGCAGCGATTCAGTAGAAAACCCAGCGTTCACAGGAATTGGGTAGCTGGTGATCTATGCTACCGTTAAGTGAAAAAATAAATAAAGCTGAAGTAAAAGGTGAAAGCCCCAAGGCAAGTTGGGATCCTTTGAAGTCAGATATCTAAGTTGCTTTGGATGTTAGTGTTCAGAGTTGTGCAGAAACAAGCTGCAGGGAGGAAATGCCTTGCACGGCGTGGATCCTTCCAGAATGTTTTCATACTGCTTGAAGTCTTATTAAATTTGTGTTTATAGCAATAACAGGAATGGCTGAACAGAAAAGGCGGCTGGGTAGAAAGCAGAGCACAAAGGCCATTAGAATCGTATGCTGTACAGTAAGATTCGGCATACTATTTCAGCTTTGTTTTAATAACACTGCTGTGAGATGTTTCCTGACAGACATTGTACACTGAATAAAGCTGAGATTTAAATACCACTTAGGGTAGGCAAGGGAGAGACATGTCTTAGACCTGTTTTAAGGGCCTAACATTTCTCACTCAGCCTAGCCCTACGTTTACACATAACAGGCTTGATTCTGTAGGTATGTAGCGAAAGATGAACAAAAATGTCATACTGTTTTTCTGTGTTTGACAAGGGCTCTGGGCAAAATTATATGCTAACATTTCTGCTAAAGTTAAGTAATCCCACAAGAAAGCTCTGTAGCAGAGAGCATAGTCTCCTGTGGTAGATGTGCAAAAACCACCAGAACCCTCACGGGAGGCACTGAAAATCCACAGCTGACATTTAGCCAAGGGGGGCCGGGATGACCCGTCTCTCCAGCGAGGCTGCTGCTTTATTCAAATGGATGCATCCTTGAAGGTAAATGCAATTAAACTGCAAGAAAACAGAACCAGACAAAAATTCATATCAGAGCCATTCCCTGGATGTCTGGAGATACGGTGAGCAGCAGCTTTTGCTGGCAGGAGAGAGCTCCTGTCGCTGAGACGGGGTCCCCGTAGGGCTGCGGGGCAGCTACTGCCAGCAAAGGGATCCAGCACCTTGGCAAGCTGTGCTTGTGACGGAGGAGCAGGGCAGCAGGGCCCCAGACAATCAAAAAGGGGTGAGGTGCCAGGCAACTTTGTGGAAGCCTTATGCGGCTCCTCTGCGACCATGGCAGACCGAGTTTGGCCGCCTTGGGAGCTGTGCCTTGCCTGTGGGCAGGGAGGAGTTCCTCCGGCAAGAGAGACCATTGGTTTTCTGCCTTTTGTCTTTCCTCTCGTCTTCTCTCTTGAGAGTGTGGGTGATGTGCAAGGGGTTGTGCATCTCCAATGCAGCCAGGGCTGGAAGGCAGGCCAGGAGGGGCCCTCCTGGGGGCTGCCCACTGCAGACCTAAGGAGGCAGCAGCCTCATCCAGGTCTCATGTGGAAATGAGTCTCTTCCTCCACAACTAACCCTGCTGGAGGGTGATTGTCTTGCTTCCTTGTCTACTTGCCCCAACAGCAGTAGCAGAAGAAGGCCAATGTTAATGAAGCTGGCTCTTTGACCACAGTGGCCAGCTCTGGCCCCAGCTAGGGTGACCCACACAAAACGTGTTCAACAGCTGAGGAAGGGAAGGGGTTGGAGAGGGGTGCCAGAGAGAAAGAGCCTGCAATGAGGGGAACACATGGTAATGGAGGGCATGGTAACCTTACCCTCCTGATTCATCCCCTATCCTTTTTTCCCCAAAGGAAATCACTTAGTTCCACAGTGGCAAGCAGGGAAACTGCAGCGTGGCTGGGATGGAGAGCGGGTGATGCGCTTGGAAGGCTGTTGCTGCTGAGGGTATCTGGTTTAAGACCCTATTTTCTCTTGCACATAAATGTGCAATATTTCTATCATTTATACCAAAGTGCTTAGGCAGAGGGTCTGTCTTGGAAACTGAACTACAACTAAGAAATTAAGATAGAACAGTTTTTGCATACCTCTGCTGCTGAGAAACATCTGTAAATGCCCTGCAAAGTGCTCATCTTCACCTCACCGCAGGGCCAAAGGGAGTACAAGAGGTGGGAGGGCACCTATCCACAAATGTCAGCGTGAAGCACTGCTGTCTTAAAAGGCATTACTATGCATACATACTCCAGTGAATCTAGTTCTAAAGGGCCTTAATGTCTCATCCTTATAGTACTGATGAGAAGTGTTATGTATCACAGCTTTGTTGTCTTGCTCTGGGCGAAAGATATCAAAGTTAAGCTGAAAGAAAAGTAAGACAACCCTGGTGCTGAAGGATTTGTACCTTAGGCCAATGAATAATTCATATACAGCAGAAAGGAGAAACAGATAGTAGTGTTTCAGGCTTAAAATCCTTTCCGTGCAGCTTTTTGTTTGTTACTTATTTTCTGTCAAAGTAGAAAATGACCATGCAAATTTCCTCTTATTACAGAAACTAATGCTTTTATAGTTATGTAAGACTGACTGTAAGATTTTCCGGAACCTGCTGTACAGTTTGCATTAGTCATAGATTTCAATCAATACCAATTTGACATCCATGAACAAAAACTGTATTTGCTTTTGCCTGTTACTGAGAGAGACACTGAATAGGAGGTTTCTTAAATAACTTGGCCAACACATAGACAATTCATGATGGCACTTAAATTGTACAGAACTGTAATTGAAGTGTGCTCCAGTTGAGACATGCTACTCGTGATTTAAAAAAAGAAGCTGCAGACATCTCTGGAGAAGGAGAAAAGAGTACATTAGAAATGAGTGGGAATTCTATGGGGTAGGATGTCCATGTACAACAACAGTAGTCATTTACAGTCCTCTCTTAAAGAATTTTGCCCAGGATATTATAGTAGTCCCTTCCCCTTTGCAGTCTAAACCATGAAGTGTCTAAACCATGCTTGGGTCAAAGCTGTTAGTGAAAAAACATTCATCAGATTAGGACTTTTCCTTAAAAAATAGGTACATTATGATACTTTCTCTGTGTGTATTTGCATCCTTCATATTTTCTTTATTTACGTGAAACTATCCTATTATGTTGCAAGTCTTCTTGAGTTGCATCAGCTATTTAAATGGTACACAGTAGTCCTCAGTTTTCAATATAAAAGAAAATCCTCAAACACCTATGAGGGGATTATTCCATTTCTTTTTCATGATCATAGTTTAGTCAGGGGATGAACTTGTAAAGCTTCCAAGTTTCTTCTACCTTATTTGCAGCCTTACAAGCAGCTTTCAAAAGATGCATTTATTGCTCCACCTAGTGACCATAACAAATATCTCCATGGACAGCAATGATTCCTGAGTCGAGGAGCCAGTTGTAGTTCATGGGGCTCCACTACTGGGAGGGTCAGGAGAGGATGCTTAGCTGTTTAGCTGCTCTGAGCTATGAGGAGCCACAAAGCAAGGCTGTTTTCCAGACATCACTTCTGGATGGCATAGGAAGTGTCTGCACAGCAGATAGCAGTGAATGATGAATCCAATGTCATTGCAAGAGGCTGAAACTAGTGTGGGATGGCAGCAATGTTTGAGGTTTTAAGAGACAGGGAAGTGTTCCCTGTGCAGTAGGACTGGATCTGGCCTGCCTGGCTGTCTGAGCTTGTTCCAGAGATTCTTCCTGGGCCTCCAGAATAGACCCAGCTTTGTTAGAAGGGTTGCTTCTTCCCAAGAGTTGCAGCTGTATGCTCTGCTTCTCTGGCCGCTGCTGGACTGATGTTTTCATCATTTCTTCACTTCAATTATATGACTGTTCTCTTGACAAATAATATTTAATTCAAGGCCTGTCACTCTGTATGTCTCATTAGGATCATTGCCTACTAAAATATGGTTAAACTAGCAGAATCCTAAATTTCTGTTCACCCTCAAGGTTGGCTTTTGACTCCTTTTAGGGCCCTGGTTTCCTCAAACAAAGGGTGATGGCTGATTAAAACCTGATGAGCTCCTACATGAACTGCAGTTCCAGCTTTTCCAGGCTATTATTAGACCTCTTCAGGCAGAAATCTGAGGAGCTGTGTCTAGCCCAGGATGAATTAGAATATCTTCATATGCTGTTTTTTTTGTTGTTCAAAACAGTATATAAAATTCAGCTTCACTGTGGTGATTCCAAAGGTATGTGTACACCCAAGAAAATAAGATTTAGCTTCAAGAAAGAAATACATTTTAAAAATGTGTGCTCTTGCGCATGAAGATGGTAATATGGATGAGGTAGCTGAAAAATTAACTCAAGAGACACTACTTTGTTCCCTTACAATTACTGCATGCCAGGAAATCTCAATTCAGATTGATTTTTCTGGTTCAATACTAATACTGTTGCTCCAACCATCTGACCTAGTGTCCTCCCCTTTAGAAAGGCTTCTCTATTCATTCTGATTCTTTTAAACATATGTAACATACTTGTGTCAAGTAGAAATAGCCAGACTTTCCAGAACCTCTGAGAGCATTTCAAGCCTTTGCTTTTGAACAAAGCACAGGTGTTGGAGATCAAGTGTCAAAGTAAAATGCAAACAGCTCATCTTAATTTTATGTCAAAGCTTTGTCTTTTCAAGACTGTCTATAACATCTGTGTCCAATGAATTATTGTACATTTCTGGATGGCTCTGTGGCTTTCCAACCAAGTTACCCAACCCTATAGGTGCAAATACGATCACTACCCATTTTCAGTTCATAAGGCCACACCAAATACTACATTTCTAACACAAAGATCATGTTCAAGCAAGGCTAGATGTTCTCTATCTCAGAGAAGTAGTGGATAAATGCAGTTTTAAAAGTCTTTCCTTCTTACCTCAAAAAAAAAAAAACTTGCATTGCAAACAGACTCATCTTCATCTTGTCAAGTGACTCGTGTGTTTCAGAAAAGAGAATAAAAAGGTATCTGTTGCTGCAGTGCTGAAAGATGCCAGTTCTATTCCATTTCTTGACATACAAGGAAATCAGTACTGATGGATTTCAGAATAAAAATGGAAATAAAGTGTCATTTTAAACAGTAGTTTAAATTCTTAGTGAAGGAGAAACCCTCACAACATTATGCTCAAACTCATGCTTTATTGTAATATGCTGCTTTTGTTCCAAGCTAATTAATGCAAGTTGGTTTTCTAATTACAGTAAATAATGAATGTCATTAAGTGTTTAAAAGATCATGTATAACTGATAAGAAAATCACAGGAAAAAAAAACTGTCTAAGATTAATGTTTCCAGGGTAACAACCATCTTGATGTGTAGAGGTCTTGAGAACTATTCAATATCAAATCTTCTGGATGTTTTCAGTTCTCTTTCCAAAGTCATTTTGGCAATGTCCTGTTTAAGGCCAAATAAGTGAAAAAGTGTATTAGTAAGATTTTAAAACATAAAAGCAGATGAATTTGTAGAAATCTTTTTTAACAGTAATGGCCAAATTGTGGATGGGCAGTATGTGACTATTTGGCTGGCAAAGACCCCCCACAATACACAGCAAAACAAAGGACAAACTAAAAATTGAACTGTGATAAATAGGGACTCCCATAAAATGTCTCCTTTCCAGAGCACTGAATGACCTGGCAAAGGCCAGAATTAGCCATAGCCCATATTACAGAGCAGCGTAAAATGAGGCCTCCCAACTGAAGTCATGCTAAGTCAAGAGAAGCAGTCCTCATCTCAGGCCTCTGTGTTGCTTCTGCTGCCCCTTCTCATTCCTCAAGCTGCAGAGGAGGAATGAGTTCCCTCTCCTTTCTGCCTCTTTCAGATGAGTTTCCACTGGCGAGCATAACTTGCATTCGCTACATCTTTAATCCTTGCCCTTCCATGGGAATTATAAACCACCAAGGCATTACTCATCTTGACTGTCTCTGCTTCTGAAGCTGTAAATCTGCCCTGACAGAAGCAAACAGGCAATATCCAAATCTTGATATCCCTAAGGGGATATGAGTCCTGAGGACTCATTGCATTTGTGCTAGCAAAGGTCTTGACTGGTGAAGTGTTTGCATGAATACATTCGCAGCAGAAACAGGGTCAGAGGAATTTCTTCTCCATCTGTACCTTTGACTGTCAACCTGTGGCAAAGCAAGCTACAGGAATTAGGCAGAAAATTATTTGGGGGATGTCTAGAAGGGACTTGTAGAGAAAGATGCAGTGGGTATTTTTAATACATTCTAAAGTACAGGTATGACTTTCTACAAGAATCTAATAAGAGAAAATGAGATGAAAATGCTGCATTGGGCCAGGCAAAAAAACATGAAAGATAGGATTGCTGTTTGACAGAAACAGTTTAGATGGAAATACTTTTTTCTGCAAAGAGTTTTCCCTTGACAAGTAAATTACATGTTGTAAAACCAATTTGCTATGTAGTTGTCAGGTATCACATGACAAGTAAACTGAGACAGGCCAAGAATAAGCAACGGGTTCTTTAAAACTCACCAATATATGTTATTAATAAAAATTAAGTCCTCTGACTCAAAATCAATCTTATCCACCCTAACCAGAATACAATAGTTGACGAAGAATTCTTCGTCAATGCTATGGAGCGATAGGTTCTTGGAGAAGGCTTTTACTTATTTTACAGTCTCTCCTCTAGGGCCCTGAGAGCTGAATACTGCGTAATCATATAGGCAAAAATCAACCATATCTGAAGGTGGTTGGTTGCAGCCCGCATAAAAGACCAATAGCCACACAGGAAGTGAAGGAAAAAATAAACTGTATCTATTTTGCTTGTGGGAAACTGTGGTGTAAACAGATCAGGTGTGACCCACAAACACAAAATCTGTGAACTTGAACCAGAACTTGAACTGGAATTTAATTCAGCATAGAGCATCTGTCGCAGGATGTCTGCTGGTTGTTTATAACTTCAGCCCTTTTCAGATGAATCACGAAATGCCTCTTTAGCCAGAAACACAGGCAATAAGGTCTAGCCAACTGAGCAGCACTCACTTCTCACCAGTTCTCTCCTTTCTTTAGACTATTACCTTCCTGGATGCCTCCTTCTAAACTGGATATGCGCTCTGAGCTCCCCTTCTCTTTGTCCTTTTCGGAAAAAAGTGAAGAGTTAATCCGTTCTTCCTAGGCCAGTGGCATTACTATTAATTTGTCACAGCACCACCCAAATTATATAGTTTGTGCAACATTTTCTAATATGAATTTCAGGGTACTTTAAGAGAGACTTTACATTCATACCTTATTACACAAGCATTATTTTCATGGGTATAAAAATTATCTTATCCTGCTGACAGATTCTTCTGGGAGTGGAAATTAGTGTAATGCTGATTGCAGAGCAAAATGAATATACTGTATTTAAGCAGGAAGATGTTTCTGCAACAAGGGAAATATCTGATCATTGACAAGGCAAGTCTAGCTGTAAAATGGCTTATGACACATCCTCAATGAATTTGCACCTTTCTTGTGCCTGTGTAAGGTGAAGGACACAGCAGAAATTTCAGGTGGAGACTCTTGATACAGCCATATTCATTTAGCATCCAATCTCAGACAAGAAAGGCACAAGGAAATACTATGCATTTTGCCTCACTGGCCTTGCTTAATGTCTGTGGCCTGCAGAGAGCAGAAGAGAAGGTTACAGGCCATATAATGAGCTTAGAAATGTCCCCAAAGTGTACTTTGGGTGCTTTGTTTATCTCTAAAGAGCATCACATGAAGTATCAGCTGTTGGAAGACCTTGTCTGATCTGAGAGCAGGGTCCTCCAGCCTGATCTTCTAAGAAGGAGCCGGCCTGACCCAGTGCCCCTGTATAGGCTGGGGATCAGCTAACAGCCTTTTTTTCAGGTAATATTATGGCAAGATTGAAATTAAAGGTCTTTTTTAGTCAGAAATTAATTTTAATGTATACCTGCTTAATTTTGAAAGAGTTTTTTTTTACTCTTATAGAGCTACTACAAAAATCTCTAGTTTATACTTTTTTACTATTTTGAAACAAACACTTTCTTCGCCCATTTGCTTCAGCACCATTTTCTCAAGCACTTTCAGAACCTAATAATAGATTTGCTCTAAGTGTTCTTTTTTTTTTTTTTTTTTCTTTTTTTTGTATCGTGTGTACTTTTTGGCTATGAAGGAAAAGCAGGCTTTGAATTGAAGAGGAGACATTACAGACTGTGGTCCTGAAATAAAACTGGACTATATGATCAAGTAAAACAAAAGCGTGTAAGAGAAAACTGGTGTGTCACATTAGGATAAACTTTTCCTTTGTTTCCTAATGCTGCATGTAAAACTAGCTTTCTTCTGTTAAAGATGCCATTTTCCTTCTCCTTA
Organism: Dromaius novaehollandiae; assembly: GCF_036370855.1. Lineage (NCBI taxonomy): Eukaryota > Metazoa > Chordata > Aves > Casuariiformes > Dromaiidae > Dromaius > Dromaius novaehollandiae. The sequence goes on along the minus strand of NC_088099.1, from coordinate 91,220,688 downwards.
GAGAGAACTAACAAGGGTGAGTGTTGTGAGAAGATCACAAGTATTCTGGCGAAAAAGAGAGGCAGCTCTGTAAGACAGTGTTTTCTGCTATCCTTTTGAACATGTAGATTTAAATTCTGATCTCTAACACTGCTGCAAGGGGAATTCTCTCCAGACACTCCCTTCCATTACACTAAGGTGCAAGTGTTTGGCAAAAACTGCTCAAAAGAGGGAGATGTTCTTCCCACTCAATTTGTTGCTATGCCAGAACTGATTTCTGACTTCCAGATGGTCCATCTTTTTTATATAAAGAATAGGAACTAGTTTCTAGGACTAAATTCTTCCCTCTTTTTATTGAATAGGTGAGCATACATCATGGGGACATGGGTACCACTGGTACCTGATCCTGGTCTTGCTACTAGTCCTGTGACAGGAGTAGGAAGTACCACAGAAACTAGGGGAAAAAAGGGACCTCTGAGAAAGGTCTGTGCGTCCTAGGAATGAATGCTAGTAAAGAGATGAAATATGAGAACTGGCTCCAGGAAATACAGCACCTGGACTACAGCAAGCTGGCTAGAATTGGGGGAGGTAAGGATCTCAGCTCACCCTATCATTTTCATGTCAAGGTTTGATGCCCAGGACAGGGCAATCTGCAAAACCTTGTGACCACTTGCCTTAAGGGACTGTAAGGCATTTACAACCTCTCTGATAAGCACTGCCATTTCTAAGCTAGACTTGGCTGAAGTCTGTCAGTGTCATCTTAAGGCCAGACACGTAGAAGAGGCATTTGCCAGCAGCACTTTGGGTTCAGCAGTGCCAGGGCAAGAGCTGGAGCCTGGTTTGCTGCAAGTTACTCTAAGGTCATAGACCATCTCCAAATGGGAAAATAGCCCCCATCCTCAGGGTCTGTGTTTTTGATATGAGGGCAGTAAAAAGGATTTTAAAGGTCAGAGTTCCTTTGTCTGTTTAAACAGTAGTTCTCCAATATGGCTTTGGAGACATGCGGGGGGAGAAAGACATGGAAGAAAGCTCTACAGGGCCATTGAGTGGTGTGGGGGGTCACTGGACAGAGATAAGAGTACAGAAATTGATGGGGTGTGATTCCCTCTCTTCAGCATTTGGATGGCACAGATATTTCCAGGCTCTGTTAATCCTTTCCTTATGGGGCCTCAGCTTCTCTGGAAAGCTACTGTCCCTTTTTGTGATTCATAAACCAGTGTGACAGTTGTGCAAATGATCGTGAAATCCATGGCTTCAGCTAGGGACCCAAGGTGCTGTGAACCCTGAGTGAAGTAGGAAGCCTATGAAGTTGTCTTTGCACCAATGCCTTTTGTCTCAATGGGTTCGGGGGAGGTAGAGGAGGAGGAAAGGCCTTTTCATGTGGCTTCAAATCCCTCTGCTCTTAAGAAATACCTGTAGTTCCCTGGTAAAGTGTGCATCATCCCCCAGTGCAGCTGTGAGGGGTGGACACGACAGATAGAGTGGAACTTTGCTCTTTAGAGAGGTCTGTGTGCCCATGTTCAACAGATCGCTCCTACCCTCCTGCTTAGGAGCCTTACCCCTAACAATGTTTGTTACGTTACCATGCAAGACACCGATGGAGAAAGTGAAAGGAAACAAGAGGGAAGACAAAACTTGGCAAAGACAATTTGCAGATGTGATCAAATTGATAACTCATTTTGCATAGAGAAGAGAGAGAAACAGCACTTAGGAAACATACATAAAGTTCCTGTCTTTTCTAAGAAAGCTTTATGCAAAGCAGAAAGTAACCTTACAAAATTTCCCGTGCAGGCAACTAGCTTTTACATTCTAGCATGTCAAATTGTTTCACACGCTGAAGATCTGTAACTTTCAGAGAGCTGTCAAAAAAGATTTGACTTTCACAGACAAAAATGGTGTTGACTTCAGCTTGTCTTTTGAAAAATACAGTTTGGAAGGGGGGAAGCTTGCTTGAAAGAGCAAAGATTCAAAATTCTGCTCATCTTCACTGAAGCTGTGCAGGGATTTATGTCAATTTTTCAATCTTGAAACACAAACACAACTTTAAGAAACAAAATCAAGACAGGAAATATCAGTGGGAACTCTGCTGGAAGCCATCAAAATAGGTAAAACCGGTCGTGCTCAAGTTTCTTCAAGGTATTTATCAGATTATGCGCTAGGCCATCTTTCCAGTGAGATGTTATAACACCCACAGTGTCTGATTTGCCTTAAAATTTAGCTGCACTATAACACTCTCTGTCTTTATTTTTATCACTTATGTTTTCTCTCTTTAGGTTTCTCTATACCTGATTTACACTCAGTCTGCCAAGCCAATTCAAAACAAGGCTGTCTTCATGTCTACGCTGAAGTATAACCCAACTTATGCTACTCAGGATAGGAAAACCTTAAAAAAAAAAAAAAAAAACTTCTCCATTTTCATTTTTTAAAATACATTTTTATATATGCAGGAAAAACTTAAATATAAATATTTCCCTATGATTCTTTCAGTAAGTCTTATAAGTACTTCCTCAAAGCTGTAGAATGCAAAAGCACCGTCATGTTTAGCTGTCATGCCATACTTCTTTCTTCATGACTTTTCACAAACTCTATGCAGATTTAAATTTGCAATGCTACTATGTGCTACTATCAAGTCACAGACTGTCATTCATACTCAGCTCTTTTGCACAGAACACCCTATGATTTCATAGTGATGCAGTATTTAATACTTTCAGAAAGGGTGTAAGAATGAAGAAGGCTTAAAAGAATCCTTGCTCCAGTACTCATCCAGATCCCAGCAGCTTAGGGGCTTTGAGACAGCTATATGTTTTTATAGCTGTGCTTTAATAATCCTAATAGATTTTAAAAGTTATTAGATACAAAGCATGAAAGAAAAATTCATCCGAACTTATGTTATTTGCACATTCCCTGCCTGTATGTTGCACAAACTACATATTATAGGGAAAAACATTCTCTCTTGTTTGTTTTTCAGACGTGCTATCTCATAACTTGATCAAATACTCTCTACTTCTTATATTGTAAGAATCAATAAATAATCTTCCATTTTCACTTTCTCCATGACATCTATCAGATACTTCTAATTCCAGGTTTTTACCAGACTGAAGAGTTGTATTCTGTTTTATCTTTTCTTGTATGAAAACACACATAGCTCTGATAATCCTTTTGCCCTTTCCAGTACTCCCACACAGTTTTTCAGGTAGCAAGACCAGAACTATCCCCAGTGATCAGTAGGTGAATGCATTCTGCTTTCTTTTGCCTTTGAGAAAAATTTTCTGTCTTTGATGAACACTGACCTTTTAATCCTATAATAATTCCAAGTCCATCCATTCCCTCCCCCCTAACCCCGACACACGCACCAGGAGCATTAGCTAATTTAGTACACATCACTGGATATGTCTAATGAGGATGGTTGTCAGAGAAGAGATTACTTTTATATTAGTGGAGTCATATGCTTGAGGATGACCCTTTTGGGAGATGCAACTTAACTCTGCATCAATCTACTACAGAGGTGAAAGTGTATTTTAAACTTTCAGTCCTTTTTTCTGCCACCATTGATTTTTTGTGTTTTCATCTCTCAAGTCAAAGGCAGGTAATACATTCTGGTTGTCTTTTCCATTCAGCAAGCTTTTTACTGGGTTTCAGAAGCAGCTGCTAAATGTGTCTGGCTTTGGAAATTGGTGGGCTTTCCCTACTTTTACGCCCTTTCCACTGAGTTGCCCAGCTTTGCACCTGTGTAAATGTGCAAATAAAGTTTATTGCCTATCCTCCTTTCTTTGAACTGTAATGTTACATTAAACAATATTCAGCACTCCTGTTTTAAAACATTGAGGCATAAAAGCAATTTGTAAAAGTATCTGCTACTTATGGGAAGAACAAAATCTCCATTAAAAGCTAGCTAATCTTCATCTTGACAGGTAGGTAACTTCTACAACTCAGGCAAGAGAACAGAACATCCTACACTATGGCAGTAGTGAGAAACATTAGTTTTATTTAGTTACTTGGCAGAACAAGCAGTTGGTGAAAACATATTTTGGAACAATAATGAAAATGAAGTATAATTTTAAGGCATAGTTAGTGTTTTAAGTTTTAATGAAACCCCATAGCACTGCCCCCAAACACTCACTGCAATAAGACATGTTGTTGTTACTCTGTGATAATTAATGAAAGTTATTAAGTACTCAAAAGACAATATAAGAAAGGAATCTGTGAAAGTCAAAGTGAAAATACTGTATCTGGAACTATTATCTTCCAAAGACACAGCTCCCTCAGTTCACAGACCCATGAGGAACCTCAAAGTACAAAAGCCTTTGTTTAACTGTGACAGCTGAGTCTTTTCAAAGCTCTCAAATTACATCGGCCTTTTTGCTGGGGTATTTAGTCTTTCTCATCCTTCGGAGCACGGTGAATCAGATGATCATGCTCACTTTTAAGGCCAATTAAATGAGAAATTTGCAGAAGTAGAGATCTGAAGTAGTGGCTGCTGTAAAAATTTGTACTAATGGCCATGGGCCATAGCCAAATCAAATGTTGATCTGTTAAAGCCCTGCAGCTGGCAAAAATCACACTAATGGTCTCAGGGAGCAACGAGGGCTCCTCTTAGCAATTGGGTGGCACCTGCCTCCATGGGCTCATCCTCTGGGGATAGCAATGGAGAAAAAGGAAAATGTGGCTGGGTTCCCCTCAGGGTCCAGGTATGCTTTCCCTGGTGCGCTGGCAGGAGCCTCTCCAGCATAATAGCCAGGTCAGACAGGCTGCTGAGGGGTTCAGCCCTGGCCATCTCTTCCTTAGGGACCTCAGCTAGCCCTAATGCATAGTGGGCTATAAGGGCTGGTTCTTCCCACCCAGTTTCCACAGCCAACTCCATGAATTGGGCTGTGTAGTCAACAGCCAACTACCTCCCTTGCTGGAGCACAGCAAGGTGCAGCCACAGCTGCGTGACTGCCATCCCCCCAAAATGCTCCAGAGCAGTGAATAAAGTAGCCAGAGCTCTGGACTATGGGGTTATTGTGATCTGTACAAGGGCTGACCCAACACAATGTCATTCCTGAGAGCTGTTTGTTGACAAGCGGCTAAGACATGCTGCATATGGCACAGGGTAGTCAGGGAATATTAGCTGCATCACACTCATGAGCCCCTGTACCACTGCTGTATCTCCAGGGCTGGGTTGGGGTAGCTGTGGGCAGGAGTCGCTCTGGGTACAGGGCTAGGGGTGCCCTCAGGGCCCCGATACAGCCGTGCAAAGCATCTGTGCAACCGTTAAAAGATATATTTGCGGATTCCCTGGCTTTGTGATTGTGACGTCTTTGACCACAGGGAGATTAGTGTGGACAGGTGTAGAGAACCGGTACTAAATGCGGTTTTGTACAGGGAAAAAAGGCGCGAAAAGGGCAGAAGGCGGCTTCTAGGGGAACAGCATGTCTGGCACAAACCGCACGTACTCATTTGCCATCTGCGCATGAGCAGGAGACCCCCAGATGCCCCCAGCCCGTTTCTGGAAGGTTCCGAGAGGGCGGACTGCGCGTGACAGCTAATCTGCATGGGAAGTGAGGAAGCACCTCCCAGAGGCGGGGCAAGAACCTATAAAAACTGCAGACTGTGTGTAAGGGGGAGGAGGTGGCTTGTTTGTGATGGCTGAAGATCTTGAATGGAGTCAGTGGAACATCATCAGACTCGGAGTGGCGGTACCTAGTTTCTTTTCTTCTTTCTCTGTCTTTTCCCCTTACCTTTGTTCCCCTCTCCCCTTTGCCTTTTCCCCACCTTTTCTCCCCAGTTCATGGAAAATAAAGTTAAAAGGTTGTACGATATTTGACCGGTTTTAGAATCTTAATCTCATCCTTGGGATCGTAACGAAACCCTCCTGATACTGGATCAGCACAATAGGTCCACAGAAGTGACCGGCAGTTCATGTTCAGTGCTGAAGGATTTCAGAGCCCCGTGTGTCCTCCGAGTGCTGATCTGTGAGGACGCTGGCTACTTACCTTACCAACCCAAAAGTTGTTTTGACTGATGTTTTTGTTTTGAAAAAGTGTTTTGGGGAAGGGAAAAAGAGGGAAGACAGAAGTGGGATTTTGTGTTTATTCTGAAATGTAGATAAAATCTTGTTGAAATACTGCAACGAAAACATTACTGTTGTGCCAGGTCCCTGGGTCAAGCTATCCCTCTTCTCTCATTCAGAAAAGCACAGAAGAGGGGGACTTATTTGACAGCGGATTTTGCATTGCATGTGTTTTTTCTGAAAGGATCTTTCCGTAGGACAAGTAAATTACACACTGCAAAAACAAAGAGGCCCACACTCTGATCAAGTCTCACAACACAAGTAGGGCTGATTTGTTTAAAACTCTCTTTTCCCTCCACAACTTTTAAAGAAAGTGCCCAAAACAGCTCAGGTAAACAGGAATTTCTTTGGTTTATATGCAGTTTTATCTTCTTGGCCTGTGTCTGGAGGGGCTAGGCAGTCTTCCAGCACCTCTGTCAAGAGATAGGTTCTTGAGGAAGATTATTATTTCTGCAAAAATCACCCTGTGAGACAAGCAGTCAAGCAACAGGGCTGGTGATCAGGAATTCTGAGCAAAGAAATTGATGTTGCTCCAAGGTGGTAATGTCTATATCTATATAGATATATGTATATATAAATACAGATATAAAAGAAGCCACAAGAGAATAATGTGGATGTAGGAAGCCCTGTTTACATCAGGAAAACTGAGGCAGCAACAGACCAAGTGTGTGACTCTGTCATGTCTACGTGTGGCAGAACCAGAACTTCAGAGCAGAGGAGAAGTCTTGGGGATCATAAATCCAGAGCTCATTGGAGGACTGGAAGGTGTCTTCTCTCTTGTAGTCAGAAACAGGGGCAGACCAACTGGCCCAGCAGAACCAACTTTTCCACTTCTCTCCTTTCCTCCAAGCTCTTCTGTGAGGATTGTCTGCCTTGTTACACTGTCTTACTTGCCTGGGACCTTCCCATCTCCTCAGTTACTCCCTTTGGCAACAACTGGAGCATTTAACCTTCCCTCACCTGCCAGTGGCCATCATAGCCCTCCTGATGGTTAATTAAGATTGCAATACACCTTCTAAAATGACACAAGAGTTAGAGATACAGAGAAGAGAGATGGCTGGATGTGATGAACTCACTTGCTGCAATGACATCCCTTTAATAGGGAAGGCCAAATAACCCAAGAGGAGGGGGGAGAACGTGTTGCATAACTTATTTTTCATAGGCTATGTAGGCTGTGCAATGCTAAAATAGTGTATAAGTGTGTAAGGACTGTCAAAAAGAAAGTAAAAATAAGTAATCAAAAAAAGCAATGAAAAAATTAATGCTAATGAGGTTTTATATTTCTCCTTAATGTTGCTTGTTTTTCTAGCCTGAACTGGTAACAGGTCTGTGGTGAGGCTGTATCTGAACTACGTCACTGATTAGTATAAGCAAATTGAAAGTACAGAAGTAGTCTTGCGAAGTGATGAAGGTCCTGTAAGAGGTAGGTTGGAAACTGAGTTGTGTCACTGAGCAGTAGAAATCAAAATAGGAGCTATACCCCCTGTGAAAATGTCTAGCTGTGTGTCTGGACTGGCCTTTTATGCTGAAGCTTCATTTTTCTCAATGGCTGTGTGTTCAGTGGAGATTTAAATCAGAAGGGCCAAGGTCCTTGGCCCCAGACTAAGGTACCAGTCCAAGGATGTGCAGTGGGAAGGGTCCTTCTGGCTTCCCTTGTTGGGGTCTCCTTGGTGATAGAAAACTCAAGACGAGGTGCTAGAGGGAGCAGATGGCTGTAGGGCTGGGAGGAAGAAGGGTGGCTGTTCTGAGTGTGAGCAGTGACCAAATGGTGAAATTGGGGAGGAAGGAAGATGCCTCCGTGGGACTGTAGCTTCAGCCCATACCTGTTATTCCCAGGGGCTGTTCGAACTGTAGCAGGTGGGCCTGGTGGCAGGGAAATTTCCTTTTGTCACTGGCCCAGGTAGGAGCCATGTCCTTTGGCTGAGTGGCCTGAGAGGAATGAGAGCCTGCTAGCCAGATTGTGCAAGAGTCTTTCTTTCCTCTTCTATCTTGAGCTAAGGGAGAGGGCTGCAGGAAGACTGGGTTGGAGTAGTGCCCCCTAAAGCTACAAATGAAACTGGGTGACCAAAGGGACTTTGAAAGAGATGAGGACTCATTCTAGTGGTTGGGCTTCAGAAAGGTGTGTAGAGAACCACAAGGCTGTATGTGTGGTGGGACTACAGCCATGGGACCCGGCTGACTTAGGAGGCTGGGCACAGCCCAGCAGTGAGAACTGCTCCTGCAGGACAGGCCTGAGGGAGGGTGGGGAGAAGTCACACCAGTCATAGCCTCTGTTTGGAGGGGGCTGCGTTATGCCAGGTCCCTGAACATCTGAGTCCCAGCACAGAGCCCGCAAGAAATGCTCTGGTCAGCTTCAGGGACCGAGGAAGGGCTGGTAGCTGGCAGGGCAAGTAAGAGTGAGTATTGCAAGGGCATCATCTTCCCTTTCCCTCTAGCGCCAGCACAGAAGGGTGTGCTTCTGGTCCCAGGGTAGTGGTGAGGGCTGTAACGGGGTCTTTTGAGAGAGCAAATCACTGAAGCTGCCCAAGAGGAAAAGATGAGTTGCCCAATTGTGCACAAGAGTGAGATGTCTCCAGGAGAGGTTGTTGGATGGTGTTTGGCAATAGCAGGGCTGCCAGCTGAGCAGTTCCTCCCAGTGCCCCATTTCTCATCAGGGTTTAGGAGGAGCAGGGAGCAAAGACAATCTGCCATGTGAACTGGGGTGCTCAGAACAGCTCTCTCCTTAGGCAGAGGCAGGAAGAGGACCAGAGATGTTGCAGCTGTGGAACAACTTTCTGCTCTTGCCAGGTCAGTCCTAGGTCTTCTTTGCATGATCTGCCCCAGTCTGGCTGGACTGAATCTCTCTGGTTTGCTCTGTGACCCAGATTCTTGGTGACTTCTGGTTTTGCATGTACAACAGTGGAAATGGGTGACCTAGTATCCATGTGGCTTCACTGAGAGACTCCCCCACCAAGAACTGGTGCCTAAATACCCAGGAACTGGGTCTAACTTCTACGTAGACTCCTCTCTGCTGGGTTTTGTCCCCTTTCAGGGATCTTCCTCTTCCCTTCAGCCAATCCTTGCTGTTCGAGTAGTCAGTGCAAAGTATTCTCCACTTTGAAAGGAAGAGGAGAAAATGTTCTGGCAAAGCTCCCCTGCTTTGGAGATCCAGAACAGCTGCCCCTTCCGGAGCCTAGAAGTAACGGCAGCTTGTGAATTGAGGGGCTTAGGCCCCAGCCAGAGCCTCCTTGTGGGGAAAAAACACATGGAGGTGTTGATCTGGGTGGGAACCAAATGTGCCTGTCTAGCGGCAACCAGTATTTGGGCTTGCGAGGGAGCAACTGTTGAAAGTATCTCAAGACTGGCAGAAAGAGCTTGAACCGGGTTGGCTGAGGTCTCTCTCCAAGACAAGCATGCTTTTCTGGATGTGTGGAGAAAGAATTGGGGCCCATGAAAGGTCACTGCCATCTCTTGACCTATCACATGCTGGCAGGGTGCAGGAGCCAGAAGCGTTTGTTGCATTTTTCCAGAAATGTTGCTGTAAGAGGTGTTTGGAGATGGAGGCAGTGGATGGGGGACTGGAGAGTCACGCTGAAAATGCTTGCCTGGGGGGATGGCAGGGTCCAGGTTGAGTGTAAAAAAGCATGAGAAGAAGCTTCCCTGGTGCTCAGAGGGCTGCTCTGTAATGGATCTTTTGCTTTGATGGCAGTAGTTGTTGTGCCTGCTCACCCGCGTATTGCACTTCTCTGATGCATTACACAAGATGCATTTGGGCCCTTGTCCACCTTGGCCTCTCGTCCCTCTTACCTGTGAGCCCTGAGTACCTTGAGTGCTTAGTTTTGGGCAGACTTGTGCTTTTGACATTGCTTCAAAAGGCATTCAGGTGAAGGGAAGGGTAGGAGGGCTGCCCCAGAAAAAGGGTCTTCAGCTCGTCAGAGCCAGGCTGTGCAAAACTTGCTTGCAGCACTGAGGCTGGCTCCACCTGCCAGGTTGACTAGAGGTGGACCGTGAGTACTAACAAGCAAAGCTGGGTGAGGAATGCACAGGGACAGGCATGGACACTGCCTCTGCCTGGGCAGGGTGCATTTTGCTGCTGTGCTAGAGCTGGTGTCTTGCCTGTCTTCTCCCAGTTTGTGCCTCTGCTTTGGGAGGTAGAGTTGTGATGCATCTGGGTTCAACACATGGCTGCCAAGAAGAATCTGTTAGAAGTGTTTGAGGGCTGGCAGAAATCGCTTACCCTAAATTGGCTGATGTTCCTTTCCAAGACAAGCAGGTGATGCAAATTCTCAGGAGGAAAAGAGCTGTCTGTTAGTAGAGGCTGAGCAACTCAGTGTGGAGGTTGAGGCAGAGCAGATAAAGTTTCTTGAGCAGATCATTTCATTTGCTAAATGAGATCTTTCTGGAGAAAGCATGATTGGAAAAGGATGGGCAAGCTGCATCTTCTGGTAAAAATTTGTAAATATTTCTGATTATGGATCCTCAACAGAAATTGGGATTTCCCTGCTAAATTCTAAGCACATAACTTTCAAAGTTTTTATTTATGTAGAAAATACAAGAATAGTAAGTATAAAATTACTGTATTTTTTTCTGTGTTGTTATGTCCGCAATACTAAATTGCACTTTTTTCCAAACTCTTATTTCATCTGGTGGACAGCTTCTGAGTCTTTGCATGACCTCCTTCTAGGTAACTATGAGAACTCTTTAAGAATTCCTTTTCTTTACATTTCCTATCTCAAGAGCATGAGATTGTGGATAGGACTCCAGTTTCCCAGGTAGAGTCACTGTGGAGTCGGTCATGTCCCACCACACCCAGAAATGCATGCAAGGGTATTCCTCCCATTTCCCAAAAAGCAATGGAGGAGCCCTTTAGAGTCTAGAACATAAGTCTCTTGTTTACAAGATTACAAATGCACTGAGGATTTGGAACAGCTTTCCTTCCATCCTGGTTGAAGACTCCCAATTCCAACAGTATGTGCCTGGAGGGCAGCTGTGACTTCATTCAGGTGCTGGGAGCTAAGGCATGTTTCACCTGTGCGTGATACCTGATACCTGCCTTGGTCCCAAGACCTGTCCCTGCTTTTGCAGCCAGCATGGACTGTACCTCAGCTCTACAGAGAAATGCTGGATAAGGACATCTGCCAGGGCCTCCACAGGGAGACAGTGAGAAAGGGAGAACAAGGGCAGGCAATCTAATCTCCATTAGATGCAAATACGAGTTTGACTTTCATAGTCTGAAGTCAGTAATTTCTGCCTCTCACTGTGAAACACATGCACAAAGGAAGACTTTAAAACTATCCTAGCCAGGCAAGTAAATAACTTATGTTTTCTTCTACAGAATTTCTTGGAGAGCTATCATGGTAGAATCCAATTTTTAAGAATAATGTCAATTCCCTTCTTACATGTCAATCTGTATCTTTAGGAACTTAAAACTCAGCTTATATATGTAAAACCAGTTGTTCTCAGGTGTCAGATCTCTAACCCTTTAAACTGAAATTTTGCTCTAGGCCTTTCACCCTTGTAGTGCTGAACTATCAAACTGTTTATGCAACTTCACATTTATAAAACACAGAAGAGAGTTTTAAAGAAAACTCAGTCACATTTGGTCCGTACCTCAAGTTCATTTTCCATCACTTGTATTTTCTGAACTTGTGGCGAGTTATCCCATTTCACTTCTTGTTTATCTGTATTGTGTATTTTAAGAGCAAACATTGATGCTGAGTTCTTTGTGGCTGAAAATTCCATAAAACGTTAAAGACAGCTTCTCCGTTTACTTACTAAGGATAAACACGGTTTAATCATGATGTGAAGCTGGAAAGGTGTTTGCAACCTTCCAGTTAGGTGAGGGGAAACAGTAACATGCAGTTAGCCCTTCACCTAGTGGGAAAAATGGCAATTGCTGTCACTGGGTTAGTGAAGGCTCTGGCTCAATCAGTGCTGGCACCTGTGACAGGACACATTTATGGGACTCTCTCCAAGTGGGACAGAACCCTCCTTCAGCTGCGTGGAGTCATGTTGTTCACCACAGGTTTATTTTTGAAGCTAAAGAAGCTTCAAAAGCTTTGGAAGCATTTAGTTCTGATTTTGCAGAATCGCTGTAAAGGATCCCTCTCTAGCTTCTCAGAAGTCGTTTCTGGTTGAAACAGGCAGTGATGTCCTACCAAGCAGTAGTGGATGTGTCCTGTCAAGGCTATACAGAGCTATGTTTAACCTGAGGTAACAATGTAAGGCAATGAATGCTCTAAATTAGGATTCTTAAAAAATGTTTTTTCCTACAAAAAAAGAGCATGCATGCATCATAGCATACTCCGAAAAGGAGAGCCATAGGCAGGGGAGAGTGTGACTGCACTATGAAAGAAATACAGTAAGAAGAGTTAAGAAAGAAGAAAACCAGCAGGCCCTGGGCTTACTGTTGAGCTATTTTTCCAAGCAGGAAGAAAGCTTTCATATTTTTCCTTTGAGGAGAGAGAGAGAGGGGGAGGAAGGGAGACTCCTGAGCCAGTACCACTTTCAGTAACTACAGGCACACTTACATGAAAAATTACTTTCAAAAGTGACCTATCTTGTAGAGGTTATCAAACTGCATGATCCAAATGCTCCATTCTGCCTTAACACGTAGAATGAAAATTGGTTTAGTTTTCTCAAATAAGTACAACTAGTTTACTCTTCCACTTTAGTCAGCTTTGCATCAGTGCATGAATTCTTGCCTAAAGAAGAATTATGTCAAAACTGGATGTAAATTCAAATGACAATTTCATACAGAGAAGAGAGGTAACAACCAGGTGACTGTAAATGCCATCTACTTAAATTCTATTGTAATTCACTGTAATAAAAGGCTTAGAAATAGGCATGGCTTAAAAATAGGCATATTTTTTTTTCCTCTGTCAAAACCCCCCTGATTCTATTGCAAATATTCATTTCTGTAAAGAAATATTTGAAAATGAAAATCAAGTGCTAGTGACTGAATGTCAGTTTAAGTTTGATGACATCCGGAAACCATGCTAACCATCCCCTTATGAAAGTTTATTCTGAAACTTCAAGGTGACAGTTTGCAGCACATGGAGAAACAAAGCGAGCAAATTCAATTAGACATTGCAAACAGTGCATGGGATGCTGAAATGATTTTTTTGAATTGTCTTCATATTTAATGCAGTAATACTTCCACACATGATTTGTCTAACCGCTACTGTAGGATACTCCCTATTCCACTAACTATATCCAGCCTACAAAAAGTAGGTACTGTGAAGACATACAGGGCTTTATTTTCTGTAAAACAAAGGTAAGAACTAGTTCTGCTTTTTGGTAAGATCTTCCTGCATGCAGCAGAGGGGGCTATTGACATCTGTGATGCCACAGACATGATTTCTAGGCAATAGCAGTGCACAGAACCTAAAACGGTATCTAACCAGCCTAATGGTCCCAATTTTAATTTTTCTCAGGAGAAAGCTGCTAGGCTTCACTTGTAGCCTAGTCCTGCTTGTCATGCTGAACAGTGGTTTTGTGGAGCCTGTCTTCTCCCCTAGATGGTGACTCAATGTACCAACAACTTTGGCTATCCCTGTTTCAACCATTTCTGAATTGAAGCAAGTCCCATGGGTCGTGCTTACATCATGCAACACACAAATGCTCAGGAGCTCCAAGACAGCCTAGAACAAGCTTGAGCAGGTGTGCTGCAGCTTCTGTGGTTTGGGACACTGAGCCCAGCTCCATTAGCCCAGACAGAAATGTGCTGGCCTCTCTCTGTGGCTAACATAATTGGTGCTAGCAGAGTACCCACACCCAGCAGACAGTATCATTTACTTGAACAACACTACACAAGCAGTACTACTTGACCTTAAAAAATACCAATATCCAGCATCTGTACATTAGGGATATTGCCTGAGTCACCAATGAGGTTTTGGGGCAAAACAGACAATATTAATGAAATAGAGTACAAATATAAATGCTACTTGGTGGCTAAAACAGGAAGCCACAAACTCCTCTAAAGAAATGAGGGGGGAATACCTGATCCTCTCCAGTACAGCAGTTAGCAAAAGTCACTATGCAAATGTAAGGTCTTAATGGAATTAAGACGATTTTAAAAAAATGCACAACACAACTCAGGAAAACGTGCAATATATTTCACAAAACTCCATCAAAAAAATTGAATTACATAAAAGAAATCCATTTTTTTAAAGTTTTTGTTTTTACAGACACTTAAGGACATCAGGTGAAAAAATACATTTTATGGACAAAAAATATTTGTTTTTCCACTAATCTTAATAAATAAGACAGTTAAAATAATAATCACAATTAATCTGAACAATGATGAGCACAGATGACAGTTCAGACGCAGCTGACTTGGAAAAAGTAATACAGCTTAGAACTAGCTCTTGGTCAGCTTGGGTTCTAGTGCTAGCTGCTGAATTAAGTGTTTTCCGCTTCCAACCATAGCTAGTATGCAATTTAAATGAATCCACTGCATTAGAGAGCGATAGGTAGAGAAAGGTCACACAGAAGATGAACTGCTTGAGTAATCTAAGTGCACATCCAGAGTGCCATACACCAAACGTAGCAAATTGAGAACCTTTTCTTGAATGACATCAACCTGTTCTGAAGGGCAGTAGTCATCCAAACTTGATCTGTAACAAGGATTTGAAGAAAGGATAAGGGAGTACAGACATCATCACATTTTACAGTCTTATAATGCTTTGTATCTAGTATCTTGAAGTAACTTTGTATCTTTGTATCTTGCAGTAACTTTCAAGCTGCAGCAAGTTCTACCTCTCAGTGCCTCTTCAAGGCAGGCTGCTGTGTTTGTGCTCACTACTAAAAATGGTAAGAATTTGCCTGAAGTCTGCAGCAAATCACAAATGTGATCTCTTCATTCCTTGAGTTCTGCTCGCTTCCTGACTCTGACATAAGCATGTTGTCAGTCAAAATTCAAGCAAATCCTTTAACTAAAGCGTTGGTGGGAAGTTAGATTGAGAAATTCAATTACTACTAGTAAAATAGGTAGAGAAAACTTGAAAAAACTTTTGTGATCCCTGGGATATCAAATTTTTACAGTATCTATTAATGAATTGCAAACAGATATTGTTAAAAAAAATAGCTGACTTCTTGGATTTCACATTTGTTAAGACCTACATAAGTTATTCAGTATTTCCTCTGCAACAGTGGCTGATATCCCTGCAGTAGGTGCAAGGAACATGTCTTTATTTTAGGTATTAGCCACACTGTTTCTTTCTGCCAATCTCATGTAAGATGCTGCTACTGCTGCCTGCACTTTAAGGGCACACTCAGTATTACAGTAATTTGTCAACACATACACTGTAGTCTTGGAAGTACATCTCTCCCCTGGTTTCAGACTCCATCCTGTTCTCCCAAATAACTCCCTTACAGTGTTGAGAACATAAATCTTTCCCATGTAAAGCTTTATTTTCTAGAATACCAAACCCATTTAGCTTATCATATGAAAACCCCTCCCCCTTTCACCAGTCATCTCACTGAAAAGAGAAATCCTATCCGTAGCGCAATGAATCCTAGACGGAGTACGGACGGAGTAATTTCAGCCCATGCAGGCTTGCCCAAGCCAGCTTTGCTCCAACTAGCTCAAGTAATAAAGACAGTAAAGTTGTGTCAGTATGAACTTAAGCGACGGCTACCAACTGAAATACATACAAAGTCTCGTCACAGGCTTTACACTGCCTGGGCTGAAGCTCTAAGTCATCATGATTTCACTGCTGTCAAAATCTGTGCTAGCTACTCTAACGCCAATAAAGTTAGCTATCACTGCTGAAACAGAACCTTCCCTTAGCTGTGTAGCTACTGCCACTGCATTATGATCAATATTTTCAAATGTCAATTTTCAACACACTTCATGATAGAATTTAAGATGTCAATCAATGTCATATTCATTGAATCATCTAGCTTTATAAGCACAGTCTGAGTGTTTTAAAATAAAAACATCCACATACTCTTACCGAGCAACTGTTACAAGGGTTGGTTTAGGCATATTTTTTAGCAGAACTTTAATGGATTCTATGAGGCTTTCTATGTCCTCTTCAGTGCTAACGTGGTGGGGAAGCTCCATATAATCACAGGTCAGACCAGCCTGATGGACCTATGTGTAAATTAAACACAGATTTTAATCTCACTTGACTAGTTACTGACACAACTTATCTGTGCAACACAAGTCCCTAAATTACTTTCCCTAGCCCAGTAAATATTTTATATAGCTTCAAAAAGTTGGAGGTTTTTGAAGAATTTTTTATGTTGTATATATTGTTTCAGTATCTCCATTAAAATATACCTCTTCTATTGATTCAGAATCTGCTGCAGTCCTTGAAGATGGTATGTTTGATCTTTTAGAAACAGGTACCTTAACTCTATAAACCATAGCAACAAACCCTGGTTACATGAGGCCTTACTTTACAGGAAGCAGCTTGAGATGTGACAGTCTTGAAAGATCATTATTATTAATGTTGCCTAAATACAGACAAGCAAAGCAGAATTTTAGAAGCTTAAAAGATTGGCCTAAGTAATAGGAGATAAATAATAAACCAAAGTAAAACCACCAAACCTCCACAAAGTCCTGAATCAAGAAGCAAGTCTAAGAAGCACAGTCCTTTCCCCCAATGTTGAGGCTATGCTTTTAAAACCTGTGCTCCTCTTCTGAGTGACCTACCATTTCATAGTCTGGGCTCTCCATCCTGGTTTTCAAACTGTGAACAAGTTGAACAAGTGGCTTCATTCTGCAGTTAAAACCAAAACTTGTTATGTAAACAGTTGCAAGCACTCATTTTTAACCCTCAGTTCCCAAAAGCAAAGGCAGAAGTTACTGAAAACACCAATCAGCATCATGGCCTAAAACTTGAAAACAAAACTTGTGCCTTGGTACCATCTTGCATCTGAGAAAAAGGGAAAGTATCAGTGCCGTTGTGCTGCTTCACTAGGTCTTTCTCAGAGTGCCCTACACTGATACCTGTCTCTGTCAAGCCCTCCTTGCAGGCAGCCCTGAAGACAAACTCAAAGCTGTATCAACTAGACAGGAAATACCTTCTGCCAGACCTGTGTAGCAATGATCATAATTGCTGCATTTGATGGGGAAAATGAGTGATTTTCCTATCATAGGAAAACTTGGATGTTTGCTCAGTTTCTTTTTCGATGAAAACATTTAGTTTATAAGTATAGCAGATGTGGCTGAGATGTGTTGTGGACATCATCACTCAGGTACAACCTTTATGTTTTAAACAATTGCTGTTTTCACAGGTTTTCAGGAGCCACTCCTCACGAGGTCAGGCAGGAACAGTGAAGAGTAGCACAGAAGCATTTATCCCATCTTGTCCTTTTCCATATCCTCCATAGTTTGATGTTAAAATTTCAGAGTTCTACCCTACATAGATCACTAAATCTTGAGTCACCAAACCTGCCTCTGGCCACACACAACAGAACTTGCATGATGCTGCGCAAGGCTCACCTCAGAAAGTCTACTATGACAATGATGACAGTGGACTTGCTTTTTTTTTTTTTTTTCTTTTTTTTTTTTTCTTTTTGTTGCTTTGCCTGCCTCATTCTCCTTTAGAATTACAGGAAAAATGGTAGCCTTGCGAAGATCCTATCCAGCATCCCTCCTTTTCTGTTAGCACAGTGCTGGGCTAATCAGTTCGTAAACTATTGTTTGCACTGTAAAGCTAAGGAAAATAGACCAAATTCAGAAATTCTTAGGTGTAAAATTAAGGCATGTCTCACATAGACTAAATGATATAGCAAGCACTTCTGGCCTTAAGAAAAAAAATTATGACAAAACAGTATGTTAATACACATGTCCACAAGTTACATTTTTTCTACTGAAAACTGAAATATACAGGTGATAAGTATTACATATTTTTCAGGAAACCGATTCAAAAAAAAAAATCACATTGACTGAGCCTACTAGCCCAGAGTACACAATAGTTTTTCCCTCGGTGTTCTTCTGATGGCAGACTTTTTTTTTTTTTCCAGAGCTATGTCCCTGTTTGCACTGCTGACCCTGACAAGACAATGCAGCAGGGTAAGTCTGGATGTCTCTTGCAGCATTGCTTCTCTGCTAGGCCAGGGATGACAGCCTTGTATACTGGCCTCTAGAAAGGCTCCCCAAAAGGGAAAGAAACCTTACTGGCACTGGTAACTTGTTTCTGTTTTGCAGTAGAAAGCAGAATCTTGGATAGAAAAGGAAATGGCAGAATCAAGAACTACCTACATTGGTAAGGAGAAGGTAAAGGTGTCTTTCAGAAGAGGAGGGTTTTATGCCATTTAGAGAGCTCCTACCCAGGATATGAAGCCCATTTCTGTAGCGTCTCTTCATCATCACTGTCACACAAGTCTGCAAATGCTGCTTCCAGATCTTCTAGCTGATGAACACGGTTTTCAACACAATCCAACAAGTCTTCCTTTAAACAGATATATGTTACAAAAGCAAATAAATAAAATAAAAATGTTTTTTGGGGTTTTTTTTTAAGCTCAGTTTAGTCTATAGGTCAAATCCTGAAATGCTTGATGTGACAAAGGTGAGGAAACAGACACAACTGTTCACTGTTACGGAGTATATTTTCAAAAGGATCGGCATGAATGCCTGCAGAAGTTGTTACCTTCAGAATAAATGACCTCTCTTTGGTCTGTCTTTCCTACCAGAGTTGCCACATCTACATTCCAATCGGATACACTGGGGAAAGCTAAGAAACTGTATCTGATTAATCCTTGGATTTGTTTGTAAGCCTTGAAATGCTGCAGAATTTGTTAAATTTGATATGAATACACAGGGACTCAGATAAATGTGAGCTTTACATTGTTATACATATAAAAAAAGGAAAATGTCAGGATTTTTTAGATTAAAAATTAATGGATATTACCAAATCAAATGCATTTATAAAAATATCTCACAATCAGCTATTTGGTGTTTCAAGGCCCTGATCCTGCAAAGGTTTACGCACTTTCTTAAGAAGTCTGGCAAACATAACGGAGCAATCTATTGGAGTAAGTGAGGCTATTTACATGCATATAGCTGTGCACACAAATATTTGCAGAAGTAGGTCCTATATAACGCCTCAAATGAAAAGCAATGCTTGGCATAACTGGTATAAAAGATACTCAGTGCAGTGGTGTGTGAAGGAAAATTATTCAAAAGTACATTGGAATGGATGGATAACAATTAGGAACGGAGCAACTCCCTCTCCTGAGTCTGCTGAGTTTATCATACGCCAGATGCTGCTTCTTTTGGCTAGTAACATCAGCTTAGGGCTAATCTTTGAGAGGAGCTGAGGGTATCAACCTATCATGGGCTATGAATCGGACACTTTTCAAAGCAGCACCAGTAACTAACATTAAAAATGCAAGTCTAATCACCCTCTAAACTACTTTAAAAAAACAAACAAACAAAAAATCTATCTTGCTGTGTAGCATGGTAGAAATGTACATCTAAGGGTACCCTAGAACTATTGATCAGTCCAGAATCCCTTTAAGATATTAGATATACAGAAGAAGATTTTATGCATCTTTGGAAAACATGAAGTCCACTAGCTTTCTACCTTCAGCTCCTGTATGTTGTGTTTCACTACAAAACCATCCATGATTTTGTTCTTGCCTTGTTCAGTTCTATATCTACTCATCACTCACTTTGTACTAACCATTTTGCCTGCCCTGAAATCACATTGGGACATTAATCACAAGACTTTATACCTTCCACATTTAACTAACTTCTAAATACGTACCCTGGCATCTTGCTGACCGAGAAACATGAAAACCAATTTGACATAAGCTTCCACATATTTCCATTTCTTTATACATATGAATTAGTATTTATTAATTTGTGATATTACCGTATGTTGAATCTGCCTGTAATTGTCTTCAGATGAAATTAAAGATAAAGCAAAGATAAAAGCAAAGATAAAATCCTGTTTGGTGTAATGACCATTACTATGATTGTCTCCAAGGTATGGACTGAGGTTGAATGACTGCATTTTGGCAGCAGCACTAGGCTTAAATTTCCATGGCTCAGAAGCACACGGCACATACAAAGAAAAGTCCATTACAGTGGTACAACACTTGCCAGTCTACATCTAAACAAACAGGTAGAATACCAATTAGGCATTTAGCACAGCTCTGTCTCTCAAAAAAGAGCAACTGAGGAGGGAGAGGGGCACTGAAAGAATACCCTGTTGAGCCATGAAAAGGAAGAGATTACAGATAAATTACTATATTTTCATCTCTTTCTTGTCAATTACCACTTGTTTACACAAATTAAATTTCACACTCATGTTAAATATCTATGCAGTTCATACATCTAACCAAAGTGTTTATCAAGAAAGAATTCCTAAGGTGCTGCTGATTAGCATTCAGCATGCTGCATGGCTTAATTTCAGACCACTTCATTAAGCACCTTTCATAGGGTCCTTTCTTGACATAACTCACTTCTATTGAGTAAATAAAAAGAATAAATCCTTCATATATCCCACAAGAAAATACTGTACCTCTGTTGCATTTGTATGAGGCTTCTTAAAACTGTACAACTCCTGCAAGAGCTCATATTCTGTCTTTGAGAAAGGAAAAAAAAAATTAGTCTCTTCAAGTGAAAAAAGCAATCTTCAGCGCTCTCCATCTTCAAGAAAAGAACTGTTTTACCAAGATAGTTCATCTATTCCCACATTGCAGACAAGTCTGTAAATGCGGGTGACAAAGGAAATGTGAGGCTTGAGGAAGCAATACTTCATGGCCTCAGCCAAACACTTGGCAACTGCTAAATGTTAAACCTGACTTCAGTAACACAGCTTTAGCAGTGAAGTATCTAAGGGCTTTGCTATTGAGATCAGTTGGACACTTGAAACATGCATTTTGCTGCACTGAAGTTCCAAGGAGTTGCTTTAAAAAAAAAAAGGGGCGGGGGGCAGATTCCAGGGGCAAGCATAAAGAACAGGAGAGCATGATTTTAAAGGAAAACAGAGTAGGCAAAACTTTAAGCTGGATAGCCAAAAAGACCACACAGAATCTACTATGGGAGATTGTTAGCCTCTTCTCCTTGATAATATTCAGGTTTAATTGACCAAGGATAAACCGATCTCATTCTTTACTAAATAGCATTAAAAAGGTGAACACTTGTGAATTTTTCAGTACAGGGAGAAAGACAGGGTAGACTAAGAGACTAGTGAATTTTACAGAAATATAAAGCATCTTTAGGGCAATGTTTTGGATTTTGGGGCTTGATGATGGGAATACAATACTCTTCTGAGCTGGTAAGCTATATTTACTTTTTACATTTTCCTTGGATTCCTGTGTTCCAAGTGTTACCTTGGACAACACTTCCTGGTCGAATTATCCCATGTTACAATAGTGGGTTCGTAGTTTAGAAATATTAACTGCAACTGAGACTTATATCAAAAAAGGCACACTGGGGCTTTGTACAAGACCACTTCTGAAAGTGTTTCCTAGAACTGAGGGTCTTACTCAAAATGTATTTTAAGCCCTAACCAGGGTACTAGATTTTATTCTCCTAAGGCGAGCCACCCAAGGTGCTTCCCCTTTGTCTCATACTTCACTTTGTGGTACAAAGCAACTGTCTTGGCAGATGTCTAATGTTATTGTGATCATAAATACTGAATGTCATCAGCCAATACAGGCCAGAAACACTATATTCACTTCAATACAGTGGACAAGAAAGCAGTACTCTAGGTGAAACTGAAAAATGTCAGATGTTCTCCAGCACAGGCTGAAGCCAAAACAATGTTCCTCAGAATTACAAAAACATAAGAAAGATCTTATTGCTAGAAACAGTCAGGATATCGGAGAAGAACTTGTAAACCTGAATGTTACACCCAATTCTCAGGGCAGATTAACATCAGAGACAACAAGCACTTGTTCATCATTCCACACAGTCCAAACATAGTGGAACTGGGACTCCCAGCATCTCAGAGAGAGAAGTTACCACTGTTTGGATATCCAGCAACACCACGCCTTCTTGAGAGGCAAGGTCTTATGATACCATTATGGCATTCCAATAGCATGTAACAGTGGTGAGGCAGGGGGAAGACAGAAAATCAGCCACTCATCCTTGATAACCCATGCTGTAAGTACTTGGGACATCACCATTGAAAACCTACCTTGAAAAAAGACAGCTTAGCTTTTGCATCCCAAGCAACCAGCAGAACCTTGCCATGCAACTCTGACCTTGAACACACACCCAACACCTATTTCAAACTTAAGGTCCACCCCTATAACCTTGCTGTAATTCTCCGGTGTGTACACTCTCTTCAGAGAGTCTCTCTTCCAAATATTTGCAATGATTCATTAACCATGATCAGCTGATTTGCTAGATTTAGCTTAGATAAGAGTTTCTTCACAGACATCATTGTCCTTCTAGCATTTATTCTGTCAGAAATGGTAAGTGGATTGTGCATATTCATGCTTACCTGTGTGTACATTTCTTTGAATGGATTTTTAACTGAAAAAAAATCTAAGTCAATGTCTAAAATGTATGCATCCCCTTTCTGTAGTACTTGACAAATATCTTTAACAACCTTCCTTATTGGGCATTCACTGTCTCTGAGAGAGCTTGAAGCTGAGCACTCTGACAAGGTTTCTGCTCTGTTTTGTGTGCTTGCATTTTGTATTCCCTCGTTCTTCACACTTAAGGAGCTGTGATCAAGGTCACCAGGAACCACTGATGAAGAGGCAGAAATAGTGCTTGCTGTGTCATCTGTATTTAGTTTCATTCTCTTAGCAGATGTTGCTTTGCCATTTTCTTCCTGACTGTTCAATGCTTCAGCAGGATTAATGAGGATGACATGCAAATTTAAAGGCTTCTGGTTTTCTAGCTGATCACCAGGGACGTAAAGACCATCACTTAGAAAGTAATGATCTGTACCTGTAACCCTACAATTGAGAGTAACTCAAAGTTAATATACATCTTTGTAAAGAGCTTAGAAACAAGCATGTACAATTACAGCATCCTGAGGAAAAAAAAATAATAGATGTCTGATGGGTAACAAAAGGAACAGAACTGTGTACACTAGATTATTTATTTTAATCTTCAGGTGTTTGAATTTACACTGCATTTTTTCTACCTCTTCTTATTGCTGAATCAATATATTAAAATAAATTTTACACTTTTTATGATAGCTGTACAAGGTTTCCAATGGATAAGAGAAGACTTTACATTAAAATACAATCCAATGGCAAATTCATCTTTCAGGAGCATGCAGAGACAACATAAACAACAAGATATCGTCAACATTATGGCATATAAGACTGTAAAGCCATGGACATTTTACATCTTGTATTACCTTCTTTTTTTAGGAAAATGCTTATAGCTGTGTTTGAGAAGTGCCCTGAAACCTGCGTAGATTCAATCAGTAAAAGTAAAATGCTATGAATTAATAGCTAGCACTTTCCTTTAGTACTGACACAGAATTCCCTGTTTTACATGTGGGGAGAGCAGGTAACCCAAGGATGAACAGTTACATATTGATGGAATCCACTGAATTTAAAAAACACCAGAAATCCCAATTGTGTGAAAATTTAAAGAATATTTCAAGCTCTATTTCTGTACATTAAGCCTTAAGTATCACAAATTCAGATTAAAAAAAAAACAACTTTAAGATGAAGCATGAACTTCTGCTCACCTGTGTTAAGGCCTCATCTGATTATAGGGTATCACCATCAAACACAAGGACAGGCAGTTTCATGAGCAGCAGAAATTTGGAGCCTCAGTGTCTTGTGGCTGGATTATCCTGAGCCTGCTAAGGGAGGGCCTGGATCACAGCTTCATCTTGTTGATGGGGCATTCACAGAGCCTCTCCTCAGAGATTCTCTGGTGTTCAGTACAAATGAGTTCATGCCACAGTCCTCCTCCCTCAGTGGGACACTAACTTAGGTATCTATCACCTATCCAGCCACTTGCTGTCAACAAAACTTTTAGGTAGTTCATATTTCTGACTCCTTCATGATTTTTGTAAGCCCAGAACCTGAAGCCACCTTTAAAAGGCAGCTGGAAACACTGATTTCAAAGTTGCTAAGGCAACCACAGGATCTGCGGGAGAGCTATTCAGTCATCAAGCAGTTCCAACTGATGGTTCTTGATTCTGGAGGTGTGTTAAATCTCATAGTTAAATGTTACTATGTATTATCATTTGAGTTTAATCTAAACCACAGATTCAGAACTGTAGGGCTTTTATGTTTTATTCCAGATAGTAAAGCAAAGTATTTCTTCACTGTATTCTGTTTAACTTGCTTCAAAAGATTTGTTCTGATATGCTGGCAAGAGATACGACTTGTAAGGATCCATTCGAGGTGTACAAAATCACAATGCAGTGAATATGGTGAATGGAAAGTGGCCATTCACTAAATTCCACAGAATTAGAATGAGGGGTACTCACTGAAATTAGAATCACAAAAATATTAAGATTGGAAGGGACAGTGAAGGTCTCTAGTCTAACCTTCTGATCAAAGTAGGACTAACTTCAAAGCTAGATTAGACTGCCCATGGCCTTGTCCAGCTGAGCTTTAACTATCTCAAATGATGGAGACTTCACTGCCTGCCTTGGCAGTTCCAGTGTTTAACTAGTAGATTAACTTGAAAAAACAAAACCCACACCAGAAAATCACAATCATAACTGGGACCAAACAAAAGTCCTACCAGAAAAGCCAAGGGCTAAATGGATACAAGTTGAACTACTTTTTCCCATCCACAGAAAAAAAGCCTTATGTACATTAAATGCCCAGCTCTGTCACAATAGAGATGACAAACTTTGTCCTGATTGGCATATTCAAGCTCAGTTTAGAAAAGAAAAATAGCCACCCCTTGCTTTCTCTCTAATCTTTGTTTTGTTATAACTTCACTGAATGGGAGCTATAAAACTGGCTGCTCTGCTGAATCCCTTCTTTCAGTCAGTCACACTCCATTTAACCATGTAAGCTCACCCTGAAGGGCAACATACTGAAAGACCTGCCTGAAAATAGGAATTTGGCTATAGCATCAGAGATCAAAGCAAAGTACGTGATTGTTTTTCCCCGACTTAGCCTAAACATGATGTGACTCTCCTCTCTCATCCCATCCAAAACAGTATAAAAAACGTTTGTATTAGAGAATATAGTTTTCTTAAGAACAATACTGTGAAATAGAGTAGTGTAAAAAGTTATGATGAATTTTGTAACACTTAGTAGTATCCCTTTTTAATTTCCAACCAGTTTTATCCAGGCAACTTCATTCACTTGATTCTATCTTATTTTCAGACTGTAGTATTAGTTAGGTTAGAATCTTGCAATCTATGTTTGAGCGGTAAAGGAAGAAGGAAATCTTGACAATAATTCTGTTTTAACTGATAAAGAAATAATGGATGCATTATTGAGAATGTTTGAAAACAAGGTTTCCTGCATTTTTAAATGTTAACTATCTATTATCATATGATCAAACACATATAATCCTTAATATGTACTAGACGTACAATGCGGGTGAAAAACTGGCTGGACCAACATGTTCAATAGTAACTGTCAACGGTTGGAAGTCCAACTGGCAAGTCTCACTGGATATGAGACGTGTTCTTTAGAGATTGCTATTGCTTGACATCTTCATTAATGCCCTCAACAATATACTCTTGGCAAGTCTGCATGCAGCACTGAACTCAGGAGAGTAGCTAGAAGGCAGAGCCGACCTCCTGAGGGACCTAGACAGGCTGAAGGAATGGCCTGCAGGAACCTTGAGTTTGACTAAAACAAATACAAGGTCCTGCACCTGGGACAGAATAACCCCATGCAGCAGTACAGGGTACAGGCTGGGCACAGACTAGCAACATCCTGGAAAAAAGGACCTGGAAGTCCCTGTAGAAAGCAAGTTGAACACAAGCGAGCATTATGCCCTTGCAGCAATGAAGGCTGGCCACAAAATTTTGTGGTATTTACAAAAATACAGCCAAAAGGTCAGGGGAAAAGATTGCTTCCCTTTATTCAGTGCCAGTGACACCACATTTGGATTACTCTGCCCAGGTTTGGGTCCCCTGGGGACACAAGAGATGTCAACAAACTGGGAAGGGTCCAAAGCAGGGCTGCTAAGATGATTAGAGGGCTGAGCACACCATGAACAAAGGGAAGCTGAGGGAACTGGGTTTTTGTCTTCATAAGGGAAGGCTGATGTCGTCTTTTTGCTGTCCTCTGTTACTCAAATCCTCAGTTAAAAACAGCTTTCTAAGAGCTGATTTAAAATTTGACTAGATGAAATGAAATGTGAACAGGTAGGACTTTAAGGCACAATACTAACTGTATGTATTCACATGAATAGTCACTCACATTAGGCCCTAAAGAACTCACAACTACATATTAAGGTTTTATTGAGAAAAAACAGATTTATCACTATTTTTATCCAAGAATACAAAATTAAGCCCATGAAAAGCTACATAGAGAGCTTTTATATTACTGGCATACGGCAGCAGACAGTTTACCTGATTGTAGTTGTTGATATGTCTTTCCCAATTAAAAAATCATGTTTTCCTTCTGTGATCTGCTGAGCCCAGGGTGGGTGAAGCCATATTACTTGAGAAATATGGCCAGCATAAACTGCAGGCATAATCCAGTTCTCAATACTTAATTCACTGGAATGAATGGAGAAAAATTGGAGGTTACACTGTTAGTTTCCCTGTAAGTAAAACACAGTCAAGAGCACCACAAACATCTTCCATATCTTGAAAGTACACACACAAATCATCTGATATTAGTATACTATGTACAGTTCGAATTATCAAAAAAGTCAAAGAGGGAAAGCTTGATTCATAAGAAGGACCCAAAATGTCTGTAGTAGAATGAAAAAAAAGTTAGGACATAGTCAGCTTCACTCTTAGTAGGCTACTTTGACTATAAACTACATGGATTTGTTGTCCTTTCTCTCTTGATGTATCAGACAGTGGAAAAGTGCAAGCATCACAATCAACACTGTTCTAGATAGCTCTGGACCGGCCTCACAGGAGTATCTTGTCGTGAACTGCTCTAAATAGATTTTAAATATAATCTCAGTAGTGAAAACAAATCGATTAGCACCTACAGAATAAAACCGTCCCTTCTTATCAATATCCTATTTCTGTAGGTGTACAATACAGCTCTCAAAGCTTATTTATCCAGCAAAAGAGTAAGATATTGACTACGGGTAGAATGACACAATTACTTACGTACCAATTACATCATCCTGTCATTGCTTTGAATCACCATAGTAAACTGCAGTAGTCAATAGCTATTTTAAAATGGGAAGAGAAAGACAATAAAGGCCACTCTGTGCCTTGTTACCTACTTAAGAAGTTGGGGAAAAATACTGGTCCTAATGATATTAATGGGAAAATCTTGTTCAACTTCACACATTCAGCATGTCACCATAGATGATGTTATTGCAACCTTGAAGCAGATTTTTCAGAATGAGGACAGAAAGGCTGTTTTGAACCTACAGCTCTCCAGATGAAAAGGATGAGCACTAAGATTGCTGTCCTGTTATCCAGAGGAACAACCTAGCCTAATAACATGATATTCTACTGAACAACTAAAAGTAAATTTGCAAGTCTCAGATCTTCTTGATATGCAACAGAAACGTTTGACCACACTCATAAAGCACAAATATAACTTCTACCCCACAAAAAAACAGTGTTCAGGAAAAGTGAAAAGATGGAAGATACAACCTGCGGTTGCTTTACATCTCTTTTGTTCATGCCTGCTATACAAAAACTTAAATGAATATTGACTGTAAATCAAAGGTAGCAAGAAGTGAACTTTAGGGATTCTGATGCATTACACAGGACTCTACCTAAAAAGAGCTTCTTTATCGAATACAGTGTCTGCTGGCATATTCACTGGAATAAGGAGGTCTGGATGGGAATCAAGATGAACAAAGCTGATGTTACTGGCAGGAAGATGCTTTGAACCAATGGCACGATAAATGAAAGGCAGAACCTACAACAACACAAACAAAAATATTTCAGTTATAACCAGTAAGCTGAAAAATGCAATGATGTTAACAGCAAAAACACCAGCCCCACTCCTCTTTGCTTCTTTTGAATTTGTAGTACGTCTTGGGAGAGTGTCCTCTTCGGAGGACGACACTGAAAACAATACAAAGGGATAAAACTCCAACGGCAAGACAGCTCACGGGGATACAACTCCAACAGCGAGACAGCTGATGACCTACGAATCACTATGAACCCAAGAGTTCCACACACAAAAAGCTGCTGTAGAATCATAGCTTTACTCTCTCTTTTCTTCTTTATAGGAAGTCTTGCTTGTAGCGGCTCTTCTCACTAATAATTTAATACAATGCCCATTTTTTTCCCCCTTTCAAATGACCCACAACCCATGCATGGGTGCTGTGGAGATACAAACTTCTGAAGCCCAACTAAGAAAATGTGAACTGATACAGGGTGAAAACTGACCCTGCTACCATTTAAACTTTAGCTGATCTTTAAACCTATTCCCCTTGAAGAAAAAGCTTATCCCTGCAGGATTTAGTGGTGGCAGTGAAGAGACTACCTTCCCCAGCTGCCCACTTAAATGGTGGGAAAAACAGGAGATGGACCATCTGTCAATTTATAGCATAGCAAACCACTGATGTGCAATAATGTCAAGTAGTGAAACGAGACAACCGAAGGCTGATTTACGATCCTTCTCAAACTGAGCTGCAGTAGATGGAGCTTCTCCTACAGTTACAGGCCAGTAGCTGCCTTAGCTGCCAGAACAAATCTAGCAAGGACTATGAACCAGACTACTACTATACACGGAATGTGAAGACTACGAATGGACTGGGCAATATGTTACATGGGATCTCTATATTTAAATGCAAAATGACCTACTTTTTAAGCATAAAACTGATTAAGATCACAAATTCTGAATGGTGAATGTACGTAATCATAAAACCAGACTGACACGTAGTTGAAATTTGGATTGTATTTTACCAGCCTGGTTATAAATTCTCAGTTTACCCACTATTTATGAAATGATATGTATACTACTGTAATAATAATAAAAATAAGGTTAAAAATAACGAGGATTCTCTGAGCTATGACTTCTAGGTCTTCACAGAAGGCAAATAGTCTGGCCTACCTGAACAACCTACAATATTTGCAGTTTAAATTAGTTTAATCTCATTTAAGTTTTACTGCAAATTCTGAAAACAGAGAGGGATGAGGGAGAAGACAAGAGCCTAGAGTCTCTTACATTGCAAGTTCTACTGCTTTGGATTGAGAACAAAATTCCCTTCCCAGCAGCTGTTGTTATTAATCAAGGTACGGCGCATCTAGTGTCATCTACTCCCAGAGAAACACCAGTGCCAGTAATTCATCTGGCCTATGCATAGTTTCTGGGAAGTTCTTATGCTTTGGGGTAAAAGATTATATGTGTTTTATATATGACAGACCAATGTGTGTACACACACATATATATATACACTGTGCTTTCAATACATTTGGTAGGAATAGTCTTTGTTAACCTAATTTAAAAGAGAAGTATAGAAAGTAAAATAAAGAGGAATTATTAATAGTCATTACCTCAGTATTCCTACCACAGAGACACTCTTAATCCTTGGTTACTGTGGAAAATCAACTACCACAGCATCAAATATTTCAGTGAATCTTGGCAAAAATAGTCATCATTAAACTATCTGCTTACAAGTTCACAACAACCTTTCCCTTAATAAAACGCATTACACTAGTGATTTCGGTTTGCAAAACACCAATGGAGTTAAAGCCTTTCATTTTTTTTCTCCACCAGCTCTTCATGCCCCAGAAATGCTTGCTGAAATCAGTGGGCTTTTGTGCTTTTGGGTGAAGAATTTGCTTACTTTGGAATAAGGCCTCAGCTTGCACTACAATAAATGAATTATTTGAGAAACCAGAAACAGCACTTCAAAACCAACCTCTTCCAAACTGCTTTTTTTAACTAGTTAACTAAAAATAAAAAAGACAAAGCGCTGAATTTGACATTTCTCAGTGTTTCTGAGCTACCGACAGCCAACCCATTTGTTAGAGGGTGCTTATATTTATTTAATAGCTTGCTGATAGCATGTCATACGCTGTATAGGCCCGAGTTTCAGAGTAGTGCACCAATGCCTAGCTAATTCTAGGAGCAGTGTGATGGCACTATTATTTCCCCTTAAATACAGATACTACGAGGGGGGAGGAAAAAAAAAAAGGCAGAAATAGCTGCTTAAAAAAAACCCGTCCCCCGCGATGGCACTAGCTGCGTGAGTAACGGGCTCGCAACGGAGACCCAGACCGCCTCGACACCGAGCTGCTCTCGTGCTTCACCGGCGGAGCGGACCCGAGGTCCGTTTCTGCGCACCGCTGCGCAGCAGAAGCAAGGAAGCGGCTCATCCTCCCCACACGCTGCCGGCAGCAGGGCCCGGGCCCGCCTCCCCCCGCCCGGCGTTACCGAGGAGCGGCGGCGCCGCGCACTCGCTCACTCACATCCTGGTGGTCCTCCACCACCCACACCGGCAGCACCGGGTAGGCCCGCAGGCCGCCCCTGGGAGGGCGCTCCCCAACACCACCGCTCATGCCGCCGCCGCCGCCGCGGCGCGTCCCGGCTCCCTCCGGCCGGCGTCGGCCTCCGCTTCCGCCCGCGGCGCCCCGCCCCCCGCCTTCCTCTTCCGGCGCCGGCGCGGGCAGGCGCGGGGCGCCAGGTGAGCTCCGTGGGACCGGACCGCGGGGCGGGGGACCCAGGAGCGCAGCGAACGCCGTCGCGGCGACGTCACGCCGCGGGCTATTGTGACGGCACAGCTGCGCTGGCAAACGGGCGGCCGGGGCGTCCCGTTCCGCCCCATCCCGCCGCGTCGCGTCGCGTCGCGTCGAATCGCATCGCATCGCATCGCGTCCCGTGGAGGCAGCTAGGCCGGGGCCGCGGCGCTGCTTTGCCGCGGCGGCAGGTGCCGGTTGCGGCGCGGCTGCGGCGATGGCCGCCCGCGCGGGCACCTCGCGCTCCCGCGCGCGGCGGTTTGAGGGCGGCGCCGCGGGGAGCCGGCTGGGCGCGGGGAGGCGCTGCACCTGCGGGGGGGCGCTCGCAGCCTGCGCTGGGAGCCGCCGGTGGTGGTTTCTCGTGCGAGTGGCGCGATACGGTGCCCTTCCGAGGTGAAGGGGAAGGGTGGCCTGTCGTCGGCATTTCTCGACTTAAGTTCACATCGAGCTTGAATATGGTGAAAAATTGCAGCAGCGGGAGCGTTAAAATAATCTGGGTATTTAAGGCTATTTCATTTAAGACTATTTCATATTTTTTTTTCTTTTTTCTGGCTTTGAATCTCTGGTTCAGTGTGTTTTGAGGTGCCTTAGTTGTGAGAGGAGAGCCAGAAAAGTTCTCTGAAAGCGCGGGTGAGCTGAGGCAGAGCTGATAAATGGGACCCTTTGCTTGAATGCTCTGATGTATTAAAAAGACACGTGCATGAAGTTGAGGTACCGCAGTACAGTGGCTTTTGCTTTAATTTGTTCCAGGTCATAAAAAAAAAGCAGCTCAGCCCGTTTAAGTAAAATACATATGTAAATGGCAGCAAAGCACAAAATAGTGTGCTGGCACAACCTTGGGCTATGTAAGGTAATAACTGGTGAACTAAAGAAAAAATGATTCGGCATTTAACGCAGCCGAATTAAGAATGGCAAAAGCTAGCGCTATTGCCGGACAAAATAATGAAGGTGCAGACTCATTTTTTTTTTTCTATCATTTGATTTTGAGATCCTTTAAAAGAGTTGAGGGTACTGAAGGGACCCAGGTTGGCTGGAAGGAGTCAGTGGCTTTGCTACCATACCTGCTCCCTCCTAGAAACATGTGGATCCTCCCTCATTCTGCTGGCTTTTGCCGCCCAGTTGCCCAGGCGAGGAAACAAATGCTGCTACCGCTGCTTCCAGTGGCTTCAACCAGGCCCTGAGTATAGGACAAGAGACTTGGGGTCCTCCTGGTGCCTCCTCCTCCACGTGCATCCTTTTCACCTGTTTCATTTCGTTTCCTTTTTCTCCTT
The DNA here is from genome assembly GCF_036370855.1 of Dromaius novaehollandiae. Classification (NCBI taxonomy): domain Eukaryota; kingdom Metazoa; phylum Chordata; class Aves; order Casuariiformes; family Dromaiidae; genus Dromaius; species Dromaius novaehollandiae. Next base: position 91,188,709 of record NC_088099.1, on the reverse strand, counting down.
CAGCGCACTAGCAGAAGTCTGCCGTTGCTCAGCAAGCTTCATCTTCTGCAGCGCTGGGACGAGAATGTGGCCAAAAGCAGTGCTCTGAGCAGCCCTGACTGGCTGGGCTACGGGGTCGCAGGTGGGAGACTGTTCCCTGGATGTGCTTCTGCGTCAGTAAAGCCACTGTAAAAGGGAGGCTTTGTTTTCTGTCTGGTGATCTTTCCATGTACATACGTGCCTGTGCGTCTGTTATGGAAAACAGGATCTGACGTGTGCAACTGCAGCACCAGCCCTTAGCTATTTTCTTTCCTCTCTTCCTCCCTTCCACCCAACACATCATAATTGATTTTTTTATTTAAATGTTTTTTCCTTTTTTTCTAGTTTTTGAATTTTAAACATTTTAATTAAAAATGAATTTTAACTTTAATAAGCCACAGCAGTTTTCATTTTTAAGCTCTAATGCCATAGTACATTACATACAACACATGCTTTTGAACAAGACTTCAGGCTGCGTAGAGCAGTGGCCCTAAGGTGGGGTAGGGCCAATTAGGTAACAAGGGCTAATTAGATACTTCAGGAATTTGGGGGACTGTTTGTTTATTGAAATTAGAACAAAGCATAGTCTGCATAAAAATTTACTGTGAGCCACAAAAATGTATGTACCTAACTTAAAATACTATAAAATATCTGTTGAGTTCAGTTCTACACTAAGTTGGCACCTAACTGTGAATGTGAATTCCCATTTTCTTGTTTAAAATTTATGTGATTTGTTGGACCAGGCAACTTGTGACGACGTGTTAGTAAAGTCGTTCTGCCTGGAGTTGAAAATAGCGTCCTAGGAAGGAGTCCTTGATGTGAGACCTCGGATGACTACTGCGTTGGTTAACATGAGTGGTTTCTTTGGTGTGGGTATCTGGAGGCTTTATGTCAAAGCATCCATGACCACCTAATCATTTGTTGCAAGTAACATTGACCTAAATCGGAGAGTATGGTCCTGCCTGGGCTCTGGATTAGAGGCAGGAGAGTGTGTTAGTAGATTAGAGACCTAGGGGAATCTTGGGGGAATAATGACCTGTGCTAGGGCACTGAGGAGCGCAAAGCTTGCCATAAATGCCGGTGATCATCATTTGCTGCTCCTATTAAAGGAAGCTGTAGAAATCATAATTTCAGTGCTTTGGAAGTAGTTCCAGGAAATGCACAAACAACCTCCTAGAAAAGCTTTGTGTCACTGTATGTTTGTTTATTTTCCTCTTTAAAGGTGAGCCATGTCTTTCCATTCCGGACGAGGATGTCCCCGTGGCCAGGGGGGACCAGGAGCACGGCCTTCAACACAGACCTACCGACCTCAGAACCTACGGCAGCTTCACCCTCAGCAGCCCTCCGTGCAGTACCAGTATGACCAGCAAAATGCCCCTCCAACAACCTATTCGAACCCTCCAGCCACTGGTTACATGCCTCCTAGGCCAGACTTTGTGCCGTATCCTCCTCCAGTGCCCCCTTCCTCACAGAATCCCATTAGCCAGTGTCCCATGAGGCCGCCTTTTCCAAGCCATCAGATGAGGCAGAGTTTCCCAGTGCCTCCGTGCTTCCCTCCCGCTCCTCCACCAGTGCCAAATCCTAGCAACACCCCCGTGCCAGGAGCTCCTACTGGGCAAAACACATTTCCTTACATGATGCCGCCTCCCACAGTACCACATCCTCCCCCACCCCCAGTCATACCGCAGCAAGTCAGCTACCAGCCCGTTTACTCCGCAGGGTATTCGCAGCAGTCATTCCCACCTCCTAACTTCAACAGCTATCAGCAGAATTCCAGCTCTTTTCAGAGCAACGCTACCAATAGTGGTGGTAGCAGCAGCCATTTTCGGCACACGGGTCAGTACCAGGGAGAGAAGTCGCAAAGCGATCGACGGTCTCCAGAGAGGAGCAAGCACTACGAGGAGCACCGGCATCGTGAGCACGGGCACATCCACAGTGACAGGCATCGGTCCAACAACCACGGGGACCGTCGAGATCGAGGCCGGAGTCCAGATAGGAGGAGGCAAGAAAGCAGTCGGCACCGGGCGGATTATGACAGAGGAAGGATATCACCTCACCATAGAAGTTATGAGCGTAGCAGGTAACTCGGCATATCCTTTGCCTGCAGAGCGAGAGCTGTTGTCGCTCTTCCGTAGCGTTTGTTTGAATCAGGTGTCCATCCCTCACCCATGTTGTTTCCTCCTAACTTAGGATGTAGCCAGTGCTCAAGGCTTTTGCTGTCTTCCACGTACATCGTTTCTGCCCCATGTTTGCAGGCAAGTAAACTTGCTCCCCTTGTCCATGGGCAGAGCTGGAAGTAAGCAGGCTCTCATTTGAACACAGAGTGCTTTGTTGAGTAGCACTCTGGTCTCAGTGGGGTTTACCACAGAAACCTAAGCAGTTGTGTCATGAAAGCAGAATAAGCACAAGTTTGTGCAAAAGACGGTGTTCAAAGTCTCAGCCTTTGTATGTAATACAGATATATTGTTGAATATATTTGACAGTTGAATATATTTGACAGCTGAAATACTGTCAGTCCCAGTTTTTCCAAGTTCGTTATTTGGGTACCAGGTGTAGGATATCACTTGTTACTTGAGTACAGCCAGTACTCACTGGGGATTTTGCAGTCTGATAGGTGCACAAATCTAATGCCTGAAAACTGGCAATGAGCTTTCCAGTGAAAAGACCGTTGCACAGTGTTCTTCATCCCGCTGCATCCCTGTCTTCATGGGAGAGCCGCGCAAGTGTGTGTGGGCTTCACAAGACCTCCCTCCCAGTGGATGTGTAGACCTGCCTGTGTGATTCTGTTGGGGATGAAGACCTCGGTGAGCCAGCCTGTGAGCTCCAGAGAGGACTGAGGTGAAAATTGGCATGCAGCAGTCCAAGGGAACAGAGAACTTGCAGGCTGTGTTGTAATCTTAGGACTCAGGGGGATGAGTGTGAGCAACTTATTTTGGGGTGTCTCATGAAGCTTCTGCCCCTCTGCTTCACAGACAAAAGCAGCTCATGAGTCAAGAGCTGACCTGATACAGTTCGCTGTGTAGTGTTTTAAAGCAAACCATTGCCAGTTTTGTCTTCCACATCTCTTAGATTTGCTGTCTTAGTGCCTCTCTTTGTGACTAATGATTTAGGTCAGGATTTTCAAAATGAGATACCTGAAAGTTAAGTATCTAAATATTTACCAGTGCACCTGGATCACATGCTATGTTTTTAGAAGCTCTGAGCTTTGCCATTTCGCATGTGAAACATAAATTTGCACTCAGTGTCTCTGGAAATGAAGCCACTTTGATTTAGATCTTTTGTTTTCTTTGCTCCTATGCTTTTCATTTCCAAAGGGGGATTTTCCTAAAACCTTAGTATTGGGATAGATGGCATTATAGCAAAAGCAGAGCAGGAAAGTGACTATCTGTTTCAAATTTCTTGAAGGTCAGCATGAAGAATTTCTAGGTTTCTTTAACTCTAGGAGTTGGCACACATGTCATGTTGAACAATACTGGCAAATGATCTCATCCTGCTTCTGTGCTCCTTTCAGGTGCAGATTGTAAGAAATGCCACATTTCTCATTTCACCTATCTTTTAAACTCTTTAAGGGAGCGGGAAAGGGAGAGGCATAGGCACCGTGATAGCAGAAGATCACCGTCACCAGACAGGTCCTACAAAAAGGATTACAAGAGAACAGGAAGGTAAGGTGGTGCATTTGGTCTTTCACATGCTTAAGAGGCTCTGTGCATGCACACCTCTGTGTGTTTTTGCATTTATAATAGGTGCATGTGTGACTGGTCTGAAACTGAGAAAGGATAAGAGTTTTAGGTATATAACCATCTCCACATACATTCAAAGTCACCGTTATCAAGCCTTTGTAGAGTTAGAAATAGGATTTTTTTTTTTTCTGGCAAGAGGGCTTCCCTGTGTTATCCTAAAGACTTCCTCTCACATTTGCTTCTAGTCTATAAAGTACCAAGATTATTTAAAGTCATGCTATGTTCAGAATACCTTTTAGGAGCTCTTCTTGTATCGTTGCTCCTTTATTTCCAAATCCTGGAGAGTTGTATTCAGTGCAACATGATTTATAGGCAAAGGAATAAAAGAGACAGTTTTCCTGTATTCAGCTCCTCAAAGTGTTACCCTTGTAAAACATAAGAAATATCACAGGTTGCATTGTTCAGAGGAGTGCAAGAGTTAGGTTAACACAAGCAATGTGGCTAGTGTATAATCCTTCCCATAAAACCCTAGCTCTTATCTCATACAAATAGTTCATGGGCTGTATGTTAAAACTTTGTACTATTGTAAATTTTAGTTGATAGTTAATTTAGTTTTAGTTGTTGATTTTGGTTTTAGTTTCAATTTAGGAACACAATTAGGAGGCCAAAAAAACTCATCTAGAATGCAAATAAGAATTTTAATCTAAGATGACTTTTTTAATTCTAATTCTCAAATATGGTTTAAAATAGGAAAAATAATTTTCAGTTTTAACTCCTGTTTCTTATGATAGGTCTGAGTACAAAGTCATTTTTTACAGTCACGAGTTAAAAGCAGGAAGAGGAAATTGGATTGTGCTATAATTTATGTGGTAGAATGATGTACTCATCTGAAGGAAATCATTTATTTTTCATTATAAAGCCATTACTATTAGAACACCAAAGAGAACTGTGTGTGTTTGCTTTCTCCCCCTGAAGCCGCTCTCCAAGTAGAGAGAGAAAGAGACCTCGATGGGAGGAGGACAGAGAAAGGTGGTCTGAGAACCAGAGTGCCAGCAAAGAGAAGAATTATACCACTATCAAAGACAAAGAGTCGGAGGAGAATGCATCTGAAAAAAATGAAGAGGAAGATGATGAATTACTTAAGCCAGTCTGGGTTCGCTGTACCCATTCCGAAAGCTATTATTCTAATGACCCTATGGATCAAGTGGTATGTTTGAGAGAGAATTCTAAAATACTGTGCATTGTCCTTTATTGACTATTTGATTACTTGATTTACATGAACACTTCAGCAGGATCATGTTTTATGTCATTCAGTGTTTAATCCTTATCTCCTCCCAACCATCTCAGTCTTTTAACCCTGCAAGGGTTTTATTTGGCAGTATTCTTCTCCATTTTCATTAGTTTCTTATGTCTGTTTTCATTTAGATTAGTGGCACATGGAAGAAGGATTTTTTTTGTCTCCAGGAGGAAGAGTTTTCCCATTACACTTGTATTTGAGCAAAACTACTTCAATCACCCTATCTTCAGTCATCCCTGGAGAAGTTTTGTACAGAAGCAGGAAGTCAGGATTCTTTGTACTTGAAAATAACAGTTGCTGGGGGAACAGTGGGTGGTTTTTTGTTTTTTGTATTTTTTGGTGAAATCAGTGTTTCAAAGCAGGTGACAAAATGAGCTGAAGTTCTTGTTTTTCTAGTGTGCAAGAAGACTGCTTTGAATTGCTATGTTTTTACACAAAAGGTCAACTGTTTCTTCTTAATCTGGGTTGTTAAAAATCAACCTTGAGCCATCCAAAATATGCTTATTCATAGTTCTGCTTGGCTAGGCCACAAATTTGTTGATAATGCACCAGCAAATGAAGTCATTTCTCTGTGCATTCACCTGGTGGAGGAATGTAACCATATGCTAGAGCCTTATCAGGTGTTTCCATGTTTTATTGAACTACAGCACTGAGATCTGTCTGCTTTTTCCTTGCCTTTCTCTGTGAAATGATGAAACTTGCCATGTTCAGGGAAACTGATATTTCAACATTGTCTTTGTTTTTTTGTTCTCTTTTTAATTTGCAGGGGGACTCTACTGTGGTAGGAACAAGCAAGCTCAGAGATCTGTATGAAAAGTTTGAAGAGGAGTTAGGAAGGCGGCAGGCCAAGGCCAAAGCAGCCAGGCCACCATGGGAGCCACCAAAGACCAAGCTAGATGAAGATTTAGGTAGGCAGAGATGATGGCAAAGCTCTGATATGCAGTAATCTGTAGTTGACTTGTTTTTCTGCACTTGTGTGTGTTCAATGATGTTAGTAGGCTAATATGTGTTTTTTAAATCCTTTTTTTTTTTTGTTGCAAATACATGGGAGTTTTACCATTGCTTTTGACTGAAGTAGATTTAGGCTTTTTACCCAGCAAGGCTAAGGGAAGATGAAGAGGATCCAGCACAGTCTTATGCTGAAGTTTCTTCCGTGCCATGAAATCTCTCTGAGATCAATCCTGGCATGATCAAACAGGCTGGAGTACAGGACACAGGAGGCTTTGAGGAGCTCCTGGTCTTAGGTTTTTTAAAGGGAAGCAAGAGTAGTGATGACAAACTCATGTGGCAGCTTGTTATGGCATTGAGCTCATTTTCCTTCTGGATTATATTTTGGTTGTGCAACTCTGCTTCTTATGATCTAATGGAAAAGTTGCAGTTTTCAAAAACAGTTCATCTGCATTATCCTTGTTCTTACGTAGATCTTTTTGCAGTGGAATAAATCTGCTGGCTGTATCAGTTATTGAGGAAATGACAGTTGAATTAGCAGGCATACCTTTTGATAGCAATTTACCTACTCAGAAGTCAGTGAAAGTTGTTTTTCTGTTTTGTGAGCTATTCTTCTTATTATGCTTCCAGCATTTCAGTGTTTCACAGTGTGTTTTCCGGTCAATTGTGTCAGTTCAAGAAACTGTTATGCAGAACATGTCAATTTAAGTATTCTGTTGTTTTTTTTGTTAACTGGTGCTTCACGTTTGCCAGTTAAGCTGCTTCAAACTCAGATCTGAGCCTAGTAACACTTTTATGATCAATATCAAAAAGTCTGAAATTGAAGTACAGGTATATAATGACACAGTCAGTTACATGCTTACAGTGCAGGATGAAAGGAAGAAATAACCATAGCTTAAATAAAATGCAAATTCACTATTGTAAAGAAAATGTGCACATTTTTTGAATAGCGAATATACACACCGTTTTAATTCACTCAAGAATCGCTAACAAAGTATGCAGGAGGTATATTTTTGTGTGGATGAAAGGATAACCGCTACTTCCAGCCTACCTGTATAAAGCTTCGCTTCCTCGGGTCTCTGCAGAAAGAGTTCCCTCACTGCTCTAGTCTAAAGTATCAGAGGGCCAAGAGCAAGTTAGCAGTGTTGCTTTTTCCCCTCTTTCTGGAAGACCAGAGGACACTCTCTGCACGGTCCCACAGATTGACTTGATGTCTGTTCAGGCTTCGCCTGCAACCATGCTTCTGTTATGTCTAGTAATCTGTCTAATTTTCTACGTCAGCAAATGCTTGTCTCTGTTCTGCCTTCTGTTAGCAGTACTTAGATATTTAATTTTTTTTTTAGCAGAGAGATGCCAACAAACTGAGAGCACGTGCAGGTTAGGAAAGGCTGGTTTCAATACATGAAATCCAGAAATTGTGCATTGGCATTTCAGAACTCCAGGTTACTCTCACAGGTCCCACACGCATTTTGCGCATAAATTTAGACTTACCGAATTAACGTTTATCAGAACTTTTAAAACTCTGTTGCTTATATATTTTTGTATGAGTGTACATGTATGCACGTATAGACAAAACTTGCTGGTAACTGAACATACATACCATGTAAGACATATGTGCCAAGGATTTCATTTTAGTAACAGTTTATACTGAATTAGTGACCATTTAAAAATACATCCTGGTCAAAAAGGAAAGCATGTATTACTAGCAATTCTTTGTCTCACACTGTCTGTCTCTTGCTCTCTCTTTCTTTTTTATTTAAGCTAAGAAGAATTTTGCATTTAACAAATACACATATTTTACATTCTAGTTTCACAGTATTTCAAAGCAGTTGCAGTGTAGTAATGCATCTTCTGTGAAGTCAAAACTTAGCGTTGGAGGGAATGTTGCATCCCTCCTTCCAAGAATAATAAACCTTACTTGCATCATGCACCAGTGTATGTCTTGGCTATGAAAACAATTACTTATATTTAAGTTGGAGCTGAGGAAACCTGTGGAAATCAGTGACCTTACATACATAAGAAAAGGAGTGCACAGGAGGTTGAGGAAGCCAGAGATCAGGCTCTGTTATTTTGAGGGTTACATCCAGACACTTAATGACACTACGGTGGCAACAAGATAAAGGAGACTTTGTAACAGGTCTGGGAACTCTTTCTGTCCTGTTTTTTTTTTTTTTTCCCCTCCTCTCTCTAGCATTTTCCCCCTGTTCTGATATATCACAAGAATTGTTTCAGTTAAAGAATAGAAAGAAAAATGTCAAAAAAAGTAAGAAGACTCACAGAACAGGGGTTCCTAAAAACTTAAGGCTAGATTCACTCAACTAAATAATTCCAAAGTTTACTTCTTGTCTGTGATTTCTAAGGTGTGATAATGGATTTAGTAGAAATACTTGATTTTGAAACAAATCGAACAATATCATTCTATAACGATACGTGTTCTGTAATAATCCTGTCTGTACATGCTGTTTCAAACCTCTTGGATGGACAATCTACTAGTGCAGACAGCAAACATTTTTAGGTCAAGTGAAACCGGACATAAGCACTTTGCTCACAGCAATCGGAATTAACTTCTATAGAACAAGAGGTGCTGTTTAACTCATTTTTGAAAATTTAGGTGTATTTTTTTCCTCTTCCTTCCTCCCCCCCTTTTTTTGACTTTAGGATAATAGTTATATTGGTTATAGCTCTATAATCTTGTTCCATGAAGTATTTTAATGTCAAGTAGCTGTAATTGGTCTTCTAGAACTGATCAGTGGTGCTCCTGGACAGCCCAACAACAATCTCTGAGGCATACAAACAGATGCAGTCGATGTAGGCATTTAATATCCATAGTATCTGCTGTCATTTTTAATTAAAAATTAAAATGTCCCTTTTTCATTAGTGTGAACATCATGCACGACTTTAATAACTTTCAGTGTGCTACAGTTTGCTGTGTAATATTAGAGAATTCATTGCTACTGGGGAAGAGAAAAAGTGGAAATGTTTTTCAGCTGTCTTTATTTTCCCTATGTGAATCAGAGAGCTCCAGTGACTCAGACTGTGACTCTGATGACGACAGCAGCTGCTCTAGCAGTTCGGATTCTGAAGTTTTTGACGTCATTGCAGAAATTAAGCGTAAAAAAGCACACCCTGATCGTCTTCATGAAGAGCTGTGGTACAACGATCCGGGACAGGTATGGTGAGAGGAAAAAGTGCTGTATTTCTGAAAGTCAGATTCTTTCCTGGAGACCTAAAATTCAGCATTATTGTCAAATATGCTGTATGACACCTACTTCAATATGCATTTTCTCCCTTTTCTGTCTTGTCTTAATCTTCATTTTTGATTTCAAGCATGTGGCTCCTTTCAACTCATAAATCTTGGGGAACAGTCAGCTGGAATCATGTTCGACAGTATTAGTCAAACCTGAACTGCTAGCAGTGTACTACTAATGCTGTTCTTTTAGCCTTGAGATAAAGTTACACAGATGAATTCTGGGATGGGGAAAAGGCAGCATGTACATCTGCTTTACAAATTATTTACTTAAAGGCTCTCGCTTCATAATGATAAATAATGCTCTAAATGTGCTCTTAATGCTCCTAATTTCTTGTCTAATGGTTCTTTTGTAATTGCATAGAGATTATAGTTCTCATTAAATATAATTGGTGAGCTCATTAAATGTTATTTTGAATGTATACGTTGCACAGAAGACTGATTTTTCCTTGCAAATTTGCCATCTCTATCTTTCTTACTTAAATATTTTATAGTCCATTCTAACTCTTTGTCAAGTGGCACCTCTGTAAATTTATTTTTTCTGGCATTTTGTGTGATGCATGAGTTTAGAATGCAACAAATCATAACGGCAAGAGGTGCTGCAATGCTTATGGCCACTGTGGTAATTCAAAGGTCCACTGAATCTTCTATTACCAACTCATATTTATACTTCTAGTTAAAAATAATAATAATAATTTGAATCAGCATAGCTAGTTGCTTTTATTTCTATAGGGTAAAAAAATAGTAATTCTTTAGCTATTTATTGAAAGAATGTGTGTTGCTCTTGGGCACATTTCAAAGTAATGTCCAGCCCAGAATATTGGCTAAATAAAAATAAGTGGAATAACTGTGGGATGAATAGTTTCTGGAATTTATGGTTTCTGAATTTCCTACTGAAAAACCATTCTTTCCTACAAGCTTTCCTGCAATTTACTCCTCTTTATCTTTCCAAAAGGGACTGAAATCAAATCATAGTAAGCTTGTCGATACTGTACTAATTCTGAGTAAAATGTGTTTGAAAATGTTTGACGTCCTGCTCTTTTCTTCAGCATTTATTTGGGTACGCTTTCTAAACTGTCACTGCATGAAACAGGAAGGAATGAGTCATGCATACTGGCACGTACAAATACACCATCTAACATGCAACCAGATTTTTAGGATGGATCTTTCTGACCCTTCACTGTGAGCACTATGTCACTTTGGATAATCTCCAACTGTTTGCAGGTAGAAGAAAAAAAAATGTTAAAACTGATACCACCACAGAAAGTATCTTTTTGCTTACAGATGTTACTTGTTTGTTTTTGTTACCCGGTTGGTCAGAGAAGGTTAGAAGCCATTGCCTTAGTTTACATCAAATGGTGATCTTTTAGCATCATTTTATTATCACTTCATGTTTGCACCTGTCATCTATATCTTTTTCTGTGAGTTGTGCTAATAGGAACAAGACAGATGAGTATCTGACTTGCATCTCATGTCCTGGGCTTTATAGGTGCTGCATATCTCTGTAAGTCTCTGTGCATTTAATGTAGTAGAGGCAGTGCTAGGGCCAAACAGTTCTAAGAATTAAGGACAATATTTTCAAAAGTAAGTGATTATTTTGATACCTTCAGTAGGCCCTTATTCTTTAGGGAGTGCTGAACAAATTGGATATTGACTGCAGTATTTAACTCTTTCTTATGTAACTGTAGAAGCCAGGAAGGAAGTATGTTTTTACCTCTAAGAATGAACCAATTTCATTAAGGCTGTGCTTTCCTCGAAGGTCTCTGTGTTTAAAAACTGTGCGAACAAAAGACATTGTGTCATTGTGCTGTTAATATTACGTGATTAAGTTCTTGAAAGAGCAGAGAAGTGTTCTCCTGCTTGTATTCCTCTGCATACGCACACTGTGCCTGTCTGAAGAAACTAAACTGAGATGAACATTCAGAAAATTAACCTCAAAACTAAAAAAAAATGAGTCCCTCTCCCCACAGTCATGCCAGCTTGGTGGTTCTTCCTGCCTTCACATTCTCTCTACCGGCTGATATTGTCTAGCCCAGCTGTCGATTGCTGTTGTGCTTATAGTGGTGTGGAAAGTTCTGCAGGTGTTCATGCTACATCGCACTGTGCTTTTTTAAGTTTAAAAAGTATATTTCAGTTCTTGGATTCAGATTTTCAGAAACTCCATTAAAACCTGAGGTTGAGAAGTTGATTTTTTTCTCCATTGTTGGCTCTTGGTTGTTGTTAGATTTCTGCAGTGGGCGTGATGTTAACAGTGGAAAGCTGTATGGATTATGCTAATTGATAGCCTGCATTGAACTCAGTCGTACAGGTGAAAAGGCAGAGGCTAGCTTTATACTAAGTGCAGTGGCACTTTTTGATATAACTACTTGATACACCCATACGGAATACTTTTTTTTTTTTTTTTTCTTTTTTTTAAATGATCTATCCACAGGGCATATTTGAAGTGTTCCCATTACTTCTCTAAAGTACCAAGTATAATCTTCAAATGCTCTACTTTACATACTTCGAGTGATACCTGATCACACTGCAGACAACTTAGGAACAGGATTTCTGTCAATGAACCAAGTTTGGTTCATTTGGAATTGTTTGAATGTGGAGATCTGGACATGTAGATGTTTGCATGTGTACCTTCAGGGCCTGAATTTTTTTGTAGGAAGACAGCATACTGTTTATACATATAAGAAATGAAAGAGATTTATATGATGGTAGAGTAGTGCAATTCTGCTGACGCTGTTTTCCCATCTTGTGCTTTTGAAACAGTGATGAAATTCTAATGCTGTTTTGCAGTTTTCTTTCATTAGTCTATGCTGTTTTCGGCTTTATTGGCTTCAGAACATCCACTTAATCTAAGTATGACAGGCTTTTAGAAGCATCAGCACTCCTGGCATTTAAACCAACATACTTTTCCAGACATGATCACTTACCGTTTTTCAATAAAAACAGAATCCTATTTTGTTTTTGACAGATGAATGATGGACCACTGTGTAAGTGCAGCGCGAAAGCCCGACGAACAGGAATAAGACATGGCATTTATCCTGGCGAAGAGGTGACTAGTTCTAAGAACGTCATTTGTGGATACAAACTTGCTGTGGTAGACTCATACTTGGGTCGCTGATTTTTTTTCCTCACAGGTTGAGTAAAAACTACTGTGCAATGTTAAATCAGTTAGTTGTACAGCCTCGCATTTAGAATGCAGTACCTGTAATGGATTCCAGCTGGAAACTAGAGAAAACTTTTGCCTGAATTTTAGTTCTAGGTTTTTTTAAAGTTTTTGAAACACAACTGCATTAATAAAAAAAGAACACGTGGTCCAAGTTCTGTCATCTTCAGGTGGGTGAGTATATTATGAGGGCCCTCTTTGTGAAGGGAGTACTTTAAAAGAAAAAAGGAAAAGTGAACAAATTAGTAATTTTGCTGCCGGCAGCAGCAGCAAACTTGTCAGGAGGTGGGGTTGCCTCAGCACCAGAGCATGTCTGCACTTCAAACTGCCAAACGATTTATTAAGTTCTTTACAAGTATGTGATTAGAAAAAATGACACTGTCAGCCTCCTCCAGCGCTTTCTTATAATGATGGCGCCTTTCCTTTAAAAAATGTTGAAATAGTGCTTGGTTATTTTCCTTAGAAATATCCATTTGTACAGAGTATACGCTGTGGTCAGTATTTTTTCTGGAGATGGAAACAATGCTTGGACCACCTCAATTTTTTTTTGTTTTAAGAATAAAAGAATTTTATGTTGTGAAAACATTCAAGAACATTAATACGTAGGTTTTACAACTTAACAATGTAATTTTTCTTGAACATTTTAGTTTTTCAGTATGCCGTTCTACATATAGATACTAAAATGTGTTCTTTTACTTCTCTGTGGTTAAGAATTTGTGAGTGTTTCTATTGCAAAAGATAAATTTTTCCATTTCAGAAAAATTGCTCTGGGCTGAAGTTTACAGTAAATCACTCCAGCCTTGGATCAGTTCCTCCTCATGTTGTATCTAGCACTTTTCTTGCAGAAAAGGAGAGATTTTGAACAGGAGAAAACTGTGATACATCAAACCTGTTGCATGAAGACAGCTGCTCTCTGAAACAAGTGCAGCTGGGAATTTGACGCCTCTGAAAATCTCCTAGGATATTCTAGTTTTTACAGTGTCCTGTAGACAAACCTGCCTGGCTTTAAACTAGCTGATTCCTAAATGCCTTGTCACAGCGACAAGAAACTGGATTTGGGGCTGAACAGCCAGAGTGATTACCCTGCCTACTGGGAGGGTTTTGCAGGCTACGTGAAGCTGTGTAGCACTGCAGCTCACTGGCTGTTGCAGCCCATGCTGCCCTGTAGCACTGCCTCAGGCAGCGGTTTTTCATGCAGACCTCTGAGCTGTGACACACCAGGCACGGACCACATGGCGAAGCTGCCCTTGCCTAACTGCTGACGATGTTCGGGCCTTTAAGCTGGAGTGCTTCAGAAGGAGCTGGAACAGCAGAAAAGAGTCCCAGCCACCTAGTGTCGCATCAGGCTGTGCAGAGAGCTGCCGCACTGGGAGCTGGCCTGGGCGGACCGGGCATCGTGTCCAGGCGGGCAGAGCCGGGCCCTCAGGGGCTTCCCAAGCCCTTCTGCTCAAGCCTTGGAATTTGCCCCCATCCAATGAGCTGACACTAGTCCATCTTGATAACATACTTTGAGATCTTGTGATGCAAGGTCTGAGCTTAATTTTCTTTTTTTTTTTTTTTTTAAATGGTTCCCTGAAATAAACTTATATTAAAAAAAGAGGAAAGTAGTTTGGTAGGTAAATGACTGACTGCTACGTTTAAGAAAGATGGAAAGTCAAATGGAAAATAAAGAAATTATAGCTATGTTTTTCGCCTTTATTTTTCGCCTTTGATAGCTTTAAAATACTTCTGAAAGTGAAAACGTAGAGAAGGCCCCCTTCCCTTTTCCCAGACTACTTGATTATGACTACTTGTTTTATTTAATTTTTCCTAGTGTGTATTTCATGGCTATTAGAAATGCTTTATTCTGTCTTTTTATCTGAATTTACCTTGACTTTCCACGTAATTCTGCTTATCTCTTTCTTTAAGCCCATTAAGCCGTGTCGCCCCATGACCAACAATGCTGGAAGACTATACCACTATCGAATTACAGTGTCACCTCCCACAAACTTCCTAGTAAGTACTTTATAAGTATTTTTAACTAGGAGTCTAATTTTATTTTCAGTGGTGGAAGTAGTACTGCTTCTTGTTTACTCTGTGGTGATTTTATTTGCATTTTTCAGACAGACAGACCTACTGTTATTGAATATGATGACCATGAATATATCTTTGAAGGTTTCTCCATGTTTGCGCATGCCCCATTGACAAACGTAAGTATGTTCATTATTTTATAACTGGGATTTGTCTGGAAGAAAAGCTGTTTCTGTCCTGAAATAGCACTTCTGTACAGCAGTAATACATGTGTGTTACAAGCATCGTTCCAGCATGAAGAGCAGAGGAAAAACATTTGTGCTGATGAGTCTCAGGTTTTGTCATGACTAATTGGGATAAGTGTTGCCTTCAAACTGTGACTGAGGCTGCGATGTGCATCAAAGTAGTGTTCTTACGTGTTTCACAGTTTGAAAGTGAAATAATCCATTGAATAACTTGTTAAAACTGTTAATTGGATTTAAATTGGATGAGCAAGTTTGTTAATTTGAAAAAGTTTGTAAAATGAAAAAAGTCTCATTTATTTATTTATTCAGTGGCAAATGGGGACTGGACTTGTTCAGAATTCCAGCTCTAAAGGTTTTTTTGTTTTACAAAAAGTTATCTAGACATATCCACTGATTTCTAATATCTGCTCAGCTTATTCAGGAACTGGGCATGTTATGATTTTTATTAAAATTTATAGGTATTTAAAGTGAATTAGTTGGTTGCTTCAAGAGCAAATCTAACAAAAAAATGGGCATGTTTGATACCTGACCATCCTTCTGCTTTTCCAGGGTAGAGTGTGTTAGTAATATCTAAATGAAAAATGTGAAACTGCATTTGGAGATTATCTTGGTATTTCAAGAACTCTTTTTTCAAATGCTTTAGGGTACCATCTGTTTCCTCGTTTTTATATCTGCTGTTAAGAGCACCAGCAATGCCAAGAGTGGCTCTCAGTGCAGGATTGGGACCTAAGAATTCTGGAATTGAGAGGCACTGAGAAGAAAGTATTTATTTTTCCTCCTAGTTTGCTTACATAATATATATATGACAACACTTGACTTTTGGTGAGCAGAGGAAGGGACTGCATCTGTTCTCTTGTAGACACAAAGTCAGGGAGAGAGCAGGGTTCAGCCAGTAGGGTTGCAATGCAAAGCGCTCCTGCCCTGTGGCATTAACTCATCCTGGGGGTTTAAGGCATGTCTGGCCTGAGGCATTACATTTTTACTTTGCAAAAAGCAAGAAGGAAAAGTTGTGGGTTTTTTTCCCATTAAAAGGATATAGAGACTACCTTGTCTTTATTATTTTATGTCTGCTATAAGATAGGAAGGCAGAGTGTTGTGGAAATCTTTTTCTATACAAAAAACAGATCTCATCTGGTCTGACATGAGTAGTTGCCGAAGTCTTACAGCTGACTCTTACTGTAACGTGCATGTGTTGCAGCTACCGAACTATCAGAACATTGTTGTAGTTTCTCGTCCCAAGTAGGGGAAGACTTTCAGCAGTAAATGATTATTGTCTTACAGACCTTTGAGCACAAAGCAATACCATATCATCAGTTCCTGTTACTAACAATGTCCTAGGCATAAAGCCCATTGAAAAGTGTGGGACTTGCTGTCCTAAGAAGATTTTTGGCAATGTGAAAACTGCTATTTGAGAGACATTATGGAACATATTTGATACAAGGGAGATGGCTGAGGGTAGCAAAAATAGAGGTCTGAACATTAACATCTTTGAGTGAAAAGAGTTTATATAATTTGAAGGAAGTCTCTATCACTATTATTTTTTTTCAATAATAATTGAGCTGGTCAGGTTTTAGGTGAAATGGTTTGTATAGTCACAAGAGAAATTGTCATTTTCATAATGTAACTACCAAAGCAATTTTGTAGTCCTGACCAAGTGTTCCTTTACTGTATATTTGTACTGTATATGTATATTTGGTTCTGTATGTGGAACTAATTCACGGAGATTAGGACGTGGTCACCTCTCTGAAGCATTCATTTTCTACTTACTACAAAGAAAAATACTCTAGACAATCAAATTCCTGAATCAAAATATCCTGTCTTGGTTGAACTTGCACATTAGAAAATAAATAAGCACTCCGTGTGTATGTGTGTATTAAAAAAAAAAAAAAAAGATTTTAAGCGTCGCTGATTTAAATATGACAGTTTTTCCTTTCCTCAGTTTCTATATGAGGCATCTTACTGTCAAGATTTTTTTGCTTATTTTGGCAACATTTAATATTAGAAAGGTTTTTATCAAATCCCAGGAAATGCAGTTTGTCCTTTTGTTTGTTTGGATTTTTTGGTTTAGCTCCTTAACCTCTAGTTTATCTTTATATAAGGATGCAAGTAGCAGGTTGGAGAAGAAGGACCACAGCAGTTGCTGACGGAGTCATGCCATCAGCAGCTGTATGTAGGCAAAATAGCCAGATGTTTATTTAACAGTGGGCTGCAAGAAGATGTGAGGAGAATATTGTGCCTCTGCTGAGTCCATGGATTTTGACGCATCTCCAGTACTATATTTTTGTGTGCATATTGATGCAAAATAAAAGCCTTGGGTTGCTTCAGTTTCGTAGGTCATGGAATTGTTTTGAGATTGTCTCTTACATTTGCAAGGGCAGTGAGTAGTAGAACTTGCTAACAGTTACAAGAGTTGTAAACATTTAAGGTAGGAGTTAGTCATGTCTGTAGTCTTTTTAGAAATCTAGCTTTGTTGCTTAAAAAAAATCCCATTAAAAAAAAAAGAAAAATACTTTGAAAGTCCATGGACTTCGCAAACATGAGTAATGAAAATGAATTAAATGTTTGTCTTACAAGTTAGTAGAGCAAATTTTTAAGAATATTTATTGGATAAAATTTGTGTAAATGTATAAATCTATCCTGAAAGTTTGTACGTTCTGTTTCCATCACTCAAAGCTGTCTTTTAGGACAGTATAGCTAATACAATTGGTAGTGTGCTAAAAACACTTTGCCTCCAGGTCACTGGATCAATCTGGCATGTTGTATCATCAACAATAAATTTACCTACAACTATACATTTTCAAAGAGAAGAAACAGATTTACTAAGCTTTGCTTTTCTAATCAAAACTTCATCTCCAGTAGATGGCATTATTTAATCATCTTTTACCGTCCCTCCTGCCAGCCCTGTGTTATTGCAGAGGTGGAGATTAGACTTCCCTTACACTTACGCTTGCGTTCCTGTCTTTTGCATGATATCATTGCGCAAGTGTTTTAATAAGTGCCCTCTTGATCAGACAGTAATACCTTTGCACGCAGAATTGTATTAACTTTACAGTTGACACTGCATCGCTTTTCATGCCCAATCTCTATTTTTCCTTCCAGATTCCCTTATGTAAAGTAATCAGATTTAACATTGACTACACAATTCATTTCATTGAGGAGATGATGCCTGAGGTAAGGAGGATAATTAGTCAAAAGTCAGAGTGGGTTGTGAGTTGTTGGTGTGCTTAGTGGATTAAACTCTAAAGAGTCCTATCTTGTGAAGCCTGTAAGAGGCAGGCTGCGTCCTGAATGAATGGCTGAAAGGGAATTTGCACTCACAGGTACTAGCGTAAATCCATCTACCTAGGATGTCATAAGTTACAATCAAATACTAAGAACTGCTTATACCCGTAGCTTCTTTTCAGTTTAAGCTGTTTACTGTGTCAGCTATTCTATTTGTGAGCTGAGTTAGGCATTATCCTGCTTTTACAGATTAAAAAAAAATGAGGCATGTGGAGGTGCTGATTTGCAAGGACCACAGAAGTCAATGGCAGAGCTGAAACTTTAAAGTTGAATGTGAAGCTCTAAAGATCACTTACCAGTAGTTAATATAGGCTGATGCCAAAACAATTGTCCTGTGGATATAAACAAAGCAAATTCAGTTCATAATCTGCTTTTTATTGTGAACCAGTCTCTGGTGAAGCCAGTTTGTGAAGTAAATTGCTGGAGTGGAACAGCATGTGTGGGTACAGAAATATCCCTGCATATTAACTACAAAGATAGGATCAGTGTTTAATTTAGTCACATCTATTTACACTTTTTTAAAATTCTCTCTCTTTTTTGTTGCTCAGCAGCAAATTTATCTAAATATGTGCAAGAGCCCTAAAATTCCCCAACAAGATTAATGTGATCAGTGCAATTCACTGCTTGTTATTGAATATGCTGTTGTCTCCAAATCTTTCGCTAAAATAATAAATGGCCAGTAAGCAAAATAGGAAATTTGATTTTGTGTGTCCGTGTGTGTGTCCATGTGTGTGTCCGTGTGTGTGTCCTGGTCTTTTAGCTGTGGCTATAGCACTACTTGCAAACCTTATTTACTAGTGCATTCCTGTGAAAGAGATTCTGTTGTTGGGTTTGGAACTTATAGACAGCTTTATATACATACAATTTATATCTAGCTGTCCTGGTTTTGTTTCCTCAGGAAGGCTTTTTAAAGGAACAGTTCCTTCATTTATGACTGAAAGCTGTATGTTTTGGAGTAGCTGCTTTCCCACTTGATGAAAAGCTCTTCGCCCCCTCCCCCACCCCGTGCTGGCCCCTAAGGTCGTAGTCCTCAATTTGTGATGTACCAATTTGTTGCTGAGAAGGCGACTGTGGTATCACATATGGTGACTTGTAAGTTCTTAGCATGAACGTTTAGGAAAAAGAGAATTATAAGAAAGATTCTTCTAAGAAGTATATCACCTCCTTAGCTTACTCAGTTGAAAGCGTTTTGGTGCTGGTAAATTACCTCATAGCCTCAATAATTTTGACCTGCAGTGTGGATTTGGACATTTAATAAAGATTCCTCAGTATGTATTGACAGTGCTTTCTGAAGAGGCCACTGTGTTATGCTGGACGACTACAGCTACATCAATACTGTTTCCAAAGTCCAATGTCTAGAGATTTGCAAATATGAAGAGACTGTTTTTCTCAATATATTTAACTAACTTTGAGTGGCATTATTTGTATTACAGTATTATATAATTACAATCCTGTCTTAATTTTTTTCTGCAGAATTTTTGTGTGAGAGGGCTTGAGCTGTTCTCTTCTTATCTATTCAAAGATATTTTGGAGCTCTATGACTGGAATCTTAAAGGTAACTATTTTACTTAGAAAAGGAACCCATACACAGAAACAGCTAATCAGAGCTTTGGTAAATGGACCGCTGTTTTGTAATATTTTTTGATTAAAAAAAAAATGGGGCTCAAAATAACAAAGTCATATGCTGTTTTAAGTGACAGAGACACACCTGAAGTTCTTCTTGAAGAAGGTGAAATTATCAAAGTTCATTAGTGTGGATTATGGCAATAAAAATGCACAAATTTGGCATTGTGTTGTCACACAAACTAAATTTCTTCCTTAATCCAAAAATCACTCTCTTCAATTGAGCAGTAAATATTATTGTGTTTAATACTGTCCAGTATTATGTGCCCCCCCCCAGTCTTCTCTTCTCCAGGCTGAACAGGCCCAGCTTTCTCAGCCTGTCCTCATAGAAGAGATGCTTCAGTCCCCGAATAATCTTTGTAGCCCTTTGCTGGACTCGCTCTAGTAGCTCCATGTCTGTCTTGTAATGGGGAGCCTGAAACTGGACACAGCACTCCAGCTGTGGCCTCACCAGGGCTGAGCAGAAGGGGAGGATCACCTCCCTCGACCTGCTGGCAGTGTTCTGTCTAATGCGGCCCAGGAGACCATTGTCAGCCTTTGCCACAAGGGCACGTTGCTGGCTCATGGTCAACTTGTTGTCCACCAGGACCCCCAGGTCCTTCTCCACAGAGCTGCTTTCCGGCAGGGCAGCCCCCAGCCTGTCCTGGTGCAGGAGGTTCTTCCTCCCTAGGTGCAGGACCCTGCACTTGCCTTTGTTGAACTTCATGAGGTTCCTCTCTGCCCATCTCTCCAGCCTGTTGAGGTCCCTCGGAATGGCAGCACAGCCCCCTGGTGTATCAGCCACTCCTCCCAGTTTTATATCATCAGCAAACTGGCTGAGGATGCACTCTGTCCCTTCACCTAGGTCACTGATGAGTAAGCTGAACAAAACTGGACCCAGTCTTGACCCCTTGGGGACACTGCTAGCTACAGGCCTCCAACTAGACTTTGTGCCACTGACTGCAACCCTCTGAGCTCTGCCATTCAGCTAGTTCTCAATTCACCTCACTGTGTGCTCATCTAGCCTGTACTTCCTCAGTTTGCCTATGAGGATGTTATGGGAGACAGTGTTAAAAGCCTTCCTGAAGTCAAGGCAGACAACATCCACTGCTCTCCCCTCATCTACCCCGACAGTCATTCCATCAGAGAAGGCTATCAGGTTGGTTAAGCATGATTTCCCCTTGGTGAATCCATGCTGACTACTCCTGATCACCTTCTTATCCTTCACATGCTTAGAGAGGGCATCCAGGTGAAGCTGTTCCATCACCGTTCCAGGGATCAAGGTGAGGCTGACTGGTCTGTAGTTCCCTGGGTCCTCCTTCTTGCCCTTTCTGAAGACTGGAGTGACATTTCCTTTCTTCCAGTCCTCAGGCACCTCTCCTGATGACTGTGACCTTTCAAAGATGATTGAGAGTGGCCAAGCAGTGATGTCCGCCAGCTCCCTCGACACTCGTGGGTGCATCCCATCAGGGCCCATGGACTTACGGATGTCGGGTTTCCCTAAATGATCTCTAACCTGATTCTCCTCGACCAAGGGAAAGTCTCTCTTTCTCCAGACTTTCTCCCTGGTCTTCAGGGTCTGGTATTCCTGAGGTCTGGCCTTAGCAGTAAAGACTGAAGCAAAGAAGGCATTCAGTATCTCTGCCTTCTCTGTATCCTTTGTCAATAGGGCCTCTGCCCTATTCAGTAGTATTTTTCTACAGTCAAATTACAAAAGTGTCATATAGACACCATACAGGGGTAAGTTAGGATTATAGCAGAATGTTTACACCTTGGCAAGATGAAAATGTATCTTCCTGGGAAGACTGTAACAAAGGAGAATTTTAAAGATGAGCCTTTCCTTGGTCTAAGAGAAAACCAAGAAAATTTCAAAGGAATTTCATTTCAGAATCTGTAGGTGTGTTTTGGTCTACAGAGATGTACTTTGTACTTCTTGTTAAACAGAAGAGCATACAAGCGTAGCTTTCTTTGGTTTGTTACTAAATGTATTCTAGTATTAATTTTGTTCCATATCACTGGTTTTGTTTGCATTTTTTTTTTTTACACCAGGTACATACTGTTTTGATTTTTATTTTCATACAAACCTTTGGGTAATGAAATCAGAAAGGAAAAACAAAGTAGCACCTGTTATCACTGTTCATTATTGTAACAAAAAACTATTAATTGGGAGAGACTAATCAAAATACCAGTGTTTGTGCTTATGTCTATATTTGTGTCTTAATCAGACTTTTAAGTGCATTGATTACATAAAAAGTTTTTTTTTTGTATCACCCTTTTAAATAGAACTGTTTTTGTTTGGTTTTTTTTGTTTGCTTTTTTTTAAGGCTATCACAGTTTCCTTTGAAATTGTCCATGTGGAAGCTTTCATTAGAAGCTGTTATTCTGTTCCTTTCTGCTTTACATTTTGCCACTTTTCTGTCTGAAACTGACGCCCTATAAAATTTATCACTCTATACTGATTTTATCTTGGGCAGGATTTCTGGCCCTCCCCGCCCTCCCTTTGGCAAATATATTGCTGTTCCTAAATTTTTTGTAATTTTTTTGTATTCAAGGTCCTTTGCTTGATAACGATTCTGCTTGCTGCTCCAGATTTCACTTCATGCCGCGATTTGTGAGATTTCTTCCAGGTAATGATTACATTATGTAGCTTTATGGAAATGACAACTTAATAAAAGAAAAAGCTTATTACAAGTGAAATGATTCAGTTGGTGTAGCAGTTTGGTGATTCCATCTGAATTCCTAAAACACTCCCTGATATTAAGACTGTTTTGCTTGGAACTGCAAGAAGTAGGATGTGGATAGGCAGGCCAGGTCTTGCGCCCAGCTGGTCTCTCTCACGTGGCTTTTGCAGGCAATGGTGGGTCATTCTTGCCCTGTCCTGCAATGGAGCTTTGGGGTTTGAGGAGTGTCGTTTTCTGCTGTCACATATGAAACAATCTGAGTTTCATGTCCCCTCTGCTCTTCAAGATAGGTGTCATGCGATTATACTATGATTTTTGATATGCGGTTTTGAGGGTCAGCGCCCCTGAGCACAAGTTGTTCTGATTATTAATTTCTTTA
This sequence comes from Dromaius novaehollandiae, assembly GCF_036370855.1. Classification (NCBI taxonomy): domain Eukaryota; kingdom Metazoa; phylum Chordata; class Aves; order Casuariiformes; family Dromaiidae; genus Dromaius; species Dromaius novaehollandiae. The sequence goes on along the minus strand of NC_088099.1, from coordinate 91,166,160 downwards.
TCTTAATGCAAGCTTAGACACTGCAGCATGCAGTGAAAGATAGAAAAGCACCATTTCAGTGCAATTCAACCCTAGCCTACGAGACAAGGACAAGCTTCAATGTGAAGGGTTATGTTCATTTTGACTGATCAGCTTATACAGGCATTTAACACATCCTAAGATAGTAGGATAGACTTTCAGTTGACATAAATGTTAATGGCTCCACTGAAAATGTGTCCTGCTGAGGTCCTGCCAGTGATTGTTGCAAAGGGTTGGGCAGGCGGGAGGATGTGTTCGGCCGCTGGACTAAGGGTGCAGCTGAGATGCGGCGCAATCTTCATCAAGAGGACTGTGGCCTGGAGATGCTCTGCTCTGGGCTTTGAAACTTAGAAGAAATATTAATTATAGCCATAGCTAAATGAGGTTTGGCTAGCTACTGTGGAGAGTACTGATGAGTGATGGCTACATGACTATATTTCTAACTGTTGTTTCTTCCTGGATTCACAACGCTATTCAATCAGAAGCAGAGCTCTGAGGCTTGCTAGCAAACATTGATTCAGTTCTGCTGAAGCAATTTACAAAATAAGCCATCAAGCCACATGTGGCTGATTAACTTGACCTCATCACAAAATGAAAACAAGTTTGACTTGCCTGGATTGTGTAGCTTGGGGGTGTTTTCCTGTTAGTTTGGGGTTTTTATGTTCTGATTTGTTTTATTTTGGTTTAGAAGTCAGCTCTTTCTGCGCAGTTGGATTGCTTATTGACGGGGGAGATAAGTCTCTGTCTGTGTACTCCTGTGTCCTTCTTTTTTGAGGTTCCCAGCCCTCCAGCTCTTAGCAAAAATGTTTTTTTCCTGTTATTTCTCCATGTTCTCTTTAGCATCTTTACGATAAATACTTTTTTAACCAAGTTTTCAATTTAGATAATTTATTTTCTGAGCTGTCTGTAGAGATTATTAATTTCCAGAGAGTGAAAATCTATCTCCTTCAGGTATGTTTACAGAAGATTGTTTATCTCTATTTCTTCAAAGAAGATATATTAGTGCAACGGATGCCCACACATCCATCAAGTGCCTCCTTAAAGATGGAAGTGAATTGCTGATTTCCCATCCCCTCTACTTTTCTTTCTTATTTTTCTCACGTAGTGTAAAGAAACCCAGCTTCGTGATGTCAGAATTTCTGTGTGGGTTAGTAACAGACGCAGACATTGGGGTAGCTCTGAGCTTTGAGCTAATCGTATCAAGTTTGCTGAGTGCCAAAGATACAGAGCACACAGAATAGTTGTCTTACTCTTTTTTTTTTTTTTTTCTTTCCTCCCCTCCCCCCTTGGCTTTTTATGATGATCAGTATATTAGAGACTAGAGAAAACTGCAGTGTGTTTTGACCTGAGAAAGTTCAGGTCCCTGAACTACTGTTTAGCACAACTATCTATAGCAACCTGTCCTGTCCCTGGCAGTCTTCAGTAAGTAACTTTACACATACTTTTTTGTTGCTGAACAATATAAACTAGTAGTTGGCAAAAGTGCCAACAAAAATCTTCTAAACTTGAGTCTCTCTTTAATTCTAGGATAAACTTCCCAAATTTAAAAACTGTTCTGCTATTCAGGTGACCAGTATGGCTCGCTCTCTGCCTCTGTAGATCTTCAGAAAAGTATTCTCTCTCTCAATGCTTGTTTGGAATATATTTTCCCTGTTTTAGATTCCCTCTTGGAATTTAAATGATGCTAATTGTTCTAAGTGGTTGCTAGACCAACTTATATCATTCCGCTTCATCTTTCTATACTGTAGTGCTGTAATCCCAACTAGAGTAGGAGAAGTGCATATCCCTTCATGTATGTTGCAGAGGAAATCATCTTAAGCAGCACTGTTGTGATGCACCAGTTCAAAGAGGCTTTTTGTATGAGCCTAATACCACATTCCCTGTGCTGTGTATTCTTCCCCAGTATTGTTTTTAGGCTCTACCTATGTTTTTTCTCCATTCTTTTTTGTGTATGTAGCGACAGGGAGAGTGTACTCAGTGGCAGGACCAGATTGCTTCTGCTCCCTAGGGAAGGGAAATCAGTGTTTGTGCTTCTGTGAGCATGAATCTTGAAGATGCCTCCAATGTCTACGGATTAAGTCGCTGTTATTTAAGGAGGATGTTTGAGAGATTTGTGTCAAACTTAAAGCACCGTAGTAGCATGTCTGTCTCATATGAGCTGACATACTGAATTTGAATAGTCAGTGTCTTCTGAGTGGTGGTCTGCCAAGACCATCACTCATTCATCTTTGCTGTTTTTGTCTTTACATCTGTAGCTGGCTGCCTGGAGCTAGTAGGATGTTTATTATACCATCTTCCTTCTCAACAAGCAGCATTTGCTCTGCGTATTTTGTGGGGTTGCAGAAGTATTTAGCAGTTTTCGCATGTGCTTCATTCATTTAGTGACAGAAGAGAGCATGAGGCTCTTAAGTCTTCATTGCTGTAGGTACAGCATATAAGCGCTACAAATGAGTTTAAAATGCAAAGATAACTTATTACATTCCCCCAGAAGTGTCCCTTAAAATTTTTGAGTGTTCCTTAAAAAAGCCACATAAATGCCTAAAAGGCTTTTTAACTGTTCTTGTAAAAGGAGTGATAAAAGTGTGAGAAGGAAGACATAACTGGACAGTGTAACTTACTGTTCTGCCTGCTCATTTTAAAGTTATTCAGGCAAGTTGGAAACTTCAGCTTTGCAGTATGATGAAACTGTTATTTTTGCTACCATTACCATTATTGCTTCCAGTTTAGCAAAGAAGCATTTATGCGTGTGCACTATTCATCAATAAAACATTTGCCTTTTTATTTGTCAAGTCACTTAAGCATTTTGCATTTTATTTCGCTCATCTGAATATTTTATTTGTTCTGCATATTTTCTCTTTTGCTAATACTTTAGGAGCAAATATCTGAAATGTGATTTTTTTTTTCTTTTTCATTTTGTTTTTAAGATGGAGGGAAAGAAGTACTGTCAATGCATCAGATTCTTCTCTACTTGTTACGATGCAATAAAGCTCTGGTGCCTGAAGAGGAGATTGCCAACATGCTTCAGTGGGAAGAACTGGAATGGCAGAAATACGCAGAGGAATGCAAAGGGATGATCGTTACCAGCCCTGGCATGGTACAGCAAATAATTCTGACTTATGAACATTGCAATGACACATGCATGTCTTATTTCAGAGAGTGTCCTGTGGGCTGAATTGTAAGTGGAAAAGATGACCAATGACAGTTGCAGTTTGCAATAGGAAAAGTAGATTGAATTGTTCCAACCCTGGCAAGAACTGCACCCTCTGCTGCCCTGCTGAGGGAAAGGTTTCCAGATGAGCACGGTTTCAATGTGCACATTAAACAGAATAGCTATATTTTAATAATGTGAAACCTTAGCTTGCTCCTCTGCTTTCATATTTTTATGGCAGTCTTTATCTGCATGATCGCATTCTGTTTTCTGTGACACAGGTCCAAAGAACTGATAATAATTTTCGCTTTTTTTATCTTCCTCTTTTGAACCCCAGCTCTATTTAATGCGCTCTGTCCAGATTCTGCCCTGAATAAGTAAAAGGTCTTTTCTGCCTGTGTGTTTTTTCACCTGGTTCCTATGCTGCCCTCACTCATACCAGAGAATTTCATATGTATTAATGAATGCATCCATTAATTTTCAGTGCCAAACCTGAAACCCCTATGGCCTTGTTATTTTTGGAACAGTTAGTATTTTAAAGCATATGTTTGCAGAACACAGCTCCTTTCCACTCCAGTATTTATGCAAATTAGCCCATATTTCTGAATTTCACACTTTAGAAATGAGCACAAGAATAAATGATATCCACTAAGAACTGCAGGGTTTTGTTTGTGTCATTTGGTCAGGATCACAAAGGTGGCATCTCAGTAGTAGAGACATGTTTTGGACTTCATTTTTAAACTAGCATCCAGCTTTCTCAGTTGTAAGACCTTTCTTTGTGGCTTCATTTTCCCTCCTTGCTCATTGCACAATCTCTCAACCTCTCCTGAAAAATCTGTTAACTTAGAAACATTCCTAAAGGGAAATTTAGTTTGCTCACTGAAAAACTTGTCTCCAAATTGCAGCCAGGGTAATTGCCTAGATGTATTTTTCACGCCCTTGTTTTTAACTATGACAGCATTGCATTTAGTAAATTACTTTATAAGCTAATCAGAACTTGCCAGGATGATTTTTTTTTTCCTCGACTTTATTCTAAGTATTTTCCTTATGGATGAAGCTTTCTGCAGCAAAAGGGAAAATAAACCCATCTCTGGGAACACCAGTACATGGGAACCCTCAGTATAGAAAATTTTACTTGAGGTGGTTAAAACTGAGTGTTAAATCAGAATTTCGTAACAGAAATTGTTAGACAGTTTTAATGTCTAACTTAACGTACTCCATGGCCTCCGTGGACTCCCATACAAGGCACAAGCTAGTGTACCAGTCATCAGCATCCAAATGGTGATACACTGACATAGCTTCACTGGTTTTGCTGAAGCTGTGCTGATTTCTACCACTAAAATACTTGGCCTTTTATGTTATTTTTGTGTATCTTAGCATAAAGATATGCATATATGCTCCCTTTTTATGTGATTGAAAGAACTGTAAATGTCTTTATGCACAAGGCAATGCAGTTTGTCACTGCTAGTGTTAATTGTAGGATTTTGTGTGATTTTACCAAACTTAGCATTCTACAGTGCAAAATTTTTAGAGATATATATGGCTATCCAAATATATAAGCATAAAAGAAATTTGCAACACTTTGAAAAATGGTCGTTATAATGCCATCCTTAGAGGATGTTTTTCTCTCAAGAAGGTTGTAATGATTTTTTTTTTCTTAGTCTATGGATTTTTTTTTCAGTTGATTGCAGCATGTTTTGTTGAGTATAAAAGTCAGTGAGAAATAGAGTATGAAAGTATTTTCTGTGCGTTTTACCAGATGTTATAAGATGAAACAGTTCTATTATAGAGACAATGTGAAACTGTTTTATAAAATGACAGCTCTTCAATTCAATTTTATCTACTTGACACAATGAAGTAAAACATTAAATTTTATTTTGCTGCTTTTCTCCACAATACCACTTCAGAAATAATAATTCCTAGTGAGAACAGATCCAGTTTTTCTATATATATTGCGTTATTTTAAAATGTGAGGTGTACATATGCACAGTGGAGAAAGGAAAAAAACTTGACAGGTATATAAATCTCATTTACTTAAACAACTAACAATAGTTCAGCGTTATTTAAAAGTTTAACATGTTCATTGTGTTCTGTTAGTTTGAAACTTTGTTTTGGAAGAGATTTAAAGGTTAACAGATTTTAATCTTTTTTAGTATGTCACTCTTTCTAAAGTGCTGCTGCTTTTCCTATTAGTACATATATATATAATACGCATATCTATATTTATATATTTTAACATACTTTTGTACTACATCTGCATGCAGTCCCACCATTCCCTCTTTTATGAGTATGAGTCCTCCTTGACTGAGGAGGTTAGGAGTAGGAAACAAAGATAAGGGGCCACCGCTCCATTGGATTTTCCTTGTTTTGGATGAGATGTTAAAAGCAAGATTCTGATTGTGCTTATTAGATGATCTCTCACAGCACTTTTAAGAGAAGAGAGGGACAAAAGTCTGAAAAAATAGCATTTAATTTGTTTGTATCCTCTCTGCTGGTACAAACACACAGTATAAACTATGTATTTGATGCTATCTAGGCTCGATTTCATTCATTTACTCATTTAACCTTCAGAAGGACCACAGAGACGAAGCCAGTCTTCATTGTACTAGAAACTAAAGCATAGCATAGTTGAACCTCTCTCATAACCTTCAGTGGTTGAACAATTGTGATAAATCTTTAGCAAGGTCTTTTGTCCTGGTTCTTGTTAGGCATTTGTTAAGAGCTGCATAACAGAATGACAAAAAGCAAAGCCAGTGCCATCTAAATAAACAAAAAGGGTTCAGTTTTAAGTGATGCTGGGCCCTCACATTTCGCACAGACCACGCTAGGTGTATTGAAGACTCCTGTCCCTTTCCCACTTTTTAGGTTCAGATTACTTCTATTTAGGTGTCTAAAATGTGGAACATTTGATTAGGAAAATGTTGGCTGTATTTCTTTAATACATTGATTGTAATCAATATATTGAGGGTAATGATTGTTTTATATCCTGTTAATCAGATTTTTGCCTTCTTTGTTCTCAGCAGGATCGTTGTTGCATAGCAAGGCAGGCTTTTTGTGTCTGCGTGTGTGTGTGTGGGTTTTCTGAAAAAATCAGGTGTAAAAAATTTTTTTATTTCTAATGTTAAGGGATGGGAGAAACAGCAAATAATTTCTGTGAAGATAATAAAAACTTTCCAGGTTGGCTTTCTGCAAAAAACACAAAACCAGATGAACTTAAGTTTCATAACTTTAAGCTCTGGTTTAGAGAACAACCCTCTGCCTGCTGCAGATCCTCCCCATCTTTTTTATTAGAACTTGCTGTCCCATTCCTTTTTGATTGGAAGTACTGTGTGGAAAACCTATTCTTTTTTCACTAGCTTGCATGAGCAAACTGAATCTTGGATTATTCTTTAATTGGTTTGGTAGATGAAACTGTGTCTTTTGTCATCATGTCAAAAGGGAAGTCGATAAGCCTTTTTCCCCTTGAGAAATATTTTTCTATCTGAAAAATCAAAGTTTTAGGTAAGTTTTTCAACAGTAGATGAGTAGTTTGGCCACCTGAGGAGGCCTTTACCTTTCCTTCCAGAATTGACTTCATGTATCCATGCAGAAAATTACTTCTGTAAGCAGTTCTACGAAGGTGATTTGAAGGATTAAAGCTTTATTCTTGACACGGTTTGTGTTGTTTTGTTAGAAGAATGGTGAGAGCCATTTCTTAGGGTTCTGTAAGAAATTTTGAAACTCATCTTTGAGAAATTCTCTGTGTTAAATTGACAGTTTTGAGATACAGGTAACCAAAAGTAATGCCCTTTTTCTGGAACTTTAGACAAGCAGAAAATACTGGCTTCATCCAGCTGATTGCATGGTGGGGAGTAAGCAGGTACATAACAAAGCAGCTTACAAGGTAATGGAGAAAATATTTACTTGGAGACAAACTGTGCACCTTCAACTGAGTTTTTAAATATATTCGGTAAGCAAATGAGAACTCTGCAAGCAGCAGGTCTTCGGCAGTGATGTGTAATTACTCATTTTCTGCAGTTTTAGAGGTGAAGTGAAAGTTGCCTCCTTCTACACTGTGCTTTTAACTATAAAAAGAACTTCTGTTTTGAAGTATAAAAAGGACAAAAGTCTTCCTCATTATACAAGACTGTATTCCTCGTTATATGCATTATACATGTATAGGAGCCTTTCCTAAGAGTGGCATGACAGGTTTTTATGCCATTTAGTCTGTGTGATTGAATGGATCTAATAAGGGCTTCACTTACGATGGAAATCAGGAACAGAACTAAAATTAGAGAGGTAACCTGATCCTAGTGAACTACTCAGACGTGGGAGCTTGGGTGCCAGCATGTTAATCCTGATTTTATTTCCAGTGTGATGTTTGATCAAGGGAAAGGTGTTTTAAGTTCTCAGAAAAAAACAAAATGCAAATTTCCTGACTTGTAAAATGAAAATAAGAAGACTGACTTTTTTTGCTGGGAAGGCTAAGTCGATTAACTTTGATTCAGTCATTGCCACTGCCAAATATTGATTATGGTATAAATGATAAATTTTGTGTTTATTTTAATAAGCTTGGAGTTTTGCTGCTTCTTGGTTCCTGGATGGTATGGGCTGGAGACAATACATTTTCCATGGAACTGTTGTTAATTAGGTGAATTTTGTTTTCCTCCTAGAAACCCAGCTCAGTTCGTATCGATCAACTGGACCGTGAACAGTTCAATCCTGATGTAATTACTTTCCCCATTATTGTCCACTTTGGGATACGACCTGCTCAACTCAGTTATGCTGGAGATCCTCAGTAAGATGCTTTTCCTTTAATGTTTTGTTCAGAAACTCATTACTGTTGTCACTGGTAGCTTAAATAGGGCTTGTTTATGTGCTTATTGAGTCTGATGAAAAGCTTAGTGCTTATAGCATTGGACACTAGCTTTCGTGAATGAGAGAATATGAGGTGTAATTTGCTTTACTGGTTAAATTCAGAATTTTGCTTTGTAAACTTCAGTTTTCTGAAGTAAATGTGCACACACAAGCAATATTAAATTTCTCTACCTGAGAATAGCTCTTCTAGGTCAAACTAAAGGTTCCTCTAGCTCCATGTTGTTTCTCTCAGTGGCCAGTGATGGATTTTTAAGAGGAGAATAGTATAACAGGAAAGGCAAAAAAAAAAAAAAAAGAAAAAAAGAAAGAACTTCCCCAGACCTCCAGAGGTCTGTAGCATATGGTCTTCAGAGCTAGAGGATGTATTACGTCATTTTATTTAACTGCCGTGAATGGACCTTTCTTCCTCAAATTTCTCAAATCACTGTTTGAACCTATTTATGCTACTGACAGTCAGAATATTGCAGATAATCACTTCCCTGTGACTGTGGGGCATTATGTGAAAAAGGACTTTCATTTATTTCAGGACCACTACTTGATCATTTTATTAGGTGCTCTTCAGGTCTTATATCTAATAATGAATAATACAGCCATTTCCTATTTGCTTTCTTTGTGCCATTCATGCTTCTGTGCACTCTGTCATACCCTTCTTAGTTGTCTCTTTTTATGACTTGAGGGGTCAAGTCCATTTACTATCTCCTGTCTTGGAAATTGTTCCATCACTGACACCTTTCTCTCTACCTTTTCTGTCTATATAGAGATGGGGAGGAACATAGGGAAGGAGTGGTAAGGGAGCCAGAACTTCAGGCAGAAGAGAAGATACTGCATCACCATGGATTTCTGTATTGCCATAATAGAGATCGCTGTTTTTTTTTTGTTTGCGAGTCCTTTTCCTAATAATTTCTGATATTTTCAGGGAACTCTCCCAATGATTCAGAGATCCCTTTGCTGAATCCCCTCTCTGTGCATGTGTAATTAAGGTTGTTTTTCTTCCTTTTGCATTTTTCTCCAGTGTCATTTAATGACATTGAATTTCATCTGCCATTTTCTGGTTCAGTCAGTCACATGTTGTTATAATGTTCTACAACTCTTTCCAGTGAATTTTCAATTTACGATCCTGAATAATTTTATATCATCAGTAAATTTTTACCTCGTTGTTCACTCCTGTGATTGTCAAGGATGCATGTAGGAGCTCTCTTTTTCATTTTTCTTTTTTGCAGAGAAAAATGCACCTTCTTGGCCTGAAAGGCTTCAAACTCAGCAATGCTGATTTTGCTAAATTCTGCACACTTTCAGCCCCTCTGAATTACCTTTAATAGGTAAAGAATGGGGAGGAAACTTGTATGTGAATTTAAATTTACGTGTTAGTGGCAGGTAAGTTACAGGGTTAGGAAATAGGAAAGGTGAGTGCTTATCCAAATAACAGTACATTTTCTTTTTGACTTTAGGCATGACTTTAGCTTTCTTATCCACAAAAGGAGAATAATTAGACAAAAGAATATAAGAAAATGCATCCCTACCTCTCTTTTGATGCTGAATTTTTTAATATTTGTGAAATTGTAGTATCTTCCATATAAGGCAGTATAAAAATGCAAAGATTATTCTTCTCACATTTTTTATTTTTAACTTTATTTAAAATTTTGATGATTTTTTTTCCCCCAAAGCTTCATAGGGAATTTAGATGTGCTTCTTTTAATGAAGTAAAAAAGTAGTTTTTGTTGAAGACCTCTGTAGTGCCATCATAAATCTCGGGCTTAACTCTAATGTATGTGTGAAATATGTAGTGTCCAGAAAAGTTCCCTCTAGCGTGTCTTTTCTTGATGAGGTTTGGATACACTATTTTTGCTTTTGTTGTCCATTTGTTTATCATTCCTCAATCTTCACTGCAATAACAAAGTTGGTTCCACCCATATTAGTACTACTAGCAAAATCTATATTGAACTTGATAGTCTCTGGTTCTTTTTTGGGCTGAAACTTCCTCATGGCTTTTGTTTTCCTGGTTGGTTGATTTGTTGGTTATCTCATTTTTCTTCTTTGGATGGGGATTCATGAGAAATGGATGTGCTCCAAAAAGCTATTCTGCAGCTTGCAGAAACGCAGAGAACAGATTGCCCATTTCAGATGTGTTTATAAACTCAAAAGACACAAAAATCTCTAGAGATGAAGAGTACACATTCAAGAATGCTGTGGAGAAATAGCTATGAGAAAATACCAATAAGAAAAGATGTGTGTGTGTGGGCATGCACGCGTGTGCGCATGTGTCTGTGAGAGTGTGAGGTGCTGGAAAGATTATGATATAGTGAAATAGCTACTGCCCCATTTAATGGGTTGTCACTAATGTGGCAACTTCATACTAAAACTACTGTTCTAAGATGGTGCTGAGGAGGATCTCTTTATAATATAAAAGGAAATAAAATACTTAAGTAAACTTCTTCCCTCCACCCTTAAATTCCCTGCTTCCCATTAGAAGTCTGCTTTTTTGTGGGTTTTCTTGAAAAGCTCTGTAGCTTATGATTCTGTTATGATTATAGACTTGTTTTCTGAGGATCCAAGGTTCATGCCATGCTTGCTCAGTCCTCCCGTAAAAAACTCTTAAAGCTATAGTTAATTGGAGCCAAGTGCAATGGTGGGCTGTAGTTTACGAGGAGTAAGGGCTTAGAAGTTTTGTGAAAGTGGGTGTTGCATTGCAGAGGGACTTCCAGTGAGGGGGAAGTGCCATCATTTCGGGTCATGTGCAATTAGACACCCCCGAAGTATGAAATAGGTAGACAGTTACAGCAAGAGGAAAACCAGAAGCATTATGTATACCCTAACTGCCACAAAAGCTTTACTTGCAGACTGCATTCAGCACGAATTCATAAGGATTCAAACTTTGTTATCTCACTCTTCACAGGGTGACTGCACGTTACACCCTGCTTACAGAGCTTTTCTCCCTGTGCTTCATTGAAATGTTTCAGCCAATGTAGGACAGGCACTTCTTGGGCAAGGTTACTATTTCTGTTCAGTGAGTGACAGGCAAACTTCTCTGAGAAGGGGGAGTTTTCATACTACTTGAAAAAGTGCTCTTCTCAGATTTTTGCGATGTCCGAATTGAGCTGTATCGCACTGGGGCTAAGTGTTTTCACCCATTGGCGAGGGCAAGTGGGTGCCTGGGACACCTGGGGTCTGCCCTGAGCTCTGCCGTTGCAGCCTCGCGCTGCAGGCTCGGGCCTCCTCTCTGCTGCCTTGCCCGCAACTCTGGGGCAGACAAGGCAACACTCTCTTGGGAAATGCTTTGAGATTTCTCTGGAGCGAAAAGATGCCTGTAGAAGATCTATGTGTATGTAAATACGTTATTGGCAGCTGAGATGTTCTTACAGCCAAGCTGCCGAGAGTTTTTTGTTGTATTAATCAAAATATTTGTTTTCTCTTTTTGTCCTTCAGATACCAAAAGCTGTGGAAGAGTTACGTGAAGCTGCGTCACCTGCTGGCCAACAGTCCCAAAGTCAAACAGGCTGATAAACAGAAATTATCACAAAGAGAGGTACAGTGAGCCTTCCTATAAACAATAATTGAGCAGAGTAATTCAGAATAAAGTTATGTGACTGCCATTTTTATGGAAACAATTGAAATCCTTCACAAAAGATTTTCTTTTCAAGCTGTTAGGCTGATTTCATTTTTATCCTTGCCTGTTAGTGAACAGAATTCTTTTCCTTTTCTCCACGCTCACATTACCACAAGTTTTTTTTTACCCAGTTATAGAAGTGATCATTGTAGGACCAAAACTTCTTTACAGTCATTGTCATTAATGGTTCCAGGAATTAGTATAGACAAGAACTTTTCATTTCAGACAGCTCTTTTAAGTGGCTTGTAATTTTAAACATTTCTCTTTTGAGGAAAAAACTGCCACACTTGCACATGCTTTTAAACTGCAATTTATTAGGCAGTCTCAGTGAAATTCTTTAAGATCTTGGAGTGATAGGCAGAAACAACAGAACTCTTAAATATATGAAAAGTGAGGTTTGGGAGTTTTGCTAGAAAATGATTTTTTAAAAACAGTTGATATCATCTGGTTGTTTTTATTTTCAGTAGTCTTTAATGACAAGTGAGGTGTTTGTTAAGATTGGTCTGTCTGTCTTTTTTCCCCAAAGTGATGAGCAGTAAGCAATTCACGAGTGCAGATGCTCAACCAATATGAAATTAAAATTAGGAAAATAAAATCGCCTAAATATAGACTAACACAACCTGCTCTGAGATATCCGTCTTCTGACATCCTAGACTGAAACTTTGCATTTGTCTGGTGGCATGTCTACCAGGCACTCTTAATTGGACAATTTATGTAAAGGATAAATAGAGAAGGAGGGAACTTACTTGGTACAGAATAAATTTAATGAAGTGGTGTTCTATTATTTATTTATTTATTACAAAGCCTGTAATTTGAGTTTTCCCCAGTTTGCTAGTTCTGTAGCTGTGGTTGCAATAGGTGTTTGATATATTTGACAGTGCACCTTATTTTATTATTACTGTAAAGCATAGTGTGCTGTTGCATGAGCAAGGGGCTTAATTAGCAATTTATTTATGCCAGTATTAAATAAGCCCAAACCCCTCAGCTTTCTTCTTTGTAAATGGGAAGAACCACAATGTTGAAACTTACCTGTGCCACCGTTTTGAGGAGAAATTGGTTTTGTCCCTAAAGGAGGTGTTTTTATCTTTGCTACAGCTTTCCACACTCAGAGATCAAGTGGGAAAGGAAGGTGGCTGTTATGAACATCTCTTCATTAGTGGCTAATGGATGACTTATTTGTAAAATTGTAGTGGATTGGGTGTAGGAGGGTAATTGTGTTTTGTTGCAAAAAATAAAATGTTCCTTTGGCATTTATCACTTACTTAGTGCTCAGACTTTTGCTCCTAGACTGTATTACCTAGGATGATGGATTTCTCAAGTAATTGCCTGCCATCAGAGATGTATAGGGCTGAAGTAAAAGCTTTTTGTGAGGATAACCTATGCACTGTGACATTGGAGGTGTCAGTAACTTAGTAGGAGCTATAGGGTGCACCTGGCTGGCCCGTGGGCTTTTCACAATTATGAATGACACCTTATGAGTAATGGTGGAGTGTTCCTGAGCCAGTTAGCCTGCAACTACAGGTAGGTCTAGCAAACACTAGCACCTGTCCCAGAAAACACCCAATGGCGCAGTCTCCAAATGCAAGTTTTGGACAATGCCTAAGGGGTGCAATGCCATAAACATCTCTATTCCCTTCACCATCGGTCATTCATTCCTACGTGATCATGTGATATTATTTGTGACAGAGTCATGTCTCAGGGCTTTATTCCTCTAACCTAACTTTGAGCACTTATAGGAGGTACATAAATTGGGAACCTGCTACCCTAAGGCTCACTTTGAAGTCAGTGAAGAGAGTTGCGGTTTTTGAAGCAGTTTATCCCTCTTCATTGAATATAAAAGGAGCCTGGGCGCTAGCCTCCTGCCTTAGACACTTCAGTGGAGTGCCCAGAAGTAGGTCTGATGAATCTACATCTGGAACTCTCTCTCGACACCATCCTGGGAGTCCCAGCAGAAGAGAAAACAGGGCCCAGTGCTGTCCAGAGGTGCTCACAGGCTTTGGTTTGGGAGCTGGGAGCAGACTGCTTTTAACGCATGCCCTATAGTGAAAAGGAGAGGAGAGAGAAGGCGGGCTGCAGCTTTGCAAAGTTTCTTGTTCTGAAGAAGGAAAAAAGCTGAGGGAGTCTTTACTGTTGTTGCAAGAGGTGTGGGGGAGCTTGCTGCTCTGGGGGCTTTGCAGTACTGGAACCTAAAATCAGGCCAGGAGGTCTGATCTGTAGGTGACTTATTTTAGCTGGCTTTCTTTCACTCTTTCTTTCTTTCTTTTTTCTTTTTTTTTTTTAAGAAAATAATTTTTAAGAATGCTTAGGTTAGAGGAGTTTAATGTCCTTGCCATAATTTATAGAGACAAATAAGCTGTGTGCAGAACTCGAAACTTCTTGTGGTCAAGGCAAAACAGACTTTTTTAATTTTCTGTTTGGAATAATATAAGTAGATTTCATGATGGAGGCTCCAGAACTGGTCAGTGCTGACTCCTTTTGCAGGCTGGGGCACTGACAATGGTGAACAGGAGCTATTACTGAGTAGCTGGGATCACATTATAAAGGCTTAAAGGCTTTCTTTTATTTTGTCTATTGAATTCCTTACTCCTACTGAATACTTCAGACCACAAATACTCACAGAGACGGACTTGAATGAAGAGGCTGTTTTGCACATAGGCGTAAGGAAGGAGCTTTCATAGTAAGGATCTTAACTTACTTGCATACTGTTGTACTGTAGGTACAAGTAGGATTGGCTTATTTTGTCATTTGCAACAGAAACTGTAATTAGTCACCTGTAATTAGTCACCTTTGTTCTCCTCTGCGTCTACCACAATCCCCTGCTGTCTGCATTGTACTAAACATCCACCACGGTCTTGTGGCTGTTGGTGAAAAGATTTGAGCTAGTCTTAACTGTTCCCGAAAAGCAAACCTTGAACAGATACTGTGAGCGCTCTCCTGTGCGGTTTAACACCGCTTCGTTGTAGCAGGTTCCTCACGGGTGCCCTGTTCTCTTCCTGTCTAGGAAGCACTGCAGAAGATCCGGCAGAAGAACACGATGAGACGTGAGGTGACTGTGGAGCTGAGCAGCCAGGGCTTCTGGAAAACCGGGATTCGCTCTGACGTCTGCCAGGTGACTAAACCAGAGAGTCGTCTGATGCATTTTCCTTGGTGGTAGCTGCCGCTTACCTCTTGCAAGAGGGATTCTCAGCTGAAGAACCAACCATGGGAAATTAACACCTTTGCCTCAGCGTGATCTGTGTCTTTGGGGAACTACTGTAGCACAGAAGAAAGATGGTTTTTAGGTTTAGTTTTCTAGTTGCTTGCACCGGCTCGCCAGCTGGTCGATTACCACAAAAGGGGTGGATGGGAATGGGTGTTTTTGGGCTGGAGGTTTGAGATGTGGTAGCCTTGACTTACATCAGCCAAAATCTGAGTCTGATGTTGAACTTCTAGGACTGCTTCTTCCATCGACTGGATGAGTTTTAGATATTTTTATTTCAGATTTTCTTTTTATTTTGAGATTTTTATACTTTTTTTTTTTTAAGGGGAGTGTAAAGGCTAGTCTTTTTGTTCAAAAGAAAAAAGGTTCCTGACTTTTGGTTTGTAAAACATTGTTTCTCAGTACAAAGGCATCTTTCAGGTACATTAATGTTTCATATGCATGACATGTCCAAGGTGCAAATCTCTGCAGAATCCTGTTCCAAAGCAGATAACAGCCACAAACTTTTTGGTTACAAGCAAAAGGGTTAAGCAAATATGATAAAAATAAGTACAGTTTTTATATAATAATGTATTTATTAGCAAAGATCAAGTAAATACCTTAGTAAAACCAGCAGTGTAATTAGGTCATATTTTAGGTGTTGTTTTGGAGAAGTTAATTAAGAATTAAATGCTCAAAATTTAATTAACCTAACAGTATGAAATATAAACATAGAAGGTGACTTGGAAGAGGTATAGTTAGAAACCTGTTGTTGTCTTGGAACCTTGGTAAAGCCAAAGGAGGAATTCTAACAGGAGAGAAATACCAATAACTAAAATTGTTGTCCTTCACTCTAAAAACATTTCTTTTGATTCTACTATTGCTTTTGAAGTTGAAGAAGGAGAATAATGGAACAATGTCTTCTCATGTAGCTGAGGAATCTTACAGTCTTTTTTTTTTTTTTTTTTTTTTTTGGGTAGTAAACTATGTATTTTTACAAGTTAAGTCAACAGTGTAAATTTCTCACTTAGGAGCTTTGAAACAGTTCTGTGTGTTATTCATAATATCTTCTGTGATTTGTATTTTAACGTCTCATTGGATGTTCTTGTTTGCTGTTGAAGAACTGCAAATCACCAAAGAGCAACGAGCTATTTCACATTTTTGTGCACAGCCACAGACATAACATCTAAACCAGTCTGTTCTGATATGAAAGTCATTGGAGTTGATTTCTTTGAGAGGTCAAGAGTAGGCAAACTGTGTCTGTGAAATGAAAGATTACTATTACCGTTACCTGTTTTTCCCTGATTAAAGAATACTAACACTAAATATATGTAAATCAACTCTGTGGACAGAGCTAAAGTGCAGTGATTTAAAATCATCGGTTCGTTTTAGCTTTTAGAAGCATTATAGTTTAAAAGATTGAAACTTTTAAGCCACTGAAGCGCTCTCGTGTTTTAGAGTTGCTCCATGTTCCATGCAGCAGTAATAACGCTCGTCCTCATGGTTTTCAGAATGAACCACTCGAAGGGGAAGGAAAAAGGGTGAGTGAAGTGTTCTGAAGATGGAAAATAGCTCTATTCTGTCAGACTCATTTAAAGTTATCCAGTAGGTGAACTGCATTTCTTTTATGCCACTAAACTGGGCAGCAGTTAGCTATGCAGCCTGGCAGAGTTGGGCCCTGGGGAGATGATACCACCCCCCAGCGCTGCTCATCGTTGCCTGTATTGCTTCAAGCATGCCCTCAGCAGCTATGCTGGCACTCTGGGTTAGGAGAGAAATGATGCATTTCAAAATATTTCAGCTTGCGTGGCTCTTTTGGTAGCTTCAGGTCAGGGAGCAGTGGCCTCGGCAGTTGTGCTGGCAGCTCTGGAGAAGCGGCCATCTCCCATGAGCCTTGGGGACAGTGGCACTGCTGGAGAGCCGGGGGTAGACTGGGAGAGTCCACCGCCTTGTGCCATCAACTGTAGCAGAAAAAGAATATACAACACAGTTAAAAGTATATATAAAAAATAAAACGACTAATATATTTATGACCAGATTCAGGTACCAAGGTTAGGGGACAACTCCTGTGGCCTGTTGCTGTAAGGTTTCAGGAGAAACGGTTTTTGATCACTAGCCATTCTTCATTATAGTACAATTTTTAAAGCATGTTATTTGACAGCTTCTTATAAAGAGATAAATAAATAAAGCATCAGAAACATCAAACAGCTATAATCCAACATGACATATATTAATTGAATCAATCAAGTATTTAGTGCCATGAAAGCAACACTTTGTCAATATAACTGCAAGAGTTAAATTAGAGACCTTCTGTGTACTTCCCGGGGAGATATCAATTCCTCCTTCACTGTACCACAGCTGGTAAAATCGAAAACTTTGTATTCCAGATCCTCAAACTTAGGGCCATGTGTGTTGGTTGCTAAGTATAAACAATATTAAAATTTGCCTGAGGGACTGTTTTTGTTGCCTAGGGGCCTCTGCAGTGGACCATACAGACAGGGCAGTAGAGTTGCCCAATGAAGTAATGTATCTTTTTGGTACTAGCCTAAAACTGCAAGGTATTAAATAGGAAGGTCCAAGCAGCTAGTGTGATTTTTCAGTCACAGCTTGTTGAATCTTGACCTTACTGGTGACCAGATCAATAGCAGACTGGTTTTCTCTGCTTTGTTTTGTTTTGTTTCCCTACAGTGGTTATGCAGATGGATAAAATCTAATTTACTTAAATGTTTGGCTGATGAGGAGTGGAAAGCTAAGGTTTTTTTTTTTATTTTTCCTCATTTAAACCAAAACAGAGTAGAATTCACAGTGTTATGACAAGTAGAATGTATTTGTGTTTATGGCTCAGTCTGTGAGTCCTCTGTACACTGAAACTGAATGCTTTTCCTTATTGCAATTCTTTTTTTTTCTTTTTTTTTTTTTAGCATGCAATGATGCTTCCTGTCCTCACCCACCATATTCGCTACCATCAGTGTCTGATGCATTTGGACAAATTGATAGGCTACACTTTTCGAGATAGGTGCTTGCTGCAGGTAAGATGTGCAAAAAATTAATGACTTGCTGTTTTACCTTCCTAAAATTATTGAGTTTGTGTGTAGTCCTGT
Source organism: Dromaius novaehollandiae (assembly GCF_036370855.1). Taxonomy (NCBI): domain Eukaryota; kingdom Metazoa; phylum Chordata; class Aves; order Casuariiformes; family Dromaiidae; genus Dromaius; species Dromaius novaehollandiae. The sequence goes on along the minus strand of NC_088099.1, from coordinate 91,148,254 downwards.
TTGCTGTACAGCATAGCAGCTTATTTCTATGAAATTGTAACTTGAAAATACCTGATTATGTGCAATGCAGATCTTCAAAAGTTTCAGTTGTTCCAAGAGTCTTTTAAATAAATTAGACATCTGCTTGTGCATGTAGGCATACTTATTTCCTCAGTGATAGGTCTGGATTTGCCTGTAACATGTAGAAAGACAAGAATACACTTACTGAAAAGATTGGCAGGTACATTATTCATTATTTCCTAGTCAATTCTTTTATTAGATATTTATGAAGAATCCAATGTTTTTCTGCATATGAATCCACGTCTTGCTTCTTCCTTTTGTAGTTTGTTGTTCCAAAAAAGAATAACTTAAGTGTTTCCTTTTTACTTTGTGTTTATAGCTAGTGCAAAGGAATTTGCAAACTTCTGCGCAGCATTTGCAAACTTCCATGCAATTCTTGCTTTCTACAAGAACATGACAACAAAATTTTCACATTTACAAACAAGGATCAAGAACTGGAGAGAAGAGTTTATTGTTTGTTTTAAATACATCTGTGTTGCATGACCAGTTGTTTATGGAAGTGCATTTTTGGAACTGGTCGGCTCCAGAAGGCTAACTCTAGGCACAGGGGGCCCCTTCCCCTTACATATCTTCCAAAGTTACTGGGGGGCAATTGACTTCTGTTGTGGATCTCCCCCAAAAGAGCCAGTCTCTCTCTCCTGACTGTGGATGGGGCTTAGATAAATAAATTTTCCTTAACTTCAAAAAATGCAGTTTATGTATGCAGATGAGGCTTCATTCACAAAATATTTTGTGTTAAGTAAATTGAGGCTTACTGAGAAATAATCTTTTCTCATAGTTTCTCTATTTTCTGTAAGTTGGTTTTCCAGAGCTTGTCCTACTGAAAATTACATTAAGCATTTTTTAAAGTTTGGTTGTTTGCAGGTAGCCTTGTTTTTAATATGAAAGATAAAATAGTCACAGAAATCCTCAAAGTGGTGAGACAAACACATAAACCAAAACACAAACTGCAATCCAAAAGGGGAGAAAGCTGAAAATCAAGTTTGGCAGAATTAGTCAGATTAATTTTTAGTTGTAACAAATGTACTTTTTAATGCTTGATCCCTATGCATATTTGTTTAAAACCTAGTAACTTGTCCTGGAAGAGAGAGAACTTTGAATATAATTTATAAAGCCCCAGTCACACAGTTATGCATAGGCAATATCAGATAGATAAAATTCAATGCAAAATTATATGTTTCGTCATGTTTGGTTTTTTTCAAAGCGCTGTGCTAATTTAACCATTCTGACAAGATGTAGTGTGTCATCTATTTCAGATGGAGCAGAGGTTGAGAATGTGCACTTATGACAAACTTATTAATATTAGTGAAGAACTAAAAAGGATATGAAGAAAGTTCTTATTGTTTATTGAATGTCATTTTATTCTCTCAGCAACTAAAACAAACTTCTCTACAAGTCTTGCTTTTGGCATGCCACAGCCATTGCTTGAATGATGAGTGCAGAGCGCTGTTGGCATTTCTTTGCTCACAACCCTTAGTGCCTGTCCTGTACGTTTTCAGAAGTAAAGTTCCAAAGCACAGATACTGAGATTACCAGTGTATCTCTTATTTAAATATAAAGTGTGTGTACACATACATTTATGTGTACATTTATACAATGTTTTTAAGTGCGTATGTGTGATGGAAGAGAGAAAGCATGAGTTTGCAGGATGAAGTCATAAAAGGTAGCTAGTTCTGTTCCCTGCTGCCATTTTTATTGTGCCAGCAGTAGAGAAGTAAGCTTTTGATAATGGCCGATTGTATGAATGTAAAACAAAAGACCAATCCTTCCATTGCTGTACACTTTCATTTGAAGAGGGGCCTTGTAGAGTGACGTGAGGAAGAACTCTGCTGTGAATAACCGTGTCAGAGATAATGCGCTTGTTTATTGTTGTTTTTTTTCTTGAAGTAGGAAATGTTTACTGCTGTACAAATAACCTCAATCAAGTATGTGAACAGTTGAGATGCTCTGTATTTGTCCATATTTTTAATATGAATATTCATGCTGCAGTATTAAAAAGAATGTATGTTTAAATAAGCAAATGTGGTTGTATTTAAATTAACTCAGCAAAGATGGTAAGCAAAACCTCTAGGGTGAATTGACAGTTCATGCTTTTTTTCCTTCAAAACTAATTTATTTCTTTAAAAAAAAAAAGTTGAAAGTTAATTAGTTAAAGTGATGATTGGGCATAAATGTTGCTTCTTTCTGACATCTGAAATAGCACATCCTGCATTTAAATTGCTGGAACCAAGTTACTAATTGACAACATCACTTTGTAGCTTTTCTGGAAAGTGAAAAATAACAGTTATTAGCTACCACTCTAAGCTTTTTTCTGCATTTGCAAAAATACAAAGACAAAAAAAGTCTTAAATGTATGTGCTACATTATAGCTTGCCATGACTCATCCAAGCCATCACTTGAACTTTGGAATGAATCCGGACCATGCCAGAAATTCCTTATCCAACTGTGGGATTCGACAGCCAAAGTATGGAGATAGAAAAGTTCACCATATGCACATGAGAAAAAAAGGTATGCAGTTACACTACTATTGTTTTCTCTACCTCATGCTTAATCAGTATGAAAAACTTCTGTTCGTTGTGGTTTCACTGGCCTTTATTCTTCTAAGATATTGTTTTAATGGAGGATTTCAAAAGTTATACACAGACGACAGTGAGATCTTTATGAATAACTGGCTTTTGCAAATTAGTCAATAAGTGAATAGGTGACAAAGCAAGGACAATAAATTAGTTTTTAATGTTATTTGATTTTGGTTTGTTTTTTTTTTTAATAATTTGCTGCTCAACATGGTGAGTATACTGAATGATATATTGTAAAAACGCTGAAGTCCTACTAACATGAAAATAGGTGGTCTGCCTGCTGCAGAATACTCCTTACCCGTTAGAAGTATATTCAGCTGTAGTGATGTAAATTCTTTATTATTTGTGTAATGTTTGGAATGTCTTTTTCATGCAAAGGTGATATTTTTATCTGGCTCTCTGAATGCAAAAATACAAAAGCAGCTTGTAATGGGAAGGCTGTCAGTTAGGCAGAGGGTGTCTGTGAGGATTATACCTGCGGTAAGTAAACCCTATAAATAACAGAATGATATTGTCTATAGCAATTACAAAGTAACATGTTAAGTAATTATTTTCTAAGCCCATTCAGATTGAATTAATGGTGGTTTATTTAATTGTGCATTGTTTATATTTGTAGGAATAAACACCTTGATAAATATTATGTCCCGTTTGGGACAGGATGATCCAGCTCCTTCCAGGTAATGAGAATAGTAGATTCTAGGTTTGTACAGCATGTTGTATGGTCTGTTTGCAAGTAGGGAAACTTGCAGAGGGAGAGGTTTAATAAAATCAATGAACTTACTGTCAGCAACAACTTTGGCAAATAGTTGAAATAAAAGGCAATTCAGAATGACCTTCCATTTTCTGAAAATGTGATTTTGCAGTGACATGGTAAATGTTTAGGCGTGCCTGCAGAAAACACCCGAGGAAGCTTTTAACAGATAGTTCTACCATTTCTACTTGAGTACCCTGAAATGAGGAGGACTAAAAGGCTAACTTTTACTTTCTGCAGAATGAAAAATAAGATTTGTTATTATTGCTACCACTATTATAGATTGGATTCTCCATCACCTTCCCTCACAGTTGTACCTTCCTAGCATGGCACCATGTTAACATGAGTGTGATGCTGAATGTGGGCTTGAAAGATGTACTGGTCCAATTTAAAGACATATGCATAAACAGCTGGGAACAAAAGGCTGATGTTTAATCCTCGGCTGACCCTTAACAATCGTGTGCAAATCAGTGATTTTTAAGATGCGCTTTATAGACAAAAGCGGATACCACATTTAGCCAAAATGAATAAAAAAGCTCATAGGACTAATGCAAGAAACAGCTGCATGTGAAATCTCCTAAATGCATGAACTAGAGGGTAGAGCGTATGTTAGTTAACTAGTGCTGTAACTCGACCTTTTGAAAGAGTCATCACTTTGGAGGAAGCTGGGGAGCATGAGAGGTTGAAATCTGCACAAATGATTGTCATCGCATTCCCCAAATGCAGTTTCAGCCAGATTGTGCCCTCTTCTTTGAGGGTCAGCTTCAAGGCTTAATTCAGTTCTCCTAAGACAACGTGAGATGAGGCCAAATTGTATTAATTCTTACAAAATAATACACAAATATAAAATCCTGCTTCTGAGAGATCTGCATTTTCCCCCATGCCCCTAAAAGAGGAGTTACAGAATTGCTCACACTTTATTGTTTTACACAGCACAGGTGCTTGAATTCTTTCAGCCCATAAACAAAGGCCTGCTATTTCAGAAGTTAGACAAACTAGATAATTACTAAGAGAGTGTAAACTGCAATAAAAGCTGTCAACCACTTGAGAAGGATCTACTGGATAAAAAAAATTCCTATAGCAATGGCCTTGATTCTGTCACATGTGTGAAGTCAAAATGATACTACTTACAAGCTTCAAGGTGTAGAGGAGAGGGGGGTTTTTATATTCTATGACATAATTCAACTCCCCTTGTTTTTTCACCTGCTGTGTCCTGTTATTTGTTTGTTAAATAATCAGGCAGAGAGTTTGGAGGAAAAGAAACCTTGTGCAAAACAAAGGAAAATCAGGAACATTCATAGAAGAAAAAACAATAGAGGCTATGAAAAGGAAAACACAAGGAAAATAAGTTTCTACCAACTTCAGAGCATCTTTGAATACATCTTGTTCTCTAGTAGTTTTTCTTTTGAGCTTAAAGCAAATTACAGAGAACAGGGGATAGTGCACTTCTGCATGCTATTTTAAAGGTGCTATGAAAAATAAAAGTACTTATTCCATGTAGCTCTGATACACCAACAGATCTACTGCAGAGTCATCACACCCAGCAGGTGCTGATGTTCACTATGTACACCCCCCCCAGTGGCGCACGCAAGAAGGATGGTCACTTACTTTAAATCACCTGGTGCCTTCTGAGGCACAAAAAACCCCAGTCTCAGTAGTCCATTGCGTAGTGCCAACCAACAATACTGTTTCCTCTCTCCATTTGTTAAACTCTGGCAATAGCTCAGAGTAGAATATACAAAAATTTCAAAGACTGCAGTGTCAGTCCTGAGTCTCATGATTCGCATAGTCATTACTGTATTTTGGAAAGGACGTGCCCCAGACAGGGTGGGGGAAGCTGCAATAACAGCTATTCCAGTCTGATTACCAAGCAAGTCAAACTTGTTCTGTTTTAACTTCATTGCACAAACAGCCAGCATGTATTATTTAACTGGAAGTAAATCTTAAAATACCTTTTTCAGGATCAATCACAATGAGCGTTTAGAATTTCTGGGAGATGCTGTGGTGGAGTTTTTAACAAGGTAAATGTGGAATTCTTCAACAGTTGTCACCAACTTTTCTCTTTAATTACGTTTGTATGTTACTGGCCTACCATCCAGCTTATTAAGCTTTGCAGTGTATGCTTTGTTGTGGTCCTGGCCCTGATATTTAGAGCTGCAGTTCTGCACACACCTCTTCTGAAATTTCTCCTCATGCTTATGATACAACAAATTAAATTGCAAGATGAAAAGCTAGAGTTTCTGTCCCATGGAGTGTAATTTAAAGGGGTTTTTAGAGATTACTATTTCAGCTGCAGACAAGTCGAACTTGTACTCATTTTTAAAATAAATTTTCATTAGTGTGTCATTTTATTTCCATGGATTCTTTGTGTTCTTTTTCCTCTAGCTGCAAGTGAAAACTATTTATTGGTAATATTGAATGTGTCATTAGATTTCCCGTTATTAGGGGTATAGCTTGCATAATGTCTGTATGTAAATGAAATGGTTGAGTGCAACTGTAAGTTATTTAGAAGTAATAAAAAAATTTCATGATTCATTTAAAAATTGCTCCAACTTTGATCTTTTTTGAGTATTCTGACATTAGTTGACAATACTAGAATACTCTAAAAGTTACCTGTGTTGGCCTCTGAGCTCAGTGCTAGTGGCAGCCAACTTGCTGAAAAGTGTCATCTGTCACAAAAGCAATTTTAGAATTCCGTACAAGAGTTTATAATCCATTTTTTAGTTGCTTTCTCTTATCATGGTTAATAGAAGAGTAGTCTCTTTTCTTAAAGAGAAGCTTTACAATAAGTCTGTGATATGGATAGCAATTGCCCTTTGTATATCCATCCTCAACTAGCCATCAGCTACTCAGAATTAAGGATTTTTTGTCTGTAAAGGTCTCCATTGCGCAAGTACATTGAACAAGGACAGGCTGAGAAGATAGAAGACTCACTGATTAAAAAGTATCTTGCATTTTTCACTGTCAGTGTTCATCACACGTCACTTGACTTTTCTCAGCTAACTTTTGTCTTAATTTGGAAAATATTTGAACTACTAATTAAGTCCATTTCTGTTCAATAAAGCATTTAAGGACCTGTTTAAAATTTGAAGTTTTCACTCAAACACTCTTCACTTAAGGACTCTGCTGTTGTGATTCTTGATTAGATTGCCTCTAAGACTTACAGTGATTCTTGTTCTTAAAAAAAAAAAAAAAAATCTTGCATCCATCTGCAGTTTTCCCCCTTGTACAGTTGGTTTATAGTTAGTATTATTGTTCTTAAACAAACAAGCTATTTTCATTGGCATTTGAGAGCAATTGTTTGCTCTCAGAGTACTCAAGAAGTACTCTCAGAGTACTGTTAAGAAACTTATTTTTAAAAATAATATCCCGAGTAGTGGTCCAGACTGAATCAGTAGTCTCATTTTAAAGCTCTACATACCTGTGATATGGAGTTCCTCAAGCCTGGCAGTTGCCATGTGCTTTATTCCTTGCCATCCTCTTGGAGTCCAGGTCCGGCCCTTGCTGAACCCATTGCTACTGATAGAAACCTTGAGATAGGGAATTGCATGCAGTTGCAGGGATTTAGAAATTGCGTGCTTTCCAGCAAAGAGACAGGACTCTTCCTTCCCTGCTCCCCATGCTATCCAGTCGTTATTATTGAGCATTATTTTAATGTTTGATTGTTTCTTTCCTTTATTTCAAGCTGAGTTGCCTTCTTGGGAGGGGGAGTTGTATTATCAGCCAAGATCTAATGGAACATTAGCCTTCCATTGAGGTGCACGTGATTTGTCTTTAACCAAATGCATCCATACTGAGAGGATCTGATTTGATTTTGTTTTGCCAGCGTCCACTTGTACTACCTGTTTCCCACCCTGGAGGAAGGGGGATTAGCTACATACCGCACTGCCATCGTACAGAACCAACATCTGGCCATGTTGGCTAAGGTACAGTCCTCCATTTCATATCTATGTGTGTTTGAAACTCATAGATAAGATACTGTTGATGTGTGGGTTGCTTCTTGAGTGGTCTGTCTGCTCTGAACATCAGTGTCTTCACCATATTTTGTGAGCTGGATTTGGAATACAGGAACTCTTTTCAAGTTGGCCAGTAGATTTTAAAGATGAGGTAGGACATAGTGTTTTCTCCAAAGCAGTTTTTTAAGAGCAGTGATTTTTGCTAGCAGAAGGGTAGGTTTTTAAGACGTCTGTGTTGAAGGCATCTCTGTATTTTACTTTAAATTGCAGTGATAATGAAGTTGACAGTGGAAAGACAATGGAAAAAAAATTGTATGTTTATAGAAGGTCTTCCTGATAGGATATGTAGGAAGAAAATGGCAGCAGGTAGTAGAGAGAAAGTGAAAAAACTCATTTTGTCCACTCTCTGACCTAAAAAGTCATTTTTCAGATTTGCTGTGATCTGTCAAAGAGCAATATGTTAGAAAGGCTTTTGGTGGAAAAATAGGCTTATGGCATTGGAAAATTGAGATCCCTCTGAATTTTATTTAATTCTGTGAATAACATGAACTGTTAATATTTCTATGTGATACTGAGGGGGGATATGATGCAGAAGTTTGAGTAAATTTATTGTTATAGGTGATTTGGTATTCTATTCAGATTTAGTTTTGTTAACATTTAATTTAGGGAAAAAAAAAAGACAAGCCTGAGACTTACTATTATAATGTGCTAGGCCGCGTGTGCACACACACACACACACGCTAATGGTTTTCAAGTGCTCTTTTAATGTTCTCTGACAATATTCACAAAATAATTTGAGAAAAAATCCAGTGTTGAGATTTTGGCAAAAACTGTATGATTTCTAATATGTCATCTTTTTGCTCAGTTCTCAAGAAAGGTATAGGGGTAGGCAGTGAACACAATCATTTTCATCTAGAGCTTTAATGATATAGATGGACATGAGTTGATTGAAAAACATTTCAATCTGGGCTTTGTTTATAAATATAGTATTAAACTGCCTGACATCTCAATTTGCTTTATCATTTTAAAACCTGCATCAGGCAAGTTCATATTCTCCTAAAGCTATTAGCAGGCTTTATCATTGTAAACGGGCAATTTTTGATAAGTTGTATTGAAGCATGTTTTAAAGGTATTTATTTATATACCAGCTGTAAATATTAGAGCGTTCTCCACATTCCTGATTTCCCAAGGTATCCTTTGTCTCTATTGTATATCCTAAATGACCTTCCTGCTTTCACCCCGTTATCGCGTGAAGTGTCACGTTGCATTCAGTTTGCTTCCTCAGTCCAATTCTCAGCTCCTCAGCTTCTCTTGTGCATATGGACTGTTGTTTTAATTGGGGATCAAATGATACACATCTGTAGCTTCTAAGAGCTTTATAGCGGAAATTTTAAAAATAATCTGAAACGTGTCTTGATCAAATATGAGATGTAAAATGTACGCAAAATACTTTGGATGCAAGCTCTTAAAGTGGAGTTAAGCTATTTGGGGGGAAAACAGCTAACATGAAGAAATGACAATAGTCTGTAAGAAGTTTCAATTAATATAAAACACAATTTTCGACTTTAATATTGACTCTAAGGAGTTGCTCCCTGAACTGTATCAAGTGCGATTACAACAGAGTAAGTGGTAATTCCCTGTGTTCTGAGTAGTGAATAGGCTCATTCATTAAAAAATAGAAGGCTTTTTTTTTCCTTTTCAAATTGAAATGCATATAAACTATACATCTCAAACACCTTAGCTTCTTCACTTTTACTTCTTAAATATACTTTAGGAGGATGAAGCTGAAAGTTAATGAGAAATTGGTCAGTAGAAATTTATACCCATTTGGGAAGGACCTATTCTCATACAAATTTTGCAAGATGCACAAATCTCTCTTCTTTAAAAATCCCATTAATGGGTTTGTGTCAGAAAGATGAATACATAGAGAACCTGGTATCTTTTGCATGCATTTCTATAGCAGAATTATCATATATAACGTATCTGACTCAGTACCTGCAATGCTAACTGGCAAGCAGAATTATGGCTTGGGAAACAGATGAATGTTAATGACGTACTTTTGAAAGAAAAAAGAAAGCTAGGTGGCACTGTGGCTTAAAACATCACACTGCTCTCGGGGCCCAGAGGCTATTGTTACTGCCACCTGTTGACACTCTTAAAGGGAAGAGCTGGATGTTTTCTGGATTCGGCCCACCAGCGTTCCCATTTCTCACTATTTTACTTTATCCTCTTCTCATAGATGCAGTCTTTCCCCTCAGTGTTGACTCCCTCCCTTTGAGTGTCCCTTCAGCATTTCCAAAGGCAAATCACATGAGGGCAAACCATCTGCAAAATATACAGCACGCTGCACCGTCCAACCGCTGTCAGCCTATTTTTCTCTGTCACAGCCTCGCCTTTCCTCTTGAACTCGTTCCTAGATCTCACTACTAACATGTTTTGATCTGGCTTCCGTTAAAACCTTAGTTGATAGTTTTTAGCTTTCCCACGGTATTCCACTCTCGTTGCTTTCCTCTAGTAAACTGGTACCAAGTGTTCTAATTTTAGCTTTACACCTGCACTGAAACTGTACAGAGCGCAGCTTTCGGGCTCCCTTGAGGCTGCAGAGTCGTCATGCAGCTGAACTCTCCTGGCTGGAGCTTGAACTCTTGCGCTCCTATAACCCTGGTTTTGAATCTTTTCCTGTATTCTGCAGAAGCTGGAACTGGATCGATTTATGCTTTACGCTCATGGTCCGGACCTTTGCAGGGAGTCAGATCTCCGCCACGCCATGGCCAACTGCTTTGAAGCCCTAATAGGTAAAGCATATGTATTTGTGCGTGCAGATAGTTGTGTGTTATTGCGCCTGTGCTGAGCGTTGACAGTGGTGGAGCAGGCATAGGCCTGTGCTGAGTAGTTTTAGTAGGGGTAGGGATAGTAAAGCTGCTTAAATTTCCCTTATCCCTTCCCATCTACTGTGCATGTACTGTGTGCGTAACATGATGAATGTGCAGTATTAAAGTGAAATCTCACCTTTCGTCTCCTGACTTACATGTCCCTCTGATGTACCCGTTTCATGATGTTGTAGCATGGCACTTCCATATGTCACCTTAGGACTGCACCTCTTGTGTCACCTATGTCCAGCTGTGAGCAGTCCTCTGAGGAAGAGCAGTTCACTCGCCATGGCCTGGCAGCAAAAGCCAAGGCTCACTGCTTCCGATAAATAGTACTTGCACAGACCTGCAAAATGTGGAGTCTCACATTAGCCCTAAGTTTTTGATTCTGCAGGTTGCTTCAGCATTCACCAGATACTCCTAACCAAGCCACCAGCCCACTTTCTCTGTGCACTGTTAACTCTTTTCCTGTGAATTAAACGTGACATTTGTTAAGTAAATGTTTTAGGGTTTTGTATTTTCCTTCCAAAGAGAAAACATGGCAATATGCCATAGCTGCTATAATAAAGCTACCAAAACTCTCTAGCCGAGGGTATGGGGGAGCTGTGCCAAGTTCGCTGAAGGACACTGTAACGCTGATCAGTGACTGGCTATGCTGGTCGATCAATTTATTTTGGAGAAAGAGAAATTGGGAATGCCTGACCACAGTTGTTATAATAAGCAAGCAGGAAGGGGGGAAATACGGTGTTAGAGTCACGCTATTTTATATAGCCTGTTTTTATAAATCTTTATTGGATTGAATACGTGAAACACACTAAATCTCAGTGATTCAGCAGCATGTGCATCCAAATGTGCTGTATGTGGTACTGACTACAGAAGTATCTTAGCCCTGTTCAGGCCTTTACATACTGCATAGGCTCCTAAAGCATTTTATCCTTCTCTGAAAATACATCACAGTTTGCTTAGATGGCAACAGTTCTGTACATTCTGCCTTGGGCCAAATTACATTTCATCTTATCAAGAAATAAGAGTTGTCTTTTTAACTCTATTTTGCTTTCCATGAGTGCTTTGATCTTTAATTAAAAAATAAAAAAGAAGCAGAAAAAGAACACTAGATCTGTATCTGTGACTTCCTTCTTATATTTCAGCCTGACAAGGATGCGATGATGAGGACTTTCTGGCAGACACTGAGATTTGCTAAGAGAGCAGACTTGCTGTTTAACCTCTAGTGCGAAGTTGCTCAGGAAGTTAATAGAGCAGTAAGGTTTTGTTAGGGCCACAGCTAAAAGCTGGGAGTTTGTGAAGGGACAGTAAAAGTATATTCGGGGTCTGGAGCTCCTACTTGGGAACCTTTTGTACAAATCTGGTGCTTTTTCCCTGCAATGAAAATAATAACAAAAAGGCTGCCTAATACCTGTTTAAAATTCTGTGCTCTCATGACATGCCTCTGGCAAGATACTCTTACAAACCCCCAAGCCATTCTCCAAGGAATCAAAAGAGAGTAGTTGACCTGCTGAGAGAATCAGAAGGAAAGGATTTAAAAAAAAAAAAAAAAAAAAAAAAAAAGAGAGAGAGAGAGAGAGAGAGAGAGAGAAGAAAAGGACAGCAAGGCAGAGCATGTTCTTCCTATATTTGGGAGTATTGACTCCCTTGCTCTGTATTCTTCATGTAGCTGTGTATTCCCTTTGCTTTTATACAGCTGTGCTTACAAGGACTATTATTAGGATTTCAGAAGCCCCTTTATAAAGAGAATCAAAGGACAAAGTGTGGATACTCTATTTTAAAAGTGCCTGTGCAGATACAGCGTGGTACACAGAAAAAATACAACCTGCTAGCACAAGTTTTGTTAAATTTGTTACTAAAGGCTATATGGAGGGCTAGTGATGGCTGTGTAAGCAATTTTTCAAAAAAGAAAAGAAAAAGATTATCTGTAGAACAAGTAATCTCCAGAAAGGGAGAGAAATGCAAGTTCCAACTCAGATGATATATTATTGTACTATTGGGGAAATACTGACAGATTTATATGCAGGATGTAATGTTGTTGAAGAAACAGAATAAATGAAAATTATTCATTGGCTGTTGAAGTTTATTTCATGACTGTCCCTGTCCACATATATTGTATAGTTAGCTGATTACTGGAAACCACTTTTAGAAATAGATCACTTTTAGACTAATTTCCTTAAACTTTGCTCTTAGAGCATATCACTTTCTATCAGTGATTTAACTGTTTTTTTCTATGAATTTTACAACAACTGATTTATATTAGTGTTTAATATGCCTTAAATTTCTCAGAAAATTGGATTTTCTATTTTGATTCTTACCACAGAAGGCATGCTTTAAAATAAAAAAATATATTGGTGGTGAGGAAGGCAGAGATCTTTGACTTCTCTGTGCTTAGTAATTTTCTAAATACTAATGCATTTCTGCCCTTTGATGTATTGGTCCCCTCATATAGGAGCTGTTTATTTAGAGGGGAGCCTAGAAGAAGCCAAACAATTATTTGGACGTTTGCTCTTTAATGACAAGGTATTTATGTAATTTATAACTTGACTTCCATTTTAAAATGTTTTACTTAAGAATCATAAATGAACAGGAATACACCTGTAGCACTTAGTTCCTAGAAATTTAATGTTGCACAGTATGTTTAGGACAGCAAGCTGCACTGGTCAGGAGGAAAAAATATGGTATTTTTTCAGGTTTGCTGTTTGGTTGCTCAGGTAGGGAAGGGCCTATGGTGTGGGAAACCTACAGACTTCCATTCAAAGTGCCTCTCTAAGAGCAGAGATGGGTGCTGTGGATCCAAACAACATGCTTTGCAGAAATGGTGTGCTATTTCTGATTCATTGGTTAAATAAATAACCCCCACCCCCAAACCTGTGCTAATAACATTTTCTAAAACTAAATACATTTGTTCAAAAGGGGAGGTTCATCCAGTATTTACCAACTACAGAATTAAAATCTGATCCATTTTTTGCAGATTATATCTTAGATCACTGCTGACTGGAATTTATCCCAGATAATTGTTAAGGACAGTAAAGGGGGAAGTGTGCTGATATTGATTAACGTAAAAGTTTTGCAAATTATGTTGTGAACCTGGGAGCTATTATGCATCATATCTCCTTGTGTTTAGTTGGCCACGCTCACTTTTTATTACTTGTTACTTTCATCTTTCATCATGTTTTGGCATGTCACTTCTACCTTAAACAGAACAAAAGCCCTTTGGGTCAGGGAAGAAGTTTTGCCAGCTCAAAAAGCAACCAGTATGTAACGCTGAAGCAATGCATGTGGCAGCAGTGAAGGATGAATTATATAGTCTTTTCCTTCTTTATAGCCTGTGAATCCGTGGAAGGACAAAGTTTATTAGAAATAAAAGTATTTTGTAGCATATTATAACTTAGTGTTTACTCGTTGCCTGTAATGACGGAAGACTATATGAAATAAAAGAATACATATTTTTTTGTTTTTCAGTCTTAGCTTTTGGTCAAATCAAACTTGCTACTGAGGAGGAGTAGGGAATAAAGTTAGACCTGGGGCTTAAACAAATCTTTTCTTTTTTTTTTTTCTTCTCTAACCAGTTTTTATTTGGTTCAAGGATTTTTCTACTTCCTTGACACAAGCTAATTGGGAGAACTACAGGCAGTTTGAACAGCAAATACATGATTTTAAAAATTAGTTTGCCAGCACTATTGAATTTGCAATAAGCGGAGTCAGCATCTGAAATAGTTCAGTATTTCAAGTAATGACATTTTATTTAGTACTGTGGAATTTGTTAAATGACTCCCTTGAGCATTAAAGGCATCTCTCAATGTTTGCAGGACCTGCGGGATGTATGGCTTAATTATCCACTACACCCACTCCAAGTAAGTGTGTCCCTTTCTGTAATAAATTTCATAGCTCTGTTTTATTTCCAGGGATGCTTTTCCTTTGGTTTCTGCTCTAGTGACATCTCAGAAAATTTACTAACAAGTAGCCAGAGGAGTGTATATATTTGCCTTTATGGTGGGTTTTCTTTTTCTTTTTCTTTTTTTTTTTTTTTTTGGATAAATAATGAGTCTTTGCCTTTCTGAAGATTCATCATTCACCTTTCCTTGGCTTGTGTTTGATATATGATTGTGCTTCTCATAAAATAAATCTAGTGAGAGGTAACATTTTGGCTTCTTCCTTTTCATCTGCTATAAGTTGGGACAAAAGGGGCACAAAAATGGTCATTGGTACCTATTTTGTTGACCTGAAAATAAGACCTATATGTTAATTGTAGGAAGGCACATTACTTAAATGACTTAAGAGTGTAATGCTAAATATTTGCCTGATTACAGCATGTTTTTTTTCATCGATTCCTGTGGCTTTAATAGCAGGTAAACACTGAAAATACGGACGTGTCTGTAAAGTAACTTATCCTTCCTCTATTTGTGAAACCCACAAGTAGTCCACAGTAGGTTAGCTTACAGTTCTGGAAGTTGGCAGAGCTGATTCCAAGTCCTTGCTCCGTGAGTGAATTCTGGTGGAGACTGAGCAAGTCATGGAGCCTCTCTGCACTGTAGTTCCCCATGTTTACAGCAAGGATGACAGCATCCTCCAAAGATGTAGGTGAGCTGCAAGGACAGCTCTATTCAAATTGTGATTCAGTCCATTAGTAAGGCTTTCAGGATCACATAAACATCTAAGAGAGGAATGGCCCTCTTATTACCTCTTTTGTCCAGGCAAATCTCTGGTGTTTTGTGCAAAGTCAGTTTGACTCCACTAAAAGTTTTTGTGAGTGCACTCTTCCAGCAGAAGGTCACTTAGAGACCTACATCTGAAGTGTTTCAAATATTTGGTATGGATTTTGCGGTGGACATGTACACAAAACTTTTAGTGACAGATCAGTGCATCTGAAGCACTTGTACAATCAACTCTGTGTCACTGTAAGACAGGAGTAAATGGAAAAGATTCTTAATGAAAAAATCAACTTTCCAGACTCAGCACCAGCTATCTGGAGTGGTGGTACAAGCACACAAGAAAACTTTTCTGGATTTCTTTCTTGTTATTATTTTACTTTATCCTCTTTCTGTCCACTTTCACAAAGGAGGCTTGGACTATGCTTAGATTGGAGACAGGCAGTATATGCAGCTTATCATTTCTTGTTCCTACTTTAACTTCTGTGGGATGAAAATGTATTTTCCTCTGTGGCCTAGATGCCATTCTAACTCTCTGCTTGCCAGTAGGCGAAGCACAAGCTGCCCAGTTTGGCCATCGGGAAGGACTAGCCTAAAAAATGTTATTTTTTAAATTATTGAATGACTGTAACAATATGGTAAATGAAATGTCAATTAAAAAGAATAGTTCTGGGTGGGATATACAGACCTGAAGGCCTGTAACCCTGTCATTTTTTAGCACTCAGATCAGATGAAACTGTGATAAAGAAAATAATTAGTGGACACCTGGACAAATGTGATCTGTTTGGAAAGAATCAACATGACTTTTGCAAATGCAAGTACTACCTTACAAACTGATAGGAGATCTTAGAGGAGACCATGAGAAAAAAAAAAAGTGGTGACGTAGATGCTGTTGTCTGCTGGGTTTCCTTAAAAGGCTTTTGACAATCCAGGAGCCAAAGACTTGAGGAAATAATAATAATAATAATAATAAATAAAATAAAAAAGAACAACCCCAATGAAGAGTGACAGTCCTTGCATAGATTTAAAGGAATGGTTGAAACAAAAGAGACAGAGGACTGGACTGAAATGACCATTTCTTACAGTGGATGGAGATCGTCAGCAGATTTCCCTAGGGATGTGTGCTGAAACATGTGCTGTTCACATCAGCAACTTAGAACTTGGGAAAGAAGATGAGGAGTGAGGTGGCAGTGTATTGACAATACCAAATCATTCAGGCTCAAAGGTTGACAGAAGGCTGAAGAATTGCAATCTGACTGCAAGACTGCAGCAGTGACTGAATAGGCAGTACAAAAGCAGATGGAATTTCATGTAGGTAAATACAAAGGGCTGCACATGGAAAAGCAAAAAACAGTCTTGGCTCCACAAACAAGTGAACTCTGAACTGAGCATTAGCACTCAAGAGCAGGATTTTGGGACTGGAATAGGTTCTCTGAAAATGTCAGCTGAAGGCTCAGTAGTGTTTAAAGAAAAAAGGAAATTAAATGTTACTAATTGTTAGAAAGGGGATAGAGAACAAAACAGAAAAGATCGCTTTAAAAAACTGTGGCTTATGCACACCTTGAATGTTACGTGCTGTTCTGCCCCACATTTTGAAAGGGATATAGTAGAACTAAAAAGATGGATGAGCAGAAAGAAAAAAACCAGAATGGCAGCAACCACAATCAAAGATAAGGAACAGCTTGTCTTTGAAGAAAGCCAAGTAGGTGAGTGATCTGGAAAAGGGTGGGAGGGAGGGAGGGCCTGGAACAGACGTTGCCAAAATATGAGCGAATGAGCAGTGAAACAATTCTTCGCTGTCTCTTCCAGTACAGGTAGTAGGAGGCATTGAGGTGAAACTAGAGAGTCACAAGTTCAAAACAAGTGAGAAGGTTGTTTATTTAGGAAAGGAGTAGTAGATCCATAGAACATATTGCTGAAAGTCGTTTGGAGGTACAAAAGCTTTCGTTGGACATTAGGAATAAGGTTGTGGAGGAGGGCTTGCCTTCCGCAACCCATCGTGGGTTACTAAGTACATTTAAACAGCATCAAACTCGAGAAGTTCTGCACTGACAGTAGTTGGAGGATGACCAGGAAAGTCCTTAATATGTTGCACTGTTTTACTTTTCCTTTAGACATCTGCATGTGGGTGCTTCCTCCTCTGTGGCATTGCTATATGAGAGAGAGGCACTGAGTGGCTGAGGGAAATGCCTGAGTCATTTCCCAGCTCCAAAAAGCCATTTAACTGAGTCAGGTGTGTGCCAGACAAGTAACTGAGAAGAACAAATACTATATAGAAACAGGACGCAGGTCTGGAAGGACTTTTGGTCTGACTTAAATCAGGGATTTTATTTTCTCAAATTACTGAGCCCTTTTGATCTTTGTATGCTAAGTATTTATTTCTTTTTGATACTGAAGGAAAGAGGGAGAAGTAGATTTTGTGGGTTTTTTGTCTCTGTCTTGATGTGTTGTCGATCTGCCAGCCCTGTTGAGTCTGTTGCTCAATTTCAAGCAATCTGATAACATTAGAGATCTCAAAGACACATAAAATTTTACATATTTAATGAAAATAAATATCCGATGTCATCCATATGCAGGGACAGGACCATATAAGCAACACATTATAAATGCCCCAACTGTTTGGGAAAAAAAAAAAAAAAAAGAAGCTTTCATCAGGGCTCACATTTTCTCTGAGAGGTGGTAATTACCCAAGACAAAAAGCCACAGGAAACTGGGTTTTCTCAGTTCAACTGCTCACAGAACAACTTGTTCACTGTATTCTTTACCCTTGGTTTACAAAAGGTTTGCTTTTCCCATAAAAATTTTGGAGATTGGTAGTATCTGTTCATTGTTATTTGCACTTAATCTTATTTACAGCTGCAAGAGTCCAATACTGACAGGCAACTCATTGAGACCTCTCCAGTTCTTCAGAAGCTCACAGAGTTTGAGGAGGCAATTGGAGTCATTTTTACTCACGTTAGGCTACTAGCACGTGCATTCACCCTGAGGACAGTGGGTTTTAACCATCTGACTCTGTGAGTATGCAGCAGCAATTGTCCTTCTGTATCTCTGTTGGTCCTTCTGCTAGTAACCCAAATTGCTTCATTTAAAAAAACAAAACAAAACAAAACAAAACCCTTGGGCTGTTATATCTGTTCTCCAGAAAAGAACAGAACAGCTCTGTTTGCAAGCCCACCTGGCTCAGTATCCTGTCTCTCACAGTAGTCAATGGTGAATACTTTGAGAAGGAGTTTAAGGGATATTATAAAGTCATCCTAGTGTATCTTCTGAGCCTCTTGCTTCAATGACCTTGGGGCTTCTTCCTTGACACTGTAGCAAAACATATTTGAAGGTACATTTGAGGAGAGAAAAGTAGTAGTCGTGTTCTTCAGGCCAAGTACAGGCCTTGTGTTCTGTGGCTTGTGCAATGCCTAACACAGTGGACTTTTGGTCTCTGATAAGATCTATTAGGTCCCATTTTAAAGCAAACAGTAGAGTCATACCAATGGATACCCAGTCCAGGATCTCACGTGGGTTTAAACCCTGATCCTTTTACTTCTTGTAAATGGACAGACTTTTTTCTCCACTGAAGTCATTGCATTCATTAGTTCAATTGCAGATAGAGACCATATCCCATTACAAACTTGATGTTGACTTATTCCTCTTCTCCTTCAATTAGACTGACGTCTGTGATATAATAATTATGTTTATCTGTAGCTTCTCTGATTTGCTTTCTCTTGAAAATCAGTGTTACCACAGTAATGAACCGTGTTTTAATCTCATCTGGTTAACACTAGAAAATTGTCTTAAATGTGTTTAAAAATGAGTTAGGCTCACTTTCAGATCATTCTCTATTTTAATTTGTGTGTGCATGCTGGTTTTGTTTTTTTTCCCTTCCTGAGTGCTTATTGATTTTGCTGCATTGATGTCTCATTTTTCAGAGGCCACAATCAGAGGATGGAATTCCTGGGTGACTCCATAATGCAGTTGGTAGCCACAGAGTATTTATTCATACATTTCCCTGATCATCACGAAGGGCACTTAACGGTGAGACTGCCATCAGTCATGCTCTTTGGGAGAACATGTGTGGGATGGAAACTGAAATTATGGAAGCAGCTAGTGAATTATTCTGGATTTGATTAATAAAAGAAGCCTCAGCAACCACTGCTCTTAATAAGGCTTTATTAATTTTAAGACATGAGTTCTGCAATGAATAGGAAATGGTGATTTATGAGCCCAGTGCAATAATTTTTGTTCTGTCTGTGAAATGGATCAATAGTTTTAATGATGCCAGTGGTGAACTTGAGAGATAAGACTAGTCCTTGTTTAAAGACAGTTTTAAACCATTTATTTAAATAAGCACCTCACATGAGTTTTTTGTTCATGACTACTAGTCTATGGAACTAGAAAGGCTTTTCTTTGCTGATAAGGTTGCTATTTTACAATCTGTTTTACTGTGGTTTGCCCGTTGTCTTCAATCCAGAGCTCCTGTAGTAGCTTTTGAATTTACTTTTTGTACTGTTATGGTCATTTATTGTTGGTTACCATAGCCTTTCAGCATCTCTTGTCCAGTCTCTGAACAACCCAGTTTCTGGATCTTTCAAAAATTTACAGCGTTTTAAGCATAGACTGGTAGTACATGTAATTTTCGATTGATTACTCTAGTAGTGCAGATAGACAGTTTGGGGTTTATTTGTGAAGAAAAATTTTCTTAGGTTTACAGAATTGTCTTAGTTTTCAAATCTTGATTATAAAAAGGGGATAGAAGTATCAGGAACCTAAGTCAAGCCCTGTAGTTAAAATTAGGAAGTAGTTTTGTAGATTTCTTAGGTACTGGGAGTGGGTTTTCTCAAATCAATAAAGTGATGGTGATGCAAAATCTCTAACAAACAATATGTTTTCAAGAAAATACTTCTTAGGTGTTTAGGGCTAGATCTATTTACAAGAAAGAAAAATTACATACTCTGAATAAAATAATTTTCATTTTTCTTCACTATTTCTTAAATTCCATTTACATCTGCATGGATTCCTCTGCAGCATTCAGGAGACAGACTAAATAAAGCCTGAATTTCTAATGTAAAAATTAAAAGGGGGAGGAGCCTTCTCATATCAATTTTTCCTCATGACAGAAATCCAAGGTTGCTTCTCTTCCTTTGTAAGTGACTATTAAAAATGTAGGCCTCAGTGGTGTTATAATAAGATAAATCTTTCAAGAATTATTTGGCAGGAAAGGTATAAAATGTTGCTATTAATGCTTTTAAATACTCAGAACAATGATTAGAACATCTCCATGTTGTTTAATTTAATGATAAATTACTTGGCAATGGAACGAGTTGCATGTTGTCCAAGTTTGCAGGGGAAACTAAAGTTTGGACACAGAGTGGAATGGTCATTGAGAATACATACAAATTCAGAGAAGTAGCTAATGCCAAATGATCTGACAAAAACAAAAAAAAGAAATTTGATTGGCTCTTGAAAGATGCAGCTTCCCCAGTGTTGTCTCATGCTACAGTCATGGGTAGTAGTATGCTGTGGGAACATGGAAGAATAGAAGTAATTTCCTTTGTAGCTGGAGTTAAGCTCCAGTTGAGCGTATGTCCTGAGTTACAGCATCTGTAATGGAGCAGGCTGCGTGTTGCCAGGGTGGAAGCTAGCTCTCAAAAAGATGTTGGAAAGGGACAGATACTGCTCGTATCATTAAAGGGAATTGGGCTTGTAGCTGGATCCCATTTGTAGAGGAGGCAAGTTCTAATATGGAAGAGGTTGAGAACCATAGTGCTAGATGGGTATCTGGTTCCTTCCATCCCCAGCTCACTGTGTATATGTTACTCTTTATTAGTTTTACCATAGTACTAATTATGGATATGGGTCCCATCATCATAGATGCTTGGCAAATACAAAAAAAAATATCCTCCGTCTCCTATTGCAGGAAACACCTTTTCGTCATATGGGACTGCCTTTTTGTCTCATAGGTTGCAGTTGCATATTGTAGCTAGGATTTGGTTGGAGAATGTATATATTGTTTATCTTAAGGACATAGGCAGTATTTTGGAAAGGAACAAGTAGGAAGATGATTTTGAGCAGAGGTTAGGAAGGCAGGTAATAATCCTCTTCTTTCTGCAGTCTGCCTAGTTTATGAAGATCAAGATGTGAGTATCTGCTTCATATATCATTGCCAAACAAATTATGAACATACTGTTCTTTATTTATCTGTTGTCAGAGATGAAGTATCAAGTGTAGGGAATAAATCTTGATTTTCATAAGCTCAGTTGACATGCTGGAGCCAGGTAGCATATAACTTGTATCTAATAAGCAGAACAAATATGACATGGAAGACAAAGAGGGAAAAATATGCACTGCAACTTCCTAACTCTAGATTATATATAAGCAGTGGAAAGAGAGACGTTCTTCCCCCCACCCCATCCTGCTTCCCAGAATAGCCTCAAATTTTTAAATTACACCATTTCATTTAAAGTAAAGAAAGAACAGGGAAAAAAATCACCCTAGCCAGGAGTCTAGAAAACTGAATGAAAACCTGAAATCCCAAAGTACTCCTTAAAGCTATATGAGGTAGGTCTTTGGTCTCTATATTTAAGCAATCTGCCTACAACCAGCCTTAAGCACCTCAGGGGACTCTGCTGGAGGACCAGGTATCCTCGACTTTAACATGCACTGAAATTGTTAGAGTCAGGTCTTCATCAAGGACACATCAGCTCAGCCATACTGACTTCAGTATAACAATATATATGGGCTATCCAGCTATGCTCTGCCCAAATTGAATGGAACAGCTTCCTCATTTGGTGGTTCTGAAACACTAGATTGTCTCACTTCAGTGTATATTTGTTTTAATTATTGACTATTTGTTTCTTATTTGATGGACTCTGGGAACTGCTCTGTAGACTCCAGAATATTGTGGTTTCTATGGAAAAATGTGTAACTTCATGTATTTCACTAGAAAATTGTAGACAAGATGAAAAAGTATTGGAGTGGTGAAGAGATGGTGTTTGATTGCAAAGGAATTCACAAACAAGCATTTTAAATGCAAGACTTATTGAAGGAGTGTATCTACAGAAGAAGTAAATTTTGGGAGAAGATTTGAAACAAAAGAAAAAATCAGCAGGAAAATGAGTGTACATGTGTGTAAATCATACAGAATATGAGGTTTGCTGAGAGAGAAGAGAGAGGCAGCAACTTTTTTCCCCTCAACTCTCTTTACCCTTTAGAGTTTGGCATTGCTAATTTTTACCATTTAGTGGAACTTCCTTCTGTTGCAGCTGTTGAGAAGTTCTCTGGTAAACAACAGGACGCAGGCCAAAGTGGCAGAGGAGCTGGGTATGCAAGAATTTGCCATCACTAATGACAAGACAAAGAGACCTGTAGCTCTTCGGACTAAGACTTTGGCTGATCTCTTGGAATGTGAGTTAGCGTGGTTATAACCGCTTAGCACTTACCAACTTTCTTTCCTTCACAGCTTGTTTAAGAAAGCTATTAGAAATCCCCCAAGTTGTTATTAAAGATGCACGTTCAAATTTTCAAGTGAATTACGCCTATGCCTCTGCAGGCCAGAGTTTTGAACACTAGCCTACATTTTTGCAGGCTCAAAAGCTAGCACGAAGAAGGCATAATTGCAGGTACGATATTGCGAGCTTAGAAATGGAGGGGTTGTGAACACCAGATCAAAACTATATCTCAGAAGTCAAAACTTGTCATCTGAGTCAAGCTATTTAATGGCAGTTTCAATGTATCAGTAGTATATTCTTGTCACTGTTAGAAGATAAAGTATTTCCTTCAGTGGATGAGTGGTTCACTTAACTGCATTCTGGGAGAAGTTTTCAAAATGGCAGTTCCACAGGAGGGAAAGCAACATGAAAATTAAATGATTGTTAGTCTATTCGTGAAAGTGTGTGCTACTTTCTCTCCAAAGAAAGTGAAACTAATAAATATTGTGCAAAGAAAGTTAATCCATATCTTGTACATTCTGATATATTTTGTGAGCCATTCAGACCCCTTGGCTTTTGCCAAATCTTCTTAGTAAATGGAAATTGCACACAAACAGGAGTGATTTATATCTAAAGCATTTTTATGGTACCCAGTAGTGATTTATTTCTAAGTAGCCATGGTCTGCTGGTTAAAATGCAGGATTAGGAGCTGAGTGTTGTTTGTAGCTCTTCAAATGACTGAGTAAATTTGGGTAAGTCATTTAATCTCTTGGTCAACTTTGTTTTTTTCTTGTATATGCAGGATAATAATACCCTCATCAGATCAGTGCTGTGACACTTAATTGAATATGGCTTTAGAGTACTCAGAGATACTTGTTTCTAAAAGTGAAAGTTAGTAACATTGTTCTTGGATGAGTGACAGCACCTTTTTTTTTCCCTCAGCCTTTATTGCCGCCCTGTACATTGATAAAGATTTGGAATATGTGCACACTTTCATGAATGTATGCTTTTTTCCACGTTTAAAGGTAAGGCCAGTAAGGTTCCTAATTTCTTACTACTATTGTGCTTTTAATATACGCCATTGTGTTTTGGAGTCTTACCACAAACACTCAACCATGAAAGCATCTTTGTGAACATCTTACAGGAGTTTATTTTAAATCAAGACTGGAATGACCCTAAATCTCAGCTTCAGCAGTGCTGCTTGACTCTCAGGACAGAAGGAAAAGAGCCAGACATTCCTCTTTACAAGTAAGAAACAGCACCTTATGGATGGATACAAGCTAATTATCAATCTTTGTTTTATATGAATGAAGATGTCATCAAACACCCAACATTTTTTCCCCATACTTCGGCCTTATTTTAGCCCTCCAGTCCAAGCCCTTTAGTCTCTTTTTATCTGAAGATGATAATTGTTGAACCAATGTTTTTCAAGCTTTCCATGTTTTAAGCCATTGCAGGGAAGAATCAGTAAGAATTTTACAATTTCAGGGAAAATAAAAGTGTTCAGTGTTCATTGGCATCATTCTGTCTTTTTTTTTTCCCCTTCCTTTAACGGAAAATAGTGGAAATATTTTAAATGAAGTGAATAGAACAAGGACAGTGGCTATTCAGATACAAAGTCAAGATACCTCCATTCTGTTTCCAGTAATACTGTGAACTTTCTTTACAACCCTGTGCAACCAAAAATAATGTGGTACACCACCTGATTGTAGGCTCCAATTCTAATCAACAAAGAGCCAGGCGTATCTAAGGGGTAGTGCAGGGTTTGGACATTTTCAACATGCAATTCAGCCCACATCTGTCCTCCTCCATAGGAATAAAAGAGCTCAGGGCCAGAAATTTCTTGACTTGGGCACCTTAGTTAAATACCTGAGACTGGGTGGGACAAATCTACCTCCTCTTTTTCAATTTCATCAGTGGTAAAATAAAGCAATAGCTACGTCAAAGAGACAGTAATAAACTTTTAAATTTGTATACTGCATCCACATCTACTTGATGACTGTAGGGAAGGGTGCAACGTTAGCCCCCAAGAGAAGAGAAAGGCTGTGAAAGTTCAGGGCTTGTGCTGGGATTACTATGCCAAAAATGTATGAGGAATGAAAATCTTAAGTACATTTGTCACATTTACTGAATTAAAGTTTTTGATGAAATGTAGCAGTGAGTTATAGTGAGAAACAGTGCACCTCAGAAACATGATCACTTTAACATGGTAACTGATGATGTGCAAATCTGACTCCTCAGTGTCGCTGTCTGAGGGTTCACCCCTTTATCTTGAGTGAGGAAGATGAATACAAAAGAAATGATTCCTGACTGTTGTAAAACCCACTGAGTATCAAGTACCAAATGTTTGTTTTGTTTTGCTCTGATAAATTGATTTTTGTAGTACAGCTTAGAATTAGTCATATGCTGTTGTCTTCCTATTATCTTGTTAAATTTCTTCCCTTGGGGTTTTCTGTTTCACTGCACTCAATAGTTTAGCTTTTGAATTTGGGGTGGGTTTTATTTGTTCATGTCTGGTGTTACACACTACACACATGTGGAATACTGTAGTTAGATACTTTAAAAATTGATGTGAAATTGCTGCTCTTTCCTAAGTGAAAAAAGGTAGTGGACAGAACTCAAGCTGACAGTGGGGAGAAATTAGAGAGAGGGAAGAAACAGCAGAAGGAGCAAATTCATTGCATGCCTAGGGAATTATCTTTTTCCTCTTGAGATGATTGTCAATGCATATCCTAGACTTTCACTCAAATGGAAAGGTTCTTTTGTAAGTGACAGAAAGTGTAACTTTTCAAAGTTGAAGGTAAATTCCTTTGTACTATGAAATTTGCTATGTAGAGAACCCCCACGTCTAATACTAAAGCCTTTTAAAACTTGCTAAATGTTCAGCTCTCAGAGCCTAAAATTTTTGGTGCCCATCAGCTTGTTGGTATGATTATTTGCAATTGCACAGTTAAGTGTTTTTTAAATGATTTTATTACAAGTGTACTCACAGTGCTTCAGCACTTTGTGCATAATATGCATTTTTGCCTGTAGGCTGAAGTTTTAATTTTCATATGGTACTCCTGAGTGAATCTGGAAGAATAAATAAATCCAATATAAACAAAGATCCATTTTATGTAAATTACTCCTTTTAGTTGTGCACCATACTGGCAATCTCTGGGTTAAGGTCATTTATACAGTCATCCTTCAATCCTTCCTCCATTTTTTTTCATGCTAGTTCCGCTAAATATATTGACCAGACTGAAAGCTTGTTGATGTATATGCCACTGACAGATTCATTTTTTCTAATACTTCCCACTTGAATAAATTGTGTTTGTCTTATTTCAGGACTCTGCAGACCGTTGGACCTTCTCATGCCAGGACATATACAGTAGCTGTTTATTTCAAAGGTGAAAGAATAGGATGCGGTAAAGGCCCAAGGTACTGTGAAAAATTGATGGCATTGTATTAAAGTTTATTTGACTCAGGAAGCATTCAGAATTACCAACCATGAAGGCAGACAAGTGTCCAGCTGGCCTCAGAAAAGGAAAGCTTTAGAGCCTTTCTCAAGTCATTCTGAGTTTGCCTCAATCTTAGTTTAATACCTGAAGGTTCAATGCCTACATACATTTAGGCCTCAAGTTTTTTTGGTGAATCTATCAAGAAGCTGGCCAGCAATCTTGACCTATTTTGACTCACAAGATGGAAACTACAGACCAGCTTCCTGAAAACAATGACTTTAGCTTTAATTTTGCTGCTAAATTATGGTCCAAATTAAGCTGGCAAGGGAAGAGTGAAAGGCTCTTAAATCTGATATTGTAATTTTTAGGCATGTAAAGAAAAAAAGATGAATATTTTGGGATGGTTTATGAAGTTATGAAGACGTTAACCATGAACCCAAAGTACTGAATTTTATTTTGTGGTACCAAATTATGTTATAAAAATCATTGGTTTCATAGTATTCACACCTCTGTGATTTTGTTCCTTTTTTTTCCTCTCAAGTCAAAGCACATGCCTCAGTAGAGGAGAATGAACTAGAATATTCTGTTAATGTTACTGATCTAAGTTTAAAAATATTATACTGGAGCTGTGGTGCTACTGCTTGCATATTTGTGGAAAGGTTGATATATCATACACCATGGGAATTACTGGCTAATGATTATCTGAAGAGTTTTATTACAAAAGAGTAGCCACTGCTTCATTTTCTCAGAAACTGTGATTTATTCTGTACAACTTAGATCAAATGTAACATGTTTTTGTTTGGCTTTGACAGTATTCAGCAAGCGGAAATGGGAGCTGCAATGGATGCACTTGAAAAATGTAAGATATTTGCTTGGGCAGCGAAGAAAATTATTTGTATTTTCCTTCCTTAGACTTTGACGGGGTGAGGTGCATGTTTTGTGGGGGAGAAAAATAGAACAGAGCATATATACTGAATGCTGTCAGCTTCTAAGCAACCGGTTTGCCTATTAGTGCTTTCTAGGCAACTCTGTAAAAAGTGGAGTTAGTATGATAACAACAGGTATTTTTTTAAGGGGAGTTTTTGATCTGTTACAGAGACAGCAACTTAAAGGGAATCCTGTGCAATAAAGTCTCAGTGAGATTTTCCATGCTTTGAATAGGTAATGGGATAAGCCTGCTCCATCTCAGATAGTGAAGTTATCTCATGCTTTAGTTTGGGGAGGAGGAATACTACTTTTCATTCGCCAATTTAGAAAATAAAATTTGTTTGGATTGTGCAGTAGACTAGACTAAAGACTAACATGCAGATCCTCAGCCCCATTTAAGTCACTACTCATCTGTTAACAGCAGTTTATATCAGCTGAGTCTTTGTATACTACTTTCAAAATTATGCACAGAAAACATGGCGTGGGAGCAGTCCTTCATTGCAAAGGCATCTCAGAGAGGAAACTAGTCAGTCTAGTTAAAATGCCAGCTGTGCAGATAGTGTTAGTAAACAGGTAACGTTTTCTGTGCAACAGAAGCTCTCTGTGCAGGAGGACTAGGGGAAGTCAGTTTTTACATTTCACTGAAAGGAAAGACCTGCAATTCCTCAGATGTCAGAAGTTTTTAATCCATAACCTCTGCATTCAGAAATTCCAAGCCTTAAAACTTTCAGAAGACAATGCAGTCCCTGTAGTTCAGAACTGTTCATATCCATCCGACAGGCATATACTTCATACCACCAGTAAATTTGATAAGTAGAAGACATTACTTCCCCTTTTCATTGAGTATCTACAAAAATTTCCTGAACTTTTCCTTCTGAGTGTTTTTTCTTGTGACAATATCATCTTTCATAAAGAGACATGAGCTTCAGGTCCTATCATTCAAGGATTTCACAGCTTTCTTCTGACATGTATTTTTGAATGCTGTAGAACAATTTAGGTTGGGAGGGACACCACCCCTCAAAGCAGAGCAAGCTTTGAAGTTAATCATGTTGCTTCAGGCCTTGTCCAGTCAAGTTTGCGAATCTTTAGGGATGGAGACTCCATAAACCCTTTGGGCACCTTTTCCCTGTGTGTATATGTTTATATGGAGTGGGGATTTTTTATTTCTTTTTTTGACTGATTATTTTTTTAAACAAATGCATGAGTAGTTAATTTCAAACAAAAGTCATTTTCCTGTACCTCTTTATACATCTGATAGCTCTGATGATTTTATTACATAAATTTCCTTCTCCAAATCATAAATGGATTATTAACAAGCAGTTTGCTACCAAACAGAATTCTTAAAGAATTATGTTACAGGCACTGTGCTGAAAATACTGTTTTCATTTTATAGCACACATGAGCAACAAAATCTCCCAGAACTCCATTAAACACAAAGCACTGGAGCTTTAAAAACAACAGCAATTTAAAAACAATTTGCTCTTCTTTAAATTGTTTTCTATTTTAAATAAATAAATGTTCCTATGCCCAAGTTCTGAATAACTGATGGATAAACCTTTTAGCCATGTAGTATATAATAAAAGGCACAAATTTCACCAGCCAATAAAGCTCAGAAGTGGAAAGTCACTTTACTATAATAGCAACTCCTACAAATAAGGTGGCTTCTGCACTGTCTTCTCCAGCTGAACAAATCTATACTGCCTGGGACCAGAAAGGGGAAGGAACATTCTCCTGGGAAACAATCCACCCAGATCCCCAGTCTTTCTTGGTGCCAAGGGGCTCCCACCTTAAGGACCCTCCGCTGAATTTGCTCTTGGTAACTAACTACAGAGAGGAGCAGTCTTTTGCTAAGACAAATCCCAGGCTTGTTTATGGCTTTAAAGGTCAGCATAGTAACCTTTTGCGTTCATCTCAGACACAGATAGGTAGCCAGTGCTGATCCCAGCACTCTGCTGCTGTGTGATTCCAGCAAGATTTACCACCAGCTGCAGGCTGCCAGGTAGTCTATCATCTCTCTGGTTTCTGACTGGCTGGAGGATGCAGGTCTGAGCAGTCATCTGCAGCACCCTGGTCATACAGAAAATGTCATATCCTGTCAGCGGTGCACTGAATGGAGAGCAATTCTGATCACTTACATAAGCTGATTTTATAGCCTCAGTTCTAACTTGTGCACCTAGACACCAGCAGGTATCAGCAGGACCAGCAGGACAAATGTCTGAAATCAGAATGGTCAGTCTCCCCTAGCTATTTCTGCATTGCTTCAGCTTTGTCTAGGTTGTTTTTTAGTCAGACTTCATTCATGCATGCTTCTAGATTGTTCTAAATAAGTCTTCATACTAGTTTGTACCTAAGCCATAACTTTTCAAGAATGGATTTTACCGCAGTCCTTCTTCTGCACTATTCTTTTACCATTAGGAACCCTGCCATAGTGTGGGATTTTACACAGTCTAAAACGGTGATGATAATGGGAACATCTGCATAGTGCTTGGAACCAGTGGCTCCCACTTTTTGGAGTGGGAACAAGGGGAAAACCTTGACAGAGCATCAACAGTAATCTCACGTTCATTTTTCAGTATTGACCACCTGTTGCTAAGGGAACAGAATGTAAAATCCAGGTAATACCTGGCCATGTTGCTATACCAGAATTTTGTATTTATGTTTTTGAGAGTATTATATTTGGCAGTGCTTTGTAGCAGGAGAAACAGATGTGGAAATCACCAGAAACCAAGGTCTTACAACACAGAGCCCTGGTTCGCTGTTAGAGTGGACTGCTATAAATGAGTAAAAATGATGATAACATTATTCCCCCCCTCAACTCCTAACCTTATCAAAGTTAAAAAGTAAAATAAGAGCTGAGGCTTTCTCTGTGTTACCAGTTTGTTTATTAATGTAAAATATTTCTCCTTGTGTCAGATAACTTTCCCCAGATGGCCCATCAGAAACGGTTCATTGAACGGAAATACAGACAAGAGTTGAAAGAAATGAGGTGGGAAAGAGAGCATCAAGAGAGAGAGCCAGATGAGACTGAAGAAGCAAGGAAATAAAAGGAGGGCACGGAAGCAGTGGCATATTTACTTACTTAATAACTCTGACTGTGGCCTATGGAGACCTAACCTAGTTTCTTGCAGATGATAAATGAAGTGTGCCTGTTGGTATCAAACACAAAATCATAATCTCTCCTTAAAAAGTGTGTATATAGAGAACATTTCTTTAGTTTGGTTTTAACTGCAAAGTTCCCCCCCGCAACTGAGATTTGTTTTTAAGTCCTTTTAGTTTTTATGAAAAGTTGTGGGATTATTTTTGTTGGTTTTAATGTCTTGTATGAAATAATAAAATCTTAATTTCAAAAATCTGTAAGAAGAATAACTGTTTAACAAATGTCTCCTATGTCCAAATGCTATTGTCAGCGATCAGCAAAGTTACTGCATGAACTCAGCTACAGAGGAAGAAAGTGTTGTGATGTTAATTCAGCAGAGCACTTAAGCATGTATCTCACCCAAATCTTGCAGCTATATGTACTACTTTACTCTGCTAAAGCAGAGCCATAAATTTCTGGTCAGTACATTGGTACAGTAACTTCAGCACAGGAAATACTTTTGTTTTAAGCAATGAAACTAGGATTCCACACCTGAAGGGTGACACTACTGTGTGTGGAAGGTTGGAGTTTTGGTCTTTAAGCCAGTATTTTAAACTTCTGGGGGAGGAGGGGGAAACCATGGCAATTATGAAGCAAAGAAATGCTAACTTTGTTTACAGAATGTACTGAGTTTACATTTACAAGTTTTGTGTCATTCTCCACTTCTTTTTTATCATACTGATGCCTGCTTTAATGGGTTTCTTTGTCCAGAACATAATCAGTGTGGTCCTAATTAATAGTCAAATATTGTATTAGGAAGTCCAGAACATCCAATTCTGCTGCATATGATTCTGCATATGGACAACCAATATACATCACCCAGCTACCTTGATTTTGAAGTCTGTGGCTTGTATTAGGCAGAAAGACACTTAGAAAAGGTTTGAATCTTATTTTGAGGTACCAAGCAATGGAACATCCACTGTGTCTGTTAGTGGTTTGTCCCCCTGATTACCAGCTTCATTGTAGACATTTATACCTTATTCCTATTTTTAATTTTCCTGTTTCAAGCCATTTATTTCTGTTATTTATTTTCATCTAGCTTAAAGAGTCTCTTACTATCATTGTATTCTGTCTGGGAAGGTGCTGATTTGCTGTAGTCAAGTCATCTTTCCATATTCTGTTTTCTGATGAGCAAAACAGATGCAACTCTTAAAGCATCTTATTTTCTTCCTGCTTTGGATCCTTTTTGGTGGGTCATTTCTTCTCTTCTAGTATGAATAACACAGATTTGATGAGACGTCAGGTAGTTTCATGGGCATGAGTTTTGCCCAGAAAACTTCTGCAGGGTCCATAAAAGACAACTTTTGACACAAGGGCCACCCTGCTCTGAGCAGTAGTTTCTAGTACTATCCTAGTACTAGCTCAGCAGTTTCCTGAAGTAATTTGCTGTAGGTGTGTGACAAAGATCCCTGAAAGCACTTTCTTGCAGGTGCCAAAATAGACAGTGGTGTAGCTGAAAAATTCAAACTACAGAAATGTCTTCCCAAATTTTCACTTCTGAGCTAATCAGTACATGCATTTTCATAAACACATTTTTTGTACACATGCAACGTGAGGCATGCTTAAATGTGTTTTTGAAAGCTTGACCTCACAGCACTACCTGACTTCTTTCAGCTTGTACGACTGCCTTTTCTTAATGGATTGATGCTTTAAATCCATTTCAGAAGATGAGACAAAAAAAAATTCTGTAAATTGAAGAGTGATGATAAAACATTAAAACATAAAGGAAGGGAATAAAAAAACCAACAACATAAAAGGCAAGGAGCTGCTCTCTGCTGGATGCTGCTGCTGTTTTATTTTTGAGAAGTGACTGCAGCTCCTTACAGCTGCAGTCTGTAAATAAAAAAACTGAAATGTCTTTGAACAGCAGCAGGCTTAAAACACAAGTAACAACCATCTCCCCCTTTTCCCCAAATCTTGTGTGTTTCAAATCCTTTTGTATAATTGCCCATCTGCTTCTAGCAATAGGCTGAATTGGTGCATTGGTGGAGGGTGACAGGCGATTGTGTACACCATTACTTTATTTTCCCATCTTAACTGTGATCAGAGCCATGCACTTAAATAAAACCAGCAATGACTTAATTTCCAGGTGTATGGTCACTGTGCAAATTTCTCTTATTTATGATATGACCGGAATACCACAGTGCAATTTTGGGGTCATAGTTTGAAATTGCTTTTATTTTCCCTCTATATCGTTCCAGTTTTCAGGTGTATGAAGTATTGTTATTCATACACATTTGCATAAAAATAGACTGAATTTTTCAGATATGCTGTTTGGGGAAGGAATCCATGATTGCTTTCTCTCAGATAGCTCTTCTTTTAGACACAGAAATTGCTTGAAAACAAGCTAACTTTTAAAATGATTACCACATTCTGTTATTACAGTTAACAGAGCTTTGGTCTTCCACTATAAAATGTAAAAGATGACCACTTTTCATGTGTGTGGTCTATTTTCCATTTACCAGTTGCAAAATATGGGCTAGAGAGATTTCCTGAAGAAATCTCATTTTCCTTGTCTTGGAGGGCAGTAAACTAAAGGAATGGAGAATAAACGCATCAAACTATCATTTTGTCTGCAAAAAACAGTGGTTGTGAATATATTTCATCATTCAGATGGATGTCTAGAATGTCTAACATGAACACAGTCCTTTATAACACAGTAAGGAGACAATGGTGTTTCTTTAAGTTGCCTTAAATTTTGGAAAAATAGTTACTTACCTCACGTTAATCAACAAAAGAGTTGTAGTTTATGACTAGACAACTTTAATTTTTGGAGGAGGAAGAGGGGAAACGTGAAGATGTCTCTGGCTTGTTGATACAATAAGGTCCTTGTTTGATTGCTCTACAGCCTGATCTGTTCTGATCTAGGAGTTCTAATTCAAGATCAATTGGTTTGTTTTGGGAACAAGCAGGTGAATGAAGAAAAAGACTGTACGTATTGTTGCTATTAAATTTTCCACGAGAGACTTCAGGCATGGCTGTTACTCCCTAAAATAACTTGGAAAGATCAAAAGGCAAATCTTGATCATCTTTCTTCTACTTCAAAGACAATATTTGATTATACAGGCTATATATTTAGATGAATTAGGTGGTTCACTTATAAAAACTTTGGTGAAAGTTTTATATAAGGGCTATAGGGAGCTCCAGAAGGGCTTAGGGGGTTGATCATCTACATCGTATATTCTCTTTGGTGGGGGTTGTATTGTGATAAAAATTTCCATGACTCATACATCCTACCCCCCACCCCATGTTTTTTTTTTCTTTTTTTCCCTACAGGTTATAGATTTGTCATCCAGCCTTCAAAGTAGTTTTGCCTAAACAGGGTATACTAAACCAGAAGGTGATTCCTGTTTTGTCTCCTTTATGAGTGTTGTCTAGCTTGTAGTGAGAACTTGCAGTTGAAGAACGCTCCAGTACCTTCTGTTCACTACAAGCTTAAATGCTTAGTTCTTGGAATGACTGAAATCTTATTGTGAATGGGCACAGAAAGAAATGTGACATGTCCCATCATTTGGTACTGGTAATTAGTTTTCCCTGGTAAGCCTTGACTAGCATGGCATTGGGATAGACATCCTGGAGTCTGCTGTTTGTGTTGTTTCATTTATAGCTGGGCAAATACGCTGAATAACCTGGAAAGTAGCTGGCTGAATAATGAACTCACATTTTCTTATAAACCAAAAAGTAAAATTTATCATAACAATACAGTAGGTGGTGCAGGGAATCAGATTCCTCATCTGTCACTGGCATATCTCAATATCCTTTATTCTTACTGCAGAACTGTTCATTAGACTGTCTGTCACTGATATCAAATGAGTTTTGTTTGAAAGCTAGAATAACTTGTATTTTGAAGACCTAATCTCCCTCTGATGTGTAACAGCTCCCATTAAAATGAAGTGCAAATCTAGAGGTGTACTGGTCACTTCGAATTATAGGCTGGGTAGAGACTTTTAGTTTATCGAGAATGGCCTTTCATAAATTTTCCTTAACTTTTCCCTCCCTTGTATTCTTATGTATTTTGTGTTCCCAGCTTGAATTGCAGATGGCATGTTTCTTAGCAAATTTGTCATGTTTACCAAAGTTCTTTGTCTACCTAGCAGTGAAAGGCTAGGTAAGACCATCCATCACAATCTTTGTTTAGTGTTTCTCTGTATTCCTGTTTTAGAGCAGTTCTGTAGAAAGAAATAAGGGTGGATGACTGTGCACTGGTCTTGTTTTGTTTTCCTGGTTTTCTTTATTTGCTTTTTTTCATGGTAGCCTGCCCCTGCTGTTGCAGTGAGTTGCTCAGCTAGAGCATCTCTCAGAAGCTTGCAGAAGAGAAGACCTTCTTAACCTCTTACATCTGTTTTCTGCTCATAGGCACATTCTGACCAGGAAGGTAACGAGCTGAGGGAAAGCAGCTTTCATGACTCTGGAGTGCATTGGCTGGTATCAACTGTTCAAAATGCTGGAAGATCTGCCAGGGAGTCATAAAAACAGTGCAGTCAAAGAGGCTTACCCAGCAGCTGCTGCAGAAAGTATTGGCTAGAGCAGGTAGGCTGATTCTGTGAAGAAAAATTAAAAGAAAGATCTGCTGTATTTTCAAAAGCTACAAGGCAAGGGCTACTCTAAGACAGGAAAGAAAAAAATGACCATGTTCTCTCACTCTTCTGGATTTTTCATTCCCATGCCTGTTCTTCCAGGCACCCTCAAAATTTCATAGATTCTTTCTGAGGTCCTAAGATGAAAAAGGTTATGTGCTCCAGCCATTTACATTTCCCTACCTATAACGGAGCAGGTTTTTCTCAGAGGCCCTTTTCTTCACCTGCTTGCTACAGACAGCAAAGGGAGCACCAAATAAATATACTCAAAGCCTCATTAAATTGATGCATTTCCCTTTGTCTAGATCATTATTGCATTCCTCAGAGTGATTCAAAAATCTTTCACAAGTAAGGGTATAAATGACACTCAAAAATGTGATTGTATTGCTCTTCACAATAACCATGCAAAGGGAGGAAAGCACTATTAACCATATTGTATTGCTGACGAGTGAAACGAAGACTAAATTGTCACTCAGGTCCAGGGCTTGAGAGGTCTATTGTGGAGCAATGATGCCTCATCTAGTGAATGCCCTAGTCTGTGGCGTAAGTATCCTTTTTCTTCCAAAGCCTGCTACATTTCTCTTTCCATGCCTGATGGTGTCTTTGAGGGAGAAAGAGAGAACTTAGCCATACACGCTGGGCACCATCACCCTCATCTTTTTTCTCTGTGGAATCTCAGAAAACAATGATTTAGAGGGACTCCAGAATTGGGGCTCTACTACGAGAAGCCAGAGCCCAAACACTGTATTACTGGTACTCTTTCCAGAAACAAGAATGAATTTAAAACTTCCCCTTCAAGCAGATATTTCAAAAGTAATCCATTTGGACTAAGAGCAAAAGGCAGCCTGTTGAGGTGGCAAATAATGAACTACTTCTGGCAGCAGCAGAAGCCCATACATCAGCGGTGCAGACCTAAGGCAGCAGTGCTTGGTGAGTGTTCCTCAGTGGAGGTAGTTTCTTATTTTATTTAAAGATGGGGATGGTGGACATCCTGACCCCACTGAAGCCAGCTAAACCAACATTTCTCACAAAATTTACTTCCCCTGCAGACTTCTCCAGTCATTACTTCAGCCAGTTACTGTGCCCGAACAGTTCTGATACGGTGACCAGCTAAGAAATGTTTTTGCTGCCAACCAGAATTACAATTCAAATGTTGAAGCTGTGTTTCCAGAGGGATATGTGAACTGGTGAACAAATAGCAGCCATCTCCCAATCCAGCAGCACTTGAAAATGCTAATGTTATTCAATATCCAATTATAGAGTTTCTTTTTTTAAAAAAAAAAAGAAAAAGAAAAAAATCCAATTAAGATTCTATAAGATAAGAATTTTTAATGACCTCATCGAACAACTAATCCCAAATTGCTGCTTTTGCCTTCCGTTCTTGGGATGATAAACATCAACTACATGAGAATATTTTAGTTTTGCCATCATTAAGAAAAAAATAAATTTGATGCCATTTAAAGGAAAATTAAGAAAAACCTCTACTTTAATCTTTGATGTTTCAAATTTCTGTCATTCAAATACTGTTGTCTCCTTCCTCCTTTCAAAAACACAAGCCAAATATTTTAAATATGTTTTCCACCTGCCAGAATGTGTCAGATTTTACAACTCATGTTCTGGCTCAGAAAATGTGTCTGTAAGCTCACAATCTAAAACAAATTATGTTTTAATGCTTACTTTTTTCAATTGGGGCTTGACCTGACATCCAAAATGGTGGGACACTGCCAACCTTCTAACCCTGTAACTTTAAGAAAATCAAGTGGCTTTGCTCCCTGCAACTGTTTTTCAAGACTTCTCATTCTTCTTGCTGCCATTGTTTTCTTTGGTCTGTAGCACTTCTAATTCAAAGTTGCTTGATCCTTACTTATGGTTAGGAATACAGTATCAATTCCTTGCTCATTCTGAGCAAAAGCAAATAAATGACCTTGAATTCTTTGCCCTTGCAGGTCATACTTAAACATTTCTATCAGACATAAAGTACCAACAGCAAGAACAAAAACCTCACCAGGCAAAAACCTCCATGCAAACCAAATACTGAATCTTTGCAGTATAGTTTTATGGGATTCTGTAGGACATTTTAAGAGGAATTGTAAGGTCCTAATAGGACTTTAGAGACATAGTTAAGTACTTTTTGCAGCTTACATTGTGAATTTATGCAATTGGATCAAGTTTCACATTTATTTCAGTTGGCAGCTTATAAGTGGACCTTTATACATGTAAGCAAGGACAGAGAGGTAAGAAAAAGCCTAACTGTTACCTAAAACACTAGAAAAAGGGCTATTTCAGTACTGACTACTGAGCAGCAGATTGATTTGGATAGAAAAGTATTTTAACCACTTTCAAGTAAGTCCTAAAAAATAAAGGTTTTCCTTCTAACGTAAATACAATTATGTGCCATTTGCTTGAGATAAAGATGGCTTTAAAAATGCATTAGGAGTCGAGTTTTATGCAAAACTACACTATAAATCTAAAAGATAAAATATAGTGAAATCAATACTTTTTATTAGAAGTGAAAGTGAAGCAATAAAACTTTAATATCCCAAGACACAGAGGTGGGAAATATTCTAACAAAACTGTAATAGGTATCTGGAGTTTAATTAGGAACATACTTGAATGTATGTGTGGGGGGTAAACACACATAAATATATATATATATTTATTTATGAAGTATATAAAGTTTTCAGACTCATTACAACATGGTACTTTTTACCAAGGGAAAAAAGTCTCCGCCGTGTTAATTGTTTGTATAGCTGGTATTAAATTATTTTCAAATTGCAGTAGTATCTCGAGATCTCCACTAGCATTAGGACTTTTCATGCTAGTCACTATATGAACACAAAATGACAGGCAGTCCCTGACCCAGAAAGAAATAGAAAGAAAGCAATGACTTACTCAGTTGCAGAACAGGTCAAGGGTAGAAATGAGAACAAAACGTGCCTGACTCTCTCAGCTCTCAGCTGAGGCTTGCCCTCTCATCATACCACAGAGCTATTTATTTACAGCATTTAGCTTTAGAGATAATAGCTATTTCTGCATTAATGTAGACATTTTAAATTTCATGCACAGAAGACTAGAATGCGGTTTACATAATCTCTCATATTGAAGGCTCTTGAAAGTAATTAAAAAAGTGATATGCGTTAAAAAAATGCAAGCAACTGGTACTGTATGGTAAAAGCCTTTTTCTGCACTCAACACATTCAGGTTTGCCTACCGTTGTTAACTCCTGCTGGGTAACTCAGACTCATAGCTCTAAGGTCTACCATTCAGGACTTTGTCATGGGCAGTGTGACAGCTGTCACTCCTGTAGTAACAAGCAGTGTTGTTTTTCCTGTGGTAGAGCTGGGATTAGCTCCATTGTACGTACACAGGGTGAGACAAATCTCTATTCCGGATTCAGGGCCTGGCACTATGCTTGCTGTTTTTCAGTCTGATTGTATCCCCACCAAACCCATTCAGAGGTTAGTATGTCTCTATGCACATGTAATATACTTCCAGAATGGTTACAAAAGAAAATAAGGGTGTAAAGAGCTGTGCTCTTAACTTGATTTCAAGGTGCCAAGGCAATTTCCTTGTTTCCTTGAAAATAAGTCGTTTGCCTTCCAGTAACTGTCATAGATAATAGAAGGGACTGGGGATTAATGTCATTAAAAGAGAAAGAAATGCCCTCTCTTCCTAGCCTTGTGCTTCAGTGAGTACTGTCTCTTGCAAGAAAGTAGTGGCCTCAAAGCTCACTGACAGTAGCGAGAGATGGAGGTAGAGGTGAGACTGCTCCCCTGTGTGCTTGGGCATAGCTCCCTGCCTGGATCATGACCAGGGCAGGTGGAATGTGCTGGCTCCTAGATGGGCTTGCAGGAATTCACCAAGCAAGTTCACTTTCAGCCACTGAGAGATGCTGTGGCCATGGCAGGTTAAGCACGTGGTTTAGCCTCACCTTGACTGACAGAAACTAATGAGACAGGAAAGAGCATAAGGTACACTCCAGACCTCTGCTATTACAAAGAGTAGCTAGTCTTTGGCCAAAACAGCATTTCCTGAGAGGCACTGAGGAAAGCATCTAGAGATCAAGACAACAAGTATATGTGCAGCAAAGCTCAGTTCAATCAGTCATTGCATCCACGTTGTTTGGTGATGGCTTACTTTGTGTCTTGTAGCAGTGTGGGGGGATTTTTGCCTGGTCTCGCACACACACAGAGATTATACAGATGTGTATACATATGTATATATAGATTAAACAGAGGTAGGGGTGTGTGTGTGTGTGTGTGTGTGTGTGTGTGTGTGTGTGTGTACGTATGTATAAAGAAGTCTGGGGGGTGGGTGGGTGGGTGGGTGTGTGTGTGTGTGTGTGTGTGTACGTATGTATAAAGAAGCCTGGGGCTGTGGAATCAGGGCAGTGTAAGAGGCCCAGAGAGACATCCACATGACTGCTTCACCTCCTAGGCAGAGCTGTCATTTCTGGCTATAGAACTGGTTTGTTTATCCTATTTAATGATACTGACCTTTGTGTTGAATAGGTTGGCCTGTTGCAAAGCTAGGATTTGTGGCCTTTTGGGACTTTAGTTGTTTGGAAGACTGAGGATATTTCTTACTACATTGGGTCCAAAGAGAAAGGCTTCTGATGAAGTCAGCTGCCCTTATAACTCATTTGCCCTTTACCTTTTGACAGACAAAGTGACTTCAGATTTAGTCATATGTTAGAGACTCTAAACTAGAAGAACATTCTGGTAGTAAGTGATGTCTTATGGCAAAAAGAAATAAAATGGTATTTGAAAATTCCCATTTTTATTATTTACTGCATGTACGTAGTGATAAGCCTGGGGGATACTAACACAAGTTTTGGAAAGGACTTCTCTAGAAAAGTTGAAAAAAATGGTAATCTGGATATACTGGAGGGTATATCTCCTTATACCATATTGTCCTCCAACAGAGAGATCTTAAACCAATGTTACTGTCTCCAAAAGAGCAATCAGTTTCTCTGTTAAAAGATAAAAAATTCTCCCCAAGTGCCATTTGATTTTGGGACTCCCAGTCTGATTCCACAAGCTATTTTAACTAGGTGAATCACTTTGGATGGGACTCAGAAGGGACCATACAGGAGATGTTTTGCAGAACACGTACAAATAACCTAGCTTGATCTTTAGTCCGTAGGCGCTTAGTGGCTGTGATCCTGCAGTGCTTATGCATATGCTTCATTTTAAGCATGTGATTGCTGATCTGTGTTGGATTGAGCACATCGGCTGGGATTTGGCAGTCAGGATGTTTTGACTTGTATATCGTCAGTAGCAAGAGTTCTGCAAGCTTCACTTGCACTTACAGCCTTCTGTTGTCTACAGAGGGAAGGAAACTACAGTCATAATCCAGAGACAACAGGGACTGTACAGGTAGCCATGTAGTTTGATTAATAGCTCTGTAAATGTACAAGCCAAAAAGCCTGTCCTATTAGCTTCTCCTCAGCTGTATCGATTCTGCAGGGTAGAAAGTAGAGGGAAAAAAGGAAGATTTTACTACTTTTTATGGTACGTTAAACAGCATTCTTTTTGACTTCACACAGGAAAGTGATGTGCTGAGTAAGAAAGTACTAATTTCACATAGATGTTTTTCTCAGTAGAGCTACACTGTAAGTACCAAGCCCAAGAGGAATGAGAGCATAGTCAAATTAATGAAAAATAAGTTATGATGATAAATTATTCAAGTACATAAAATTACTTTGGATTCAGAAACAGATGAAACTTAAGGGGTAGAACCTTTTCTAATAGAAAATGATTCAGCTTCATCACTTTCAAGGGAGCAGTGAGAACTTACATCATTCAGATGAGAATCCGATTCCATAGCATTAACTATGATTGGCAGCATGAGTAATCATTTAAAACTCTGTGACACACATTTCGTTTACCTTGGGTGACAGCCATAAGGTGACTGTTTTAAATTCTGACATGCCATAGCCTTTCTTTCCAGTTCTGTGGTGCCATTTTAAAGAAGATGAGATAAAAGCCAAACCTCTCCAAAGGTACCTTTTCTCTGATGTTAAAGGAAACAATGTAAAAATATGCCCACTAAATA
The DNA here is from genome assembly GCF_036370855.1 of Dromaius novaehollandiae. Lineage (NCBI taxonomy): Eukaryota > Metazoa > Chordata > Aves > Casuariiformes > Dromaiidae > Dromaius > Dromaius novaehollandiae. The sequence goes on along the minus strand of NC_088099.1, from coordinate 91,107,831 downwards.
AATCATCACGGACTTTCAGAATATATCACATCTTTCTGTCTTAAAACTTGTAATACAACTTAAAATGTTCACCTTAACTCAGTTTCTTTTGTTCAACAATTTTTCTGTTCAAGAAGGAATGTGTGGAGAAGGCAGGTTTGGACAAGACGCCCCATCAGAAGTTCCAGTGAACACAGATACGAAGCCCCTCTTTCAGATTTCTGGCATGGCACTTCAGAAGTTTAATCCTCATTGATTCCTCTCACATTTCCAGGGGAAAAGGGATAGTGGAGAAAGGAATGAGGGCTGTTACTATGCTGAAGGTAAACACCAGCAACCTGTGAATGCACCTAGCTCTGCAGAATAGCCTCTTAGCTAACCTAGTTCTGTGGAGGAAATGTGCTAATTTGGCTTTTGTTGTTCTAGGATGAATTTTTAGTCATATTTGTCTTCAGCTTTTATGCACGTAAGAGAGCACTGGAGGGAAGTGTAGGTTGGCACAAGACATTTTTAAAGATTGTATCTGAAGTTAGGCCTTGCAGCAAGCTGCATCTGTAAAAAAAGAAAATGCCCCAAACACAAAGACTTCCTGGCAAGTTCATCTGCAGTACTACACTCTAAGGTTGAAATGCACCCTGCCTGGTAGCTGATCCTGAAGTCATAGCTTCTATGATCACTTGAGAGAAGATACGACACCCCCAGAAACTAGTTCATAGCTGAGGCTGGATGTATCACACCACCGGACGTACTTCCCTCTCTCTGTTGAGAACCTAAGGGTGACGATTCCTTTATCTTTGTGGTTAGTGAAATGCTCATAGCTAAGATGGGTGAATCTAGGTCCTGAACAGTTGTGGCATGTAGCTGTAATAAGGCACAAATGCTTAAAGTGAACCAGCATGACATAGCTTCCTTTACATAGCCATTGCTGGGAGGAGTATGCCCCTTTATCCCCAGAAAACTCCCTCAACCATCCCCTTATTTGCGGATGTGAAGAGGAGTGACAATTTCTCCTAAGTGAGAATATTTTCAAATGTCAAGAAGCTTCATTCTTAATATGCTAAACCACATAAAATCTCCAGATAATGTCTCATAAATGAAATTAGACTAATTAGTGGGAAGGTAATGAGAGGGCATTCACAGAGGTTACAGCCCAAGGCCCAGTTACTGCTATAGAAAATGAGGGAGAAGGCTAAAAACTGTAGTCTGCTTTGTTTTCTCTGGCATTGGCATGCACAGTTGTTAATTAACCCTGTCAAGAGCAAGTTTAGAGTGGCAAAATGAGGAGAAAAATGTTAGGGGACTATGAACTTTATCTTTCCTCTTTCTCCTCTGCCTCTTGTTAGCATCCCTGGGTGTAGCATGAGCTCCTTACTGCCCCACCAAGCCTGCCCTTGCATCCAAAGCAGGGCTGTGACTCCATCCAGTTTCTCCCACATTGTGGCCTGCACGCTGGGAAACTTGGGTTCAAATGCTTTTTCCAGGGAAAGCCTGAAGAGCTTCTGGAACACCATGAAAATCATTTTGGCACATGTCACCAAGGCTATGTAGGCACCCAAACTCCTTTTAAACTGTAAGTCAACTGCACATCTGCAAAAGCATAAAATAGCACATCTTGACCTTACAATATTGGAAGTACATGTCTGTTATAGATTTCTGAGCACTTACATAGAAAGGTATTGAGAGTGATATGAGGACTGAAGACAGACAGTTGAATTAGAATGCAGTCTATGATAGCAAGAGTGGAATCTATCATACTGAGTATATGTAACAGGATCCAACTAGCAAATTTATGTTTTGGGTTGCTTGAACTTGAGCAGAAGTATAAGGTCTCATCCTAAACTCATCTGAGTTGATAGGATCCTTTCCTTGACTTTAATAAGCTTCTACATTCAGCTGAAAGTTGAACCTTGAAATGAAACCTTGGCATGAGAGGAACTGAGACTTTAAAAGCATGAATTTACAGTTTGTCAAAATATGAAGGGGATGCTGCTGATGAAACATCTGTGTATTAAATCATAATGTATTTAATGAAACATGGATGTCTCCCAAGCGAAAAGATCTATTGTAAAACAACCCCATGCTGAAGAAGGGTCATCCTTTTGCATAGCTTTTAACAGGGGCCACTAACATCTGAACAGCTGCACTCTGTTGGGAAGTGACAGAATTCAAAACAGTTGGGCAAATACGACTGAAGGAACATGCAGTCAAATTAGTGCTCTGTGCAAAAGCAGCATCTATGTCTATATACTGATTGAAGGAGCTGGATGAAGAGAGAACAATATGATAAGGAGATGCAGTGACTGAAGTATAACTGATGAGAAGTCAAATAAGACAAAAAATAAGAACAGAATAGCACTGATGTCAGCTGTCACAAAAGAGAAAATTACAAACAAGCAGTTGTAATGAGAAAACAGGTATGTTGCAAGTAACAGAATTCAAACACTATGGCAATCTACAGTTGATCAGTCCATTGTGGAGAAAAATCATAGATAAGGTGCCAGGGAAGACTTTTTTGTTTCCTCTCAAAACCTTTTCAGATCTGCTCTCTTCATCATTGTATTCTTCATCCTGTATTCTTAAATATGTGCATTAATTGCACCTTAGCTACCTCTGAATCTATTTCACTAGCCTAATTACACTTTAGGCTAAACATGAGCAAAAACCTAACTTTTTCTTCTTTTGCTTAAGGCCATTACTCCTTTTTCTGTTATCTTCTGTCACTTGATGTCATTTCCTTCCTCCATTTACATTGTTAACTTGAAGATATTTACAAGCTATAATCATTTTCTTCCTGAGCTTTCTTTTCCTTTGTGTTGCTCTCCTCAGTTCCTTTGTCTCTTTCTCTAATTTGTATGTTCCCCATCTTTTCTACCACTAGTAAGGTAGAGCCTCTTGACTAATTTTGTGTGATCTGTGTGTTTCAGAATAGTAGTAAGTAGCAGAACTGACCTTAAAATGGAACAAGGGACTCTTCCACAAAAACACTGCATAATATTGTCACTTTTGCCACACTGTTTTGTGCTTTTAATGCACATCTGCAGCAAACTCCTTGTACTGCTAAGTCAGCTCCCCCAGTGATACAAAAGAATCCACAGCCTTCACGTTTTGAAGAATTTATATTCCCACTGCTGTAATTCCCTCTGGTGCATGCCTATTTGTAAACATCCCAGATTTGCATAGGTTGCACAGAACTGTTGAGGAACCTGTGTATTTGGCACATGCACATGAACAGTCAGAAACATGTTCTCCACAATTAAAATACCCAAGTGTCACTCACCATGCATTTTCTGCTTTGGATGTTTTCCCACTTCCAAAATGGTAGGCCAATTTAAGCCTGTATTTAAGCACATTGATGGGCATAGAAGTGACTAGGCTGATTGAGTTTTAACCCTTCAGTTCTTGCCTTGACAGTTTACACCTGCATTCCTTTGAAAATCTATGTATTCTTGGTAAATTTGCTGGGGTAGGAACTGCTCTTTTCTGTGCAGTACTGAGAATAGTGCAGCCCTGATCTTACCTCAGCAGTACCAACCTGCAAGTGTTTAACAGCAGCAAAACAAAAAGAGAACAATGCAAAGGGGCCATACAGTGGGAATTTAATATGAAATAAAAGGAGACAAGCAAAAGGACACCACAGAATCAGTTAATCTGACAGCAGGAGGGTGAAGAACTGACAATCAGAAGCATCTTGCTTATTGATTTGAGATAAGTCATCATCTCTGTTCTTCCCAAATAGTCTGATGAAAAATATGCCCAAATAAATAAGGTGGAAGTATAAAGTGTGTGCAAGAATAGACTTCTTGCAATCTCTGGTCTCATATTTGTCTACCAATTACAAAGATTAGCTAATAAAGGAACAGCTGCAATCTCAGAATGTGGCTGCACATGCAGCACCAGGGAAGGTGAATCTGGAGTCTGTCAGAAAAAGGATCAGTTTTCAAATGTGTATGACAACCCTGAAACTCAAGAAGATGCAGCTCCTTCCCTCTGAAGCCTCTGTTGTCACTGGCTGCTGTCATCCAGAGAGTTTTAATTTCAGTGTTGTGAGAAACCCTAGGCAATCTCACACAATGCAAGCAAGCAAATGACAGCCTGTGGTGATGCAGCCAGTTTTCCTGATCAGCGTGATTGTATGAGCGCGCTGTACTTAGTTATATCGATTTGTCTCTGAGAGCTCTTTCTGCCACATAAATCTCATCGAAAATCTTTAAAGATCTTACCCCAGAAGGCCACTATGTTTTCTTTTTCAGTAAAAAGCAGAGCCAGGAACTCATCTCTTAAAGTTTCCACTAGAATGGCCCATTTATGAACCAGCTCTGAATGCATCTCTATTTTACATTTTGAAACATTTAAGAACAGCACTGCACTTTATGATTAACCTTCACATCTAAGTAGTAGTACAAAGAGCTGTAGCTATCTCCTGTCCCTTCTTCTAACTTGAAGAGATTTGAAAAAGAAAACCACCTTTCTTTCACATAGGGGAAATTGAAGGAGCATTGTGCTTATTGTATCTAACACATTAAGTACAATAGGCACCACATTGTAAAGATGCCATTTGTACCACTCTAGTTAAAAAGACTGGTAGTGTTTCTGTGAAGACATTTCAGGGTAACTAAAGTGATTTGAAAAAAAAAAAATGTATTTCAAATTAAGCATCAAGTCTTTCAACTCAGCCAGAGATACTGAAGCACAAAATACAAATTCATACTAATTTTTCATATAAGTATCAACAAGTCTGTCATAAACTGTGTGTTTATGCCTGGCAGATTCATTTGTTCTAGCATAGATAGTAGTATGAGGAAATAAAAGGAATTTGACTTTTTTCAAGACAAGAATACTTTTTCTAAAAGAAATTAGATCCAATTATAACACAGAAAGAACCTGTTTATGTGAACACACACGTGTGTAAGTTTAGGACTATTCAGGTACAGAACTGCTCATAGGATAGGCTTTAAGTGTTTCAGTAATGCTAAGTGTTTAAGATTGTTATTTTTTCCACCTTAAATAGCCTGGTAAATTATTCCTTGGTTTGCTCTGTCACTGTGCACAGATGCAGCAGTCTGTCCACACATTGTAATAGGAGACTGGGGACTTCATTTCCTTTTTCCTACTTCTAAAAAAACTCCAAGACCTTTTAGGACCAATACATGCCAAAGTGTTATTTATTCATTTAAACTGGGCAGCTTGGTATAACAAATATAATTACCACAAATCAAACAAAGCTAACTTCATAAAAGCAGGACATGGCAAACGTGATTAGACAAGCATCCTCATACAGGTACTGAAACCATTAGCAGCAGAGTACTGCATTAATCCAGGACACAAGAAGAATATAAACAGACCCTGAAGTTGTCATTTATTGCACAGGGGCACACCAGTACATTTATACAGAGCCAATCTCAAAGAATCAAGGGTTACAGCAGTCTGTAAATACAGCGAGTTTCAAGATAAGGCACTAATTGTGTTAATAAACCCTGTCCAGAGTATATTCACCTGTTCATGAGTTTGTTCTCCAAAGCTTATTCACTGTACAGACAAAAGAATACTTGTGTAAGTGATGTGAAGTTATTACTCTAACTAGATGAGAAATCTAATAAAACAGTGGGGGTTGAGGATTGGGGCTGAAAATGCCTAACAATGCATGTGATAATTTTGTCCTAAGCATAAGCACATATATCGGAAGCATATCAGCATGCAACTCTGATATGGTTCGCTCCTGCTCTTTGCCCTGTATGACTTAATCATATTTTCCAGTGTGTAATGTGTAAATAATAGTGTAAAGAGATGACTGAAAATATAGACATTATTCAGAAAGGTTGTGATTGTTCTAGCCTTCACAAGTGTGGAAGTGCATATTTAGAGTATAGCTCACACTGACTGGAGTTTGATTCCTTGTCCTGGAAGGAAAGAAAATAAGGCACAGACCTTGTCCAGATTTGTTCATGTTTTAAAGGACCTAGCTCCTTCAGTTTCAGCAAACTGGCAAAATAAATAAAAAAAGTCAGTTCCTGAGTCTTCATCAAACTCTAGAAACCAATTCAGTTTTTTTTGGAGCAGTCTTCTGATTTGAAGTTCCCTCTGTTCAGCTCCTGTGTGCCTGCTGCATGAATGGTTCAGGCTTATGGGAGAGAAGTAAACATGTCTGCTAACCTTTTATGACAGTTCAGGTTGTGTGTCTGTCAAGAACAACATTTCTCCAGCCAACCCTCAGCACTTTTACACCTCTTGTACCATCCATCACTTTTTGTCCTGAGATGACGCAAATACAGGTGGACTCTTTCTCCCTTTTCCATGGCTGGTATTACAGAGGTGGAGGGATAGGAACAGAGTGCTAGCCAGCCATGTTTTTTACAGGAAAGAGGGCTTCCTAAAACTGCTGAGCCTTCCTGTTGATGTTGGAAGAATAATATGAGCTTCTCCATTTCCTGTAATCCCCCCCCAAATCAAACAAAGAAGTGCCCCATTTGCTAAGGAGTCTAGAAAGAAATTTACTGTTCGACTTCACTGCTGTCCTAAGGAGATTGGGTGAGGGGAAAGGTAGTCTAACTGCAGAACATTTTCCCTTGAGTTATCCAAGTATTCTTTAAAGTTTGGATTTTTTAACTTCATCACAATACTAGCTCCAGCAATGACCATAGTAATTCATGCATGCTGGCAGTACTGCGCATACAGAAGTGTCTTCTGGACTTTACCAAAGATTAAAGTGTACCTTGTGAGTGCCTACAACTATGTGCAGCAGTGAAGCATTGATGGACTGGCTTATAGGGATGAGCCAGAACACGGACTAAGTAGCTGACAGGTTTTCCAAAGACAAGATAGAGTAAAATAAGACAGTATATAGTATACCTGTAGGTAGGGAGTGCAGAGGGTAAGAGACAGACAAGAACATAAGTTGAATGAAACAGTCTGCAGTTTAGCTGTGATCCAGTTAGTCTAGAGACTGATATGGGCAAAACAGTCTCAACCTGGGGAACTTCACTTAATTTATTGCCAATTAACCTAAATCTTTAATTACTGATTCAGGTATTGGGAAACAAAGATGACAATTAAGCAAACACTTTGGGGAACCCCTTTCCTCAGGCTCAAATCAAGTCCAACACCTTTCCTCCCCCTTCCTAATCTCCACCTCCCTCATTTTCACCATACCTTACACTCAGGCCCTTCCAGGTCCTTCCATGATGTGACAGACAGTGCAGGGGTTTGAGGTCATGCATAACAGTTTGTCCACTGCTCCACATCTCTGCTGCTGCTCCTTTCCTTGGTTCCACTGTGGTCTCCTATATAGGCAGCAGTCCCCCAGGCTGCCCCTGCTCCAGCACAGAGCACCTCTAGCCATGCCCCAACAGTATCCTCTTCTACCTGCCTCCTCCATTTTGTTTCTCCAAACACTTCACATTTCTCACATGTCCCCTTTTACATCTCTTACTGTCTCTTCTCATGTGATCTCCTGTTTCTCCTGCCACTAGCAGCTACAGCCTTTTCTTGAATGTGTTTGAGCAAAGGCACCATATGCTCCTCTGGTTGAAGTTTTGGCACAAAGTGGGTTGCTTTTACCCATTTCAGAGCCAGCTGCAACCAGCACAGGGTAGTTCATGGCCTCCTTCCACACAGGGCACCTCTGCAGCCCCTGGCTACCCACACCCTGATATTTATGCCCAATACATTCCACCCCTTACCACCATGAAGCACACTTAAACTTTTTGAATATCCATCTGCTATGATCTCTCCTTTTAAGATCATGACATCATCATTTTAACATCATGCATTATACATTATCCTTCCTCCAAGACTGTAGAGACTGAGACTGTATTATTGTGTACATGCACTCAGTAAAACTCCACCCCTGGGAACCAGATTATTTAGATCAACTCTGTTACAGCCTGAAGCCTTCTCTCACACTCCACCCCTTGTCAGCAAGAACCAGGCTATAGGGGCTAACATTGTAACAAACTGAACATGCTTATGAACTTCACCCCTTGACCCTGTAAAACACAACACTAATAAGGTTTAAAGAGCCTGAACATTACAATCCCCACCTCTTGTCTCTACAGATTAGAGTAACAGCATAATAATCTAAACTCTTTATTACAAAGATCAGGCCTCATCCCCGCCAAACACACCCCCAAGGACATCACAGACCTTTGAATATTCATCCATTACAAGCCACATTCTGTCCCTCTGCAGGGGTTCTCCCTGCTCCCAGGGGTCGCTCCAAGCTCACCAGCTGCTCCCACAGCAGGCTGGATGGCTTGGGCCCACTGCAACAAGGCCACCTCAGTGCTACCAGCTGCTCACTGCTGACCAGGGCCTCCCTGCACCACCAGTAGCCATTACTCTGATACAAGTGGTCAGCTCTTCTCCCCAGCTCAGCTGAGCAGACCCAGTCCCTCCACAGCCCCACTGGGAGCTGGCACACCCCACGTCACATTTCTCTCCATGGGTCTTACAGCCCTGCAGACCCCACACCCCAGGCTAGGGCTCTTGGATCCCAAATGGGGAGAGGGCCCCAGCTCTGGGCAACCAGGGCCAGGAGCAGGACCCACCCTTCTGCTTCTTCCCCTTCACTCTCCCATTCAGAAAAAGCTCTTGAGTCCCTCAGACTCTCTTGCTTCCCCCCAACACATATACAACAGGGGCACAGCTTACACCACAGCACCCCACCACAAATACCCCCACACTGCCAGACTCCAAGTCACCACCATGACTCCAACCCCAGGCTGTGCCCAGTCCAGGCAGAGCCTGCACCCTCCACCCAGCCACTGCCTCAGGCAAAAGTCTCAACTTGGGCAACTTAACTTAATTCATTGCCAGTTAATCTCAGCTTTTAATTACCAAATCAGTTAGCAAAAAACAAAGATGACAAGTACTTAGGGAAACTCCCTCCCTCTCCTTTTCCCAGGCTCAACTTCAGTTCAACATCTCTCCTCCTCCTGCCTGGCTCCCACTTTGACCACACATTATAATCTGCCCCCTTCCAGGCCCTTTGGTGAGGCAAAGGGCAGTGCAGGGGGTCAGTATCAATGCAAAGGCACATCTGTCTGCTGCTCCCTACTTCTTACTTGCTTCTGCTCAGCCCAGGCTCCTCCACCAGCCACAGCCCCTCAGCGCAGTCCCCACACTGCCAGGGGTCTCCTACAGCCCCAGTCCCTCCCAGGCACACCCCCCTGCTGCTGACCACCTCCCCTCTCCCAGTATGCTCCCCTCCCACATATGCCCAGGGGCTGCCCCGCCCTTTCCTAAATACCTGTGTGGGTGGTGCCCTGGCCACCTCTGGCTGAATTTGAAGTTTTAGCACATGGGGCTGTTTGCACAGTTACTGAACTGGCTGGAACCAGCTGGGACTGGCTGGAACTGGCTAGAACTGGTTGGAACCTGCCCAGAACCTGCTCGGGGTGGGCTGGAACTGGCTAGAACTGGTTGGAACCTGCCCAGAACCTGCTCAAGGTGGGGGCTGCAGCAGCAGAACAACAGCAACAACAATCTGCTGCTGCTGCTGCTCTTCCTCCTTGAGGCCTCCTCCCACACTGCCCCAGCTATCACTGCCTGACCTTTGTGCCCCATGCAGCTGGGTATGAAGGAGCAGCGGCCAGAGCTTGTGCCCGATAGGCATGGTCTGCGCCAGGGAACTTGGCTTCTGAGAGGAATCAGAAGAGAAGAGGGAGGCAGCTGCTAGGGTCTGGTGCTGTTGAGGCTGAGGTTGGGTTTTTTGCAAGGAAACAGTTGATAGGCATTAAAATGAAATGCTAAAGTCTTGGTGCAATGTTTTATATTCTGTATTATTCCTGCTGGAGGTCTTTGCATATGGTTCTTTTTTCTCCTCAGCCCTCAGGAGCAACCTCTACCCCCTGAGTCCCTTTGCCCTCCTCTGCGCTTTGCTTTGGTCATTGGACAGTTAGCAATGTGCATTATCTGTCAGGAGTCCCATTTCACTGCTGCCAGAATCAAAGATAAAATTCTGGCTGTGCAAGTGATCTTGTCCATGGGACAGATGGATATTTGGTATCAAAACATCTGAAAGGCTCTTTCTGCAATAAAGAGCTGTATGAAGTACTTGCTGTAAAAAGACGTACCAATCTGTTGTCTCCAGGGCATTTGTAATCAATATTGTATTACAGGTTGATTAAATACTAAGATATGAATCTCAAAGTTTAGTTTTGACTTTTCTCTGTTACTCTAAAACAACCATTAAAACTGTTTAGAGAAATGTTGACGATACCAGAAAACAACAGAATCAAAATAGCATTATAGCTGCTATTTCTTTGTGTGTGAACTTGGCAAGAAGAAAATGTGCATCATTAGATTGATAACTGGCAGATGTTGTAGGTGGGCAGAATATCAGAAGTTGTGGACTAAATATTTTGCCTGTTTTTCATAGTAGATAGTGAAAAGCATGGAATATGCACAGACTACGAGAGTAGTATTCAGCATGTGCATGAAATGTGGGTGTTGCTCAAAAAGCTGGTGGCATCCATGGGAAGCCAAATAGAAAGGCAGAAATCTGCTCCCTGTATACATATGTAATGAAGGGTTTAGCTGGTACTGGAAGCTGTAGCTTTGATGCATTTGACCCTGTGATGAAGAATGGATAAGCAAGAGAATGCAGGTCATGTGCTGAAGAGACATGGCTAATCTAGCCATAACATGGAGAAGTAATAGGTAGCTTGGTCCTCTTGTTGCTGGGTTCCTCTCTTTTCTTTAGGTTTTCTGCCTTTGGTTATAGGTTCATGCCTATCTGCACATGAGTTAGAAGGGCTCGGATTGAAGTGAGCTGGAGGAGGCAGAGAGAACCTGGGTCCTTACTCTAGTTACAAAAGGCTGGGTCATCTGAGTGCCTGTACAGAGTTGGAGCACAGATGCATCTAACTCTGTTCCGCTTTCTAACAGGAATCTCATGATGCATGTGGGGAAAAGTATATGAAACAAGTGACAGGGTAATTCTTCTACGAGACCACTCTCTGTGAGCATCCAGTAAGCAGAATTTTAGGGATGCTGTGTCAGAAATTGGGTCAGACAGTTGGAACCCATTTTCTCATTCTGTCACTACACTGGCTTCCACAAAAAATCTCATTCTTTCATCTATCAGTGTTCTTTCATTCAGCTCTCTTTTAGATGACTCATTACTAAAGTTTGGGCTTGTTCTTTGGGGGCATTTTTGGTTTTGTTTTATTTTATTTTATTGAAGGAGATTTGAGAGTTTGTTCTAATAAGCTGCAGCTGTAATTGGGAAATGGGTTAAGCTTGCTTCCAATTAAGATAACTGATGTGAAAAACCCAATTGTGTCCTGAGAGAGAGAGAAACAAGTTCCCCAACTGACTTGTAAAAGACAGCGGCTTTGTCTAACAACGTAGGTAGAAGCAGATGTTTAGAAAAACATGTAAAAGCAATCAGGAGGGGATTTACTCATTTGTTTATTAATTAAGATGCATGCATGAGCAGACAGCCAGCAGAGTTCTGAGTTAAGAAAAAAGGCAAAGTTCCAGCCAGGGGTTTGAAGGAAGTGGCATACAGTTGGCTCTTGACCTTTTTCTTTCTTCTTCTTCTTCTTCTTCTTCTTCTTTTTTTTTTTTTTTTTTTTTTTTTTAAATAAAGGAGGAACTACCCCAAAGTTTTTTGTAAAATTCAGGTCAGCAAGTCACCTTGCATACAGTCTTTATGATTCTGTTCCCCCTGGTTTGAATTCTGTTTGGTTTAAGTAAAGATACACGGTGAGGTCTGTGAGGTCCCATTAGGCCACGAGTATCTCCTCAGCTAGTAAAAATATACATGGATTTGTGCGCTCTTTGGCTTGCTAAGGTTAAAAAATGCCTAACGAGTACTAGAGCAATTCTGATAATAGATAGTAAGTAACCAATGACTTCAGACAAGCCAGGAGTTCACTTTCTAATTTATGGAGAATAAGGAAAGTGGGATCAGCTTTTCTGAGTGGAGGGACAGAAAAGCTTGGGGACCTGATGTGGGAACAGACGACTGCTGAGAATTTTTTAGTTGGTATGGCCAGTTAGGAGAAGAACAGGAAGATGTAGAGGATGGTTATTTGCTAGATAGTTAGCTATGCTAGAAAACAGGGAAAGAAGTTCTAGCACTCTTTAGAATGAAAGAAAGAGAAAAGACTTCCAAAGATTCAGATAAGAGTACGTAATTTTTTTTTTCATTTACAGCATCAAAAGTAATGTCATAGAAGATTAAAGTCAGAGGGATGAACACTGAATTCAGATCTTTGTTGACACTTGGCTGCTCCTGTAAGTGATCATTCCAGCAATTTTTATGCAAGGGTAAAAACTCAGTGAAATATATTGCCCGTTTCTTTAGTTTCCTTGTTTGAGCTGTCCTTGAAAATTGACAGAAACTGGTAACACTTTTCAGAGTAAGATACTGTGGGCGTTAATGGCATCTAGTTAACTTGTCTCTGTGACAACTTTGATAGTATTAATGAAAGATGAATATTGAGAGTTTTGTGATAAATGTGTAGCTTTTTTGGGGGGAGGGGGGCATTTTATAGGGATAACTGGTAAATGAATGACTAAGAAATGAATTTCTAGCTGAAGTTGCAGCCTTTATTTCTCTCTTCCATGTGATTGAGGTGCTCTCTGATGTAGTAAATCAAATAAGAAGATAAGAAATATATCTGATTCCGCTCTCCTGTCAAGAAAAGTGATAGAGTCCTTGATTTGTATTTCTGGCACTGAGACCCCCCTCCCCCCCCCAGCATATGTGGAGGATTAAAGATTCTGGGCTACCTATCAGCAGGTGGCCAGCAGGGATTCCTGCTGTGACTAATGTGTTTGTTTAGAAGAAGAAACACTAAAGCTGACATATTGTGAGATTTCTTAGGCTTGCTCTAATACAAAAGGCAGCAGAACCAAGACACAGGGTAACTTTGCCCTCTGTGTGCTTGCACCTGCATGTGTGTGTCCTTAGTGTGCGCGCAGCAGGGGGAAGTAGCTAGGTCCTGCATGTACAGTGCCTAGTTTCTATGTGGTGTTCAGATAATGACATAATAAAAAGTGAATGCCTTTTAATTACTTCACAGACCTATGAATTTATAGCATCATGTTCTATTACTGAATGATTAAAAAAAAAGTTTCGTTGGCATTTTCATACAGAAAGTTTCTTCTTAAGGTCCACCAAAGATTGCATGATGTATAGGCTAATTTTTCTAGTGAGCGACAAAAGTTACTCTGTGGATTAAATTCATAAACCACATACAAGTCTCAGCATTAAATGGTTGTTTTTTGTGGTTATTTCTAGTGTTTTTGACAATACACTGCTTTGCTATGAGTTTTCCCACTCTTTTCTTTGCCGTTGTGCTTAGGAAATGCCACAGATACAGATAGATAATTTATTTAGGAAATGTTAAAATGAATAATTTTCTCTGGAGGTTTTTCTTTTTATATGAAAAGATATTGCAAATGACATTTGGAATCTCCATAAGGTAATGCAGTCATTAAGTGTTTTTGGAGCTCATGCACAAAGATAAATAACTGACTGGTAACGTTATAAATTGCATGATTTTTTTAATATGCTTTGGGGAAGGTGTTCCACGCTCTTTACTTGGGCAAAGCTCCTGATGACTTTCAGGGAAACCTCAGCTAATCAAAATATGGCATGTGACCATGTATTGTGTCCTCAAAGTAAACATCACTAAGTGATGCCTTCTTAAATTATATCACTCTTTTGGGGAGGCCTCACCAATCACAGAACACTGATCCTAGTGCTCTTACAGCATTTTGGAAGCCAGGCGTTTACAAATGGCATTTGAAAGATTGAGCCAATTCACATCTATGTCTTAAAATAACTATAAAATCTTTTTTTTATGACTCATCTTTATGATAGCTTTGTAAATACAAACCATAGATTGAGAGAATTAGGAAAAAAAAAACAAGTTAGAAAAAACAATTTATTAAGTAATATCATATAAATAACTTGTTACAAAAATCAATTTGCAAAAAGGCAAATTCACTCTATCTGTGAGAAATCGTTGTTCAAATTGGTTTCTCATTAAATTCATAAATTTCTTTCTCCCCCCCCCCCCAAAAAAGAAAGCCATTATGGTGAACAAGAAATATAAGGGAGAGAGTGCACACTTGCCATCTGACCATAGCAAATTGCCCAGCCACGCTGCAAGACACAATCATTCCAGCATGGGTCCCTTTGTTACATAGGGAAACTTCTAGGTGTAAACCTCTTGGGTGACAGAAATCTTATCGCCCACAAATGTTCCTCTGTGCTGACTGGTGACCGGATCCATCCGATGCTCAGGCTCCTTCATAGAACAAGGGGATGACATTGCGAGAGACTGTGTGGCTGGAGTGTGCCAGCAAGTAAATCCTCCCAGGTGGTGGCATCAGTTTCAATTTATGCTTGGAAGTATTTTTAATTAAAAAAAATCAATACCAAAAAGCATTTATTTTAAGGGTTTAAAAATCACATACCGCAATAGGAGTTTGCCAGATTGATTTAGCTCAGTAACACAGTTAAGATGCACATAGCATTTATTATAAGGCCTTTTTTTTAAGTTTAATTTTCAAAGCAATGAAAGTAATCACAGAATTAAAACAGTACAGTGATTCTGAAGAGTTTTTATGTGTCAAAATCCAAGACAATTTCATGTTTGTAGTGTTGTTTCTCTGTTGTTTTTACCTGAATGCTTAATAATTCTATACATTTGTTTCTTTAATAAACACTAAAGTAATAGAGCATAGAAAACTAAAAGCTTATAGAAAGTGTCTCCCGGTATATTTACATAAATAGTGCAGTCTCGTAGGAAAGGTCAAAAGCCTGTTGGAGTGGAAAGGATTTCTCTGTGTGCTGGACTTGCTCCTTATTTGTCCAATCAACTTTGTAGAAAGGGAAATTTAAAGTTTGCAGCTCCTGTATATTTTTTCTTTCCCTCTCTTCTTTTTTTTAAAGAAAGAATAAGACACATGCAGGAGAAATAAGAGCAGGTTCTACAAAAACTCCTTTGAAATCTAGTAACTATGCATAATATGGCAGCTTTGTGGCTTTTAAGTGCCATGGGCCTGCCTTGTATATGACGATTACTTTCCGCCCTAAACTCCATGCAATTAATTTTCTTCTCTTCCTGAAACTCCCCATTTTCTGACTCTCAAATGCCCTATAACCCCATACATGTTTTTTGGATACCTACTGCTGAATTTTATGAACTATTCATGATGAACGCAGGTCTGGGCTGAAAAGTGTAATATTGCAGAATGATGGGCAGGATCAAGATTGCCTTAGCTGTGCCAAAATAAAATGGCTGAGACGACAGGCAGGCATTAAAACGTGAAAGACATCTTGCTTCCTTTCTCAAGTGAATTGACTACTGTGCTTTTCCCTTCCTACTGGAGTAGTGCGTGAGGCTATAGACATTAAATATGCTTTCGTTCCTCTTCTTTCTTAAGTACAGAAACTGTCTCTTAGAAAACAATTCTTTCTAAATACCAAACATTAAAATGTTGTGTCTGTGATGTTTATTGGAGGAGGCTGCTGTTTCACAGTTCTAGAGGGAAAAGAACACTGCCTTTCACAATTTATGAACTAAAACATACTAGTCAGAAGTAGCGTAATGACTGTTAACTTCTCAGCTCTCATTTGACAAGGGAGCTCAGACTGCAGCCTTAATTGAAACACAAAGGGGCAGGAGATGGCAGCATCCAGTTGGGACGGTAGTCTTCTAAAGCACTTTAATACTTCTTATAGCATGAAATAAAGAGGCATTTTAAAACATGTGCTGGTAGGAATAGCTAACGTTATGGTGTCCGCAGTTACCGGCTCAGAACCACTGGCTGTAGTTCACTGCACACTGCTACAGAAAGCCATCAAGATAGATCTGTTGCAGAAGTTTATTATTAAAGCATGTTAATTATCAGAAAGTTGCACCAGTTCATCAGTTGCGGGGACTTTCTTCCCTGGAGATTTGAATCAAAATAGCCTGGATCTCTTTTGCTTGTTCTAAAAGAAGATAGTATCTTGCTTTCTATCCAGGCAAAACTCCCTCTGGCTGTTCTAGGAATTCTGGAAGTGTTGGAAATGGCTCTGCGCTTTAGCCCCTGTTCAACATGGATAAGTCTGATTTAGAAATGTGTCCAGTTGCTGATGTTCATTATTTTCTTTTTTATTCATACCGTGTATGTGTGCATGTGCACAGACATTCCCATAGCCATTTCTCCCTGCTCCACTTGTTTATAACCATACCACTTTTTATGAGATTACACAAATTCAGTTAATTGTTTTTTTCCTCTTTCTGTGACAGAGAAATAAGTGTTGTGCCTTGTAATGCAGCTCGCTACTTGCAAAACTTAATAATTTGAAGACTGCTTCTCTCATTCACATTTAACAGCTATGAAATACCTTTCCACGGAATGAAGTAAGACCTGACAACTAACAAAATATGTAAAATCCTTTTTCTTCTTCTGGAATAATGTGGCCACTTTGGGAGCTGGAGTGGAATAGCTATGCTAGAATCCTTAGTCTATTATAACTGTAGAGATGTTATTATTCTGCAGTAGCAAGGCTCACAATTTCACCTAGGTAAACAGGCCCTCATTTCATGTTAACCTCACTGAACTCCATGGTGTTTTTTAATAGCTCCCCGGTTTTTAGATCGGACACTTTTCCAAATTAAAAGTGAACTGCATTGCTCATCTCTGCCTGTCTTAGCTAAGTCTCTTAGCATTGTTTCTTCTCTTCAGATAGATGTGGCTCTAACAGGAGCAGTGTTTCTTAACGCAACCTTGAAACCCACTTTGTAGCCCATAATCTAACACTTGTTCATCTCTAAATGACAATTCTAGCATTGTGTGAAAGCATTGCAAAATACACATTTCTATATCATCTAGTACTCTGGCATGCAACGAGGTGCAAAGAAATACTATTGCAAAGTTTTGTATTCACTGCAATATGGCATTTTAATTATTTAATATGCAGTACCGATTTTATAAATTGCACTTTGTGGTACTGCCAAGAAAGAAGGAAAGTCAGAACTGAACTCTTCTTGCTGTGCGTGAGAGATACTAAATCTGCCTAATTTGCAGAAGAAAAAAGACCTCAAAACTTAGGTGTGTAAATAATAATTCAGATGTGAGCTATACATTTTCCTCTAATTTTTTGTTTGTTTTTTAGAAGAATCTCTTTGCTATTCAGGTACCACATCTGTGGTGTCATTACATAATTTATATAAAATATATTTACACGACAGGCACGAGTAGCCACTGTATTTACTGTGTCACTCATTGGACAAGATAAAACCAGCTGGCAAAGAAAAAAAAAAAGCAAAACTTGAGCTTGAACTGTTACTATCACTAACTTGGACAAAACCACTGTACAAATATAGGAAAATAGTTACAGGGAGATCAGTGATCCACCCCTATTTTGTTATTCCACTCCAAAGAGTGACTAAGGCAAATTTACTTGCAGGTTGGTCCAGTCCTTTCAGGGTTGTGGGCAGGCTCCCTGTGTGGAGGCAGGTGTAAGTACTGCCTTCAGTAAAGTGGCAGTGTCTCCCTCTTCCAGGGCCAAATGCCTGGGCATCCACAGGCCTAAAAGGTCTTAGAGCCACCCACCCTTGCTACCTCTTCGCCACACAGATCCGTGTCCTGGGGGAAGGGAGAATTCACTGACTCTGGGCATCTCACCTCACTCTGAGTTTGAGGCAAGTTGCTCTGAGCTCCCTGTACTGCAAAGGATGAGAAATAGGCACCTTGCAGGGTGCAGTTTGGATCACCAAAGTGAGGCTTCTGCTTGAAAGAGCCTCCTGAAGAGCACTGTCACCTCTCCATGGACAGTATGAGGAGAACAGCCCAAAGTGAGGGGACTGCAGCAGGTGGTGCCAAGCGTTTCCTTCTCCTCCCATATTGTTGAAAACCATTTTGGAACCAGGTGGTCTGGTTTGTATGCCAGAGCCAGATTTCAGACAGGCTGCCTTCTGGATGCTCTGATTTTAAGGAAGCCATGAAGGACTTTTACAGGTGTCATCCTAAATTGCAGAGAGATCCTTAGGAGAACGTTGAGAGTCTAGTCACGTCATTACTGTTGTGACAGGCACAGCAGGCTCAGGCACCTAACTCCACTGGAATAAAGTACCTTGAGAGGCCTCAATCAGTGAGACTGGAGGCTCAGCAGCTTTCAGAGCTCTGGACTCTCTCTACTCTGACAACCCATCTTATCTATAATGCTGGGCATCTATGAATCACTAGCTACCTTGCTTTAAACTTGTAATTGTGTAATGATCTCCACTGCAAAGGAGTCCCTTCTGGTTATGAGTGGACATCTTGGTGTAGACTGCTTGTCCTTTTAGCTGTGAGCGGGTTTGCAAAATCTGAAATTATATTGCCATGCTCAAATGTTTAATACTCTGGCATCCTACTACTCTCTTTGTTTAACTCTGAGTAACGAATTCCAGGGATTAATTTTTAATCCCTTTTAGTTTTCTGTTTATTAACTTTTTTTCCCTTCTCTTTTATTTTTTGAGTAAATTGGAGCTCTTGTTTGGTTTTCAAACTGATTCACTGAAGATTCTTGCGGGGGGGGGGGGGGGAAATCAATCCACGCCTGTAATTCTAGTATGCAATACTGTTTCAAAAATGAAATAAATGAGATTATTTACGATTATTTACACACACACACGGACACATGCCTTCCCCTTTCCTTGGTATGGTGTCACAGGCTCTGTCCCTATTGTGGGACCCAGGAGTGCTTTTAGCTCCTGGAACTGGGCACGCCCCATGGCCACCCTTCAGGATTTTCTCCACATAGCCTCTCCTAAATGGCTGGATTTGAATAGCAGCACTGCATGTTCTTGACAAGTGGTACTGGGTAGTGCGCAAACTGTTAAGAAAAGGTCTTGGTCTGAGTACTATGGCATTTTCTTTCTCCTTGCCCCAGCCCGGACAAAAATTGCTTAACTTGGCAAAGTGGATTAATACACCCTTGGAGAACTTCTGTTTAAAATGCTCTCTTTTGGTGAAGTCTTTAACAACCCTAGCTGACTAGTTTATTAAAAAGAGAGTTACAGTTATAAACCCTACTTTTCAGGCCTCTGGAATGACAATTGATTCTTACTTGTGCATTCGGGGCTTGAAACAGCAAAAAAATCCAAAAAGATGAGGAATTACTTCCTATGGCAGAATGCCAGTGTCTTCTCTAAGAATTTTGCAAATGATTCATCTATTCGTTGCAACATCCTGATGAGGTAGGTGTTGTTTCCCCACTTTACGGGTGGCAAAGCTGGGCAGAGAGTCAGTTGGGGAGCCACCCTGGGCATCCAAGCAGGGGAGTTCAGGGCATAAAAGTACTCCTTTCCTCCGATGCAGTTGCTTCTCTTGCCCCAATGGGTGGTAGTCACTGGAAAGCAACCACTCCCCTCCCGCACATACGAACAGGCAGAAGTAAATGGATATGAAAAGCCTGACTCCCACACCCCCAGCACAGTGGCCAGCACCACTGAACTGATGTGCAAGTGGAAGCCATCAGAACTACAAAGAAAAGCTTTTGTTCTGCTCCTTTCTCCAAGTCACGGTCTAATCTGCACTTGGATTAGATGAGTTGCCCCATATCACAAGGCAAGTCTGGGTTAGAACTGGGATACTGTCTAAAAATTAGCTGTAGGGGCTACTGACCACACACACATGCACGCACACACATCTCTCCAGCAATGCTAGGTCAGAAGAATATATACATAGCAGTCAATGAAATATATATACGTGTGTGATAATATAATTCAGTGCATTGGGGCAATGGCAAGTTCTAGAAAAACACTCAGATTTGAATGACTATTAGGCCTGTCTATCCTCCTCATGAGTAAAATGCATGTTTGATGGTTTTTCTCAGCTGACTCTACTTGTGTAATAAACCTCCATTCCACCACCACTACTTTTGACTATAATACATAGGTTAAACTAGGGTACCTCATTACATAAGGATGTGCAATACACAATCAACAGAGCAGTTGTCTGAACTGAATAATCTGAATACAAGTAAAAAGAGTAAGTGAGCTTAAACAGTAATATACTCCAATTTACAATATAAGCAGAACAAGTAAAAATATTGCTCCCCATCTGATCCTTTTTTTCCCTCCTCTACTGCTGTGCCTGTAAGATTGACTTGGTAAACTGGATACACTAAAAAATAATAACTTTGCCTCTTTGAAGCTCATAAAACGATACTAGAAAAGGTTTTCTGACAGTTGAGCCACACAGACTGCAGTCATTAGACAATTAGAACTGGTAGAATAGAGAACCCTTTCACAGAGCTGTGGAGAAATAGAAAGAAATAGCCACTTCACATATCTCAGTGCTGTTTCTGAAAATGAAAAAAAAGGCAACAAATTAAGAGTCTTTGTCACTGTCCATTGCGCCATACATATCTGCCAGCTTTTTAAACCGAGGCCCCCAGTCACTGAGGTAATCGTAGTCCTGATCTCCATCTGTAGTCACTGACTCCAAGGAGCTGAGGGACTCTGCTACAGAACCATTACCTTCATATGCGTAGGTTGCTAACGAGTCATATGGGGGTGCAGTTGGATCTGTATCATTTTCCTTTAACCTTTGGTTAATGAAATCTCTGACATCCGTGTTATCTCGCGCTGCTGCAGTCCGCCGTGGCATAAAAAGTGTTTCCGGCACAATGTCTCTGCGTAATTTATTATCATCTATGGCTTCGGGATTCCTCAGCGTGCCAATATCAAATGCCTGGGTATCTTCCTCTCCACCACCTTCATCGTTATAACTGACAATGTTGTCTCTGATGTCCTCTTTGGAAATAATCAAAGGCTCTTTTTTCCGTTGCCGTCTCAGCGCTGCAAACAGCACCACTGTAACTGGAAGCAAAAATAACAGAGGAAGAGAAAAGGAAAAGTTAATCCCTATCTCAATTAAAATCCCCAAGAAATGCTGCACTGCTTGAACTCTAAGTTTTAAAAGACGTTCTGCAAAACTGTGAACATATACTTTAGGTTTTCAGATTGTGCCTTATCTGTCTGTAAGTACCTTGTGAAATGAGGTATGCAGTAGAAGAAAGGAGATGGCAAGCTTGTAAGAAGCTAAGCAGGGTGTCATTTTTCCAGAAGTCATAGTTTTACGTAGAGACCTGTTGCTTTGAAAATAAAGCTAGTTTCATGAGACTTGGGAAGGGAGACTTATTCACCAAATAGGTAATAACATCAGATGTTAACTACCTTGAACCTCTGGGATGAGATGAAACTTGTGCTATGGACAAGGTTAGTATCTACTGGGCTGTCATGAAATGTTAGCAAGGCTACATTTCAAGAACAGTAAGCATCTCTTCCTCTGGAAAGAAGTTTGGAATGGGATGGGTTCTGAACCAGCACAAAGTACAAGTTCTGTTAACTTTCCTGGCATTTTTACAATGTACATCGCCTTAAAATCATACACAGCTTAAATCTTAAAGACTGATGAGATAAGATATTGGTATTATTTAATCTACTAAGGACATGAGATTTCTCAAACAGGTACTTTAGGCCATACATATATAATATTATATAATTGTATTTATTATATGTTATTATAAAGTGTACATAAATATATATACACACACACACACTTTAAAGTATATATTTCTTTTATTCTGAGGGTAGGAATTCTTTCCCAGGCCCTGATCCAGATTTAAATATTCACATTCAATAATGATCCCTAATACTGTCAGAGAAGTGGGCACAGAAAGGTGGGAGTGGATGTGTTCAACACTTTATTACCTTTAGAAGCTAATTTCAGGTTTCTTTAGTAGGATACTCCCTTAAATGATTGAATATTTAAAAATGAATAGTGGCAAGGAGCAGGCATGTATTACTGCTATCTCTGTTGCTTTGGTAGTCTGAGGCCCACAGTGCCCAGTCTTTCAGCTCTGCTGTGCAAACTCAGAAAAAAACCCACATCTTGCTGCTGTATTTGTAGTTCTTTTGTAGTTCTTTTTTAGCAAAGCAAATCAGAAAATATCTGCACTCATTGATATGAGATAATAACATGGATCAAAGTCATTTCTTGTGTTAGCTGTATTTCTGAAACTGTATGAGACAAGGCACAGTAACTGTCAAAGTCTTTTTTTTTTCCTGTAGTCCCTCCTTCATTTGTAACTGTGTTGAAGACATTGTCAAGTACTCAGGATATCTCCAAAACAAAATTTTAGCCCATTGAAACTAATCTTCTTTAGTTTCCCTTGTCAGACTAAAAGATAATTAAATAAATAAAAGAAGATAACTTAGAGCAAGATCCTCTTTGTAGGTGAGCTTCAGCACGTTCTGGAAAAGGCTCTTACTCTGTTTCTCTCCACTGACTATAGAGGAACTCAAGAAGACAGGATGAAGTAGGAGAATGCTCTCCTAATTCCTGCTGTGTCTTTGCCATAGACTAGTGTGAGAATATCTGTCAGTATGAGTTGAAAGGAAATGAGTTAAGTGGTGAAACTGAAAGAATTAGGAAGGCTGGTTCAGATGATGTTTCTTCATGCTGCTATACGAAAATGTAGTAAGAGAAATCCTGTCCTGAAGAGCATAAAGCTGTAAGACTATTTGGGAAGACTGGGAAAAGTCTGTATGAGAGAACAGAAGTATCTGGACAAAATCATGGAGAACTTGAAAAACAGAGTCAATTTTGAATGGGCTTCTAGAATAGTGACTGACAGAATTATCTGAGAAAGCATAGGAATAGTGCAGTTTTCTTTTTACGTGGAAGCGTTGCTGAAGTATCCCATTAACAAAAAAGATGTTATGTGGAATATGCTAGGATGATTCCTAAGACTGTGTGAGAGTCAAGGCACAATAACTGTCATTAATTAACTTACATTAATAATTATGTCACATCCTTGATACTTGGGTTTTCTTATTTTTTGCTGAACTTGCAGACAAAAAAACCCTAGATATTGCATGTTAGAGCACATCACCTTTATTTAGTCAACTTTTAGCAATATCTGAGGCCTCCTAATAAGCCACTAGGCCTACTCAAACTGCAGATAAAATCAGCAATTTTCAAGTACTTTTTGTTGATGCTAAACTTTAAATTTTCATTCAAGTCTGCCCAGAGTATTGTTTTTCACTCAGTCGTGGTTTCACATGCAAACCCAGCAAACAGACTGAAAGTAGAAAATTATATAGTAGACTTAATTGAAAATCTGCTTATGGTGCATGGCGGCGTGAGCAATAATTGACATAAAGTGCTGCTTAGCACACAGAATCAATTATTTTCGATTGACATAAAACAGGAAATCGTTTTAATGTTAGATTGATATTAATGAGTACAGTTGTACTAACTAGTGCAAAACTATCTGCAGAATCAGATTTCTTTGTCTGATAAGGAACTTGATACAAAGTGGGCTCAGCCCTTAGATACAATCATACCATGTTTTGAAAAATAATTTTAATTGCAAGTTAAAGGTCCTGGGAATCCTGTCTGCATTGCCTTGTGGGAATCCTTTCTGACAAAGGGATAGCGTTTATCTTGGCAAGCTATGACTATATTGTTGAAGTTTGAGACTCACCACATAGTCTTTAACTCGTGACTGGAGAGGGGAATATCTTGCTAATCATAAAGATCAAGATGATTCTGCTGTGGTGATCAGTGTGTTTGAGGGAGATAGGAGTACGGCAGAATCAAGTGGCATCACTGAGGAAACATTTTTCTCTCTTGCTTGACCCTGCTGATATAAAACCAGTCTGACTCCTTTTTTCCTGGGCAGATGCTAATGGTGACTAATGAAGTCTCCTTGAGAGCTGCCTATGTACAATTGTACTGTTCTCACCAGATGACTAGACTATGGTTAAAGGTTGAGGGACAGGTTTTCTGTTTGCTGTATGACATACAAGAGAGGTAGAACCTGGTTGAGAGGAATATGCAGTTAAACATTGCAAATGACCCTTATTTTTCAATTAAATAACGCTGACCACCTGTAAGTGCTGTAGCCTGCACATCCTCCAGACTCAGGAGATTCCAACTTCTTCATATTCCCAGGTGCTAGAAGTGGGGGACACTGTAGCTTTTGAGAGAGTGCTTTTATAGTCACCTCCTTTCAGTATCCATCTCCAGCACAACAAAAGCACTGTGTGAGACTCATTTCTCCTCACTTATAGACATGGAAAATTAATTGTTCAAAACTAAGTTATCTGGCCACCTTTTATAGTCATTGGAAATAGACAGACACCTCCAAGGGGTGATTTGGCTCATCCATCTCACATACCAATAAGAGCATGGGATAAGTGGCTCTCTAGAGGTGCCTGTCTCTTTCCGTTGGCCGGAGGGCAGAGCCCAGTCATCCCGTCTTGCTTGGACTTTGCTAACTTTTAGACAGCTATGGCCAGGTAGGATGAATTGTATCCACCACATCTGCAGTAGCCCTTAGAGAAGGAAATAAAATAATACAAATGCAGGATAAGACATTTGGTATCTCTGCTTTGTTATTACCCTAGCCTTGGCATAATCACTTGTAGCTATGCAAAATAAATCACTGTCATCTATGAGAGTGATCATTCTGATCTGGAAGAATTCTGTCCCCTTGTAACATTTATTTTGAGGAAAGCCAGTTTAATTTCTTTGTCCTACAAGTATTAAGGAGAGAAACTTTGCATGTATTATTTGTGTGAAATGTTCACTCCTAATCCAACTCTGAAAGGAACAATGTCTCTCTGCCACTTACCTAGTAATATAATGATACAGAGAAGAATAGCAATGAGAGCCCCAGTGCTAAGACCAGTAGGATGAATCAAAGCTTCTGCATTACAGGACAGCATCTTTCCTCGATGGTCACAAGCACATACTCGAATAGTCACTGTTTCGGTGCTGCTCTGGATAGGGTAGTCATTGTCTGATATTACCACTGGCAAGAAGTAGGTACTCATTTCATGCCGGTTATATCTGGTTTTTCGAGTGAAAATCCCTGCTGTGTTGTCTGGAAACACAAAGCAAACATTATAGGAGTACTCATCTGAAGAGCAAAAGCAAGGATGAGCTAATAAAGAAGGTCTTCCTAGAAATTCACCTCTGTTGTCCTGGAGTGTAAAGTTTGAGCTGCTGCCTGCCTCAGGAGCTAAGGAGAATGAAAACTGGTGTCCACTGAAAGAGTCGTCTTTATCAACGGCACTTAGTGTTTGTATCAGCTGAAACAATAAGAAAAACATTATCTCCAAAGTCATTTTGCCTTACTCTTATTTAGCTATACTAGGGTTGTAAAGTGATCTTATTGTATTAACTTCTTTATTCTACTTTAAGGCAGTTGATGCTGCTACAGTGAGCTTAATAAAAGTGATTCATGTGCCACTGATGCTACTTAGGATCACCATGCTATTGTATCCCAGGCTGTCAGCTCAGTAATGTAATGAATTTTGAAATCAGCAGGAGGATCATGTTGAATTCAAGAGAAGGCTTGGGCTGATGCTGCTCCAGCTGGATAGGAAACGTTTGCATTTGACAAGGAATGGAAATGAAAGGTGAGATAGTCCAAGCTGTCTGTATATTTTTCCACCCAAATCCCATGTCACAGGACTTGTTTGGCTGAGTTGTCTAAATTATCTACTACTTTGAACCATTTAACAGTAGGACTAGTAGAGAGAGAGTTATCTGGCAGCACACAGCTATATCACAGACAGGACTTTGTACAGACCTGTAACTCTTTCCTGAAGGAGGCAGTGGATGTGCCTGAATATAACAGAGGATCTCAGAGGGAAAATGCATCAGGGATAACAAGGCACAGTACAGAAAGCAGCTGTGTAAAACGTAGTGTCACTTTAGCTGCAAGAATACTAAGTATAGTCAGATTCTGTGCAGTCACTGTTTAATTTAATTTTGCAAAACTGACAGTTTATTGCAATGCAAAGTACACCTCTTGATGAGGTGATGCAGGAGTAGTACTGAAACACAATTTGTATGGAATATTTTCTTAGTACAAGCGGTCAACACACCTGTTCTGCCTTTGCATTTTCACAGACGAAGGTCTCGTAAAACATAGGAAACTCCGGAGCATTGTCATTTACATCCAAAACCTTAATGAACACTGGGACACGGCTGCTTTGTTTTGGGTTATCTGAAATGATAAAAACAGAAAGAACAGAGAATTTATTTAGCCCAGCTACTGACTTAGTGCAAAAAAAGAAAAGGACAGAGTTAGGGGCTCACTGCCTTAAATCTTTACTTGTTCATAACTCTCCACAAAAATCAGGCTTTGTTGTCATTACTCTGGTTCTGTGTAAACTGCTTGGCTAAGGCTGGGTAGGAATGAGTCCAGGGTTTATAAATTAATTTGAACATGCCAGGTGTGCTTATGAATGTATATGTAATATATATAAAATAAAATGCTGAAATTAGATGAAATAAATATATTAGCCTAAATAATACGATTTGGAGAAAACAAGGTTTCTGGAATCTATCATCTTCTCTAAGTCTGAAACAGGAGATCTGAACAGGTATGAAGGGTTTTTTACCTCTCCATCTGTAACAGACAGTATTCCCTGTCCCTACAAATCTTGTGTCACATTTAAGCTACTATGACTACCTTTACAATACATAAATCATAACTGTGTAGTTGTCATAGATCTTATCTGATCTTGTGTGGATTGATTTGGCTGATATTCTAGAATTGATGCTAAAACATATTGGCTGAACAACTTAAGCAGTACAAAGAATCTGCAGATCCCTGTATATAAACATACTATTTCTCCCGTAAGGACTATATGAGTACCAAGGGATTGAGTTTGATAAGGATATTCCTCAGCACAAAATACTTATTAAAATATTCCCATTGGACTCCCATAGAGGAATCCAAGAGACATTGCCAGTACTTGATAATCAGTGTCCCTTGTCCTCCATATCACATAAAAGTGATCCTGGACAGACTGGCTAGACATACACAACATAGTCCTTGGGAATATGTGCATGTGGGAATGTGAGAGAGTGAAATCTGTGAGGGAATGGGTGTGACTGAAATCAGTTTTATTTAAAATAAATATCATCTCCCCCTTTTTATGAACTCACATTGGTTTTTTTATGTTAATTTTCTACCCATGTTATAGTTTATTAATACACTTCAAACTATGTTTCAAGTGAAAAAAATGGTTGAATAAGATATAGCAGATCTATGACTCTGTATGCTTCTACAAGCACTCATTATAGTCATTTGAGTTAGGCTTTAGTGCAAACCCTATTACTGTATTTATCATACTTCTATAAATTTTAAAGTGCCTTCTTGAAAATTGGCACTGTATATTTATATTACAAAACTCAGTCATTTGGACAAAATGTTATACTTTAAAGCTCTATAGTCCCATTGAAGTTAATATGATTCCATTAGGCATAAAACACTCTAATATGAGCTGTTGGGCTACATTCACTCAGTTTAGTTGAATGTTTATTCAGTTTTGTATAATATCTGTATTAGCTGAACTCTGTCCTAAAATACATCAATACAATTGTTAAATTTTTATAACAGGCAGAAATCAAAGGTACTCATTTGAATTTGGAGGACTGCTTGCAAGACTATTTTGTATGGGTGTACTTTTCTAACAGATGCATTCAACACCTTTGTGTTGGGTGTATCTTTCTAACAAATGCATATATTGCCAAATGTATTTCTTTCCTCTCAAATATTACAATTGTTTTCTTTGTTGCTTTTTGAACATGTTTTTATTTTACTTTTTCTAGGTGCTTAAGATTCTGAAAAGTTAAAAAAGGTATTGTAGCAAATAGAAGTTTCATGAAAACCATATCCTCTGTGGACATGGGCCTTTTTTTTGATTTAATGGAAATATAAGTGGAAATATATTCATACAACTTAAAGTTTGTGGGTTTTTTACTTTTTTTCCTTTCAAACTATTTTTGCAAATGAATTAGTGTAGATTTTGTGTTGTGTTGTCCTTTAATCACTGCTGAGCTCCAACAGAAAGTTCCACCATACACAACAGATGCACAGATCTCCTTCAATCTGTTAAACTATATAGCAGTATGTTTTCTTTATAGCCAGCAACCAATCTGAAAACTTAAAAGTTTTTCTGAATATGGCCTCAAAGTCCTGCCAGTGTTTGGTTTATCCTTACGTCTTGAGCAAAGAATATTTGTTTTTAAATACTCTCAGAATTCTCTCAGATGAATCAGCTGTAATTCTGCAGCTGTGATTTGGGAGCTGTGTTCTGAGTTGTATTATCAGTCTGCCTTCTGACTATGTCTGGTAAACTGATCTAGTGTTTCACCAAGTATTTGCTTGCAGCTTTCAGAGGGTGATTCTCATGGCTGGTGAGGAACTGCTGCTCACACTGATGAAACACAGAGTCATTGGTAGTGTGTGTTTGGGAAAAAAAGCCCCCAAGTGTCTCAGGAAGACCATTCAAAAATGGAACTATCTACAAATAGTGTCTATTTTAGATAATTCAAGACAAAATTTATGTATTTCCATATTTTTTCTGTAAAATTAAATCAACAATAGTTATCACTGAAAGGTATTTCTATTTATGACTGTACCTTTGATTACTTTTTATATCAAAGGGAGCACCTACCTTTCTGAATGTATGTCCTGGCTGTAGCTAGACTGGATATTTGTTTTAAGTTATTTCAGGGAAATATACCCGGAGTTTGGTGTGATGGTATGTCACTGAGCGTGATTAATGATGAGCTGAAACTTAGTGGAATGGGACTTAGGCTAGCCTTGCTTGAAATCAGTAGTTTTAGCTAGGAGTGGTGAGTAGTGGTGTATTTCAGTCTAGTCACTTGAGACTAAAAGTTAGCCTTGCAGCCTGGATCTGTCTTGTTTCAACAGTAGCTCCATTTCAGCCAAGGAAATTGGCTTTGGAAGGCATCTACCCCTGTTAAGCCAAATTCAGTCTAGCTTCAGTGAAGTGCAGCCTGGGAGGTAGCTTGTTGCAGCCTGGAAGCATTCAGACTAAAGAGGAATTGTAATTAAGATAGAAACCCGCATCAGACACAAAAGGTTTGGTTTAGAATGCCTTGCCCCATATAAAGTCTGTCCTCAGGGGAGGAGGCAAGGAAGGAAATGGGTATTTCAGATAGAAGCTAACTTGTTTTTCAGATCTTATAGGTATCTTTATAATATACAATAATTTCAGTTCTGCTGGGATCAGTACAAGTGTATTTCCTAAATGTTCTTAGCGTTTTTTCCTTTCTAATTGTTTATCTTTCCTCTCTTCCTCTCCCTAGGAACTCAGGCTGTAGCGTACAAGTCTTGATCTTAGATCACTCCTTTAAAGACTTAACAGAAATACAACCTGACTATGAGTCAGCTAGAAGTCAAAGTGTTTGGTATGCTGAAACCACCTAGCATAAAAAGGGAAAGCTTTCAAGAGAGGGAAGGCTTTAGCCCACTACTGTTTTATGTAACTCCATCTGATTGTGTCAATCATGTTGTATTACATGAAGCAGTTTGCAGTTTTAAAAAGACTTTCTACAGAGTAAAGAAGAGCTGGAATCAAGTACTCCTTAGTTGCATTGTTTTACCTATTCAGCGGCTGAATGAGCTATATACACATGAACAAAAGATGAAAAAGTAGAGCTTATATTTGTATCAGTTCATATTTAAAAAAGAATGTCATTTAGCTTCTGAATTGCACAAAGACTTCGAGACAGTAACAGAACAGATGTTAGTATTAGATCTATCTACCATTCCACCATGCTTCACAATCACGGGTAATGTGACTCTAAAGTGAATAGGACTGCACTTATATTTGAGTGTGTCACATGCTTGTAGTTAATGTATTACAATAAAGAGGACTGTTTATTAAGATTACCTAGCATAACATGTCCTCATCTAGATCTCTTGCATTTTAGCTCCTAACATCAGTGTGACTAGTATTATCACAAGATGACTTCTGAGCAGTCCTAAACGAAACAACAGGATGGTTTGTAACTATGGATTTGAATTTCAAAGGAGAGTAAAGGAGTTAGAAATGAAAACCCTGTTAAAGCTGATTAAAAGCTGGGCACCTAGATCAATCCAGCCTCCTTAGGCCTACTTGAATGCATCCAGCCTGTGCTGAATTCAGTTTAGATCAAAACAAATTTGACCATGGAATGCAATTTGATTTTAAACCACACTGTATACCACTTTTCAGAATTCAACATTTATATTCAAATTTTAAAACGGCTATTACAGATTAGAAAACTCAGAAGTGTTGCCTTTCCTTCCTGCTCAGCTAAATTATCTCTTCATAAACTGTGTCCCTAGGAAACAGAAAACTGTAGATCGTCTCTTCCAGAGTTTCTACTGCTTCTTTACTATTGAGTAGGCCTATCCATATAACCTGACATCTGTCCAGCCGTGCTTTCCACACACTCATCTAGAAGGCTAAATTCATTGCATCAGGGACAGCAGTGATACCTAAGTTTGACTTACTGATCTCTGCTGCTATTACTGTAATGTTGTGCCATAGCAATGTTTCCCGGTCAAGGGGTTTTGAAGTAAATATCGAACCATTTCCTGAATTGATGTTGAATACTCGGTCCATATCAGTGTGTCGATCTACAGAATACCTGCAAATACAGATACAGTGGTTAGAAGAATGCTTTCCTTTTAATTTCTATGTCCTCAAAATATTTTCTAAGACTAGACATCAAACAACTAGTAAATGGGGTTGCCTTTTGTTTTCAGTTCAGGCTTCAGCATCTTTATATGGTCATACAAAGAGCTTGTTCTGAGCTGCTAGATAATGACACGTTGGAGGTTTGATTTAGAAGGTGGCATTGTTACTGAATAAATGAATTACTGTGGAATTTTCATACCTCTGAGACTCATGAAAGCTTTGTTTTTAGTGAGGAATATGAAGTCTGTGTCCTGAAAGATATGAAGTTTGTTTTAAGGCTGAAGTGGCTTTCCCATTATAAAATCCTCTTTTTATGTTTTGATATCTCAACTGTTCCAAATCACTTCTGATAGAAAATTTGACAGCTGGGGTTCATTTCTTCCTGTCACTTCCCAGTGTTTAAAAAGACTGCCCCCCAAAAATAAGCCAGCAAGAAACAGATTCATTACTGCATGGTACATATCACATAAAGGTTTGCCGTAATTCATTAAAACTAAGTTGCTCAGCCCTGGTTGATGGTAAGCTAGATGTGAAACTGAATACTAACAAGCGCTGGAGGAGCTGAGAGTCTAGATATTGTTTCAAATTTTCGATCTGATCTTTCTGCTGTACTGAGTCTACCTTGTAGAAGTCTGCAGTTTATGGGGATAGCGTTACTATCAGGACAGTGTTACTATCCTGATGCAAATGCTGTGACTTGATTCCACCTCTTGTGAAAAGAAAATTCTTGCATAAATTTTGGAGGTTTTGACAGAAATATGTCTCTGATATTGCTATAGCAAGTATACAACTACATTATTTTGTTCTTGTTTCAACCCTAATGTGTGCTGATGTACAATCCAGAGCCTTAGGAAGGCTTGTGTTTGCTTGGTCTCCTTCCAGGCCATAGCAATGGAGGGAAAGCAGCTACTGCTGTCCCTTACATCTGAGCAAGGATAAAGATATGGCTGAGCCAGGATAAAGATATGGCTGAGCCAGTATGGAGTTGGATTAAAACTGTGCTAGGAGAATGACAGAGTACAGTGTCACTGTAGAACAAAGGAATGCAAAGGCTAAAGAAATAAATTTCCATTCCCTGCTCTGCTCTAGGAGCAGCTCTGCAACATGTTGTCCCTTATTCTGCACAGATTTGCCAGTTCCTGTGTAGTGTCTCTTAACTTCAGAGAAAGAGCCTTGTCTGGAGGAAGAGAATAGAAGAGTCCAGTTCATACATGTGATTCTGAGGAAAATTTAAATTAAAAGGCAAACCTGCCTATCTTGTAAATGAATGCTTTTTTGTTCTTTGCAAATAAACAAAAAGGATATAATATCCACAGTAATTTAGCCTGACATTATTCTAAAATGAGAATTTAGTGTACCCTACCTTCCTAAACAAAATTGTACCAGGTACTAATTACTGAATTACTTTTCTTTCTCAACATTGAATTCCACAGATACAACCAAATGAGATTTGAACGTACTCACACAGCTAAAGTGTTTGGGAGGATTTGCATAGGGGTGCTTTGCTGCTTCTTCAGTAGTTGATTTAGTCTTTACTTTTTGCTCTCACTCGACCAACAGTATCCAAATTTCAGCTATAGGGAGTCAACTAACCTGGTGTCATTAACCTAGTTCCTTTACACAATATTATGACACTCCTGACAGCTTGAAAAGACAATACAAAAAGGTAGGTAATATGCAGTGCTGGCTGATGGGACAGCTCCAACAGAGCATATAGTTTTGTCCAAATCTAAATATTACGTGTGAATTCCTTGACTTAGCTGAAATGTTTGGTGGAAGCAAGTTTATACAAACTGGTGTGAATCTCTTACTTTCTGACAAACTAAATATTTGATATGGTAAACATTTCATTTTAACTTTCATTCATTCAGGCTTTTATATGACATTATGTTGGTATGTTGTGAATTCAGTTACATTTAAGATATTCTGCATCTCATTTCCATATCTTTTAGCTGAAATACTTTAATATTTCCATTTGGCAGTAAATCTAGATTTTTCATTCCTATTTGAAATGAAATATCAGGATTTCCCATAGATTAGCGATTCTAGGCAACTATAACAGTATGTTTTAGGTTCTTATTCAGCAAGATATTTAAGCAGTTGTCTAGCTTTAGGAATGAGTAGTCCATTTTTTTCTTCAATTATGCTCTCACTCATGCTTCGTATTATGAATGAACTTAAAATATCTTGCTGTCCTAGCACATTTTAATGCCTTGGTTATTCTAATTGCTATGATTACTTTGTAAAATTTTCTAAATTCAGTTGTGTCTGTGATACAATATCTGGGAGAAATGAAAAAAATTCTTTATGGACTCTTTTTAAGCTTAACAGAGCTGTGACATGGAGGTTTTTCTCTTCAAGATACTCAGAATTTAAAATATAAGTCTTTTCAAAGCCCTATGTTTATTCAAGTCATTTGTAAACTCAAAAAAGCAATAACAGAGAACAGCTTCTTAATGAAATGTTAATTTTATTTCTTCATATTCAAGAGAAAATACATACAAGGTCAATGCTGTTAAAGTATATTCTAATTATACCATTAACCCTAGCCTGGAAGGATGATTTTAATAAGCTAGACTGTCACTTCTGTTTCTCAGTTTATATAATCCTGTCTCCTTTGATCAAGCATTGTTAATTATGTCGAATTGGTGGCAATTCTGACTTAGCGGTTCATAACCTACTAAGAATTAAGCAGACAACATCAAACTCATTTTTGCATTTATTTAATGAAATCACTGATGCATATTTGTGAGATTTCAGGACTTCACCCCTTTCAAACCTTGAAAAATTGACAAGCTAGGAAGTTAAAAGGTATATATGTAGATTCCACTCTCTCCGTGTATACAAAAGCACGAAGCGGGGGAGAAAGAGACTCCAGCACATGCAAATACGTTGTCAGTAAAATACACAAACAGAATTAAGCCTTATATTTGTTTGCAGATCATTTTCATCTGGGATACTTTAGTAAATCAAATCACAGCAGGGAGGCAGTTCCAGTGACTGATGAACTTTATTATGCCTCTGAGGAGTTACTATAGCAAAAAAACTCAACTAGTGATTTAAAAAGATCTGATGTACAATACAGCCAATTGCAGCATTTTTTTTCCCAGTATGCAGTGGATACTAATATCATTTCTGTTTAGATCAAGCACAAGTAGAATGCAAAACTTTTTGTATAGCATGACTGGACAGTGGAGTGTTAATCAGGAGTTTATTGATGTTCCTATCTATGGATGACTATTTAAATAGAGACAAACATCTATGGGTATATTTTTGTATTTTCTTAATGTCATGTTACAGCCAAGCTTGTTTATAAGAGCTAGGCTGATGAAATGTGGCTCTACCAATACACAGGTAGTGAATGATGCACTCTAACAACCAGGGCAGGTGTCCACTTCATATTCTGCTGTTGCGTCATTGTCTTCTTTTACTCAGCAGCTTGCCGTCTAATGCAACCGCGGGGCAGGAAGATTTGTGGGTCAGGAAGGGATGTGTGTGTGAATTTTTCATAATGCATTTTCATAATGATATTGTGAAGGTTTCCTTTAATGGAAGATCAAAGGATCTTTCATCTAACAGAATTAGGGCTCAGATTTTTTAAAAGGAGAAATCTTCACTCAAGTGGAGGAGAAAATGGAAGGCTTTCATTGTAACATCAAGTGTCTAAAGATTTTATTTTAAAATGTCAAGGAAAATTGACAAGCAAGTGACAAGTCATATATATATAGTCTAATTGCATCTTTCCCGAAGTTCAGGATGAAAATCGGATTTAGCATCTCCATAGCATGATGGAAAAAAAAATCACCCTGTCAAAAAGATGCAGATGCAACCTGTGCCCCTAAAGTCTAGGAGATACCCAAGATATTAACACCATAAAGTCACCTCTTATTGCAAGTTTACATCTCACAGGCTACTGCTGTCTGTTGATTTCTTTCCCCTCTTCTGATTTTCCTGTTTCCTCTTGTTGCATTTATTTCTGTTACTTTAACCTGTTCCTTATTGTTCTTTTTCTTCTCCTTTCACCTTGATCATTACATGCTGGTAGTGTACAAGGGAGACAAGTTTCTGCTGCTCTGCATGAATTTTGACATTTCCATTATATTTTGCTCAATAATTATCTAATATCTCCTTATCCTAATATGCAAAGTACCTATATAGTATTAAAGAACTGTCTTGTCAAGGACTGGTAACTTCTAGCACACAAATTCAGGAAAAGAGCCAGTAGGCAACACTCAACAATGCACAGTATAATCCCTATCCGATATAAAGTACTTACAATTAGGAGCTGGTGCTCATGTGAAATGCAAACAATTGTAGTTCTCACCACAAAGAAACAGACTCCTCACTTCTCTCACTCTGCAGTGCCATTAGATATGAAAAGGAGGTACATATGAGGGCCAGAAGGGGCCAGGTTTCCACCTCAACCCAGTTTTAATTTTCATACTAATGTGCCCAAGAACACATGCTGTAGAAGGTGTTTATTTTGTCCTTGGGGTTCTCCAAGGTTGGCAAAAAACTATGTGGCTATTTACGTTACTATGCTCTGCTAATTCAGAAGTTAATATAATTGTTGCATGTCATGGTATAAATAAAACCATACCTTAATTAAAATT
Organism: Dromaius novaehollandiae; assembly: GCF_036370855.1. Taxonomy (NCBI): domain Eukaryota; kingdom Metazoa; phylum Chordata; class Aves; order Casuariiformes; family Dromaiidae; genus Dromaius; species Dromaius novaehollandiae. The sequence continues at coordinate 91,072,715 of NC_088099.1, read as the reverse complement.
AGAAGGTTTAAGTGTTGAACTAGAATTCCTGGGCAAAACACTGCACACAAACTGAAGACAAAGAGGGTTTCTGCCAGAAGGGGTTTTTAGATTTAGTTTCATCATCAAGGAAATTGAGATGATAATATTTATCCATCCTGCAAGATGAACTGAGAGCTTAAAACTTACTCATGTTTCATAAGCATTGTGAGATATCTTGATGAAAGACAGTTGTTTGCAGAAGTGCAAAGTATCAATGGAGTGGACTTTATTAAATTTGCATTGTTCTAATTTGATCTTAAGGTTAGTATTGCATTTCCAAGGTGTCCAACCCAGCAACATGCTGAAAATTGACCTGAATTTAATATCGCTATGTTTTCCATTTCCTCCTTTTACTGGCTTTTCAGTAGCAATGAACTTTAATTAAAGGGCACAGCTATTTAAAAGTTCTTTCCTACTCTTTCCAACATGATTTCAGTACTCAAGTATGTTTTCAGATGCACCGAACTTTCTAAGTGAGACCTCTGTTTTATAAACCAACAACGAACCTGTTAAACAATTTACAGAAAATGAGAGCTTAGGTTTAGCTACTCCAAGTTTAAAGTCTCCTCCACTTCCTCTAAGCATAGTTTATTGATTCATGGCAAGTGTAATTTATGAAGTCCATGATCTTGATTCTTATCTTACTAACCTTACACTGATAGAAGTGAGATCAGACTCTATGTGTACATAAGCTGCTTCTAAGGTATTTCTGCTTGTAGTTTAGAGAAGGTAAATGTGACCTCGGTTAACCAGGGCTGGGAGGATGGGAGAAGAAAGGGTTACTGAATCACCATCCTGTCCCACAGCCAAGAGGATGAACTGCACTGGCAAGTGTTAGAGGTGGACAGGGAACACTAACCTCTTTTAGTGCTCTTTTTTGCAGTAAATCTTCCCATGTAGGTAGTGTAATTGAGAAATAACCACAAACATTAGTTACTGAAGAAGCTAGGGTGTAATTCAATGATGCAAGGGGCATGCACACGCAATCACGCATACATATATATGCTCTAGTGTAAGAGATCATTTGCCATCTACAATACTCTGCATTTAAGCATACTTGAACAATTTCACTGTTAGAAGTTTGGGGGTTTTTTTTATGCCAACATGAATAAAACAAAATTAAGCAGTAAAAAATTTAAGCATGAGGTGAAATAGTCAATGCTTACTTGACAGGGTTCTTGGCAGCATCTGGATCCTGAGCTGTTACTGTTCCTATTATGCTGTTTATTGGAACATCTTCTTTCACTTCAATTATATAAGCTGGTCTGCTGAACACTGGGGGTTCATCTACATCCTCCACCTGAATTCTGACTGTAGCTGAGTCCTTGAATGGCCCCAAGTAGAGGAATCGAGGGTCCACATAAGTATTGGTAGCTTCCACTTTCAGAATATACAGATTTTTTTTTTCAAAATCCAATGCCTTGGAAGAGAAAGAAAAGAGTTTGAGAGGTCTCTGGGAGTCGTTTTGGCTTGCAGCTAAATGTGCTAAATGAATGGGGGGATGTCAGGGAGAGGCCTGTGCCGTAACAGGAGCCTGAACTGGGATTAAAATGCCAGCAGAAAGGGGTTGTATGCCACTAACAGTAAGCTCCACAAAAATGTGCATTTGCAGGGAATTCTATGCCTAGAACTCCTAAACTCCTAGATTAATCATTCCTTCTCAAATAGTCTCAACGCTTCAGCTTTTTATTCTGTTAATTTTGGCATTTAGTTATTTTCTTGTCTGTTCCTTGGCCTTAAGCATCACACACTATAGGGGGAAAGATTTTATAGGAGCTGCTTGTTAAAATATTGGCATTCCATTACTGAAATGAAACAGCATGTCATCTGGCGTCAGAGGAAATCAAGGACCACCCATTAAGTAAAACATGATATTATGATAAGACATATTATGCTCTGTTAAAAGTATGAAGGAGAAGCGTGTAGGGACTGTTTCTTACAGAGTACCTACTTAGAGAAATTTGGGGGAGAGAGGAGTCACCCCATTTTTCCATTATGTTGTACAAAATTCCACAGAAGCCATGGCTTCCGTCAGCAACAGAGAAATACAAACAGAATTAGATGGATATCATAATCAGCCCCTGGAAGGCATCTCTTAAAAAACAAGTAATGACAGGTGTCGTACTGATATCAACAAGCAAAGTGCATGTTCTGAAAATCTACACAATGTCTATTTAGTGATGACTGAACTTGAACTGATGGAGGATGATATCTGTAACCTTATCAAGCTTGCCTGATAACCCACTGTAAACAATATTTCTCAAACCTTTTCTGACAGCCAATGTGCAACTTAGTAGATGATGTCCATTGTGATCCAACAAGGCACTGTGATTTTTTTCTGAAGTAAAAGCACACTGATAGATTTTCTTAATTACATTTTCACAAAATGTGAGTCAAAAGAAATTTGTCAATGTACTTTGATACGCTATAGCCTATACAATTCAACGCCTTCTAATAGTGCAAAGTAGGCAGTGTCATACTGATTATTTCTGTGGTCTTAACACAGCACCTTTCTAACAAGTGAGGAAATCCTGTAAGCACGACAGTGACAAAATCACAGTCCGAGTGTACTCCTTTGAGTTACTCTGTGAATATATTCAGAATGTAGAATTTTCTCTCAGGCCTATTCCACCCCATAGATTATTTACTTCTTAGATCCCTCAAAGCATGTGCACTGGTTTAGTAAAGGAGGGTATAAGAGCAGGGTTCCTAATTGGTTGTATAAAAGAAGCTTCACACAGGGAATGTTGTAGAGATTCCTAATAAATAGCATTCAAATCAATAAACAACACGTGCTGCACTAGAAAGAAGAAAAAAGAAATACACATTAGCTAAAGTTTTGATTGATATTTCAGAGGCTGGGATTAAGTATGTTAAGATGTGTACCTTTTTGATGGTTATAATTCCCTCCTGTGTGTCTTTGTCTGTGATAATTCCAAACATGTCATATCCATCCCCCTCAGTAATGCTGTATTCGATCTCTGCATTTTCATCCACATCAGCATCGTTAGCTTTTATTCTGCCAATTGGTGAGTCAGGTGGGGTAGACTCAGGAGCTCTGAATTGGTATGTGCCTACAGTGGACAGAGAAGGAAACTTTTGTCACTAACGATCGTGATATTTTGGATACCACCTTTTAGCACACCATCTATGTTGGGCATTCACAGATGAGGTAGTGAGCTGCTGTGTCTGCAGGCTTTCCTTGGGCAAAAACCTTCAGCTTCCGCCTTACTTTCATATGAATAAAAGTAACTTTTTCTTCTACCTATTTTCCAGTACAAAGCATGGGCATTTTGTTTTTCTGTCTACATGTATCTTTAGAAACATACGTCCTTTTCTAGACACTACCGTGATCTCTTTCGGCCATATGAAAATGGAACATGAGAAACTTCTTGAGGTCAAAAGACAAATAAAATATTTAGACCTACCAGAGGCCAATACAACATAGTGACTCTAAAAGCAAATCCAGCCCAAACGCCTATTTCTAATGTGCTACACTGAAATGTCCCCTGAGAAAAAAACTACTTGGGGAATATTGGCATTATGAAGCTGTATCTTTGGCTTTTGTATTGAAGACACTTATGTCCAGAGATGCATAATTAACTCATTGGAGGCAGAGTGCTATATTTCCTCTTAAGTTGTTCTAATTTAAATGGAAAAAGGTTTGCCCACAGCTAAGAGCACACTTTGAACTTAAATGACAAGTTGCTTCTAATAACTTTCCCAGTGATTTAACTGCCAAAGCTTGCTCATTTGTCTGATAGTATCTGCAATTATTTTCTTGAACAGCTGCTCTTGACTTGACACACGCGCGCGCGTGCGCGCACACACACACACACACACACACACACACAGACCAGTGTAGACAAAGCAAAAAAAACAGGAAAGGAGAGAAGAGGAGAGAAAACAGAAGAGAAAAGAGAGGAGAAAAAGAAGAGAGAAGAAAAGAGAGAAGAAATGAATGAAAACTTTTTGAATCACTTATGGCCATGAATTAATACAAATGACTGTGTTTGTAAGAGATGTGACTCAACTGGTTCCTTTAAATCTCACAGAGATACCTGCCAACTGACCTGAAGCAAGGGAAGAAAAAAAGAATAACAGGCAGAAAAACCTGGTATATTTATATATACATCTTTGTTTCTGTGTGTATAGGAAAATACACTGAAGCAAATGCTTCTTGGGTGAATATTCATTTTGATAGAACTGCTTTTGGGATCATTTTACCTACTTAAATAAATACGTTTAAAAACGTAGATGTGTTAGATTAGAACATCCATCTTAAAAATAGTCAGCTACAAGGTGTGACAGAAACAATGTTGACCTAGAAATATAATGATATCAATCAATGCTATTTCATGAGTAGAAAAAATAGGAGTTGTTTTTGTACGTTAATTCACCTCTCAGACTATCTACTGCAACTGGAGCAAAAATATTAAAGAAATGCTTCCCAACCACTGCAAGTAACCTTAGCATGATGCTACTGCTTGCTTCCTTGTGCTGTCTTTTTCTCAAAGGAAGTCTGATACCCTGTAAGTTAATGACAGCAGAAACAATAATTGAGGTGAAAAAAACAGATCAATTTCTGTCCGTTCTGCTGTGAAGACAGAGAACCTAAGTGTTCCATACTCTGGGGGAAGCGCGGAGGATTGTCGTTTACGTCAGTCAGTGTGATGTTCACGGTGGTGGTTCCTGATAATCCGCCCATCTGGCCTCCCATGTCCTTAGCTTGGATGACCACTTGGTACTGCTCCCTGTTTTCACGGTCCATGTTTAGTAAAGCAGTTTTAATAATGCCTGAAAATTAAAGAGGAGAAATTCACTAGTAATGTGTTGACTTTGATGAAAATTCATATTAAAAAAAAAAAAAAGAAACAGAGCCTAAAGAACAAAACAGTCTCTGTGTAATGAATGAACTTTGCCCAGTACAAATATTTACTGTTATGAGACGGCACATTAAATTACAGACTTGTCATATCATATCTCAGGCTGCTGCCTGTGTGACAGACACAGTATTAGTGGCATCCCCAGAAAGATATGCTATCTATTTGTGAGCAATGTTACTTTACATAACTATTTACCCCCTTTCTGTTCCATGCTGAAGTCCCTCACTGAACTGGAAGAAGGCTCAGTGTTCATTATAATGTGCTCCATCTTTTCTCCCCTGTTCTGTCAATATTTTTGTTTTGATAGGCATGGCAAAAAAAAAAAAAAAAAAAAAAAAAAGCAAACTTCAACAAGACATCATTAAAGAGGAGTACAGCAACATTAAACAGGAGAAGAGAAATTAATTAAGAAAATTGTAAGCATCCAAGCATGCCCAAGTATATATATTTCTATTTATACATTGATTGAAACAATTTTGCCAAGCACTTCCTTTGCCAAAGGCACAAGTATCAGTTACGATCCCAATATCTATTGAAATTCAATCATTTAGATTTACTGTGAAGCAAAATGTTTGAGTTCTTACTGGGTCTCTCTCTTAAGGCTAAAAACTGACTCCTTGGTAGGCAAACGGGGGGGAGATCCTGGTACTGAAATCCATGGCAAAATTCACAGCAACTTCAATGGAGACTTACTTCACTCTGGTAGTTTTATCATTGAGATCAAGCCTGTGATTTACCTTGCTTCCCTTCCTTCCTCATACAACCTTCTCGCTAAAAGACCATTAAACTCTCAGCTACGTCATCCTTACTACATCTCTAAATAGAAGAACACAGAGTGTGCTGCCCAACTCAGCATGAGGTGCATTTTGCATCAGTGCAAAAATTTGCTTTCTTGTAGTATCCAAATACCCTTATGCTTGAAGCAGAGGTTAACCCATAGATTTGTCTCAGTTCAGAGAGTGTCAGGCCCTTTTGATTCAGAACTAATGTGGTTGGGATACAAAAGCTGTTTTGGTGGTTTTTTTAAAGCATCTCAAGACTGAAGAAAGTCTTGTACTGCCCCTGCTTTTGGGTCTGCGCATCATGTCAAAAAGCAGATTGTCTCTTACATTACATTCTGAGAGTTTAACTTAGTAAGTTTGGAGACTAGTGTTTCTGCTAGGCTTTGGGCAGCAAAGGTGTCTTTCCAGCAAAAGTTGCTTTCTCTGAGTTTCACGTAGTGTCTGTTTTGGCTTACAGTTCACCTCCCAACTTGACACATGTTGATGAAAACAAATAAAAGTTTTGTAAAGATTTCCAAAACAGGTGACTCTTTCCTTAAGCATCATAAGATAGGCTTAGGTGTACCTTTGGGCAACAAATTTAGCATCTTTCCTAGCCTAACCTTCCTTATCACTTCAGGCCATCATTGAAGGATTTCTCTTTATGTTTCATTTTTGGGGACTTACAGCTTCAAAAAGAATAGAGTTTTCTTCTGAATCACGGAGTCTGCTCTTCCTTTCTCCAAAAACCTCCCTTTGGTTTTGGCTTTTCCTTTTTTTCAGAGGCATGCACCCTTTTTCACCTCAGAGGTTTTTCTCTGAGACACCTACCCTCTCCTTCCCTCCCTGAGTCTTTCAGATTTGGTTAGGATACAATGCTAAAACCTGATTAATTTTTTGGGATAGTCCATTCCTTTTCTGTAAGCATGCTTAATTTCACTAGCTTCCAGCAACCTATCATAATGGATGTTTCCATTTAAATAGTTTCTCAAGGTCTTTTGTTTCTTCTAGGAGAAATTTGTTGCAGATCTTGGAAAGAGACTGAAGATTATATATGCAATGAGATAGTCTAATGATACAGCAGTTTCTTTCTTTCAGTCAACTAGAGCTCATATGTTTTACATGCATGGGTTCCAAAGCTGTCTGATCAGCCCATAAGAAATTCCAGTCACTGTATATAACTTAAACATCTTCCAAGAACAGAACTCTGAAGTTTGGGATTCTATTTGTGAACTTCTAGTGTAGAGCAACAGCCAATTTTACCTCTAATATCATTATTCTTAATTAAGCTTTCTTTCATAAAATCAGCATTAAAGTGATATGTTGCAGATGTACAGAGATTATAATTACTTTAAACAAGTTTTAAAGACGCAGAGGGAGAAAAAAAATGAACAAACCCTCAGTCTTAATTTAGCCATTATGAAGATCTATGAGGGTTAAGCATTTTCTTTCACACCCACCTGCTTCTCCCCTTCTTCTAAGAGCCAACCTATTGGTTTAATTTAAGCATCTACAGAAGTCTCTGTACCCACTCTGTTGAAAATGACTGAAAACTGGTTCACATCTAGTTCTAATTTCATTTATTAGACTTTGCTGGTAAGATTAAAATAACGTAGGTGTCATGTTTACAGATGTATCGCTCTGTTAAGTTTGTCAGATTTTGCACTGACTAAGATGTAATCTCTTTGAAGTTTTTGTCTAATATGTCCTAGCTTGGCTTAGCATGTCATTTTAAATTACAGACATTGTCAGAGAATGACAGATAGGGTCTCCTGACCTGTCTCAGATTCGACAGAGAAATACGGTTGTCCCTGGAGAATGCTGTAGACAACTTTAGCGCTGTTCCCATATGTAGGATCATCAGCATCAGTTGCAGTGACTTGTACAACAAAGGTGCCTGCAATGATAAATTAAAGAAAATAAAAATCCATATTTTTTTCCATTAACAACACAGTTCATGATGTAGTTGTTTGTACTATCTAGCCAGTTGGACTTTCTTTAATGATCTGAATCTGGGCATGGATAGGTCTTTATTTTAGCAGCATTAAAGCAATTTAAATGTTATAACAAATGTTTGTGGGTGAAAAATACTATTTCCTATCCCTGCTTGTTTTTTTGAAGGTTGTATACAAAGAGTTTGATTGAATTATATGGAGAATGCTGCCATAGAAATACACGAACTGAGAGCAACTGAAAGGCAATACTAGTCTTCTTAAAATTCACACCTCTTTGTGCCCAAACTCTAGCAGGCAGCTGAATGAAATTAATCTTTTCCACCAAGGAGAACATCTGAGTTGGTTATTTGGGACATGAGATTCTTTGGATGTAGACCTTGTGTTTTCTTTGGGAGCAATGAGCTGGAATAAAATAACCCTTTCTGTGCACTCTGCCTCCCCTGGAGGCAGGCAGGCCAGGGACTACGGATACTTCTGCAGCTGCTTCCTTTGGAAATGCAACCCAATTATAGGTTATATTTGCATTCACTTATTCATTTTTTGTGCAAGGGGAATTTTTTTCCAAGGACATGCAACTAGTAGCTGGTGAACCATTACAGTTGTATGACCAGGGAACAAGATGGAGGCTCCATATAAAAGGCCTGTCCCTTCACTGTGATCAGTCAGGGTACCTGAGAGCATGGGCACCTTCACCCTAACCCGGGGATGAGAATGCTGCTAAAAATCCTCTGTGTCCCCAGTGAAAGAAACTGCACAAGGCTTCAGAGTAACATCTGAACTCGAGAACAGGGTGATCAATCTTCCTTGTATTTAAAAATATTTGTAAATAGTCACCAAGTTTTCCTGTCTGTATTGATAATATAACTGTGTATTAAAGGGAGTGTCTAAATTATAGATAAGAAAATCTCAGAAAAATCACAGATTGGATGTTACGTCGTAGGCCTGTAAAACATCTCTCAAATGCATCAGGAATGTCTATTTGTGATATTCTTGTACATCTTCTTTGAACACTACTAAGGGTCAGGGCAGTGTGACAATATGAAATACATACAAGAAAATTGTGTGCTTTTTGAAAGGATTTTTTTAGAGAAAATAAGCATAGTTCAGGTTCAATTCAAATTTGTCAAAACAATTTAGAGAAGTTCTTACTCTGTCTAAGTGTCTCTGCTCCTAAAGGACATAGATGCAACAACAAAATGATAGTTTACTTCTTCTGAGCCCATCAAAATACACAGTTATTGATTAGATATGGAGATTCTTTATTATATTTTCTATGAAGAACTGAGGAAACCCCTCCCCCAGGTATTGAAGGCATTGAAAATTTGAATCTATGTCAAGAATAAAATTTTGCAAATTTACTCATTCTTGTAATAGGTCAAACTAAAATTTACAATCTGAACAACCTTAATCTTGAGGTATTTGACACAGGAATGTAAATCTGAATTTTTAATGTACCTTCTAGAAAAAGAAATGGTGTTGAATTCCAGGCAAAGTGTTAAGAAATATGAAAAATGAACTCAGGTTTTGGGATTTAAAATGGGTTTGTGAACAAAGTATTCACTTCACATATTAAGCAGCAAATATTTGGAATATGAGGTTCTCTCTTCACCAGATGAGGTTCCATCCATGTGACAAGTCCCATGAATGAGAGGAGAGAGTATGCCCCACAGTCTTTATTTTCATATTGCTTGAGCTTTATTTTAATCTCTTTCTTGATTGTGATTAATTAATGCTTCTTTCCCTGGATATTATTTCAGATTGGAAACATGCTTCTTGTGGCTTAAGCATGCATCTCTTTCTGACAAAGAAATCAAAATGGTCCTCCTAAGAACCAGAGACAAAGAATCAAAACCTGTCAGTTTCTCTGAAAAAGATTCAATCTTAAAATCATATTTGAAAGAAATCATTTTCTTTTCATTTGTTGATTAATTTGTATAGCTCAATAAATTTTAAATCAAAGGGAAGATTTCAACAGACATTGATGGACTTGGGAGCTTTTTTTTTGCTTAAAAAGAAACAAAAAGAGCAACAAAGGTCAAAGGAATTTAATGGCATAGCTCAGAATCAGTGATGAGTTGATTTGTGTGATAGTTTTCTCTCCTGAAATGTGTATACCCCCTTCTAGACCTCCCCTCTTTACACATTTTTACCACCCTGAACTAAGTAAGTGTTGCTCTACAGGTTTAGGGGTGCGGACACAGTCAGGTGACTATGGCTTAACATATTATTACACTGGTGCTAAATCATGATACCACTGCATGTTAAGCTCTTTATGTGTGTCACGTAACACAGCTTAACTCAACTCTTTCACTGTGAGCTATGCTAGATTGCAGTAACTTGCATTTGTTGTAGGACAACACAGGGAGTGGGTGTCACCCAGCTGACACCTCCGATTTCAGTAAACCATTGTCACTATCCTACTGGAGTTAGATTTTTTAAGTGTCTGAGGTGCTGTTACTCAAAATTCAAACAACAGGTGTCTGTATTCAGTGCCTATAAACTTTGGGCCCTTAAGTAATTCTGCAGAAAGAATCCAGACTGGATACTGAAATCAACTATTAGTTAGCACCTACCAACATCTGACATTTCGGGAATGCTGGCATTGTAAACGTCCTTTGTAAACATTGGCTCATTGTCATTGATGTCATGGATCTTAATGATGAATTCAGATTCTGGTTCCACTGGTCTTCCAGTCCTTCTGTTTATAGCCTGGGCACGAAGTATGTATACAGGCTTTTCTTCCCTGTCTAGTCTCTTTGTGGCCTGGATGTCACCAGTGTTTTCATTGATAATGAAGAGGTCTCCTGCTCCATCTCCAGAAAGGATGTACTTAAGTGATCCATCTCCTTTATCTTGGTCTGAATGCAGCTGGTGATGAAATGGGAATAAAAAAAAGGGAAAATATATAATAGATACTTTATCTGTTACCATGATATATGCCTCACTATTATTAATGTCCAGCCAAAAGACTGCACACTGCTTTTGGGAAATGAGATGATACCACAGAAGAAGCAGTGAATTGGTAGAGCTGTGTCTTGATGTCAGAACTGAAATGGTATGCAACATTATAAGAAATTTTCTGGGGAAAATGATAAGATAAAGCTGCAGATCACCGTCCCAGGCTAAGCATACATCAATTGGCTCTAAATGCTAGTGACTTAGGTGGAATTCTATGAATATATAGAATACTGAAATCCTACAGTTGGAAAAAGGGTGGATTCAGGAACTGCAGTAATGAAAGAACTAGAAAGGGGCCAGGCTAGTTACTTCCTGAGTTTAAAATCAGGTTGCTCTGCTGTTGCTCACCCTGGACATGATGTAGCTTACTGCGCAAGGCATAACATAGTAAGAAATGAAATACATACACAAATAACAGCAAAGTACATGCATTCACAGGTGTAGCAAACTAAGAGCTGAGGCAGGCACGCTAGAGCATTGGCAATGAAGAGTTCAATTGCCTTTTAAAAGGGAAAAGGAGCAAACAAACATAATGGGGGTCAAGGGAAAGAAGAGAAGGATGGTAGTTAGCATATAAAGCCTGAGCTGCTCAAACCATCATCGTTTTTCCCTAGGAGAATTCCGCATCTCTGTTGAAAAGCTGCATGCCACACACACAAGGTACGACTGATTAAATCCTATTCCGATGGCTGTTCCTTTGATAAGGGCACATCTATCCCTCTTGGTCTTAAAGTCAAGGCTGATCAACTACATTTTATTCTGTTGTTACATTAGAGAAAATAAAATATGAAACATTAAAACTACTTTTAAAGTCAGGGTATAGGTGATGAAATTAATGGAAAAAAAATCTGTTAGGTAGGAGACTTCCACAAATGCTTGATTCATAGGAAAGACATGTGTTTATGAGTCAGGAGAGCTGGACTTTCTGGACCAGCTCTTTACTTTGTCTTCCTGCGTACAAAAGTAGAAAAACAATGCCTACCCAACTGTCACAGTAGAGTACTTACCGTTCTTGCATGGGATGCTCTGTAGAAGAGACAGATTTTTAAGTTGGAAGAATATGGAACATTATAGTCTTCACATAGACTTTATAATGCGTGGCTATGCCCTTACCATGCTGGAAGGGCAGCCTCTGGCAGGACCATAAGCACAATGTTTTGGACCTCCTCCAACCTTCTGCCCAGATCAGTGCTATGCTGGCAGCTTACTCACAACCCGCTTGGCAGCATACTGCTCTGCCACACGTGCTCCTGCCTATAGAAAGTATTCTCCAGGCAACGAGTCTGTCTTTAAGGGCAAGACTCTGCCTCTATGCATAAGTCTAATGTCCAGCAATACAAAATACCAGAACTGTAGCACAGTTAATCGTTAGCAGACATGCTGAGGCACTGTTTCTTCATCTTCTCCTTCGGGGAGACATTCAATGTAATTTTGCACAGTGCCCTTTCTCTTGATAATATGAATACCAGTAACCAGCTTATATGCAACATTTTTCATCAGTGGATTTCAAAACCCTTCACAAAAATGGTCAATATCATTTGCTCTGTTTTACAGATAACAAAGCCTAGAGACTAGCAGCTCCCTGGAAGGCTAGTGCAGGAGCCTGGAATACCATTCAGCTCTCCTGAGTCCTGCTCAATTGGCCAATCCACTTGGCCACAGGACCTAGAAGAATTAGATGGTTTGCGGATATAAGCTAAGTCTCTGAAGAATATCTGTTAGACCTGCTTGTTAAGAAGTCAGACTGGAAGTCTGCTGAGGAAAATAATTACAATAGGATCTTTGAGTCTAATTTTCTCAAAGGCGATCTGCAAAGGAAAAGGCACCTATAGACCTGAAAAGAATTCTGTCTTTAAAAATGTGTATTTTTTCTTGATTCTGTTTCACATTTGAAATTTAACTTATTTGCCTTGATAGCTTCTTTAATTTTCTCTGCATCCTATCACTGGGAAAAAAAGCAGCCTTCTGTAACAGCCTATCACTAATTTATACGAATCATAGAACAGTGTTATTGTGAGACTTTTTATAGGCTGAACTCCCAAACTCATTTTCATCATCATTTTAATTAAGCCTGGTTTCATCCAACAAGGTAGTAAAAAGGTCAAGTTACAAAAGGTGTTGGCACTACTAGGAACTGTGCTCCACAATATTCTTTACACAGTCTATACAAAGTTAAGATAAAGACATAACAAAGCAAACTCGTCTGAGTTTTGAAATCAATAGTTTATGAAATTTCCACTCCTCTCGCACATCTAATCCCCCCATGTGAGATGGAGAATGACTTTGGGTATCAGGACAACATATATCTCAATGTAAGGACTCATTAATGTTGTGAATGACCTAATCTTTGTCAAAGGTTCAGTGCCCAGCCCTTCAGCAAAAGCACGAACTTCCGAAAATAAACAAGATCCTTTTCAACTTTAATACCTTCAGTTTTACAGCTTTCCTAAGACATGAGGGAACACGTTGGCAAAGTAGTAAGTGGGTTATTTACTGTAAGACTGAGCGGTGGGAGCAGTCATGCTCCATGCAGCAGTGTATTACACAGAGCTAAGGCTGGCTGAGTGCCAGCCCTTCAGACTGACAGCTGATGCTACAGCATGTTATCACACACAGCCTCCAGAATCTGATTCATATAGATTCTCAAAAGCTGTGATTACAATCTGCTTGATTTCAGTAAATTAGGATAGCTCTCTAACTGCTAAACGTTAGGGTTTTGTGAGATATGCCAATATCAATATGCCAACATCAACTGAGCCAAAATAGCTTTGATTTTGTTCCCCTTTTCAGGAAAAATGTTGTTTTTATATGTTAGAAAAAGCAACCAGCTCTCTAGAGTTCCTATAGATGATAAATTTGTAACACTCACCTATGAGGAAAATACCTGAAAAAATGATTTATTATTTTAGATTAGGTTATCTGTCCTTGGTTTGTTTGGTAGAGTAGTTTCATCCAGGCAAAAACAATTTTTTTTTTAAAGGTTATGTTATCCTGGAAGGAATATACTGTGTGTGTAACCTATATAAAGAGGGAAATTACTATTCTAACCATATATAAAAAAAAAAAGAATAAAATTTAAAGGAGAAAAAAATGATGCAATTTCAGGCCAAAAGGAAGGCCTGGTTGAGAGATGCACTTAAAAATACCATTGGCAGTTTGGATTTTTTATTATCTTTCACTCAGCCAAACTGTAAGATACTAGCTGTCCTTTCCTTTCTTCCTCCCCCTTCACCCATTTAAAAGTTGTTGTTGAACACCTTCAGCTCCTAGAGTAGTTAAGAGGACCTGAGAATTGGTAGCACTGCCAGAACGTAGGCTATATGCACATTTTGCCAGAGAAAATTTCATTCTAATTATATTACTCCAAAATTTCCTTTGTAAGTGGAAATCGGTCAGTAATAGGAGCTCTTTATTCCAGTATGAGTTCCTATCATTCCACTTGAACAGCCATCTTTTCTGAAGCTGTTATTGAGGCCCGGACACAACAGCCCGATGTTGCAATGGCAGATGTGTATTCCCACTATGCCAGCAAGCAATGCATGCAGCAGCACTGAGGGCTGGTCCAGATTCCCTGTGGCTGCCCTGAGGAGCTGAGGTGGTTTCTGTGAGGATGCTTTCTATGCCGCCCGTGGGATGGAAAATGAGTTCACGTGCTGCTTGGCTCCACAAGTGGTAACCCATGTGGCAAGAGAGTGTCCCTTATCCTCTGCAGAAGGTCAGCATAGGCCACATAAATGAGCCGTGGCAGATAGTCATGGGCCAGAATAAAAAGTTTTGGTACACAGTGCTCATCTCAGCTAGGCTGTATCACATTATCATTCCTCATTGTGATATTTTGTCAGCCAAAGGTTTTTAGGACTCCACTGACAGCAAGGTTTTTTTATTTCCTCAGGAACTCTGTGTGACTCAATGGCATTCATTTCAGTGGGTGACTGAACTGAGTAATACTCGAAAGGTAAACAAAATTGTGTAGAAGTCTATGTTGCTGCAATAAAAAGCAAATGCCTCAGCGATTGCATTGTATTAATATTACGGTAATTAATTCACTCAGAATTTAACCTGGATACTTTGTGAAATCATCCATCAATCACTGGCTAAGGCTGAGGAGGAATGACAAATTAAAGATTTTACTATGCCCTAGGCATACTTTTACTCGTTTTACTTTAATACCACTGTTAAGTTAACCATCTGGTTTACTTCTAATGATTCACAGTTAGAAGAAACTGTCTTGTCTTTCTCACTCTTCTTCCCTCAGAACATCCTGGCCCCAAATATTTGAATATGGGTATTTGAAGACAAGTCCCTTAGTAAAGGCTTCATTGCTCTAGTAAGAAACAGAGATTTTTAAATGTGCTTGCAGAACTGTAGCATTAAGTACCTGTATTTGACATAATGCTTGTTATCGAATATACAGCTGTTATAAAATGTTATAAAATTTTTTTCAAGCTAGCCACAATCGGAATTAGCGCCATACTCCAAGATATCACTGGCAATATTCTTCTAAAATGTAAAGAGCAGTGACAATGACATATGTTAAGAATGCCAGAAAGGAAGATGAATGAAAGTTTTGGTCAAAGTATTTGTACTGTAAGCATTTTTTCTGAATGAATGTATTTACAGCATGTGTATTCATCTTGAAGAGACAGTATTTCTTAACCTGAAACAAAACTTCATGAAAATTTTACTGGAGTTTAAAAATTTAGATCAGACCCATGCTAAACAAATAGAAATTACTTCAGCAAAGTAAGTGGGAAGACTTTAAGGGAGTCTCATGCATTTTTGTAATAAGACTATAAGCTGAAATAGCATGAAAACAGCAGTTCAAAATACCATTAAGTTGTACAGTTCAGTATTGTCCGTCTTTGGTATTCTAAAGTCAGGACCTGGACTCTAAAATGTCAGCAATACTTAAAAACGAAGCAGTATTCTGTTTTCCTGTCTTTTTCATTTTTTAACCAGTCCCTGCCTCAGTGTGTGTGTGTGTGTGTGTGTGTGTTTGAAATTAGTATTGCCAACTCTCTGAAACATATGAAGTATTTCAGTCCTAGCTGTAGGAACTCGCAGGATAGGAACCTCCCCACTTCACCTTAAAATTATTAATAATTCTATGTCTCTAGCAGGCCCTAAATTTTTCCATCTTTAAGCAGTTTATTATAGTTGCATTGCTCCCACTCTGGTCTTCCTTTTAGCTCCTTGTCTGCTCCTTCTGCATTTCCAGCAGTACTTTCTCTTCCAGGCCCAGGGTAGCAGAGGGAGCGACAGCTCTACACCTTCTTCATCCCCTCTTCTGATCCAATGCTGCAGAGTGGGGAGCAAAAATGAGACAGGCAGCAAAGAGCCCCTTCCTCAAAAGAAAAAGCAGACTCAGCATGACTTGCCAGGACTTGCCTTTCTGTCCTCCCTGATTCTTTTGTGAAAATTGTTTCGCTACCCTAACTCTTTTGTCTGCCAAGGCAACGAGAGGAGTGAGAGGAGCGGGGCTAATTGGCTGCTCTTCAGAAAGGTGAAAGAAGGCCCGCCAGGGCAGTTTTCCGTTTAAAAATCGGCCCAGCAGTCAAGCATCTGTCAGGACACTGTGGGGGCAGTGGCTCACCAAGCCAGGGGTTGGGGCTCGGTATAGGCAGAGGCTGCCGGTGGGGCAGGGCCAGGCCTGGCCGGGGGGGGCGGGGGGCTGTGGCTGGGCAGGGGCTGGGCCGTGGGAGAGCGGGGACTGAGGGACCTGGGTTGGGCTGAAGTGGGGGCTGATGGAGACCTGGGGGCTAGGGGGAGAGGGCAGGGGTCAGCGGGGCTGGGAGGGCCCTGAGGGACTTGTACTAACCTTGCTAAAATCACCTTAACAAGAAATTGTATGAAACAGCAGTAGCAGAACTGTGTAACAGAAGTGAGACCCCCTATATTTTAATAGGGTTAAGATTAAGCTCCAACTTTTTTGCTTGTTTAAATGGAATATATTAGAGGGAAGCAGCTTTCTAGCACACATATTTGTAACAAGGTTTCTGGAAAATGTATTTTTTATAGCTGTGGTATTTAAATTCCAAAAAGTTGAAACTGCAGGCTATGGATATTCTCTACAATGGGATAACATCCCTCCTCCACCTCACTCTACAACACTGATTTAAACAGCATAGTTTATCTCATTTATAAAGTGGCTTTAAGTTATGTAAGACAGCTGGAAATTGTGGTTTAGCTCTCACTAATGTCATTCTGTGAGTTATGATGCCTGGGAATTCTGTGGGTGAGATTATTTCCCATCCATCCATCCTACACACCAAGTTCTGCTTCCTATCGCAAACATAACTCCCTGCGCATTGAATTTCAGAGCAGTTACTGAACCTCTGGAAAGATCAGAGTCAATTGACCTTGGGTTGTACACACTGGACCATCAACCTATAATTATCCAGAAATAAGCTGCCTGCTCTGTCTTATTGTTTGTTTGTATCTATAAGGGGAACTTGCTATTCTGGGGCTGCTGTGGTTGCATTTTTGTTTCCTAACACAATAATGAAATAAAGACCAACTACCTGAAATAGTAAGTAGGAGTTAGTAGGTAGCTAACAAACAGAATCATTGGTTTACTCTTGGCAGTATTCATAGCACATGATTTCATGGCAAATTGAATAGATCCAAACAGCAGAGACCTGTCTAGTAATGTACTAATTCAACCACATGTATTGCGTGAAGTTACACAGTGCAGGGCTACAGCATTCAGAAAAACTAAAGCTCAAGATGAGACTGCAAACACTATAAGATTGCACAGAGTTTCTGTATCAGAATCATAGCCACGTGACACCCTGTCTCTCCTGGCACTCTGTATCCCAACAGCATCAACCAGCCTCCTCAATTAATATCATAATCAGCACCATTAATATCATTAAATAATCAGCACTGAAGTTTTTACTCTACTTGGAGATTCTGGGTTAAAAGAAAAACGGCATTTTTTGTGTATAGGTAATAAATATTTATGTATATTTTGCTGAAGTTTAAATATAGACTTATTTGCTTCTTAATGGGCAAAAAACCCCTCCAAACACTATATATGTCATATACATACATACACATACGCTATATCACGTATCATCAAGACAAATACACAAATAATTTATTTCAAGCCATAAAAGAATCTTCCTTCTAAAAAGATATTCCACAAGAGCCATCAGAAGATCATCAGTAGAAATGATGATGCTTTATTTCCTATGGATGTGTGTGCCATGTTCCTGTGGCCTCCATTGTGCTAACCTCCATATCCTTTCATAGTTTGCATAGCATGTCTTTCTGGCTTGTCCCCAAGGCAGAACCTCTTGCTCTTGCCATGTAAGTTAGCCTACTGCACAATATTATATACTTTCAGCTCCTGCCTGTATCCTCAAAACCTCTTGATTGCAAAATCCTAAGCTCCTTCTCATGTTTCCTAAATGCTGGCTGGAGAAAAGACAGAATGTGCTGTGGTTGTTGGTGGATGGAGCACTCTGCTGACCAAACAGTTAAGGCATAGCGTAGGTTTCTTTGCCTCGCACAGTTGCTTTTTTCTCAAATATGTATGGAATTAATAGATTTGACACTTCTATTCGTCTATCAAATTTAATTGAAAGTGCTTAATGGACTTAGAGAAGGCTGGATGGACAGGGATAGGTGTTAGAACACTGAAGCTAGTTATCTGGTTAAGGTTAGATATCTATGTCAAGACTTGGGTACTTACCTTTAGGGATCAACTATTTCAAAAATTTAGCCCTAGATTTCTGGTAAATATGGAAGGATGGATGCTAAGAAAGAATTTGGAAGAGAATGGGAGAAAGATGATACAGTGGTTCCACATTTTCTTAGGAGGAAATAGTGTTCAGAGAAACCAGAAGAGGTGATTCATTTGCATTCCTATGTAAAGCAATTTGAAACTTATATGAAGATTTGTACTTCACAGCCTCAAAAGAGGGGGGAGTGAGATTTTGAAGCAAGTTCAAGCACTGTCATTTTCTATAAAATGGAATGGAATGGAACGGAATGGAATGGAATGGAATGGAATAGAATAAGTATTAACAAGCTGAAAGAGAAATACAAACAGACATAAGTTTACCAGAACACAACATGATGATTCCAGATACATGTCTATCAGAAATAATGCTTCCACACAAGGGCTTTTTCTAAACTGCTATGACAGGTGCTTGAAATAGGTACCCAGTTTTCTACATCTCTTTACCTACCCAAGATGTGTTGTCCTAAGCAATCATCAATCTTGATTGTTCATCATTTTCTTGACCTGACAGATCTTACAGTTTATAGAATACTTGAATTATTTTACTATAGTAAGTAAACCTGAATGTAGCTCAGGGTGACTATAGCAATGAGATTGCTACATTCAAGGGATGTCTATAGGAAAAAAAAATCACAGAACCGCATAGCATGATCACAGAAAGGTTTAATATAATCAATGACCCTGTTTAGTCTAAAAGAGTGTCCTACTTGGAGCAAAATACCTGGAGGGAATTCCTGAGTGTTTGAGTTTGTTAATGTAGACATGCTTCCACCATGCTTATTGAAGGAAAAGTTTGCAACAGGTATGCTATTTCCATTGGAATAAATCATTGCTCTGATGATTAGAAAGAATCTTGTTTCCCAGATTAAATTTGTCCATTGCAATTTCATACTGATTTGTTCTTGTGTCAGCATTGTTCTTCTGCTTTAAGGACCACCTCCTCTTACATGTACACATTCTTCCTCACCCAACCCTTTTAGATAATAATAATGTATGCTCTCATTATTTTCTTTTTGCTCAGCTATCAGCCTATATCCAGTCTTCTTTCATAAAATAG
This sequence comes from Dromaius novaehollandiae, assembly GCF_036370855.1. Taxonomy (NCBI): domain Eukaryota; kingdom Metazoa; phylum Chordata; class Aves; order Casuariiformes; family Dromaiidae; genus Dromaius; species Dromaius novaehollandiae. Next base: position 91,053,330 of record NC_088099.1, on the reverse strand, counting down.
GCACTTTTGAGTCCTCAGATGAAATCCTGTTTACAATCCTAGTCTCTCATTTTCAAGACAAGTGGATTCCAAATAGAGCAAGTGAAGGAAAGGCCAGCTCTGAAGAGCTGATAATCCTAGTTAGTCCTTCTCTGTAATTGCTCCATTTCAATTGACCTTTCTTCTGTATGAATGTACATAAGATTCCATTTGGGGTCTTTGAGCAGTGCTATTAACATTTTCCCATTTCTATTAGAAATGAGTGAGTGCATTTGCCATTTCCATTGTCATGTCGAACTAGCTTATTCTTGTCGTCCCATGACTGACAAAAACACTCAGGTCTTTCTCCTTCTCTTACTGTTTCTAATTTATGATCATCATTGTGTAGTGAATTTTTTTTAATAAGTTCTTTTATGAACCTTGCATTTTTTCCAGATTCTGTTGCTTCTATCCCTAAGATCATCCTTTTCTTCCTGTAAGAAATTCTGGTGAGCAATAAAGAATATGTTACAGTTAAAAAAAAAAGTGAAATTAGACATGCAAATATTAAATCTATAATAAATTAAAGAAATAGAGCACTGAAGAACTACTGAGGTTATATGAGAATTTGGGAAGGTTAGTTTGTTTGGAGCTATTGCAAGGTACATTATGTCTTATTTATATTATAATTGTTTTTTTTTCTATAATTGGTTGTATGACAAATCAAGAAATACTTTAAACCCTAAGTCATTCAGCTTCGGAATTAATTTAATAATAGATAATGGTCTGTGATTTTATGTAAGGTTCGTATCTACAAGCTCTTTTCTTTAGGGAAACCATATCAGCCTCGGTTGTATGGAATGAAGTAGATTCACGTAGAAAATCTCAGTAAAACTGAAATTAAAAAAATGCTGTAAAGGATTCAAGGATCCAATACTTGGAATGTTAAAATGCAACTCAGATGTTTTATTAAGACAACCACTTCAGAGTATAATGGGCAAAGGACAAAACACTAATGCCAGGAGCTAAGGGCCCCCTTTAACCTAAGTATTAGTTCTTAGCTCTAACCCTGAGGTTTTTACAGAAGAAATATATTCCATGAAATTCAAGGAGAAAATGCTAAGATTACCCCCAATGCAAATGGGGAAAAAGGCCAAATGTCAGATAGAAGTGTTCAGTAACAGCAGTATCATCTGCAAGATCATCATCCTAATTGCAAGAACTACAGGAGGAATAAAAAACACCTACAAAAAGACCACCAGGGTCCTTGCAATCCTTCTGTTTCTTAAGAGTATCAAAATATCATTGATATTCCTCATTCACTTTCAAAAGTAGCAATGCCAATGCATTCCCTGTAAATGAATGACAGTGGGAGAAGCTGAAAACAGTTTTGTGCTGCTAAACATCATCAGCAAACAAATAGACCAAAGCACTAAGAACATTTCAAGATTCAGAAGCAACCAGGTACTCAAAAGTCAAACTGAGAATAACAGATGGTGACATCTGATTTAAAAACAAACAAACAAAACATGGAAAAGTCACTATAATGTCGCCTTCTGATGCGACAATCTCCCGTTCGCCTGAGACGGCACGGAGGCTCCCCCAGCCTCCGGGCCAATGAGCACTGACACCAATATGAGGATGCTGCAAATGGCGTTTATTGTACGCATGTATTTGCTTATGTACCTACAAGCATACTGCTATCTCTACGTCATATCCTTCCTCTTCCTTCCTCTTTCCGTGCCATCGCGAGATCTTCCGATCGCCGTTCCCTACACTATAATGAGAGTTTAGGGTGCTTGAGTGAAAAATTGAATATGGAGTAAAAAACAGAATATAAAAGGAACTGGAATAAGAAATTGTCATTTGACCAGGGACAAGAGACAAAGTGCTTTCACTTAAAACCCTCCAGATTCATACCTGCCAGGCAGGCTGGACAGCCCTTTCATTCTATTTTGTCAGGGCTATATAGGACTGCATTGCTTGAGATAGACAGGGGCAATAATTTTGCTGATGATGTGATCCTCAGTTTATGGAATAGGCTGCCCAAAGACTGGCTGGGCTCCTGTTATTCTGTTTTAAACATCTGAAGCTATGAATCCATGCTCTGGTGTCTCACACCTGTATTATACACCCTTCAAAATCGTAAGTGGGTTTTCCAACCTGAAGTGCAAACATGCCGCAACAGCTAATCAGCTTTCAGGGATGGGGCAAGAAATCAATCGGAAGGTATCAGTCTTTTCAACATTGCCTAGGGCTTATCAACTCTTTTCCCTCTTGGGCTGCCTGACTGCTGCTGCTCTTCACTGTGATTAAACAAGGACAATGACACAAGAGTTTTTGTTCTGCACTGCAGTATATAAGACTAGAAAGGTCTTCACTTATTCTGTTGGCCCTTCTCTCTAGGGGCAACTCGTCATTGGTTCTTAATGAGTATTTAGCAAAGCTGCAAACTAGGTATAAGCGTCTCCGTGTTCTGACCTGAGAGCTACTCAACTCTTCTGTGGTAATGCAGTTTATTTGTTCATCTTGCTAATATCTCGAAGCACAATTATAACAGGAATTCAAAAAGTTATGAAAGACAAATAGCTTTTTAATTTATAAGGCACAAGAGATTGCTCCGTCAAGTTTGATCTTCTCTATACATAAGGGCCCTTGAATTTCATGTTCTTCCATCAAACCTCTTGCTTTTTTTTGAACTACTCTATATCTGTAAAAAAGATAGCCAGTCTCACTTTGAAGACTCTAAGGAACTCAAAACCATTATGTTTCTGGCTAATAACTAATTTCCCTCACTTAAAAACAAAAGTTCCTTCGTTGTAAACTGAATTTCCCCAGTTTGATTTAATGCAGTTGGGCTTCATTATGCCTTTGTCTGAAAGATTAATGAGCCCTCTCCAGCTGAACAGCAGTGATCATAACAAAATAGCATTGTATAGACTTCTGGAATTACCCTCACAAAAGCTTGGAAATCCGTTAGTCAGTTCTCCATTTCTTAAGAAAGACCAGGGCTATTTAAAGAACCTTTTTATGGTTTTTTTTTGTCCATTTATTTCAATATCTGTAATTTCTTTGTTACAGTGACTGTCATCCTTTTTTTTGCCACTGTTTTTAGATTGTGTGGTGCAAACAGTACTCAGGAGATATGAGGATTAGTTTTAGTTGAGGCATCAGTGTTCACTTACTAAAAAGCATAAAGGACTTAGAAAGCCACCTCCAGACTTGTCGTACATTAGTTCAGGTACTAAGAATGCTCTGTCTTATATGTATATCTGAGCAGATGATTAGGAGAGATTAAAAATGATTTTATTACCCAGTTTATTTTATTTTATTACACTTCAGTGATAAGGAATGAAAATTCAAACCCTTGAAGCCTTGAAAGCCGTAAAGAACTGTACAAGTCATTTTGTTTAAAGAGACTTTTCTCATCACTACAGATTTCCCACCATAACTGAATAGTCAGTCACAGCATTCAAATGTGAGTCTTAAAGACTAAATGGGAAAATCAGTTTGAGGTATCACTGATGATTTGCTTGGTATCAAAAAAAAAAAAAACAAAACCAAACAAACAAGGAATGAAGCACATTGATGTGTGTCTCTGACAAAACACAAGATATGCAAAGGAAAGATAGGCTTGTAGCTGAAAATAGAGGACTGACAGGTTTTAATATTGTCTCTGTCACAATCTTCTTGCCTGATCTTAGACAGATCACTTTTTGATGCTTCCACATTCTCCCTGCAGTAAAATGTGGGTTGTTAACAATGTCCAATGTTGTATGGGATGATTATAACATGATTTGAGAGCTTTGGGTATAATTTGCTCTGTGTTAGTTTTTAGAAAGACTGAGGATTGTTTAATTGGAGTAAAGATTAGCAAGCAAAATACTGTGGCTTTGGCACAGCTTGCTGCATTCAGAGGGTTGGTGGATGTCCTATTCCTAATCCAGTTGTAGTGCTATAAAATGTACATGCTCTTAGGTGTTGATTATTATGCATCAGCTGAAGGTTACTGTTCCAAAAGCTTAGCTGATGGATGGGATAGATGGGGGATTTTCTGCACTATGGGCCTGGCTATATTAGGTCAAACAATATCTTAAGGTGTTATAAGACTTATGACTGTGCTAAAGTGAACAGGAGTGTATATATGCTTTCTCTTCTGTGAGGTGAACTGTAGGGTTAATGATAGTTAAATGCCTAACTTGTAGGGACTTTCAATGGGAGTGAAATGAATCCCTAAAGGAATACCTGCCTACCTAGAAATCTCCTCCCTAAATCCCCATGTTTCAATGAGAATTGCACATACAATTCAAGAACACCTAGTTTCTTTATTGCTTTTTTTCAAATCAGAGCAAAATAGTTATAATGTCCTGACATCATTGCATATCTCAAAGGCAGGTATGTGCACAGGAAGAGACACATGCAGCATGCTTTATATACCTTCACTGTTTAAATTTAATAATTAGTATATTAACTATTAAACTTAAAACTTCTTTTTGTGAGAAAAGGTACTCCCTGAGACAAAAGGCTCAGATTTATATCTCATCTTTTAAAAATTCCACAGAAGAAAAAAATATCAACTGAGCATTTTGTGGCAGAATAAATACTTTTCTGGGTCTGATCTAAATATCTATAAGTAATTTGAAAGTCTCCAACTGACTAATGGGTATTCTATCCTGTGCTGCATTACTCAATGAAAAAGAAACTCAGATAGCAGCAGATGACAGCAGGTCATCACAGAAGAAATTTTTTTTTAAAAAAAAGAGTGGTTTAATTTAATACATTCAAGAAACATGCACCTCCATAACTAATAATTTCTTTTAGTATATATCCCTTAATCTCTAGACTATGTGATAAGTATAGTTAGTGAAATCCATTTTTTTAATATATCCAGCTTGGATTGCTTTTGGTATCTCAGTGAGCTTATTTAAGAACAGTTGCTTAGTGTTTATTCACTGTCAGAATTATCCTTGAAATCATTATTTTTTTTAAAAAAAACTTAACTGTTTCTCTTGTTTTCCTTGAACTCATGAACTAGAACTTTCAAAAATGCTCCCAAATCATATGGTGAGCAAACACAGCATCTTATCATATTACATCATCCTAGCAATATTACATCAGCCCTGATCTTTCTCTATGGATTTACCATGGATGCATAAGGTTAGATGAAGAAATACATTTTTAATTCAGTGAGAACCTCTGTTCTCCTGGTGGGGGTAGAATATATCTTAAAGAGGAACTATAAATAAAAAAATACCCTTGGGCCTAATATCCAGAAATGTTTTTACTGGGATGTAGTTGAATAAAACATCAGGCTTCTTCAGCAAGTAACAGCTTCTTACTACTCCCCAATGGATGCGCTTGAAAGCAAATGCTCATTCTTTGCTTACTGACAACGGTGACCCCTCGATATTCTGAGCACTTGATGCTGAAAATCAAATCCAGAGGTATGTGTATGAATTTTATACACTATATAAAAGTATGTGTGGCAGGGTGGAAAGTAGAGGGGTGGAGAAGAGAGGATATAGAGAGGCACTCAAACAAATGAGAACCCACATTCAGATTCAAAACCAAGCTTTAAAGAGAAGAAAATGAATTCTTATCCACAGGTTTTGTTTAATCTTTAATCTAATTGCATTCCTCAGTCATCTAGCTTTACAATTCAGAAGCTGGGGAAAGGAAAAATATCTCCATTCCATCATGCATCCCAGCTTTGTTTCTAACCGAAGTTTGTGCCATGCAAACTGATAATTAAAGGACCGTGTGAGAGAACAGATGTAATCTAAAAGTGCACATACAGAAGTCCCACCAAGACCCTCTTGAGGGAGGCCACTCCACTAGGAATATGTTTATGGGAAGTCTAAGCCAAGGCTGCCCTTTAGTAGATTCTTCTTTCAAATTAATATTCCTCAAAATACGTTAGTCAGGAAATGATGGGATAGCTTGCATGACTCAAGTGCTGCAACAGAAGGATGTAGGCCCTGGAGGAAAGCCAGGCCAGGAAGGCAAGGAGGTGGAGTAGCATAAGAGCAGGTGCATGGAGCTTTGCTTTGGAACAGGTGACAAATCAGTCCAGAACTTTTGGGAAAGATTTAGAGGAAGGACCAACATGAGTGATGTCAGGGTAGCCATCTGCTACAGACTGCCTGGTCAAAAATAGAAAGTAAATGAAGCCTTCTTTAGACAGCTGGAGGAAGCCTCCTGACTGCAGGCCATGGTACTCATGAGGGACTTTAACCACCCTGATGTCTGCTGGAAGGGCAATGGGACTGGATGTAAGCAACCCAGGAGGTTTCCGGAGTGTGTCACAAGGCAATTTCTTGACACAGGTGATTGATGAGTTTACCAGGTGATGCACTATGATGTTGGATTGTCACTTAGGAATAAAGAAGAATAGCTCTGGAATGTGAAAGTTGATGACAATTTGCCCTCAGGCCTGAAAGGTCCCTGAGCCTAGGAGCAGAATCTGTGGTGGGGGGCTGGGGAAGGGATGTGAAGCATTATCCTCAGCAGATGAAAATCAAATGAGGGGCCATTTAAGCAAATTTGACATTCTCATGTCCATGGGAAAACGTAGGATGCATCTGAGGATGGCAAGGGAATGGGTTGATATCATTACAAAGCTACTTTCTATAGTGTTTGGAAGGTCACAGTGATTGGAGAAGGTTCCTGAGGTCCGAAAAAAGGCAAAATCATGCCCATTCTCAAGAAGGGCAAGAAGAAGGACCTTGCCAGCTTCACTTCAGTTGCAGGGAGGGTTATGGAGCAAATTCTCTTGGAAATCATTTCCAGGCACACGAAGAAAAAGGTTACTGGAAACTGCCCACATGGATTTACCAAGGGCAAATTGTGCTTAACCAACCTGATTGCCTTCTGTGTTGAGATGGATGGCCTTGTGGACAAGTAGAGATCATTGGATGCTTCATGACTTTCGCAAGGCTAAACAGTCTCCCATAGTATCCGTATAGACAAATAAATGGACAAATAAAGTGGGTGGAAAATTGCTGGGTAGCTGAGCTCAAAGGGCTGTGATCAGTGGTATGAATTCCAACTGGTGGCTGATTACTAGCGATGTTCCTCAGGGGTTGATACGATACTGGGGTCAGTACTGCTTAATGTCTTTATTAATGACTTGAATGTTGGAATGCACCCTCACCAACTTTGCAAATGGTACAAAACTGGAGGGTGGGTGCGTGGAGAGCAGTCAATATTGGGAGGGTAGGGCTGCTCCCTGGAGGGAACTCAACAGCCGCAAGAACCTCATGAAGTTCAACACAGGCAAATACAAAGTCCTACATCTGCACTGGAATAACCCCATGCAGCAGTGCAGGCTGGACAGAAAGCAGCTTCACAGTGAAGGAACTTGGGGTTCTAGGGAGCAGCAAGATGAGCATGAATCAGCAGTGTTCCCTTGCAGAGAAGAAAGCCAACTCTATGCTGGTCTGTTTTAGCAAGAGTATAGGCAGCCATTTGAGGGAAGTGATTATTTTCCTCCATTCAGCACGTGTGATAATGCAACTGGAGTACTGCATCTAGTTTTGGCCCCTCTGTACAAGAAAGACATACTGCAATGAGTCTAAGGGAAGGTCACCAAAAGGGTTAGGGAGCCAGAGCACATGATGTATGAGGAGAGGAGAGACAAACAGTTTTGTTTAGCTTCGAGAAGGCTAAAGGAGACTCTTACTGCTCTCTACAACTATCTAATGGGGGATGTACAGCAGACAGAGCTAGGTGCTTCTTGGAGATGTACAGTAATAGGATGAGAGCTAATGGACACAAGTTGCAACAAGGTAAATTCTGATTATATATTAGGAAGAAAAATCAGAGGAAAGGTGGTTAAGCACTGAAAGAGGTGCCAATAGAAAGTTGTGGAGTCTCCATCCTTGGAGATACTCAAAACTTGGCAAGACACAGCCCTAAGCAACCTGCTGTGATTGGACCTTCTTTGTGCAAGGTGTTGGACCAGATAACCTCAAAGGGTCTCTTCCAGCCTAAATTATTCTGTGATTCTATATAGCAGGAGTGATATTGAATCCCAGGCTCCAAGTAATAGTTTAGGATCCAGCACTGCATGTCTAGGAATGAGGGTTCATTTTGACTGGAGAGCCTGGAATTTTCAGTGAGTCAGCATTGACATCTATGTTCTCTAAATTATATCATATCTAGTATTTGTGGAATAAAAATTTTCTCTCTGAAGCACAGGTAATTGTTCCAATCCAAACAGTCTAAATCATCTAAAAGGAGAGTTCCTTTTTTTTAGGTTAAAGAAATTGATATTTGTATGAGCTAGGTTTACCTGAGTGAGTAGTGTAAGTCCTGAGAGGCTTTGTTACTTGGAAGCAACATGAGGCCCATGCTCATGCCAGCTCACAATCATTTTGCATACACATGTGAGAGTTTTCATGCACAGGGCATTTACTTCCTGCCCTCAACCCCCCGGAGTATGTTATCAGCCACGTGTAGAGGGCATTCTGTGAGGAATTTTAGCGGCTGTAAGCAGCATTAACTCCGCATTAAGCAACTGACCTGAAATGTGTAAAATCACAGGAAGACCATGGAATGGAAAAAAGCTATGAATGCTCTGACACCTCTGCTTGCATGCCCTTTAAATCCACTGCTGGTGCAGCAGTCAACTCGACTGCAAAGGATGCTGGTAGGAGGAAGCATGTCATAGAGACAAAGGTACAGTTATTCTGTTTGCTTCGGTCTTTTAGGGAGAACTAATCTTTTATTAATGATCACATGATTCTAAACACAAGTTTTACAAATGGCTTCTCTTAAGTTGATGTTGCCTTCCAACATGAGAATATAACATGGGCAAAGTTGACAAACATGCCAAAAAGTCTGGATGATGATTATGTGAGCTTGTACAGGACAGCAGAAACTTCTTTGTTCCAATAGATATCTACTGGTGAAACAACATTTACTGTTTCATGAAGAGACAGAGGAAGAACAAGTGCCAGATAGGTGATATCTCTATGCAGAGTAGCCGGTGCAGCTGGGTTCCTCAGGAAACCTTTGGGTTATCCTGCTGTGTACAGCATTGCATGTGCAAGTTGGGGATGGAAGGGTTGTGTTCACGTTTGGATGATGCAACTCCAAAATAAATAACTCTGAAAAAAAAAAAACCGGTGGGAATGGTACTTCCAGAAAAGAGATTTGCTTAGCTGTTTTTCCCTTCTCCTTTGATTTACATTTTTACCTCTCACTCGGTATGTCTCTACAATGTTCGTTGCTCCTGTTTTTTTGTGAAAGTAGAAAAAGAGAGAGAAAGGACTGATACTCTTCCATCTTCCCTCCCATCCTGAGGGTGATTCTTCCCTTCATCTGTCACCTCAGACTTTCACTATAACCACAAACTTCATTGAACCCTGAAATACATGCAAGTGCAGGCTGAGGTTTGTTTCACCCCATTAATGGTGAAAGGAAGTCACAGTCTGCATTAGCACATATGGATCAACAGTAGCTATTCATATCACAACACATTTTCAGTTTGTGTTTTGAAATGTTATGCTGACTGGCCACAGCTCTCAATCTGCTGCTGCCCCACTGTGAACTTATGTTCTCCAGTGAGGGAAACAGCAGCAAAAGCAAAGGGAGTCACAGAACATAAGAATTTAATCTAATAAAGAGATTTCTCTAACCTTTATAGTTTAATATTTTTGGTGAGCCAGTTGTAAACAACTAGGGGTGGAATAACAGTTATTCTTTGTCTTGAACCTGAAATGAGGGATTTGTTTGAGGTGTTGCTAGCCTGTATGTTCCGTGTTCATTTTGCTGCATTACAGTGAGAATGCTACTGTGCTATACAAACAAAGAAGAAAAAGTTAAACACAGCTTCAAAGACCAGTGACCTAAGTAACCCAAAATAAAACATGGACTTCACCAGCAGTCTTACCATGCTTTTGGGGAGGAAGATTAATGCGTTGAGTTGTTTTTCTGTAACTAGAAGTCTCAGGGCACACAGTTCAAGAAGATATGCAGATTGCTGGCAAGAGGAGGAAGGATGATCTGTATAAAGATGTGGCCCAAAATGTAAGCACTGATGTAAGTGGTTCATTAGCATAGGGAAAACAAAATCATTTAATTCAGGGTGCAAAAGATGAAAAATAAGAAAAGAATTAACAGAGAGAAATCTTGACTTGAGGGTCCCAGTATTTGCTCGCTTCCTCTTCTCTAGGTATACTGGAAAGAAGAGGAAGAGGTTCTATGACATTACACCATAATCTGCCATAATGTAAGAAATGTGGTTTGTTTGAGACAGATGGTTGTAAGGCTCTAATATTGTGTAATATATCTGGGAACAAGGAGGATGCTAAGTAGATTCACAATTATAAGGATCATAAATACTAAACATGTTGTGTTTCCTGCTGTTTCATTTTCTGAATAACATTTTTGCCCATCCCGCCCATTTCTCATTATCTCTTTTCTTAGCCTCCATATGACAGTTAGAAATTTGCAAGCTGTTTCTGGATTCTCTTCCTGGGCCTCTAACCTCTTAACTGTCCCTCATTTCAAAGTTATCTCTGTTCCACAGAGACTGACAGTACAGAGAACGGTCAACACCAGTAAATCTTTCAAAGAGGAATATAAGACAAGCATGTGTATATGTGTGCAATTCAATATTGGAATGAAGGGCAGTTGGGAAAGTCAAGTGGAAGAACATAAAATATGGATGATGAATGAGGAATAAAGGAAGTGCAGATGCGCCAGGGCATTTGTTCTACCTTTTACAAGAATGACAAGTATTCAGCTTGTTGAAGTGAAAGGCATGTGGCCTAATCATCTGCACAGGAGGGTAGAGGCTAGGAACTCTGATCTTTTTTTTAATCTTGGTTTCGAAATTTCCAACTTTTGGCTGTGCATCGGCCATTTAACCTCCTTGTAAATCAGTTTCCTCATCCATTAAAGGCTGGTGGTAATGCTTCCTTCACCACGGTATTAAACTTACCATTGTAACTAATATTGGCACATGTAAAGAACTGTTTGGCTTTCCTGCCAGGAACAAGGGCAGGAGTGTCTGTCACTAATGGTCCACAAAAGCCATACACCGTGCTAAGAGAGAACTGCCTCTGCAGAGGAGCGGCGCAGGTAGCCATCAGTGCCCTCCAGGGACCACAGCGCTCCGACACAGATAGCGTGCCAGAGGGAGCCTGCATCTAGAAAGGTGCAAAGGTTTAGTCCCTCTCCCTCTGTGCGGTAAAGGGCGTAGAGCTCCTCTGAGAGACACAGCACAAAACCAAATTCTGTGTGCACATTCAGCTGTGCAAGGAGAACAGTGAGGGCTTGCTGGGGACAGGAGTCCAGCCCAGAGCCCTGTGTCAGCTGTGGGCAGTGCCGCAGCCACAGAGCAGCTCAGATTGATTGGTGTAAGCTAGAGGTGACTGATGGCTCTCTCTGGTTTTGCTGTGAGCCACTCCGAGCCCAGGAATTGTTCAGGACTGACAAGCTGTACAGTGACTTACAGGCTGTCTCTTGGGCTGCTAGTTCTCTTGGAAGCAGAGTGCAGAATCTAGCTCTAGAGAAGTAATATTCTGAACATCGAGAGAAATTGAAAACCCTTTTGAATAGACTCACTGAATAAATAGAAGTCGCAAATATAATTTTTAATTTTAGGCCTCACTAAGACAACAAATAGTAACTGGATTTGTAACAGGAAACCAAAGACATCAGGAGTATATCATAGCACAAGGTACAAGGAAGAGAAAGTAAATACTGAGTAAGTGTTTGCCAATAGGATTGCATAAAGTGTGTTAAAAGTGAAGATGCAAATAGTCATTTTAGTTTGACTTTTCACATCTGCTTTTTTGGGGGGACAACAGTTTTGATGATAAGGACAGAATGCTAGCCTATTAAATTTCTGAGAGAAAGTGAAGATTTCTCTTGCTCGTTATCATGCATTCCAACTAAGATATGATAACTTCTAACCGCTGGAGTAAGTGACCCATTATTGCCTGAAATGCTGAAAATACATGAACTATATTATATGGTAAAAACTTTTTTGTTTAAACAGCCCTTTGTGTGTGCTCACAGTCCGATATCTTTTCTCTCTGTAAGTGACTTAGTCTCACCACTAGTAATGGTTTGGAGAGATTCTAGCTTTTGTTTGATTTGATTCTGATGAAATACCCTGCAGGGGACTGTTCTGCTTGCCTTCAAAAGAGCTGTAGCCAGAAGTAAAATCAGTGAAAAGAAAGAAAAACAGTACCTGAAAGTATCTTGCAATACCATTCACTTTATCCCCTCCTCACCCAAAGCCTCACAGAGGAGACCCTGTCTTTACCAGTGGTTCTTCTGACACCAAAGAAACAAAACAAAAAGACACTAGTTTTGCCCTGAGTAATGCACTATCCTTTCTGCTTTGCCAGGCCACATAGCAGAAGGACTTTGACTTTATCTTCCTTGAAAGATGGAGTTGTCAGCAGAGAATGATTGTTTATGATGGGACGTACAGGTAGTAACATCAGATAGCTTACAGGCAAGCACGCTGCTTGAATTATATGAACATCAATAAGACATAGCAAAAATAAAAAGTATGTCTGGAAGTTTCCTTTTAGTGCCAGATAGACAGAGTGTGACAAAACTGCTCTACTGTTGTCCCTGATGTTATCAGGAAAGCAAGTTGCTCCTTTCCACTGGAGGCTGCCAGAAGCTATTTCTGGGTTAATGAATAAGATTTAAGATTTGTTCAGACCTTTCTTTAGTCTAAAAGGAAGACGCATCCTATCCCTTTATTTAACAATAACTTGTAAGTTTGTGCTCTGACAGGACCACTTGGTGATGGATGTCAGTACATGGATTTTATATAGCCAATGGGATGGCTTTGTAAAGACATCAGTTGCATACAAATGGAGAGACGTGGTTACTGTACTTTTGAATATACTATTGTAACAGGGTGGATTTTTCCATTCTGTTTTCCAGGTAAATCTGAACACCTCTAGGGAACATAGCGTATATTTCTACATATAGCTGCACTACTACTTCACTGTTTATCTAGGATTTAGAGATGCATTCACCCCAGCCCTTTAAAGTCCTACCAAACAGGCACTGGTACAAGTAGATCTTTTTAGAAACCTGACTCAAATGTTCCAAATTTTTGCTGCACAGTAGTGCTGGGCACTTCTCTACTTTGATGCCCATATAATCCTTTTATTTTATTTTGGGATTGAGTCCCTGCCAAGTGCCATAATTTCTGAACCAGAAGAAAAGATATCTTCAGGTTTAAATGTCACCATGACCATCAGTCACACTCCAGTGAATAGCTGCAGTTCATAAGATATTCAGTAGCACAAGAAATAATTCCAGTCTAGAACTTTTCTGCAAGTTGCTGATATTGTTATGTTTGAGACTAACCAACACTGCAGGCATGACGTTCTGTTTTTCTTCTAAGGCTTCATTTTGGAAAATACAGAAATGAAATTTAGTAATACAAGAACTGGATAATAAAAGAGTGGATCTCGTGTCAGAACCACTGCATGCAATCAACTTGTATTGATAACGTTGGAAGTTGCTTCTTCTTGCCAGCTGCCCATGTGATATCGCAGCATATTTGGTCTGGTGGTAAAATATCCAACATACAAAACTGGACCACTTTTTAATAGTTTATTAGTTTAATATTTAGGTGTCCATAGGTACCAAATAAGGACTACTTTGTTTCATGTGTGCTTAGTCAGTTAGCTCCTGAAGGACATTCATTGGACATACTTTCTTAAGTACATTGGGCATACAGTCCCGAGCACAACAGTGCTCTGCTCCATGACTCAGATACTGCTTCAACACTGTTTTCAGTAGTGCCCTGAAATCTGCTGCTCTGTTTGATATCTTCAGAGACATCACCCTTCTTTTTTATTATCTCAAACCTAAATGCATTTCTCTCCTCCCTTCCTCCCGTCCTCTCCAAAAATACGGTCACAAATTTGTTTTTGTAGTATAAACAGCTACAGGATGCTCCAGCTGTAATCTAGGTGGTTATAGAAATAATGCTGTTGGAATATTTTACAACAGACTGCTTTTATCTCAAATTTTGATGTGGTTGATTGAATTAAACAGATGTTAAAAAAGTTAACAGAAAAAAACAAAGTAAAAGTTTTTTATTTTCTGACAGCTTATGTGGAATCATTTTTTAGAACTCTGATGTTAATCCCTACCAGTTTCAACTACTGAACACGAAAAACAAGAACCAGATCTGACTGCATAAGCAGTCAGACCTAAGCAGAACTCCCTTTTACATATATATGTTGCTAAGGGTGTTAATGATTTTACTGTTTACATTTCTTTATAATAGAACAAAAATATTATAACCAAATATGCTTATCATTGTCAGGTCATATTTAAGGTTAACTTCCTCTGAGAGAAAATATGCTTAATAAACATGTTCATTATCCTCATTTGCCCACACCAATCAAGTTTAATTGTTCAGTTAAATTGCCTGGTTACCTCAATTTAGAGACATCCAGCTATTTCCATCATTTATCCTCACACCAATACTCAACTTTCTCTAATAATAAATGGCTTCTATTTCATGCCTCTTGGCTAATTGTTCAATTACAAGGGTGTGAGTAGTTCTGGCATTTGAAAGACGTGTGAAAGGCCACTTGTGAATAGCCCAGGGACACAGAATCAATGACATTTATACATTATGTGTCATTTCTATGCTTTGTAATAGTAAGTGTATTAAAGAACCAATAGACAGAAGACTAATTCTTAAAAATAATGCCTATTTGATTTCTTTTTCCACTCCTCTATCTTGATTCCTCTCTGTGAAGTTTCCTCTCAGTCCACCTCTGTCTTCCTAGTTCTTCCCTCTTACTTTCTCCCGACTCGTTTTCTTACCCACTTATCTTCTCTCCCTACTTCTCCTCTCTGAGGACTCTCTGCCTTTGGCTTTTTGCTGTAGATTCACTGGGCTCAATGGATGCTGATTATCCTGGTTGGAACTCTATGAGTATTATACCAGCTGAGTAGCTCTTCATTTGAATCATGCCTTGCAGCCATTTAGTAGGAAAGAAGTGTCACATCCAACTTTGACAGCTGACTGGCAGGCAAGCAAAGCAGCCATCATCTCTCATGGGAACGCTCAGAACCTTGCAGAGGGAGATAAAATGTCAGACCACTGCGATCTTCAGCCTTTGCTAAGAGACTTGAAAGATCAAACTAAATCAGACACAATCCCATTTTAGTTTGGAAAACTAAGCTTTCTACTTTGAATGTCATCAATAGCACAATTTCTGCATTCTGCAATACAGAATCCTATAGACTATGGCACCTTGGACAGTATAGACTCATTCTGGACTCAACCACAGTTCCATTAGCTCTGCAGTTCACATAAAGGTTGTTGTCTACATGGGACTCTGCTGCTCAGGGAGGTAGCTATTCTCAGAGTTGTGTTTTTTTTTTTTTTTTTTCAACAGACCCTTTTCTAACTGTTATCATGCTTTGAGCATAGAAATTTTCAGCCATTTATTGTTTCCTAATATATAAGCACAGTATGCTTCAACTCTTCCTAATAGCATGGCTTATGGTATTATGGTCATATTACAGAGTCTTCAGTGGCACCACAAAACCTCATCAGAGGTATCTGCAGTGGAGAATGAGAAATGAAATGGATGAGAGAAACCTCACCAAAATACAGGCAGAGCAACTTCACCAAAATACTGGCACTGTGAATCCTAAATATCTTGGACCAAACCCTCTTCTGGTTTATATGGTAGGACTCTACCAAAATTAATGAACATAACGGAAAAGGCATATCAGATTTTAAAGCTAAGAATCTGGCCTAGAATATCATCCCGCAATTGAACTGCATTTTTTCCAGACAAAAATAAAAATAAAATCTTTAAAATAATTGTGTATGATTGGCCATGGGACTCACAGGCTGAACTGGGAACTTTGCCTTCCTGGCTGTTGATTGCAATTTGATGCTGAGGTATTCTAACCTTTCTCCGGCTGAAGCTGGACAGGCAGGAATGAGCACTAACATTTGCAGTAGACATCATTCATATATACTTGTTATTGATGGCTTTCTAATGCTTTTAAAATCAAAATGTGTATGTGTCTAAAAGAATCTTACCTTGCCAACATATTGGTAGTCGGTCCCTGTGTATTCCTCCAATAAAAAGAACTGATTCCACATCCAGCTTCTTTTGGAACGATTGAAGTCTTTCCTGCTATTTCCAGACAATACCAAAACCTTTTCCTTTTCTGGAAAGCCACTAGTCCTTTTGGACAACAAAGTTAAGCAACTTTGGTGGGGCTGACCAGCCCAAAACAGCAGCCAGAAGCAATGGTAAGTTCTCATCACGGCAACACAAGGAGGTGCAAATAATGACTTATTTTCTTGTCCTCAAACTAACCTACTTTACTGCACTGGATCCAGTCTCATGCGTTCTTCTTTCTTTAAACAGTCTTTGCAGTCTCAAAGGATATCTGAAAATAAAAATGACAACATTTTAAGCATTTTCAAAGGTACTTAATCATTACAGCAAGTAAGTCCAAAAAGTAGAAGAGTAATAGTGATTGTTGAAAAGCTAGGCTTTCTGGTTCAAAAACGTTGCAAGTGGTCCTTCAAATAATCTAAGTGAATCTGTACTAAGTAGGAGGAAGTATTCCTGATGTTTATTTTTCCCTTTACCTCCATTTACTTCCATTCTTGGATTAATGAACACTAGATATTTCTCTTTTTACTGCCTGGACTTTGGGATATAACTGATTAGATGGTGACTGGGGATCTTGATGGGGTTACATTACTACACTAAAAAGGGCTAGCAAGAGTGCACATTGCCTTCCCAGGAGGTATTAGGTTGCTATAGTTATGGGCTGAAAAGCCTGGACTTACTTAAATGGCTCCATGATTTTTACCCCAAATTTAAGAATTTTGCCTTTGATTTCATGTGAGAAAGGACAGGTAAATGGGTTAGTGAAATAAATGCACATCTTTGTCGATATCTTCCACATCTAAGAGCTGTTTGATACTGTGTAGGGCCTTAATTTGATTTTCTAAGTTATCTACTGCCAGAGTTTTATACTGAGTATTGGATCTTAAACTACATAGTTATACATGTAAATATTTTAATTAGTAACTTTTAAAAACAAAACCTCTGAGCTGGTTCATCTTTATTTGTGGGTTCTTCTTAGCTACTGTTTCCTACATTCATATTAAATATCTGGACACGTACAAAATAATTATCAAAATGATACCAATTTCTGAAGACTTCAAGAATTTCATCATGAACAAAGCTATACAAACAGTACCATAGTGTGGTTTTAACTATTCTTCTGTTTTTTTAAAAAAAGTTGAAATCTTCCCCTCAGGAAGAAGAAATGATA
This sequence comes from Dromaius novaehollandiae, assembly GCF_036370855.1. NCBI lineage: Eukaryota > Metazoa > Chordata > Aves > Casuariiformes > Dromaiidae > Dromaius > Dromaius novaehollandiae. The sequence continues at coordinate 91,036,050 of NC_088099.1, read as the reverse complement.
CTACATATCTCGGGTGACCAATAATGCAAAATGCTTAATGAACAACTTTGGAACACTTTATAAGTCTGAAGAAGTTAAAATTACTTTACAGAAACATTCGACAACATATAAGAATATTTTTCATAGATACTTTGTTTGTTTTTTACTCCAAACAGATCCATATTCTTAAAGAAGGATCATATGATGCATTTTCAGTTTGTTTTGCGCAGATGCTCTTTGGAAAAGTTTTTTCTTTTTTAGTATCCTCATCAAAAACTATAAATCATTCTAAAACAGCTTAAAATTCAATGCAGCAGCTATCAATATTTGTAAATAGCAACTGTTGCTTTCCAACCAAATCCCAAAGAGAAATTATTCTTTTTGTTTTCTTTTGTAAACATTTTGCACAATACTATTTGGATCATATTCTATATCAAAGGCCAAATTCTTTGCTGTATTATGCGTCTGTAGTTTTTTAAAGGTGTAAATCAGGCAGAATTTAGCCTTTGAGCTACACGGATGGAGTTAAAGCATTTATAATGCCTCAGGTTAGCCACTCTTCTGGTTGTCATTGTTCTTAGTAATAAATTGTATAAAATAACCTCAAGTTTCTTACAGTTCCTCTTACTAAATCATTCTTTAAAGAAATACCACTTAGCTGTTAGATGGATAGTAGGCAGTGGAACAGGGCTATTCAAACAATATCATTTTACTGGTTCTCAAGGTAAAATACAGTGAAAAGGTAACTTCTGGGGAAGGGAGAATCCATTTTTTAACATTGAGAGGACGAGTGGAATAGGCATGGTTCATTCTGAAGCAGTGTAGTCTTCTCTCGAGCAAAGGGAAAGTTTGCAGTTAGCTCTCCTTAACATCCATAAGCCCTCTGTAGGTAAAAAACCAGCTTTGTCCTGTAGTCTGTGGGAACTGATCCATGTAAGGCTTTGAGTGTTGTGAGACAGACAGACACGGATATATACAAACATATGCACACACACACAGATATATCAGTACGTACACGCGCGCACACACACACACACACACACACACACACACACACACACACAAATGTAACAGTAAGAACGGACCCACTGCCCAGTGTGCTTTTCCCTTAGTAAGAAGAGGACTTTCACAGAGGAGAGCGGAAGAAAAAATGAGAGGAATAGGAAAAACCAAGGTGCCTGAGCTTTACAATATATACAGCAATTGCATTCAAGGTGATTAATGGAGCACCAGTAAATAAATGCGCAGGTAGTTCGAGGGGGACATGGGCAGAGTCAGGCACCAGGCTACAGAGAACTGAGCTTGGTTTAACTCTCCTCATTCTTATCTGTTCTCCTTCTCCTGTATCCTTCTGACTCGCTTAGGGTCTCCTCATTTATGGCTCTGCCAACATCCGCTCTTCTAACCTCCCAGCTCTGAGTGGAGCCTGTTCTGGTGGGCATGTTCTCTGATGTGATATGAAAGAGGAGATTATGTCTTGTACAGTATTTTTGACTTTCATTTTATTGTCAGACTGCTTTGGGGCGAGGCTGCAGCCTGCCTAGGTGAGTTAATTAGTGCCCTGGGCAGTGGCAGCCCTGGTGAGCTGCCATTTAACAGCAGGCCTATCATGATATTTGCTCTGAGCGTAGATGTGAAAAGACTGATGAGATGTTCTGCCTGTGCGCACATGGCTCGCCTTATTGGGCAGGCAGGGTCTGAGGTAGGGAGCAGAGCGTATATGAACAAACCTATTATTTTGCTATTAGTGAAGTCTGTACGGATTGCTGAGGCGTGAAGGAGCGAAAATCATCACTCGACAGGCACCCCCAGCGTTCATCTCATTACCCCTACGGACAAATCCCACAGTGGGGCTCGATACCTGTGCTCCTGTACGTAACGTTTCCTCAGCGATACTGCCTAGAGCAGAATTACCTGGAACGGGTGCGTGCCAGCCTTTTAAAGGATCAGTCCCATAAATGCCAGTTGCCAGGAAACACTTATTCCTGCGGGGGAGTTTTCTGCACTTGAAGTCAGCTATATTTCACAGCTCTGATGTCATGGGAGAGGTTTTGTAGTGGCTTATGCTGAAATATAGCTCGTGAGAGTGATATCATAGCTGTGAAATATGGCTTTTTTATTCTCCTCTGCTGAGATGTGTCTAAAATGCTGAACTAAGGGCATGATCCTGAAATATCCTTCTTGCCTGGGTAGTCTTCACGCAGCAGCAGACCAGCTAAGCCCCGGTAACTTCTGTGCCAGCACCCAGAGAGCAGACACATTTCACAGATCTGGGCTTAAGTGGGCAACAGAGGTAAGTACAAGCTGAAGTCTAGGATGGTTTTGCCCTATAGGTGCTGAAAACTATTTTACGGGTCAGAGCGGCACATTCAGCTGAGTGAATAAAGAGGACGGGAGCACTGCACTCTGTGCTAAGACTTTTGTAAAGAGTGAGCACGGGTGGTTGTTAGCTGCCATTTTGTGCTTCAGCTCCAATGGCTCATGCGCCGGAGAGGTCTCTGCGGCGTGATAATTTCTCTCTTGCAATTGCTGTATTTACTCCTTTCAGTATTTTGAAAACTATTTATTCACAAGGAACATTTTTTCCTTTAAATGGAGGTGTGTAAAGTTGAGTGAATAAAGAGGACGGGAGCACTGCACTCTCTGCTAAGACTTTTGTAAAGAGTGAGCACGGGTGGTTGTTAGCTGCCATTTTGTGCTTCAGCTCCAATGGCTCATGCGCCAGAGAGGTCTCTGCGGCGTGATAATTTCTCTCTTGCAATTGCTGTATTTACTCCTTTCAGTATTTTGAAAACTATTTATTCACAAGGAACATTTTTTCCTTTAAATGGAGGTGTGTAAAGTATAACTCATGGGACCTTTTGCTTGGTAGGGAGGGATGGGGCTAAAATTTCTTTGTTTTCTTCAAATCACACAAAGACAGGCAATGAGACAAAAGTGTCACTTTAAACATCCCACTTTTCTCAGTTATCAGCCGGTCAGCCAGTGGGGGATCTAACTGTGCTAATGAACTAAAATGTCAAGAGTGAAAACAATTTTATTGTATGACAGTCTCAGACAACTGGCTTTAGCTCTGTCAGCTCAAATATGTAGCAGATCTAGGCTTTTCATGGGAGCAGAAGGAAACTGCATACCAAAGTTTAAAAAAATCCCAGTCTAACTTTCAGTATGATGATTATTAACATAAAAGCAATGTCACTTGCAGTTAAAGAATTGTCTTCAGTGTGACAAGTCATAGATTTAAAGTTTATGATCATGCCTCTCTGAAGGATCAAAACCTCAGACAATTACTTAATCACTATAAATATCAGCTTACTTCAAAATTATTTCCTCTAGGTGATGATATTCATAGTCAACCTTACAATTCACCCTTTCCCCCAGTATCTTGTGTGCTGAATGTTAATGTAGATAATGCCCTAATGCCACCAATGTGAGAATTACATGCAGATTTACCTGCTTACTGAGACACTTAATTATTTCAACCACAAGTCAAAGAAGAAATACCTCTGTTAAAGTCCCTCCAGGACTTTAATCAGGGAGCACTGCTTGGGCATGGCTTTCCCTGCTTAGACTGGCAGGTACCATGTGCAGGTTCTTGAAATAGGGAGTTACAAAGAGGTTCAGTCCTGGCTGGTACTTAGGGTTGTGGGCTGCAATGTTGTCTCTGGATAGTGATTAAATAACACTGAACTAGTGAAGACAGTTCCTATCAGAGCCATCAGGGAGGGGATGAAAAACATTTTTCCTTCATTCCCTTCTGTTCACCTCCCTGCTCAATAGACTCTGAGAGGAATATGCTTTATAAATTGTTCTACACTTTGGACTTGAGCATCATTTCTTTTCAAATCCCATGCATTCACTTACTTTTCTATATATATTTACATGCCTCAGACATTATGGGCTGATGATTATTTGATTTTGAATATCCTCTAAATACATCAACAATAATCAGTGTCTCTAAAATTTCTGACATAATACAAACAGTTTATACAAACGAAAATGCCAGTATAATAGATTGTTTATTCCCTTGTCATCATTTCATTGTTTGAGGGCTGGGTACAAAGCTTCACACTTTAGGATTAAGGTCCATTAGTGCACTGGAATTAACATTAATTGTATTGCAAGAATCACTAATCCACAGTTATTGTCACACTAAGAATGAATGAGGAGGTGAAAATGAATAGATGCTATGGCATAGCAATTTAGGAAACGGAGCACAGGAAATGTTACTGATATACCCTGGGTGAGTGTAGTTTGGATCTGAAAATTCATCTAATATGAATAGTTAGTTGTTCTTTTTTTTTTCCTGATTCATGTGAAACAATAAACAGTATTCCTCCCCATGGAGACTGCTTAGGCTCTTGTTAAAAAAAAAAGAAAAAAAAAGGCAGAGAACTGACCCTGCTGTTTCATTCAAGCAGTTTTACACTATGAATGCACCTGTGTATGTGCCTCTACTACTCCAAAATCATGCCTGATTTATGGTCAGTGGTGGAAAGATGCAGACTATTTCCTGGCTTCATCAACAACTGCATCATATAAAGTGTCTACCAGTGCCTGTGGAAGAGAAGGAGGGTTCTGCCAGGGAGGCTTTAATTTATATTTATATTTTGTAGAAGATAAAAGATGGGGGAATGCAATAAAAATATTTTGATATCATATCTCCTAGATGCTCTACTCAGACTGCTCTCCCAACCAGCACCAAGTGAGTTTGCCAGACAAACTGACCCTGCATAAATCCCCAGCAGTTTTACAGAGCACACTGTCAGCCACAGTAGCCTGACTGCAGGCTTTTCAGCATCGTGCTGTCCCCATGCGGGAGACGGAAGTGCCAGTCCCACAGTGAGAACATGCATGTGAGAGCTGCTCTCAGGACTAGCATGGTCCTGCTGAAAGTACCTTCCCCTGGCTGTGGCATCAGGTACGAGTGTTTAATCTGTCAAGCCAGAGAGCAAGGAAGGTATCAACGCTTTATTGTCAATGCCTGAGGAACGAAGGGAAGGGAAAATGGTTAACAGAGGGGCAGGGGGTGATATCATGCAATCATGCATGCATCGGGGCAAAATATTGAGTATTAGGTTCAGTGCATAAGATGTGACAGACAGTGATTTTAAATGACGTGTGCTAGGCAAGCATCTGGTGCTTATTTGCTTGGATTTTACCTTGCTGCAAAGCTGTGTCAAAGAAGCAATGTCTGGCTCCCTAAGAGAACTCAAACAACCCGCAGGAGCCAGGACCCCAAGCTATCTCTGGGTTATGCTCACAAACATGAAGGATGCCATTCTGCTACCCCAAATGCAAACTGTAAGAAAAAACTTAAGACCATAAGGAAAATCTGAAGAAAAATTACTTTTTTTTCCTATGGGGAAAAGTAGCGGGTTGAAGTAGCAGTAGTTACACAGAGAAAAGAAAGTATTGCAGCTAACCTCAAAAATGGAGGCTTCCAGATTTATCATATGCATTTACTTTCAGTGTCATATTCATATAGTTAAATATATCATATTGATACATTTTGATATGTAATATAGAATTTCTTGCTGGATATTTTCAGTAATAACTAAGTTTCATTTACTCAGAAGCTGTAACACTGCAGACTTGTCCATAATTGACTTGGGCTTAAAAGGCAGTTGTTGAGTTTGAGCTTACTTTACCATTATGTCTCTCTTGTGACCAGTCAGATCTGAAAGTCTTCATCTAATAATTTTCTCAAGTGTGAATTAGCTTTTACAGCTCTGAAATCCAAATGCCCTTTTTCCCTTCATTCTCCATGAGACATTCCTTTGTAAATATCAGTCATAAATACAAAAAATGTCAATTTCTTTAAAGATAGCTGATGAAATTTTAATCTTCTAATGTTCACTTTTTTTTTGATATCTTTGTTATTTAAACTATATGCTCTAGTGATCATTTTTGTAAATACACCTCTGAAATCACAAAACAGAACAGGGCCAAGAGAGAATTCAAACTAAAGGATTTATGGTTTTAAACTAGAGGTACTTTCTGAAGATGTCAAGCACACAATGTAATTGCAGCCAGCAGTGGTTGATTATAGTGTCTTTCAAAGTCATTTTTTTATTCAGTTCTCTCAGCAGGAAAAAAGGCCCAGAACTATAAAAATAACTGAATGCAGCAGAAATGTTAAGATAACTACTACCTCCATCCTGCATTGGGATCTATTAGGATGGCCCTTATGAACAATGCCACTGCTTTAACCCTAGTGGACCTGGATGCACACAAACACCAGTCATCACAAAAGCACATACTGACAAAAGAGGGAAAGCGAGAAGTATATCTTTTTATTTAGTGACCAGATGATGGTGGCAAAAGATTATGGTATGACTGTAGGATTATTCAGTGTCTGGTGAGTGGACCTATGATTTGGTTTATCTGCTCTTACACATTTTTATCTCTTTCACTTGTCATTTGAAAAGAGCCTTACTGTCATTTTTGTTTCTGAGCTGCCCCTCTAAATGTCTGTATTTAGCAAAATTGGAAGTGTATCTTTTATCCACTGTGCATAACAATCTAAAAACACAAGACAGAGGAAGGGCAGAAAAAAGGAAGTATTGTTTCCATTGTGTGTTGGTATTAAGTGACTTATTTATGGTCCTACAAGAATGTCTGTGTCACGGCTTAAATCTCCTGAGTCCAGCATATTAATCACACAGTTATTTTTCATCCTTTTGGACAGTGAGATCAATCAAGACATAACATCTGTGCTTTAATCACCATGGTTAACCTTTGCTGCACACACTGTGTAGGTGCTGCACATTGGCGTGCGCTGGACAGTGTATGGACAGGTGATATTGCAGCAGGAACATCTAGGAAAGGATCTGATGTTCCCTGAATGTGCAGGCAAGGGCAGTGACTCCAGCAACCTTACATAGGTGCCACAAGCTATTCACATTCTCCGCAACCAGCTACATGGAGAGGTGCAGAGGAGGAAGAACAGATGCTAGCTCTATCTGATCCTGTCTTTTTAGTGAGTTAGTTCTGCACAGCGTTAGCAGGAAGCAGGAGTTGGACTTTTAGCTTTCTTTAACTTTTGCCGGTGAGGTAGGGACAAGCCTCCATGGTATTTCATTGTCCCCCTGCAGAGAGAATCATTCTGCTAATATTGTGTTTATAATCTAAAAATAGGGACTAGCAGGTAATGCAGAAGAATACTGTAAATTACATTATATTGTTCCTTGAGGAAGAGAAGACTAAAACACTTAAGAAATCAACTACGTTTACTAGTGAAACAAATCAGGAGCACTTCTACAACTGGGCATATCTGGTATATGGGTCTTTTATTCCTAATCAATACCTTGTAGGCAGAGAGTAGCAGATGTGGACCAAATGGAAACCAGTTCAATTTGCAAAGGGTATGTAGCAGGACCAAAAATATCCTTGAAGCTATGAAAATGCTGTAAGAAAACCTCAATGCAGTACTTGGTGGAAGCTTGCAGTTTTGCCATCTTGTTGTGAAAGTTACTGTTGTTTTCAGATATACGATAAACAGGTACCATACTTGCATATTTTTTTAAAAGTTTGGGTTCTTATGTTTCCCAAAAGAGAGAAAGATAGGGAATTAGGGTTCTTTAAAGCAGGAGCATCATCAAAGAAAACATCAGTCTACCTCATGCATCAAAATCTGATGTCTGAAAAGGAACCTAGCCTGCTTATGCAATTAATGGAAAGAGGTAGGCTCCTCTGCAGGATGACAGGAAGTGCCTAAGGCATTTTGTCTCTCTGAAAGAACTCAGATAGTTTGAATACCTCTTCCTCTGTTTCTCTGTAGGCTCTGGTACTCAAAACTCTTATAGACAGGCTCTCAGAAGTGATCAGTGACTTCTGAGGCTGTAATTTTCAAAAGAAAAAAACGGAACTATTTTTAAAAAAGATTCCATTCTGAGAAAGGTCAGGATGCCACCACCCAAAAATCTCTAGTAGCAGAACTATTCCAAATCTTTAGACACTTAAAAAAAACCCTTGGCCAGCTTCCCCCTGAAAATTATCTTCTCCTTAATGCTGGTGAGACTTCATGGTTTGCTTTTTCCATGAACACTCAGCCAAGAGTTTATTAGGCACCTGCCTCCCTGCCATCAATGAGGAGTCATCCACAAGCTCCCATAATTGAGACAGAGCCATAGACAACAGCTCCTTTCTGTGCTGATCAGCAATTATGCAAAGCCAAGGTGTCCAAGATACTCTCCAAACACAAGAGAAAAATCTGGGTTTGCAGTTGTTTAAGTGGCATTGCAGTTCTCCCTAAAGTACTGCAGTGTGATAATGAAAGCAGAGGCTATACTGCCACATGCATAGCCAGGAATGAAACAAAGCAGTAGGTAAAGTTTCTTTTTCAAAAGGTACCTGCAGGTCTTCCTAATACTATTTTTGACAGTAATAATTAGGCAGTTCTCTAACAAGCAGACCCAAAGAGAAGAACACTCTTTGACAGAAATACTTTGGTTGTGCTTTGGGCAGTGTATATTATTTTCAGACACAATATTAATTGCTAAAGCCCTGATTTATTTCCTATACAGGAAACCCACACACTGAGATTACAGAATTGCTATAAGAAGTAGTATAATTGAGGTAAACAGAGTTCACCTATTTCTAATTTAGCCATATTAGAGTTTATACACTTTTCTGACATACAAAAAAAGATGTTTTTTCTTTTTTTAAATTTTTTACCACTGTAAGCTCATATTTCTAAGAGAGCCACATCCTGCATGTGACTACTGCTCTTTCTTTTCGTAGTGACCCTAATCTTTTCTGCCAGTCTTTTGCATTTCTCCCTTATAGGGACTTCTTCCCTTGCTGCCCCCATTCCCAGAATGCCCCATTTCGTCTTTGGTAGAGCAAAGCTGTTGCCTTTCTCAAGTCATTTTCCATTTAGCAGCTGCTGTTTGCTTCTTTCTCTCTGCTAGAGGCTCAGTGCTCACTATATTTTTCTTTACTTCTTGACAGAAACATATGGTGATTACCCATGAAGTTAGGTGAAAACAATAGGTAGATGGGACATAATGTATTGAACCTGGGGAGGATAGAAATAGCTTAACTTTGGCTTTGTGTTTGATCATCAAGGACTTTCTCATTTCTCATGGACTTTCATGGTCATTTACCACCATGAAATCGATGCAGACTGCTACCGAATCAGAATCGTCTGTAATGCTAGGCTTATTGTGGGCAAGTGAACTCCATTTGTGCAAATGCACTCCAACAGGAGCAATCAACTGGAAAAGAGAGGAATGCCCATTAAAACACATTTCATTACAAATGGACTATTAAGAGAACTGTAGATTAGTAGGTCATGTCTCTCTTTTTGATAAAACAGTCTCTTATTTGTTTGATCCTGATAGTAACTGGCTGTACTAGAAGGCTATGGCTTCTTTAAAAGCCTTAATGTTACCGCTATTAGTTGCACAGCTTAAGAAACCACAGCGAAAGACAGGAGAGCTAATGTAGATCTTCTGGCCTCCCTTAACAGACCTTTGGATCCTGCATAGGATCTTTTTAAGGGTGTAGAAGATCCTATGTATCTTCTCAGGCAGGACTAGACTAGATGGCAAAAGGTGGAAATATCCACAGCAAGTCATCCTGCGCTCTCCTCATGGCTAGCATTAAAGAAGCTGCAGCACTGAGAAAGACTTAACCATTTCTGAATGACTTCAGAGTTGCGAGGTCTGGATAATGACTATCAAAATGGGCAAAAGGCTGTTCATCCAGGGTGAATAAATACCATGCCATTATGGCAGGGATGTTCTAGCAGTCTGACCACTAGCACACGATATTTATTCATCCTACAGTTACAGCCATTGCACAGCCAGAAACACCTACACCCTAACACCACCCTGTATGGGAAATCTGCCTGTGGCTTCAGGAGAGGCAATAAACTTCTCCATTACAGGGTATAATTCCAGCAATCAGGACTCATTATTTAACAGGTTTTGTAAACAGTGAGTGATGTTTCTGAAACTCCTGAGTTTTTTGAATAGGAAACATGCATACTTGCTTTTCAAATTACTAATCTGAGAGGTGTCTTTCTTCTTAGAAAGGGGCCTTTTAATATGTTTTTGTTAGTAATTTTATGTTTCTTATTATATGAAAATGTATAAAAAGAATATTACTTATTACTGAATAACTTTTAGAGTATGTAATAATGCCACTTATGTCCCCAGTTCTTTCAAAAGCCTTAATGAGTTAATTAGGAATATTGAGGAAATATGACTCATGTGATTTCTTGCTTTCTTTGTACATACAGCTCTGTGTGTACATACACCACTAACATCAAAGATTATACACGTGACTAACCTCTCTGCATGTGTTATTGAAGCATGTTCCTCTGGCTATTGAAACCAGTGAAAAAGTTCCTTTCAGCGGTATGTGATCAGCTCCTCATAAACATGTTGTTTCTTAGTAGTAAAAAAATCTGGGAAAGATTCTGACCTGACTTAGAACAGTCTATGTTCATAGTATCGTTAAATTCTGGGCAACTATATGTGGAATCTTTTGGGAATATAAAAAGAGTTTGGATTTTCTTTTTAAATTCTGCTCCAGCCAGACTCTTTGCTACTGCTTTCCAGAGAAGGGAGGAGGGAGTCATACTGCAACTCTTAAGTACTTTGTTAATGCTAAATAACTATGTGATCATCATATGCAGCAAACTGGGGATTAGAAACTTCTAGGACAGCTCTGCTCTTATGTTTCAGACAACTGAAGAAGCTAATCCTAAATCTTCAAAATGCATGATGCAAGTGGTTCTTCTCTGTTCAAGATTCAGTGTAACATTAGTCTGTGTAAACCACTGAAAATTGGAAAATCAGCATTCTTTGCTCAGTGGAGTTATGTTTTTGATTCTGAGTTAATTCCATGGAGTAGCCAGGACTGATACTCTTCTGGACAAGATAGACTTCCTTCTTATTTCAGAAATTCTTTTTTGGCTAAAAGGTATTCCACTATGACATGCCAGTTTATGTAACTATCAGTTACCATAAACCTCAATCAAACCAAGAATTAATCCATGCTAAAATTTAATCCTGCAAATAACTGTTGTTAGACTAGCAGGTGCAGTTAGCACTCAGGAAGCTAATTCCAGTTAAAAGTGAAACTTGACCATCCAAGGTCAATACAATCAAATACAATCTCTGACACTGCTCTTTACCTTAGAAATGGGCAAGTCTGGTATTCTTCAATTATTAGAAAGACTACTCTATATGTCCTCAGTTTTAGTGCAAGAAAATATTAGCTTCTCTGGTGCTTTCCTTATACAGAACACTAAAAAGAAAGAGCCGACTTGGGCCTGATACTGATAAGAATTTTGTCTCATTAGGGCCAGGGAGTCACTGAATTTTTTAAAGTTTTTTCTTAGTTTGCCAATTGCTTCTTTCAATATTCTTCTTATTGCTAAAATTTCTGTTAGCCTGGTTTTTAAGCTCCAGTGTCTTCATCTGTAGTCATTAAATATCAAAAGAAGTGGCCAAATACTTACTGACTGCTTCTAGAATGAAATCCATGCCTTTGCAACAAAATATACATCTAATCAAATCTCAGACATTCCTAAAAATGCATTTATGTGCACTCATAATATGTTCCACCCCAGAATCTTAAATATTGCATGTACTTCTAGTGCATTATGACTATCATCAACTTAGGCTGCATACTTCTGGAGAGATAAAAGCCTCTTTCCTGTCAAGGTCATTTTGCTTTCATCCTAAACTCCTACCACTTTCTGCTTTTCCATTCTCTTCTCACCTCTAATTAGGGGCAAACTGATACAAGCTGAAAATTGTCAGATTGCCCTCCAGGCAAACATGAGTGTTTATTCATCTGGCTGAGGTACCTGCATAGTCTCAATTACCAAAGTATTCGATCACTTAGTAATATTTATTGTTTGTATCCTCAGAATTCTTTTGTGAGAATGGCAAAACTATCATTCCTGAAAATAGTAACAGAATGAATTCAAAGACCAAACCTTCAAAGGCATTTAGACACTTAATATTGCAATTTAAGCCTTTTATTCCACGATGTTTCAGTAATAATTAAATAATTAAACCCAGGAGATAATATAGCCATCTAAATAGCTGTGGAATCATTAAAAAACAGACATGAATAAACTCATACACCCCCCCCCCCCGCCCATGCATATGTATCTCTGTCATTATTCTGCAAGATTTCATATATTTCTACTCAAGTCTGGGTAACTTTGTTTTTAAGGATCTTTTCCTAAATAACTGATAAGACATTTACTGATATATGATATTTGTCACCTGCTGGAAGAAGACAGTTTCAAAACAAAATCAAAATTACACCAGCAGTTTATTAGCTCCATCTATACATTACCTGTTTAATTATGTTGTAATGAAATACTGTCTTTTTAGTTACATAACCAATCCATAAGTTACCTATTTTAGACCAAAAACTAGATTCTCTCTCTTCTTTAAGGCCTCTGCAACTCAGCAAAAAGGCAGGTGTTAGGTACATGCAGGTAATGTGAGGGGAAGTTTACCCTGAAGTTACTAGCCTCTGCTTCCCTGCGCCCAATAACCTCTAACCAATACTCTTTGTTCTGATTTACTGCAGGTTATTTTACACTGTAGGTTATATGCAGACTTATTTTCAAGCATGGGCACTTACAAAGCAGTAGGGATTATCCAAGATTCAGGCTGTCTGTGAAAAAATACAGTATTTCATTACATGGGCAATGTAAGATGTATGATTTTAGCTTTTCATTCCTTTCTGTTTATAAATGCTTGAAGTTTGTCAGAAGTGTGATATATTGCCATTTAGTAACTGTAGTGCAAGCGTTGAGCTTACATATATATGCATATACACACACATATATATGTATATATATATGTACCTCTAAGCTTGAACCTTGATTTTAGTGCCGAAAGGCTAAAGAATTTCGCTGATGTTAGCACCCAGAATAGGATGGAGGCTTAAAACCACAAGCTGCTGTTGCCTGAAATGAAGGTGTGACTCTATCAGATGTGAACAGAGCTGAGCAAGTTCAGCTTGAAAGAAAACCTCAGATGTTTCGGGGAATAATGTCTAACACTTCGACTGTAGTCTGTTTGACTGTTACTGCAAACAGATCAGGTATGCAGAGTTTTAGTGCCAAAAATGTTTATGGAAGGTGCAAATAGTATATGTGCTTATTTGGAAGAAAATGCACGTGCATCAGCAGTACCATTGTGAAAACAGCTCTTGTAGCCCTATAGCTTAGGAAGTACGATGGTGCCATTGCTAACAACAGACTGCAGACTTCGTATTAACTTAACCATTTCAGGTCTTGTCTGGTCTTGAGCTTATTTCAGTTTGTTTTAGCTGAACCAGCAGTTGCCCAACAGGTGACTAATGTCTAACTTGTTTTTTTCATTAGCTTAGTTTTGTGCAATTGCATGGTTTTACCCTAAAGAAATTATCAGTCATCCCGTGACATACCATAATATGGTAAGGATTTAACAAATCCTACATGATCATTGTGTAACTGAACTTGTGGACCAATCAAAAAAAAGCATTAGCAGCAGACTGTTTGAAAACATGTGAAAATAAGCTCCAGCAGACCCAAGACTGAGGAGGAAGAAACTCGTACCATCAACAGCATACTGCTGCCAGTGAAGAACTGGGGATGCTAAAAACTTGCTGTTACTGCTCATAAGAAAGGTGAGCATAACACCAGAGAAAGAGGTAGATACCATGAAGTTGGTGACTAACATAATGAACTGTATTATTAATGAGAATTAACAATAACTCGGACTATAAATGTTAGCATCATTGTAACTGGACTAAGAGTAGCTGTTTGTTTCATTGGCTGCTTCATTTTGATTTGACTGTTGAAGGATTAATTAGACTAACAGTAAATTCTAACTCTTGGCTCTGTATATAAAGTGTGTTCCCGTGTGCCCATAATGAGATTTTGACTGTAACATTCTTTGTCAGGTGGGCAACTTTTATGCAGCAGAAGAGTGGGAAAAGGGAAAATAATGAGAAATAGCAGCAAGGAGAAAGAAAAGGAGTTGGCAGTATAAAGGTTCCTAGCTTAGCAGCACTTCAGAGCTGGGATACAGCTGGTTATCCAGCTGTGAGCCTGGGATGCAGCCAGACAGTGAAGACCTAGGGCACTGCCACAACCCCCCGATGTTCCTTCTCTCTGCATTCGTATTGAGCTCATACCGGTGGCACTCAGACATATTGGCCACCATTGCATGGGCCAGGTGTTTTCTTAGGCTCCAGCCCTGCAGGGAATTCTGCGTGGGCATCCCTCCCTGCCTCCCCGCACTCTGTCCACGGGGAGCTGCATTAAAGGCATTGGACTGCGCAGTCATGAAGGCTGCAATCTCGCTTTTGTTCACGGGACCAATTTTGCTCTTGAAGCAGCCCCCTCTTCTCAGCAGTTTCACACTGGGGGATGAGCTCCATGCCAAAACTGACAGAGCCAATTCATTAGTCAAGGCTGACTGAAATTCAGTGCTGCATCTCTGAGGTGCAGCCCATGATTTAGAGACCTGAGGGAAACATGGATCAGCGTGACTTTAAGCAGCCTCAGCTTCTGGCATGCTTTGGGGCCTGAAGTGACTTGTCACACAGCTTAGGCAGCTCTGTGGTCATTACAGCAGCCCGTGTTTTGCTGCTTGGTCTTTACCTCCCAAAATATCTGTAGTCCTGTAGATGCAGGCCAAGACCACCCTGGCATGCTCCCTATGCTGGCATAGATGTGAGCAAAGCCACATTCAAAGTTCAGTTCCTGTGTAAATGAAGAAACGTGGGGGAACACATCCTCCCTGGCTGTGGCTGGGGCTCCTTTAATGACAATACAGACCCTTTAGGGGTCCACAGGAATTCCACAGGGAATCTGTGAGAGTGACGGATGCCTCCCTATCTGAGTCTAATTGCAACCCACAATGTGACACTCGGGTGATTTTTTTCAATATTAAAAAATAAAGACCCCCCCCCCCAACCACCCCGCCCCACACATACTTCACTGCTGTTGCAGGCTAAAAAGGGAAAGGGAGCACAGAGCATTTCATCTCTGTGAGGTTGCCTGCCTGTTGAACTGACATGGTGGGGAAAGGGCCAGGACCTTGTTCACGCGGGGGCTCTCAGTTAAAAGGCATCTGAGCCTTGTGTTCTCAATAGCATATAAAGGAAAATGAGTTGTCTTCAAGGAAAAATGATAATGCCTGGCCTGTCTTGCTTTGCCATTCTTTCCCAAATAGGGTCCTATGAAGTATCATCCCTGCCTAAACTCTGCATATTGAATTAAGCCCAACATTTGGATTTATTAATAGTAGAACTTCCCTCCTCCATACCCTCAGCATAAGAATTCAGTCTTTTCCTCAGTAGCTGCATTTTTTTGCATAGTTATGGCCAGACAAGGTTCACAGAAGGTGACCCTCTACAGAAAATGTGTGCCTTGTTAATGTCAGTTTATTTCTGTGTTTGCTACAGGAGCCTGTAGTAATCTAGACGAGTATTTGCAGTAAATTAAGAACAAAATAAGATGTCTTACAAAGTATAGGCTAGCATGAGGGGAAAAAAAATCCCCATTCCATTTAAAATTAGCAAAGTCGTTACAAAATGCAGAGATTTCCCTTTGTCTTCCAGAGTATTTTATCAGGGAAATCTTTTATTACGGCTGTTTGGTGAGTGGGATGAGAAGGAGACAGGTAATTGATGAATGTGCTTTTTTTGACACGGTGGAATGTAAGCATGGCTTGTGGCAGGGGAGAAAGGAAGATTAATTGTCAGCTGGTCTATTGTACAAAACTTTGAACTTCTATGGTTTCGCTAGAGATTGCTTCTACACTTTTTAAATGTCTGTCTTTTTCTTTCCCTGGGTATGTGTGAAAGTAATACCCGTAGTTCTAGGCATGGAGGGAAAGATGTTGAAATACTAAACTGCAGTAAGAAAATCAGAATAGAATGGATCACCATTTTAATGTTGAGCTTTTCACAGGATGGGAGGCACAGGAGAAGAGCAGCAGAGAGTTTTGGCTGAGTGAGGCAGAATTTCTCCCTGGGCTTAAAAGAGGGTGCATGCTGCCACAGCATCTCCTTCATCCTGTGGTGGGATAGTACCTAGTCAGTCCTCAGAGTATATAACCCTATTCCTCATACTTCTGGCAGGGTAATGTCAGCCTGATGGCTGTGGGTCCTCTTCTGATTTTCCCTTGCCTCTGTACTTGTGTGTGTCACGATTAGCCTTCCCCCCCCCCCCGAATTATTGTTAATTGCTTTTAAAAGCTATTGTATCCTACTTTCTTTTCATTCTTATAGCGAAGAACACTAGGTGGTTGCAGTATGGAAAAATCTATAAATTCTATTTTAGACAAGGAAAAAGGCTCTGAACAATTTTTCTAAACCATTTTTTCTTACTTGCTTTTATTTATAGGCTTGATCTCCAATCCCGTCCCCCAACTCACCTCTGTACCAAACCAAATTAAGTCTTAATGAGAAAATCTTTAGGGTTAGATCATAACAAATAAATAGCTATTTACCCACGAGTCCTTTCTATTGTGTCTCATTTTTGCGTGTGCATTGTAGTATTTCTGTTTTGATAGGATCAAGGTAGTCTGGCTTTGTGGTCCCATACCTGGTCACAGGCTATATGTACCTTTTTCAAATTCAACCTTCCACCCAGGACATGTACTAGCTCTCAAGGAGGCATAAAGGAAACATCTCAATCCAATGAATGCTGCAGGTGTGTTCAATAAAAGAAGAGCTGTAACTACACAAATTACCTTTGCTAAGCTGCAGGTTGCTGCAGCGCTCCTGGAATGAGTTTCTCTTTACCACACTTTTCATTCTCTCTGCTGGTTGTGAATGAATACAAATTAAGAAAAAGTCCCTGAAAGAGGTTATAGACCTGTACAGATATCTTACAAGAGAATTGGACTGTTCGTATAGCTTATTTTTTACATTGCAGGTAGTTTTAAGAGGAAAGAGGTGCTACCTTTTTAGAGACCTGCATGGACAGAGGAGGAATCTGAGAGGTTCAGCATAGCTGACTTGCAATTTCATTGCAGGTCTTGCAGTAGTTGATATTTTAATTAAAATCTCAGCTCCCAGAAACAGGTGACTGTGTGAGAATCTCCATTTTCATTTAGGAAAGCATGTTTCTAGTCTGATGTTTGCCAGAGAAAATCTGAAAATACAACCCACGTCCTAGTGACCCAAGAGCTAGAATGCTTTGAAAACCAGTCTGTATTTAATATATTTTCTCATTATTTAAGACAAAATACCCCCTGATTTTAAAGCCAAACTAATAAGTGCTGGAGCCAGGCCCCAAACTTTCAAACATGGCATGGTTAATTCTGGAGGTTTAAATTCAAGATGAGAAACATGCTAAGATTGAGGGCAGCAGACGGAAGGGGCTGTGGCAGACTGTAATGGGGTGGTGTGTGAAGGAGTTGGGGTGAGCGAGAAATACCTGTTGGGACCAGGAAGAACAGAGCAGTCGCAGCAAATTGTGTCTGCTAGCTATGTCCCCGCAAGGAGCAAAGCATGCACCCTGCCAGAGAACAAATAACTACAAGAGAAGAATTGCTATATTACCTTCCAGCTGAGGAAAACAGTTTCGTACAGAGATTGATTTACTCCATCTTTTGGCTCCAAGTTGAAACTCGTCATGTGAAACACAGAGCAACTTGTTGACATTAGATTTAAAAAGCAAACAAAGGCCCCAATAACCATGCATCACACAGACCTCCCCTGATGCACCTGACCTGCTGAGCCCAGCACTGGCCATTCGCAGCATATTTTCCCCTTGTTGTTCCTGGTGTCCCAAACCTTCTCCCTCTGCTGATAACATCTGAGTCCTGGTTTCAGTCCATAGACAGCCCTGGCTATTCTCCAGACCTCCAGATCTAGCTAAGGCTCAGCCCAGCTCCTTCATCAGTGGCATCCCCAGCTCTCTAGTGTTTTAAAAACGTGTCATCTTGTCCTTCTCTGACAGGTGCAGAGGGACTGGTTGTAGTTTGGTTTTGTAGATGTGGAAGCAGGATTTTAACTGTTCTTCCCTACTTACAGCTCCCTTTTATTTCCCCTAGCAGCTACTCTCCTGCTGCAGAACTCTGGGAAATGAGGCCAGGAGCTTACCCACATTAGGGATATTTTCTGCCCCCCCCCCCTTTTTTTTCCTGTCTGCAAATTTGCTATGCACAATCAATTTTAAATTGCTATA
Source organism: Dromaius novaehollandiae (assembly GCF_036370855.1). Lineage (NCBI taxonomy): Eukaryota > Metazoa > Chordata > Aves > Casuariiformes > Dromaiidae > Dromaius > Dromaius novaehollandiae. The sequence continues at coordinate 91,017,899 of NC_088099.1, read as the reverse complement.
AGAAGAGCTAACATGAAAGAATTTCAGAACCCATAGTGGAATGTTGCCTTTAAAAATAACAACATTTTGGCTCCAGGCCAGCAGTGCTTTGAACGAATGGAAGAAAATTTCTCTTAAAATATTTAATGTTACACACTGGATTATACTGGATTACAAATAATTAAACATGTCTGTTTATTTTAAAAAGACATTCATGTCAAGTGCAGTTCTGTAGCTTTCATGTTTGTTTGTTACTACTGAATAATATTTTAGTAAAAGCCTCTTATTGTTCAGAAAATTTTACTTTATTCTTTATTGGGTTTTGCCTTTTTCTTATACATACTTAAATACAGAGAATTTTTTGCATGGACTTCCAGAAGAGTCGGGTGGGATCTGCTTCCAATTAGCAAATGTTGCATTCTCTTTCCTCCTCTAATTCATGAAACATCTCACATTGCACATACAAAGATGGCCATGGACTGACCTATTTTGTTGCAACAAATCACTGGTGTGAATGGATCCAGTTTTATGTATAATCTGCTGTGGCATTAGCTGACAGCATAGGTAATTCTATGCCTTTTTTCTCCCAAATGTGGTTGATAACAGTCTCTACTTATATAATTGGCAGAGTTTTGGGAACAAGCTTTATTAATTTGTCCTCTTTTAGAAGGATGAGTACACTAGGAAGAAAAAAAAAAGGAGAAATGAATGCAGTAAGAGTGGTTATTATGTGGGATTTTTAATGGATTAGTGACACATGAGGGACAAAGAGGGTTGAGAACTGCAAAAGCAACTTTCATATTATGGAAGTGGTATTTGTCCAATCATTGAAATAAAATATTCAGTAGGATCGGTTCAGGAAGTCTGGGCCGATGAACTTGGGCCCTGAAGCTCAGCATTTAGAGCCTTTGAACCTCTTCCTCAGCTGCCAGCTGCCTGTAGAGATGCCAGAATTCCCCAGGCATTTATGTTCCTGCCATCAAAGTCCTCCAGGTGCCTGCACTTGTGCTGCTGAGAAAGGGCAAAATTATCAAAATCTGATACAGGCAGGCAATGTGGCAGCTAAAGCTTGGCACGATTCACGAGCTACACCCTTCTTTTCCTATTTCACCTCAGGAGCCTCAGCTGGGACATCAAAATGCGTCCACCAACTTGGAAGAGCAATTCAAACCCATTTGCCACTTCCAGCCTCTGTGCTCTGGTGGGCTTTTCTGAGCTGCAGCCTTTTCAGTTTGTTTTGTATGAGTAACATACTGGAATATGTATAGCAGGGATTAGCACCCCGGATGTCCAGCTGGCTGCCCTAAACACCAGCCCTAAGCCTCTTTCCAGTCTTTCTTTGGCCCAGTAGCAAAAGGAAAAGTTTTGTCTCAAGCTCTCTCTCCTCTCTGGTTATTATCTTTTTCCCTGCTCCTGTCTAAATGGATAGAGCATAAACTGCATCATGGCACTTCCTTACACAACTAAATGGGCTCAGATGGGGGAGCGAGGTCTTGTCCACATGTTCCCTTTCAACTGCAGCTGTGTTGGCTGATGAGTCTTTTTGTCACCAGACACTCATCTCTACACCCTGCCAGGAGATAAGGTTGTTAGCTGTACTACTCCTTAACCCATTTCAGTCAAAATAAGCTCATTGTAATTTGCAGAACTCTGGCTAACCCATGTAATCTTGACACAGCGGAGCTGGGGAACATTCCCAGGAAGAACGTAGGTGGAATAGTGGTATCTCCTCAGCTAATGCAGTGCAGCAGGAAGGGCACGTAGGAACAAGACCTTGGCCGTGTCATGAAAAAGAGGCTGATACAGCTTCTGTGCAGAGTAGACGAAGGGACTGAATTGCGTCTGAACGGCTGGCTGTGCTTGCTTCTGTTTCCTGGCCTGGACTGCAAGATGCCAATTTAGCTATTAAGTTCTAATAAAAAAATTGAAAGCTCAATTATAAAAGATGAAATGTTGCATTAAAGGTTAGTAGAGCAGCCTGATAAACAAATAAATTGTTGTATTTCATCTCCCTGTTACCAAATTACAGGTTTGTCAAATGTGTGTTTCTACCCTTTCCTACTCTCTTTCCATGTGTTTTTTTTATCAGCTTTTGTTTGTAATGCAGTTGATTTAAATATAATCTGTCCTCTCTTTGAATATAACAAAGTATAACTAAGACTTAGCTACACTGCTTTAGCTAAAATATCTCCTGTTCTCTTATCCCTCAAACTACATCTTTTGCTTCAGTCATGCAGAAATGAATGAAATGGGAATCAAGCTTGGGGGATTTAATCACAGTGCCAAAAGGCATGGAGAGCCCTGGGGATTCGGCACCCTCTTTTAGCTGTGTGACGTTGACACTAGGAAAATTTGAGATGAATGTATTTGATAGGACAGAGCCTGCACATTATCTCCATAAAAATCCCCATTGTTTCCAGTTTCGCTGAATATTCTACACTTATGCAGTTCTGCTAGAGGATTTTAGAAGCACTTTACAGGCACTGAGTAGAACCTTGCAATACCTCTTTATGCTAAGTGCTATCTGTATTTAAAAGACTGAGGGGGAAGGAAGAAGAGGGAAGGGGGATGCCAAGAGGGATTAGTGCTAAGAGGGACTTACAAAAATACTTGCGTGAGTTAACTTAATGGGAATTAGGCACCTGGCTGACTTCTGTGCATCCCATAAAGGCATCTAACTCCCTTGGATGAACTCCCTTAGGGGCTTTTGCAAGTCTGTTGAGGTAACATTATATCTTTGTAAATCTCATAGAGCAGATTGTGTCAAGCCTGAGCCAACTGCGATTAAGGCTGAATGTTTTCATCTCTCATTGAGGTAAATGGGATTTGGGGCTATACAAAAGGTCGATCTGTACTACTCTGAGGGTGTGACAGTGAGCCTGAATAATCCAGAGGCCTGCCAGACTGGTGTACTAACTGGCTAAGTGCGCGCAGACAGGAGAAGCTCCACATGTTCTGGCTGTGCTTCCAGGCTCACTCTTTACCTGATGCTGAGAGCAGCCCTGGATAGTCCCCAAAATACAAACCTCCCCAGGGTGACTTGTCCATGCCAGTCTGTAACAGAGCAGGAAATAAAACCTAGCCCATTTCACATGAGCATGGAGACCTTGCTTCTTCCTGGCTGTTAGTGGCAGGGTAGGGAAGAAGCCGAGGCAGTAAAGACTATGAGGAAACAACCTGCTGCCTCTGAAATATTGAGATATCTGGTGGTTCTTTTGTGGCAAAGAGTTTAGAAATGCTCATTGTTTACAATGTAAGGGTTTTTTTTTTCTCTTTCTATTCTCCTGATCTCTATGATTACACACAGCTTCTACAAGCGTTTTGAATTAGAGGGTGTGTTCTGAAATCTAATTGTCCTTTTGAAAACAAAACATCTCCCTCCCCCAAAGCCCCACAATACAACTAACAAATCCATGCTTACAGACAAAAAAGATAGTTAACATGTGGACAATGCAAAATAAGGTAAGAATTCAAGGGTATGTATGTGACCTACTGCAACCCTTGAGCACAACTATTTTGCTAGTCCAGTATAGATAAGACACTGTCAGAGCTTTTGAACCCTCTTTATACTTTTTACAGTGTGCTGCAAAACCAGCATGCTTGGCCCCAATACTTCTCTGAGCATGAAGCAAAGAGAAAAGCAGCAGCAGAAATGAGATCTACTGCTGTTGATACAGCAAGCGCTGTACAACCTGCTAGAGTGTTGTTGTTTTACAGGGCTGCGTGTAAAAGTGTGCACGTTTACCCAGGTGTGAATATACATATTGCCTCCCTCCGTTTACATGGATGCTTTTGCCTCCTGTGTTTATACAAGCTTGTTTTAAAGGCTGGCACATCTCATCTTTGAAGCTGTGAATCCCTCAAATTCCATCCAGACATACTGCCAGCAATCCACAGCTGTACACAGCAAGAACAAGTGAATAAAACAAGTGTGACTGCAAGGAAAGCAACGCTGCTTTGCTCTTGTATGAGCTTTTTTCCACTAGCCCTGTTGAAAGACCCAATTTAGTAGAGCACTTAACTTTCAAACTGTGTAGTTCTACTGAAGCCTGCTAGCAGATGAAGATGTACTTGACCACTTTGCTGAATCGAGGCCTAAGAAACAGAGCATAACAGGGAAAATGTTGATCTTTATCTAAGAAATTGTGGGCTGGCATCATGCTGGTAGAAGTACATTTTCAGTGCACATAAAAACAGTAGGTATTACAGGTGAGAAATGCATTTCTGCATCTTCTCCCTGACTCATTGAAATGAATGGTCTTATGTTTCCAGCAAGTTTATTTTAGTTATTTCTTCCAAACATGCATTTTGTGTTTGAGTTTGGTAATCAAGACTGTGAATGAACTCTTCTGATTGTTCCACAAATTCAGGGCAGCCTTAGTTTTTCTCCAGCTACCTATCTGTAAGGGAGGGAGGGCTCCACGTGGGAAGCAGCTTTGTACTGAGAATGGAACATTTTTTTGCAAATGGGAAAGAAAATTTTGCCTTAAAATGGGTTGGCAGATCAGTAGTGAGGTGATGCACCTTGCCATTCCCAAGGTACAATAGGATTTCTGGAACTGGGAAGAGCAAGCAATACTATAATAATATCAGTGTCTTCCTTGAGTAAACAAATCCCCTTGCAGGGAAAGGGAAAGGAGAGTAGAATTTGAATCTGAATATGCTGCCCTCCACACATACACACAGCCCTCCTGCCAAAAGATGCATCTGGTTCTACAAAAAACCCGTATCCTCTTGTATTAATGCAATCTAAAGACATAGGTTTGCGTAAGAACCGAATCCTGAGCCAGAGGGCTGTGAAGTATCTGTCAGCTTGTCAGCCGGGTGCATGCAGTGGGAGTTATTTAGAGCTGATGTTGCTACTGGGAAGATTTATACTTGGTTATTTTAGTAAAAAGCTTCTTGACACCCATGGCCTATCTGTGTAGTTTGTATTTCATAATACTTCTACCTGCCTTTACCTCACCCCGTTTGAGCTAAGGGCAATTTCCAAATAAGTGGCTAATGTTAGAGTGCTCCAAGCTTCACGCGTGGCTAAACCTTTACTCTGGCATGGTGTGGCAACCCAGTGCTGCAGTGCTGCCTGGTGAGCTGGGAGGCCAGAGCGCTGTGTGGAAGAGAAGCCTAAAGAGTATTAGGGAGAGAGGCGCTCTGGCGGTCAGGAAAGCGGTGCGGCGTACGCCTGGCCCATCGGGTCTGCGGAGAGGGAGCTCAGGAAAGGTTTTAGGAAGGAAGCAACTGCAGAGCTGTGTGAAATAATGAGGTGAGCTTCACCACCACCTTCCATCCTTGTCTCGAGTGATGTGTGGTCTGCTTTGATTTCCGCTTCAAGCAAATTGTGGGCTTTGAACGAAAATTCAGCCAAAACTATGCAGGTAACCAAGTGGGCTTTCAGAAAATCACAGTATATGGTTGACCATATCCTTCCTTAAATAGCTGCCTTCATAACAGAGGACAGTGGCACCAATGACTCTCTACCCTTTTAAAAAAACAAAAGAAAATAAACAATGCTTTTAGTCCCATTGTCTTTAGAACAACTACAGGTCTCTACAAACTGTCAGGAAGTTACTCAGCAGTGATACTGCTATCCTGTAATGCTAGTGGCATCAGAGTCCCTTCCTAGATGCAGGTGCTGGCCAGAAAACCTGAAATTAAATCCTGCTGTGATCTCCATTTTCTTATTCCACTGAAACAAATGGGATAGTGGTTCACTGCTGATGCCTTCTCAAAGTGTGGTCTGTGACAGTGATCTTGGAAACGGGTCTGCAAGCTGAGGCCTCTCGTTCCTGTTCTGAAGTGCTCTAGCAGATTAAAAACAGTGGGATGGAGAAGGAAAGGTTGCTGAGCAGTTAATGGCACTAGAATGGGGAGATTGCATGTTGTGATGAACATTGCCATAGTTTGTGACCTTGCCTGGTGCATGCGGTGCTGATTATACCAAAGAATCAAGCAGATGTGAAGGAAAATTGAGTTTCATCTCCTCCCAGCTATCACAGGCCCTCTTTGGTAAGTGGAGGATTATGATGCTCCAGGAAAATAATGTATATATCTGTATGTGGCTGCAATAATGATGGATTTTTTCCCCAACTGAAGTAACTGTGATTGATGCAGCTGGCTGCAACTTATAAAGAACACTAAGGTTAATTGGAGCCAAGGGCACAGCAGTCCTTAAGTAGCATTATTCTTTGGTGCACTCATGTGCTGTCATTAATTTTCCTATTTGTTTGACTTTACAAAAACACAGAAAAAAAATCTGGAAAGAACAGAAAAAAAGTAAAGAGCTCAATTATACCTCTTACAAGGTAGAACTGTATTAAGGATGGGGAGAAGCTGAATCACCCAAGTGCTTGATAACATCATGCTTTTGTAGAGCATAACGCCTCCAAGTACCTGGAAAGCATACTGTGCAGTGGCATTTGCTACTGTGCTCTCCTGTCTCTTGTAGCTGGTGCATTACAAAGTTAGGCATCATAACACTTCCAGGCCACAGCTATTTTATTACAGCAGAGTTCAACCTGAGTCAGAATTTGGACTCCTGACGATGGGCATTGTAAAACTATATGGAAAATAAGATTAAAGCCATTTTGCTGTATGAGAACAAACACCTGGCTGGTGTAGTCTGGTATCATGTCTTTGACTGTGGCCAGTGTCTGATGCATTAGAAGAATGGTCAAAGATCTCAGGAGTAGGCAGATGTAGGGATAATCTGCTTTCCATGTGGGGATCCTAATCCACAGAGTTAAAGATTGCTTTGGACTTTGAAAACCTGATGTATTATGCCTCTTCCAAAAACATTTTTGGGGAGCTTGAACTGTTCTCATTCACAGTAACCTGGTTTTGTCCATACACGTGTCCAGTTCCTTTTTGGAAGTTACAAAAGTTGGGCTCGGCAATGCTGTGTGTTGCAGTGCTACCTGCAGTACATGTTCCTGTTACACAAAAAAATATTTCCTCTCATCCATACTCATACCTTTTGGGACTGGGCCATACAGCTTTGTGTTATGGGGTGTGCCACAAAACAGCCATAACATAGAGTGGAAGGTAGCAGGAATAACAACAGTGAGAGGAATAAGAATGAGAACTGATAGATCACAGATATCTGACAAACAGTGCTTGTCTCTGCTTATCCTACAGCATTGCACAAATATGCAAGACAAGTCAAGCCCATAAAACATGTGAACCATTATATACTTCTCAGAATATTCTAAATAAAACCCCACCAGCCTCCCTTCCCCCCAGCAAACCAACCCTTGGACGCAGTAGAAGATATTTTGCTTTATTAAAGAAGTCAATAAATCAGAAATGATTCATATTCTTATATAAAATAGATTTGTTACAAGTTTTTGTTTGAATGAATGGAGACTGTGAGTATGTGGCTATATTAAGAGGTGTATAAGAAGGAGAGCATTCGGTGTAATGTAGTATCAAGGACATAAACTAAATTCAAATTACAGGGAAAAAATAGGTGCCTGTGATCTATCTAAAGTGACTGTTCTCACTTCAATTATCTTTACAAGATTTCAGGGCAAATAGTAACACGCCAGGTGCAAAATCTACTGCCCAACTCATTCCATGATAATGGGAGAATTATGATGTTCAACCATAAGAAATAATTATGCATATCAGGAAAAATGACAAGTCAAGTGCCCCTGTATTCCTGGCATTTATCTCTGTATGCACACTTTTTCACACTTGCAACCTTACAACATACTGCATGTGTGTGAGGGGCAGGAGGGAAAGGGAGCTGGGACAAGATTCCTGCACGTCAAAAGTATTAACAGATGTTTTTGAATATTTCCCTAAGAATTTCTGGTTGCTGTATTTCATAAATGAAAAGATTTTAATATCATTTCCTTGTTATCACTATTCTACAGCTGCCTGTATCCTGATGTGATTATTTTTTGGACATAATTCCTGTTAGTGCTCTTAAACATATACAGTATTTAGATATGCCTCTTTTGACTCAACTACAGTACAAAACTGGAAAATGACAGCATAGCTAGACTTTTCCAGACTCCTGAAAACAGCTAGGCTTTCAAAAAGAGGGAATTATTATTGCTTTTGGACTATTCCTCAGCAGGAAAGGGCTCAGTCACTCTCTTTCTCTGGAAACATGATACCCTGCCACTGCATCCAGTGTCTGCATAGAAGTTTCTTAGGTGAGCAATAATATGTCATTGTTGGCCTAGCTAATAAGCAATGGAAGAGCTGGGGGGATGGCAAGTAAAATTCAAGCTCCTGGTAATCATTCTGAGTATATTCCACATTCAGCATTTTAATTATTCATTAAAAGAAACCAAAGTAATTGACAGGATCAGAATCCTTTTTAGTGGGCCCTAAAATAGCAACCAAGATATTAACTTTGTTCATGGCTTTTGTTTTTTTGATTTCTTTTTAGTAGAAATGTAATAAGAAAGTAGGAAAAATATTGGTCCAATTTAAGAGAATACATTTCTTGGTTGTTATTTTCATGTACTAAAAAGATATAACCTTTTTCTTTCTTAGAGGAACAATATTAATGTGTCATAAAAGCCTGTATTTTATATGGGGATTTATTGACAGGGACATAAAACTTGGGGCAGTACATAAGCACAGTGAGCAAGATCTTGCTTTAAGCCAGTATCAAATGAGACTATTATGTCAGGTATCTCTCAGCCCATCAGGATAACGTTACACCATCCAGCAGAAACAATATGGTACAAACTCCTACACAGTTGGAAGGCATTTGGACTTTAAAATGAGTGCCACAAATCTTTCCGCCAATGCTTTATACTTCTAGAAAGGATCACCAAATTAACATTGCACAAAAGAAACACAGGGGAGCGTGATTCATTCCAAGCTGTGGCTTAAGAGCAGCTCAGGGAGTGAAGGCAGGGTTAAAGGTGGCTGTAAGCCTTGTTTATATACTACTAGTCCTCAGTCGGCTTCCGCCAGATCATACTCTTGATCTCTTCCTTTCCCTTATTGCAATGTTTTGTCATTTTTATGCTGCTTCTGCATGTTGCACCTCAGGTCTCAGGTGGGGAAGAGGATGTGGTGAAGGGTGAAGCGTGCTGTGGCCACCTGCAAGCTAGATGTCTATTCTGTCTATTATGTGGAGACTTGTCAATATGGGAGAACTGGACTCAATGCCCCAAATGATTCCTTCAAGCATTATGTTCCAAGGAAATCCAGCAATATTTAGAGTAGTCTGAAGGCTATTTTAAGTTGTGGCAGCTGCTAAACACAGCAGGAATTCACTGGGGCGATAAAGGACATTTTAGATCAAGTCATGACTTACACTCTTTGCAGAGAGAGTGATATAAAAACTGCTTGGAAAGCTCTGCACAATCTGAGAATTCACCTATTCTGGGATAAACTTTCCAGGGCTGTGCAAAGACAGATTTATGTTAGAGGAATGGTGCCAATCTGCACTAATGCAAACAGGATCTGGCTGTAGGAAAGAGCATAACAATAGCAGAATTATTTAAGGCCAAAGATTGATATTTGAGACCTAACTGGCTGGAGGTTGTGGGTTTTTGGTATTTCATTTTTCATTCATTAAACTGGTAACCTATCTGCAGTCCCTGTTAATGCAACTGAACTGCAGGAGTGTTTTACCAACCCATTAAAAGAACTGCCTCAGAGAAAAAGATGGGCAAAATGGCATCCTTATTACCGCACTACGATAGTGACGCAGGCATAACGTGATGCAGCGCTCCATCAGCACTCTGACTGGCGCTAATAAAAAGTAAGGAAAGGATGGGAGGCTAGAGGGAAAATCAGTGAGCTTTTTCACGTGTGTTTCAGGATCTGGGATTTTGAAATGACGCTAGCTGGGCATAAACCGGAGCTGCCAGCAGCAGCTGCCCTGTGCCCAGATAAAAGCATGCTGCCTTATTGTAGGCATTGAAAGAAGGATGCTGAAAAGCTTGGAGCAAGAGTTGACACCATCCGCCCTCATGGCTTCTTGTGCTTGCTGCCTCAGTGAAGTTTTCTGCTTTGCCGGAAAGACCATTCATTCTGTGTGCCTGCGCATTGCTGGTAGGGCTGGTGGACAGGAGCCCAAACCTGCCTTACGCAGCACGCGGAGGGAGTAGGCTGATCTAACACACAGGCTTCAGGGTTCACTGAGGCGACTCTAAGATAAGGGCTAGAGCCAGATGATAAGAGATTTCTCTTCAAGGCTCAGAACCTATGGGCAATTATGGCACCTCGGTTGGAAGTCAGTGCTTCTGCGCCTAATCGCCGAGTTCTGCGTGGGTGCGCTCCTCATCCACCCTAGCACAAAGTCTGCATGCTTAGCTTGAACCTCAGTGGAAGCTGGTTTGAGCTGGTCCTGCTGAATCCGCACTGAACATGCGTGTTGTACACGGTCAGTACTGACTGCGAGTAGCAGTGCGGTAATGTACCATCGGGGAAGGAACCTTTTAAACCATTTCTGTGGTGCTCATCTGACCATAGCGGCCAAATGCCTCCTTTGTGAAGGCTCAGTGACATGATTTTGTGTTTTTAGTCCGCTACTCCCTTCCCTGGCTTACAGCATTTATCTGCCTGGCAGGACAGCGCAGTCCTCCGTCAAGGCACTCCCTCCTCCTCTGCTAAGGGACTTGGCCCTACCATTGCTGTGACACAACACGTCACATGGGCAGCCCCAGTGGGTGACACCAAAGGTCCACCCAGCCCTTGGCCTCCCTGCCTCTCCTGTGCCTGGGTGAGTCCAGGCTGGAAATGAGGAACAACCCTTCCTCCCTTGTTACCTGGCGTCCCTCCAGGTGACAACCTGGGGATCTGATCAGTACCCCCACCTCCTTCAGGAGCCCTCCCCATTGCACACCTTCCCTTACCCCGCTGCTCCCCTGTGGTGGCGATGTTGGAGTCATGCATTGCTCTCACGGCAGACGCTCGGCCCTCCTGCCTTTTGCATTGCTTCCTAATAACAGCGTGCATGGGAGGAGCAAATACCTAAGCAAAAAACAGGCGAGAAGGGGGGTCTTTGTGCCTTTATAGGCAAACTTGATATATCCTCCATCTGCAAAGATGGAAGAGAGATGCCCAGGAATACGAATCGGGCCACCAAAGTCTAAATAAATCACTCTGGAGGAGCCTGTCCCTCTCTCCGTATTGCTCCAGAAGAAAACCTTGCGAAACCGGCCTCTGCAAAAAATAGCGGAAAATGGGGGTTGCTTTTTGTGTGCTTTTTTTTTTTTTTTTTTTTAAATAGCTGCTTGTCGTTTTAATTCTACTCAGGTACGGCTGTGCCTGAGCCCAGGGCAGAGTCCGCGCGGGGTTTGCTGCGCGGGGCGCTGCGCTGCGCGGGGCGGGGCGGTGGCGGCGGCGGGGGAGGCGCGGGGCGCGCGAGCTGCCGCCGGCAGCCACGGGAGGGCGCCCCCCGCTTGGCGATCGGCCCGCGAGGCCGAGATGGCGCTCGCTGCGCGGGCACTTAAAGAAAGGGGAAAAAAAATAAAAATCAGTGCCTTGATGGGACATGCAGTTCGCAAATAATTTAAGGGCAGAAGCGAAACGACTGCCAGGCTTAAATAATAAAAAACTGGACTGCCCTCGCTGATGTACATTTGAAAATGTGACAGCTAACACAAATGGCTAATCATTGCACTGTTTTCCAGTTATGCATTTAATTGTGAGGAAAGAAAGGGCTATGAGCACTTTAAACAACTCAGCTGGAAGCACAGAAATTAGCATGAAGTGAAATATTTATGGGAGCTTAATACAGTTTAAGATCATTATTTTCTCTGCCATAAGACACCAAGGCCAATTAACAATTTCCAATTAAGTAGCCTAAAACAAAATAGTGTGCGGCCAGAAACAGCAGCTAAGTAGTTATGACTGGATTCGAGAACGAGGAAAGACTAACCCTTGATGCAGAGGTAAATAACTTCCAAAACATAAAACTGCTATGCCATGAAAAGGCAACAATTGGATGAAAGAATTAAAAGAGCAAATAATGTTCACAATTTACCTTATTGAAATCTAGGGTTCTCTTCAAATCCTAGTTGTCAAGTGTGAAACTTTGTTTGTCTAGATGAATATCAGACTGCATAATTTTGCTACACAAACCAGCAGAGCAAATCCCTGCTCCTCTGCCACATTGCAAAGTTCAGGCTTTCTTGTGGGATTTCCGTACAGAACAGAGATAGTGAGGGAAGTGTATTTGTTTTTTTCCCTTTGAATGACTCAAAATTAACTAATCAGTTCTGTCACAAGGTTGTGGGTATGGAAGTTTTATTAATCCAGATGGTTTACATTATAGTTTGTTTTATGTTTTCAGCATCTAAACCGTTGGCATTGGAGTTGGACGTTTATATCGCACCGTATGAATAGGGAAGTGAGTTTAAATTTCCCTGAAATGGATGAGGTAATGTTTATGGATTCATAACCTGACTGCTGCTTGTGCTGTTGTTTGCTCTTCGGGATTGGGTTAACAGTCTGACTGCCATGGTGACTCTCTGGAAACCTAGACAAGTAGAGCAGCACGTTAGCAACTGAAAAAGACATTTACTGTTAGATTACGGGATACTGCATAATGCGGTGGAAATTTTGGAAGGAATCCTGCAATCCCAAAGGTTGCATTTATTTTCACTTTGGAGATTTATGATCACAATTTTCCTCCACTTTGTGGAGATACCGCAGGTAAACTGTCTGACTCATGGCCATAGCGGGGAGAAAAAGTGCATTGCAGCCTCACAGACAGAGCCTGATGAAAATCTTAGCTCTTCTGATAGTTTTGGGTGCAGACAAAGCAAGCTCGGAGTGGCTTTCCATATGACAAATGTTTTCCTAGGAGCTTAAGATGAAAATATGCATCAATGGTTATTCTTCAGCTGCCATTTTTCACAATTCAGACAACTTCAAGTTTTCTGTGATGTAAAGATATCTTAAAGAGACCTAGAAAGGTGTAGTTTTCAAGCTGCATCGTAACAATTGATTAAATCTTCCTTAAACCTTTCTGAATGATAAGCAAAATCCTATGAGTGGCTACACATGTGAGCAATTGAGACTATTAGTGTCCCTGAAGATATATATCCGTGCAAAAGTATGTGCAAGACTGGGCTCATCCGCCCTAACTTGGGACCACCGGAGCTAATTTTAATTTTTTTTTAAATCAAAACTGTTCTTTGTCAAATACTCTGATAGCTTTGTCTTGTTTTAAAAAGCAGCAGCACATTTAATTGTAATTCAGCGTGGATTTTTTTTCGGCAGTCTGGCGATGCAAGAGCTTTGCCTTGAACTAGCATTCAGGCTGCACAGCCCTCGAGAGCTGCCTCGCTCTCTCACTGCCACGCTGCTCAGACCCTCTCACAAAGTGCCCCGCGATGCTCGCTGCCTTCCAGCCGCACGCTTTGGCTGTACCCCTTGCAAGGGCAGGCCTCCCTGGCTGCGCAGCTGAGGGCACAGCGGAGGGCCCCGTGCTGGCCAAGGGGCTGACGGCCGCCCCACCGCACTGGCACCGTGCTGCCCCTCGCGAACGCGTCCCGCTGGCAGGCGGACCGCAGCCGCCAGGGCTGCCGGGGCTGCCATCGGGGGTGGCGTCTCTGCCGGGTGTTGTGCGGGCCCCTCGCAGCGGTACCAGTGAGCTCTGGGAGCTCCGGTGCCGCGCCGAACCCTCCACGCAGACCTGCTTATCACCTTGGTATCTGAATCAACAGTGCTGCTATCAAACACCGCCTGGAAGAGACATCTGCTATTTCAGTGTGCTATTCCAGATGAAAGAGATTGAGTACATGAGACACAAACACTTTCCCTTATATAGTCAGTATTTTTAAGCAGTTTATCTATTTATTAACAAGAGAGTTTTAAAACATTTTGCTGGAGCTGGCATTCTTTAATTATAATATTCACACTGCTGAATGTACAGTCACGCCAGCCCACTGGGAAAGAACACACAGCTCCAATCTGTTTCTTTCTCTGTATTTTTTTAACTTGATTGTATTTTTCCATTCATAATTATTTTTTTGTTTGCTTCTCACATTTCTTTTTAAATGTGTGTGGTTTTTTTCCTCTTACTCTGTCGTTCCACTTGAAAACACCAGGATTAGCATGCAGATGTTTTTTTGATCAGAGATTTTTTTTTAATCATTTCCATTTTCCACAGCGTATTTGGGTAGCTGAGCTTTTTTCTTTTGGTTTGTTTGTTTGTTCCTGCCTTGTCTTGGGTTTTCTTTCCTGACAAATGTATTGCTCTAGTCTTCTGAATATAAACAACTTCTGTTTGCTATTGTTTTCTTAAGACAGTGTTTTAGAAATTTAAGTATTTCTTTTAGTTAAATAAATCATGTGCTATGCTAAGTATGTCAGTAGCCTAATATTTCCCATGTTTTTAGTGCTTCACTAACCACAAAGACTTCAGATAAAGTGTTATTATTTTAGAAGTGTTTTGTAAAAAAATGGATAACAAGTTTTCAGCATATCTGTTATAAAATTGTGCTGTGATAGCTTTAGAAATGCTTGTAGAATTCTCCTGTTATAGGATTTGCTGAACCTCGAATTGGTAGGGGAGGAAAAAAGTATTATTTCTTGGTAATAAGAAGGGGCCAAATTTATATTTATTTATTTATTTAAAAAGAATAACCCCCTCTTTAAATAGGCACCAACGGGAATTTTGGCTACCTTGTAATTTGCAGGCTAACTTTCACAAGAGTTGGATTATACTCAGTTATTAGAAAGATGAGAGAAGAAAAAGATATTTTGCAGCTTAGCTTAGGAAAACTGCCATCAAATGCCGCTTAAGCACAGACCAGGAGATCCAATACAAACCGAGCTGTTGCCATTCTTCAATCTGGCAATGTCTACCTTCATTAAATCTAAATTAAAAACACGGAAGAAGTTCATAACTGCCCTCTCTCTTGCATTAGAAGAAGTAATCAATGGATGTTACAAGGCTGGTGCTTCACTATAAATTTTTAATGTCAAGAAACTAAAGCTGGGGTGGGGGGGTTGTTCCATAACCCTGAATATTGCCAGTAACTAGGGTTTCTACTACTGCCCTTTATTAGATACATATTTTTAAAAGAATTTCTATGCCTTGTAGAGTACTTGTGGAGAGGGAAGCTCCCCTGTATGCCATTCCTCCCAAGGACAAGCAATGTAAGATCACTTCAGTAGAAAAAGCCCTTCAATGATGTGGGCTGGGTAAACTCAGAAACGCTGTGAACTTCAGTTGTATTGGAGCCTGGCCAAATCGGCAGAACATCCTGCTCATTTCCAAAGTTCGTTAAGTGTCTAGAGCGTAGTTGGTTAGTAGCTCCCTCTCAGCCAGAGTGACCTAGTCTTTGGTGGGCGATCGTAATTCTCTTTAAAATAGAACGAAGGGTCACCATGTCCAAGCACCCCCAAGCAGCAGCTCTGCGGCAGCCCCACTGAGTCTGAGGAAAGGTCAGTTCAGTAGAGAGGAAGAATGTAACCTAAACAATTACTTTGGCTTAGTCCCTTAGACAGTTTTTGCCACCAACTCTCTTATGCAGTAGTCATAATTCCTAAAAAGGGTTATTGTCCAAATTAAAAAAAACAACCGGATGTTGAAATGTGAATCATCCTTTGAAAGTTATTCTACAAATAAGTAAGCGCAAAAGTCCACAGATGTTGCTTTTTTCTTTTCTTTATTGTTAGACAACTCACAAAAAATGGGAAAACTTTTTGAGTAAGTTTTTAAGACAAACTGTCTTTTCCCCCAGAAGAGAAAGCAGATAATCTGTTACCCATAGCTATAATCAGGATAATATTACAAAGCTGCTTTTTCCCTGCAATCTTTTTTTTTTTTTTGCTAAAGTGATTAATTTTTGTGACATCGCATACTTCAGGGAGCAAACACAAGATGACTCTACTACAGCACTAGGAGCAGGGCAGCAAGGAGCGGCTTTTTCTCCCTTTTGCTCTGCAATATGCAACAGAAAATGCCTTAGCTGTTAGTCAGCTTTCTTTAAACGTGTGGCAGTTATAAAGAGTTTTCCAAGCCCTTCTTCTGTGTCCTGTCATGAACAGACAAAGCACAGGATTTGCTGTAGCCCCACGGTCCCCTTGCACCGATATAGCTGAAGCAAAGGCAATATGGGCAAGGTAAAAACCTCTCCAAGAAAAGAGCAGGTGTTTGTGGGGAGGTCTAGATGTGTGCCACTTCTGATGAGGGACCTGGGCGTGTGAAGCTACAGAGAGATTATCCTAAAGCAGCCTCCTTCCATCTTGTAATCTAGTGATCTCCTATCCCAGCACAGCAGTTTATTACAGTAAGAACACAATTTAGCCTCTCTCTGAACACACTGTTATTACTGAACGTAGCATAATTAGTTCCTGCTTGAGAAGCACTTGGACATGAAGGAACACTGTAAGTGCTAAGTGTTACAGTCATTATCATTCACCTTTTCTTGATGCTTTCCCATTTTGCTTAGCAGCTTGTGCCCATGGAATCGGCATGCTTTTAGCAAGACTGTACAAGAATGAGCCAGGGAGACCATACAGACAGAGAGGCTGAGTCCTGAAATCTGTCTTGCCCCAGAAAGCTGAGAGAGGTTTGCTGGTAACGTAGTATGCTACTACTTAATAAGGAATTAATAAACTGTTGCAGTTAATTTAACTATGTTGCCAATCCCAACTGTCCAAAAAATCATGAGTTGGACTGACTTAAAAATAATTGTTAGTTTATTTTTTTCCTGTTGGTAGAGTTCATGTTTTCAAGGCTTTCTCCACGTGTAAGAGTGAAATTTTACTTTTTTTAGTGAAAATTAAAAGCCTTGTATAATAATATCTCTACAGGAACAGGTCAGGAAAACAAATACTAAGAGCTGACAATAAGGAATGAAGTATGCAGTGGATTTGGAAAAGAAACAAACACCACCAAAAATGAAAATATAAAGCCCTGATTTATTGTTACCACTGGCATAAATTGAGAACAATTCCACCAAAATCTATAGGTAAAATCCAAACCTCCCAAACTCTTAGAAGTCCTTTGAAAATGTTACCAGGATCTTCTAGAGAAGATCAAGGAGCTCATGTAAATAAGAACAAAGGTAGGCCCTGTCATTTGACCAGGCAGAGAAAAAAGGACTGTGGCTTCAGCTGCTGCATATTTCATGCAATTATTGGACACGTTTTTGCTTTCTTTTTTTTTCGTCAGAGGAATATTGATTTGGCTGTCTGATGAGCTGAAATTTAAGGTTGAGCTTTAGGTCTGGTTTAGAATATAGTGGAAGAAGCAAGTGTCTGCATGAGGTGGACAACTATATGCATTTTAGATGCATATATATCTATTCATGTGAGGACAAAATCCATTCTATTTATGAATGTAGGCCATATGGTCTCTTTCTGTGAGCCTGTGCTTCTATAAGGGTATATATTTACAAAAACCAAATACTTAAGAGAATCTTCAGACTCAAGTGTTTGATTCTGTAGACTTAAAGTGAGTCATCACTCTGCCTTTATGAAGATACTTCTCCACTGTAATTCTGCCAGTGATCTTCTGTGGGGTATAAAGACCTCAGAAAGTAGTGATACTATACACTTGATTAAAAAAAAAAAAAATTGAACTCAGCATAAGTAAGGATTACTCATGAAAGGAAGGACACCAGTACTTAAACCTTTAGTTATTCAGTTCCTGTCAATATCTGGTCTCGAATCAGTGGTTGCAAAACTGTGAATGTATTTTACTCCCCTCTTTCCTCTTCCCCCTCCATCCCAGGAAATATTGCAAGTCCAATTTCTATGATTTAAAAACTTGGTCTGAATGCTTCAGATATTCAGTGCAGATCTTTCACTGCATGGCTAGAGAATGTGAAAAGTGAATTCCACCCTGAGGTAAGAATCTCCCTATCTGTAGTCCTCTCCACACGTGAGAAAACACAGCTTCTTTGAATAACTCAGTATGTTGTTCAGGGCCCCAGACGTTCATGAATCCTTCCCTTTCCTGCATCCATTGCAAACCAGCTGCTCTGGGATCAGCATTTCTTTTTAAAAATATCTCTGTACCGATGCAATGCTTCTGCAGTGTAGAGACTGACAGCTGCAGAAGCTGAAGACCTCTATTTGTCCACAGAACAGATAAAGTAAAAGCAGGGGCAGTGGGACTTTCTTCAGCCAGCCTTCCCAAGGAGTCTCAAGCCTGTTTTGCAGGGAGTGCGCCTGGGTGCAGGACAGCAGCACAGTGCCCCAAGCCCCTTCTGCAGCTGCTCCATGGGCAAGTGCCATCGAAGGTGCCAACGGATGATGCTATTAATACAACTCCCCCTGCACAAACACATTATTTTTTTTTCTCTATCAGAGGCAATGAAAACGCTTGTTTTGCTCACATAGTCCTCTGAAGAGCTATTAGGTGATCCTAATGGTGCTTTTGACTGTTGGCATCTGTTCTATCTGGGGCTTGAGCACGGGCCTTGAAGGCAGTACTCTTTCAAAACCTCTTTGTTTGCCAGTCCCCTGAGGTATAGCAGCTATGTTGGTATCAACATACTGAAAGATGTGTGATACCAGCCAGCAAGCCAGGTGCTCTCAATGGCAGAGTAACAGTTTATTGAGACAGGCATTTGAGGGTGAGCCATGAAGTAATGATGCAAAATTTCTCTTGCAAGACCTTTTAAACACTCTTGCTGAATTACCCTTTTAAAATAACACTACTTAAAAGCTTTTGGAGAATGTTCTCTTCTGTTCCCACATATCCCTCCCCCAGAGGCATTTACCAGTTGACAGCGTTGTGGGGAAAAGATAAATGCTGAGTCTCTCTTTCTGCTCGAAAAAAGAGAGAATTTTAAAGGCTGCTAGAAGGAAATAAAATCATATTCCTTAGAAATACTTTTAACAGAGGTTTTCTCAACAAGCACCATTCTACATGTCTTTCCCTGACAATCCTGTATATTTTTTTTTCCTGTGCCAGTGACCTGAATGGTAACAGAGTAGCATGAGACAGGCTGGTGTCACACACTACTCGTCCTGAGCAGAAGTCAGGTCAAAATGCCCACTCCTGCATCACTTTTAAGTTTTTTCATCCAGAGGGAAAAAAACAAAAAACAAAACATAGACATCCAAAATGTCCTATATGAGATGGTACTACATTCTTTCCCCTCTTTGCTTCTGGGTTTCAAAAAGATCCTTTTTGCTGGACTTAGGGTTCAGCCTCCTGTTTTTTGTGGAGTGGCCACGCTTCTGACTTTGCATGAAAAAGAGCGATAGCTGAGAGAGCAAAGCTGAGTGTTTATATTAGTATGTGAGTTGTGTCCACGGCCAAGTAGTTAGAAGTGCAGAGGGCTTGCAGTTGGTAGGTATGCATCCAGCTCTACACACCAGACAACAACCAGAAACTTTGGCATCCTTTCAGTCAGGCAGAAACAATGCACAGGCCAAATGTTCCCAAGCTTCCTCTACTTTGCCATCACAGGGCCAGTTCATCGGCTGGTAGAAATGAATATAGTTCCTAAAGTTACCAGAGTTACACACGGATTTACTCCAATTAAGGACTTGGCCCAGATGCCTTTTTTTTTAATGCATTAGCAGATGGCAGATACGCACTGAACACAGCCAGACTACTGTTTTTTGAGGGCAGTGGCTGTTTGCAATGCTAATTTGGGGTTTTATGCTTGCGGAAGCTAACCTGGAGGGACACATTTCAGAGCTGGGTTGAAACAGCAGAAAGACTCATGCTGCAAAGTTCAGAGCTAGGTATCAGCATCCCATTTAAAGCTGGGGTATTTGGATGCAGGGTTGGGTGTCTGCGCGTTCTGAGGAGACTCAGAAAATAAGGAAGGAGATGATGTTAAGCGATCACCTACTTCATGTTTTTCCCTCATTCATTCCTGTGAAGATGAGGTCACTTGCATGATGTGGACCCCAGTCCAGTCTCCAAAACCCTTCATCATGTGAAGGTATTTGACTCTACGGTATGGATTCAGACCAGCTGACACTCCATTGTAGCTCATATCCACACACTCGCTTGGAAATAATGTCCACATGAGAAAGTTTAAGTGTGCTGGTGTGTGGTGGAACTTCATTAGTAATCAGCACCCAAAGGTAGAGGTTTAGAGATGTACGTAAAACAGGTATTCCCAGATTTTTTCATCTACCAGTTCTGCAGACCATGCCTGTATCTGCAAACTATGATGTGGTTTTGCAGCCTCATGTAGAACAAAGTCAACATTTTCCACAAAATTCTGCTATCCTTGCCGCAAGAAGCAACCGGGGATAACCATAAAATACCTAGAGACTGGGGTTTGAACATCTTGGTATCTGGTTCAGAGCGCGCACTGCATAGCAATGAAATATAGTTTTGAATGCTTCCGAGTGTGATGATTAACAAAACAAGCCACAGGCCATTCTTCTGGCGTGAGGTCTATCCACAAAGACAGCGGAGGGATGTGTGTGTAACGGAGGGCAGAATTTATCTTGAAGAGCACTAAAGGCACATATTATGGCCTCCAGTGACCTCCAGCAGCTTCCAGAGCATGCTTTGTACCTCACTTCTTATTTTCTAGTTGTGTCTGTTCCTTTCATTATTTTGGGCCTGATGCCATTTGTTCCTCCACGTAAGATATTCTCCTGCATTACTACCGCTCTTATATTTTTTCATTTCTGATTCATTTAAGAGAAACAAGAAGCCATCTTTGTGAGTGAAAAATCACATCGACCTCACTTGAAAATTCTGTACACCAAAGACTTTAAAATCACTCCAGTGACTACAGAATAAATCATAATATAGTAAGCATTCAGCTATTTTTTTAGTAAGTATGCTTTAATTGGACAAAAGCATGTTTGACATGTTTAATTTGCACGTCTATTACAGAGTAGGACTCACTTAACCACTCTGTTCTAATATGATTTGCTGCAAAGTTAGCCGCATTTTGGTCAAATAATCATACAACCAAGACTGATTTCTCTGAACATATTTGCCAGCTGGGACTCTATTAGAGCACTACTTCACACAATTAGGACCTGTGGGCACTAATGCAATACAAATAAATAATAATATGTTGTTGTAGAATAGTTTGGATAAATAATTCATTCTACAGCTTAAGTATGAACTATTTGCTTGTGCTGTTGTTTCTTGCGTCGCTGGCCGCAGAAGTCTCATGGTATTGCTTCTGCTCTCTGGCTACATGGCTGAGGATATTTTAATGGGAGAGTGAGCAGAGAGCGGGGAGCTGACTGTTCACAATACCTGGACATGTCCACTGTTGATAATTTATTTATGCATTTTCTTCTGCTTTTTTTTTAACCTCCCTGGAAGTCAATGGAATAATATCCATTTTTCCTCTTTTGACTGAGAATGTGACTAGATAAAATTTCAGTCAGAACTGAAGAATGAGTTAGAAACCTTGAGTGTTGCTAATCTTCAGTCTAAGGAACTTACTTCTCACAGATACTCTTCAGTCCTTGATTCAGCAGAATATTTTGAGCATTTGCTTAAATGCCACTGACAGTGATGGGACAGAAGCACATGCTGAATGCAGGCCCCACAAGAAAATATTCTGACTTCAGTTCTCAGAGTTCCCATAACAGCAGATCCTTGAAATGTGAATACAGCCCAAGCAAGGGAACTAAACTAAAATTTAGTTTATCACACTCTGAAAAGCCAGGAATAGGAGAAATCTTCCTTTGAGTGTGTTAATGTTCATTTTTGCTTTGAATAACCAGCAATTTTCAGATTGTGGCTTTTAAAACTTAAAAGCCCTTGAATCCAAGACAAAAACTAAGTTGTTGATTAGAAGAAAAAACAGAGAGGTGTTAAGAGTTCAAGTAAAGCAATGAAGATGCTTAAATATCGGCACTTCTTTTGAGCCTTTTAGTGTCTTATTGACTAGGGAAGCTCAAGAAGACAAAAATAATGTCTCCCTTCCTGTGAGTCAGTGAAACGCATAGTCCCTAGTTAGCAATCTTTTCCCTTAGCTCTACAGGTTATGACCACCCCATCTAACCCTTGGTAAAATAAGTGCTAAGTCCACGGAAGTGTGGATCGGAAATGGAAGCACAAAGGAAAGAACATACATTTTTCTGAACCAGCTGAACTTGGAGAATACAAGGCAAGGGGGGCATTAGGTCAATTTGAGAATAGAAAGATAGCAGAAGAGGCCATTGCTGTTATTTTCTGTTTGATCATTGAAAAAAACAAAAAGCTTGCCAGAAGTGGAATAAATTCCATTCTGTCCCACCAAAGAGCAGGTCTTTGGCCTGTTCTGGACTTGTGAAACTGAGCAAAGTTTGGACAACAGATTTATTGGTTTCTGCCCCCCTCCCCTTTCCACCTGGTAGCACGTGCCTCCTTGGGTTTCCTCTGTAAGAGCAGCAAGCTGCAGCTCCTGCCCTGTCCCTTCCCAGAACACAGCTCCCCGCCTCCCCTCCAAGCAGAGGCTGCCCAGCAGCGAGCTAGTAAGCAGGGCTGGGAGGCTTATAGCAGAACAGCACTGAGACAGAGATGTGACTAGCTGCACAAAGTAAATGTTAAAGGAGACTTCCTCTCTGGGAAGGTGTGTCAAGCAAGCCTTAGTCATGAATATCTGGATTTCATTCTCTAAAGTAATGTTAGCTGAACAACAGGCAGTTATTAGTCTTGCAGACCGCAGCTCAATTCTGCCAGGTGCCATCACCGTCCATCCCAGCAGACTTCAGAAGCCGTGAAAAGCAACTGAGACCGGCAGGGGACCAAAGCTGTCATTCTGCAAGATCAAGCCCATCTCATGATGCAAGACGCCAGTTTTTCCCCCAACCTGTGTGAGGGGATTAGGTACTGAAAGATACTACAACAAACTGGTGCTCGCGGTGTTCGCATAAGCAGTATTTCTGAGGCAGCAATAGTAATAATAAAAATAATAAATAATGAACATGTAAACCTGGGTAGGGTCTCTCTCAGATGCAAATTAAGATTTAAATATAAAAATGATAGGTTTCTGCTAATCTTTCTCAGGAAGTCATAAATTGTTAATCAGACCCTAGGCGGTGTTGTTTAATACCAACTTTAATAAAATAGCTGCCTGAAGCAGAAAGACAGTTGGGATCCTGACTCTAAAACTTTGGTAGCCTTATCCACATTTTTGTAGCCTGAGGCTCTTACACTACCATTGATACCAACTCCTTTGAAATATGCTCATTTTTTAGGCTGCTAAATTATTAAACACCTTATTAGTAGAAAGATTAGATGGAAGAAAAGTCATCTCTGTATGAAGGAAAATGGATTGGAAAAGGAAGAAAAAGTTGAGGGAATATTTACCTAAAAGACACAGCTCTGTTGTTGATATACAGAGGTAATCCATAATCCATAATTCATTTAAGAAACGAACCCCTCAAATTACATCACAATGCCTGACAAACTGCGACTGTTGAGCTATCCTGCAATAAATCACACAGAGTCATTCCTGTCACAGTAAAACTGCGTTGAGGCTAAAAAAGCAATGTCACCACAAGCTTATTCCCCGTTTTTCCATAGGACTCATCTATCTCAGGCAGTGTCTCACATTCCCATCGCATGTCTCGTGGGGGCAGCCAAAGGTCCCCGGGACGGGGTAACCCCAAAAGCCACCAAATTCAAAGTTCTGATGACTGGGAGGAAGGTGAAAGGAAGAAGCAGGGGAAATGCTTTTTCCTTATTATCCCTTCATAGTGCTTGCAGTCAGGTGAGCTGAAAAGCAAAAAAGCAGCAGTCATTTCCTTAAGTGCAATGCCTTTCACTTTCTGTCCGGAGCAGCTTGTTAGCATGCTAATTGTTTGGTTTAATATGCAATACAAAGCACACTTACTGCTTTGAAGTGCTTATTCATGATGTCATGGATATTAGTGTATATTTCTTAATTACACAACAGGACAATCTTTCCCCCCTTCGACTTACACTTTCTGTTGCTCCGATTGGTTTTTCTAACTAGCCAGAATAATCATTTTGCCACACAGAAGCAGATAAGGAAAAAAAAATGTAAACAATTTTAAAAGCCATTTTAATTTAATAACAAATTGGGAGCTGTACTTTGTGTTAAATTAGCACTGCAAGCCTCATATCAATTCAAGGCAAGGTTCCTTGTTCGTTACTGCTTAATTAATCAGTCCTGTTTCCATCTAAATGAAAAGTTTTCTCTCTCCCTATCATCTCTAATATCTCATTTCAGGCAGCCCATCAAGTTAATCTTGCTTATATTAGCAACTTATTTCTAATGGCTCAGCTCAGTTATTTACAATAATTCATCCTATCCCAGCTTGCAGCTGAATCTTGCTTGGCCTGTTTGCACCGTCTGTACAGTAGAAGTCAATGGCGTACCAGTAAGTGCAGAGCAAGCACATTTGGCTCTGTGATGCACTGTGTGAAGACAAAGACCTATTTCTAAAAAAATGATGTCTGCTGAAATTTTGTTTCCTGATGTATCTTGTCTTCCTGGAGGCAACATGGGTAGAGTTGGTCACAGGATTGTTATCTCCTAAAACCACAGATAAGCATGTAACAGCACAATGGAAAAAGAGAAATGGATAAATGAAGGAGAAGAAACGAAGTCAGGTGGTGCCGGAAAAGCATGTCCTGATTACCCTACTTTCCCTTATAAGGCACATCCCATAAATAAAGCTGGAATAAACATGAGTTCTGCACTACCGTTACCTGTGTATATAAACAATGTCACCTTCAAAAGAAATGCAGATGGCCGTTCAAGCACTGGCTAGCTGAATGCCTCCTCTGTGTACTCACCCTACTGTTCACAGAGCCGAAAGCTGCTGCTGATGCCACGATATAGTACTTTCTATCGCAGTAGCACCCAAATACACTGTTTGGGACTTGAAGAGTGTGCCAGTCCTCTGGCCTTTTGGGTTGTACTGACCTGGCCGCAGTCAAACCCTTCCTGAATCTGTGGTCTCCGACAGCAAGCTAGTCTACGTCCTGAGTATTCCTAAGTTCACGCTCAAGAAGTAAGTTTTCTGGTTGTCTTGTGCTGCTCAGATGTTTCCCATGTCAAGAGGCATGTTGTTAATTCCTCCTCCCTCTTCAGATGGCACCGCAGATTAACCACTCAGTCCTGTTCTGACCCTTAGCTTTGAGAGGTAACAAATACTTGCTCGAGTGAGGACTAGAAACTAAATCTGCATGTGAAGTGCCTATCTCAGGTGGAAGGCTGCTTTTAATGCCAGTCTAACCAAACTTAAAAACATCAGTAAAAAACACAAAATATGCTTAATATTAAATGACCCATTCCAACTGCAGAAAAGCTGCTTCTGAGAAACTCTACTACTTTTGCTCAGCCAGGATTCAGGATAGTATTTCATCCGGAAAAAAGGATCTGCAGTATATTTTAACCTCCTAGATCTGTGACAACCAGCTTCTGACCTCACATTTACCAGCCTGGTTGAAATTACAACCTGTTGGTAAGGAAAACTCTATGATACCTTCAAGTGAGTGTGATATCAAGTAGCTTCAAGATATCTGACAAATGGATTACAGTAAATTAATAAGGAACCATTTTAGAAATCTGTCAAAAGACAGCCTAAAATGTTAAAATATGATAATACAATTTCATTTAATAATAATATAAATTCTGTGCAGAGAGAAGGGGAAGCATGGATTTTTTAAAGAGAAAAAAATCTTTCCTGCAAATCAGAGTAGACACTTATGTTTCTGATGGGAGACACTGCTCTGAAAAGCACTGAATTTCAAAGCTGCTTGAGATTAGATTGTCTGTGGAATTTTGCTGTTGCCTATAAATATTAATAAATAAGATACATACACTGGGCCAGCATTTTTCCTCAGATGCGTATACGCTGCTTCCTCTTAAGTATAGAGGACCTTAAGACACAGGCAACTGAAGGAAGAATTTGACCTAAGAATTGCCTTTTAGTTATAAAGCACAGCAACACTTACACAAAAGGAAGACTCCCCTGCTATATTCAGGCAGAGCCAGACAATAAGGTGCAATTTACTCCAATATTCTGCATGCAGTCTGCAACTGCCCTGACCACAGACAGCAGAAGCGCAGCAGAGAATCCAAGTCCATGCTGTACAAATGAGCCAGGGACATATCACCGAAGGGGATCCAGTGGGAAATAGTGATTATTCTTACTCAGTTGTTCCCATCCGTACTTTTCCTAGTCTCCTATTCAGGGGCATCAAATATACAAAGTCTTGGAGGTCACAGTTTGGTCACCATGGAAATAATTGCAAAGCTGTAAACAGTGCATTGCAAGATCCTGATATCTTGGTTCAGGAAGGCACTTCAGTATGCAGACAGTCTTGCGGACTGCAATGCAATTTATTGGTATGTTTAAAAGTGAACATGTGTTTAACAATTTGCTGGTTTGGGACCAGGTGTGATAAGGCAGAGAGAGAACATTGCTTTGTTTATAGCAGAAATAACTCGGTAATTATCAACAATGAGAACGGAAATAGAGTAGCAGGTCATTCATATTATTTAGACTTAAATGGAGTTTAGATGAAATACAGAGTTTCATAAAACTCGTTGGCACAGCATGGATTGCTTAAAGGGATGTGGCTGGTGGACTTAAAAGTTGCTTCTGCATCTTTTTCCCTTTCAGCAGTGACAGCTAAATTGAGCACCAATTTCACAAAAGGAATTTGCTCCCTGAAAGGGATTCTAACTCTATATATTCCTGTTCTGTGATCTCCCAGAGCACTCTTCACACTGTGAAAATGAGGAAATAGGCTCTCTTGAATTCTTACAGTGGTCGATCAGTTTGTAAGGCCAGGTCCAATAGCATTAGGGCATAGTAGGCTGCACACAGCTCAGAGCCTGGTAGTATCTGGATCTAACCCAGCCCCATACCTTGCAAATTTAATGTGTCTTTTCATGTGTCTTGTTCTACCTTTTCTTCTATTTATTTATATTAAGATCGATACCTATGCAAGAGGCATTGGTGCATACCACATCCTTGTTCAAGTAACTTTTTTTTGACTCGGCTTCCTATCTATACAACAGGAATACCATTCCTTAGATATTTACAAAGCAGGGGTGCTTTGAAATGACTTTGTACAGGCACAGGGGTGAAAAAGAGAGCACGGTGTGACCTGTGGCTGCCCCAAACCATGGGCAGCAGCATGCAGAAAAAGCAGCCTTTTACAGGACTGTTTTATCCCCTTCTCTGCCACAGGCATAAGTAGGTGGGACTGGACACAGCAGGGAATGGTAAAGAACCTCTCACTGTGGTCAGTCCAGCTGGCCTAATACAGAGAGGAAGGTCACCTCCGCCTTGCTTAGGGAGAGCTCAGACTACTTTCCTCCAGGAGTAAAACGCTCAGTCTCGTCCTGGACTGCTCTGGAGCTAATCCACTTCCCCCTTTTCCTCTAGAATCAGAACACTAGTGAACAAACAAGCAAAAAACATCCAGAAAATCCTTTGGGGAGAGTGTCAAGGCAGCTGCAAGGAGTCCTTGAGAAAAAATAATTGGCTTTCTTTTGGATGAAAGAAGAGACCCAAATTTGATTTTTTTGCCATCCATTCTTTGATCAGCTCCAACAACTCGAGTGAGCAGCAGAGGCAGGAGGGTTCACTGCAAGCTGCACTCACTGTGCATCCAGGTTCAGCATTCCCGCTGTGCCACAGACTCCTTGTGTGACTTTGGGCAAATCACTCGGCTCCTTTGTGAGCCCTTCCCCCCCGCTGCAAAACAAGGCCAGTTATACTGGCCAGTCTCACAGGGGCACTGGGTGGTAGGTCTGTTTAGAGACTGTGGAGTACGTCAATACCTTCAGGGTGAAGGGCACATGCAGGTAAACTCAGCCTTGTCCCTTGCTTGGAGCAAGACTACCAAATGTCCATACAGCACCTTACAGTGCTAAAATGTTATTTTTGCGGTGTGATACTATAAGCGACTTCATTTTCCTTTTGTCTATGAAGCTTTTTTCAAATAATGAATATCAGGCTAATGACATCCTAAAGTTGCAAACCACCAGGCACTCGAAGAGAATCAATTCAGTGAGGAAACAGATTTCACCTGAATGCTCAGGGCAAAACTACAAGCAACTGTGCTTTCAATTATTATTTTTGCTAATGTATTGGAGTAGGGGGGATGAGGGAGGAGGTCACACGGATATCTTTGAAGAGCCAAGTGAGAGCGCTCTCCCTGGGGTTAGAGCCTGGCCTCCGTCCTGCTGGGCATCAGCCCCCTGCTTCAGGCCCACAGGCACAGGCAGTTCTCCCACCATCAGACGGCCTCAAATGAGGAACAGATTTGGATCCCTGCAACGTTCGAGGATGCAAAGCAGAGCTGCCATCAGAGATAAACATTTTCTTTGTGTCTGGTCTTACCCTTCACACCAAAGCAGAGCTACATGCTAATGATCATGTTGATTAAGCAGCCTTTGTGGTTATAGGAGCTATTAACTGACAATTGCAATGCAGCAGTTAGGGAGTAGGCAGCTCTGTCTTACACCTGGACAAGCATGCACCTGCAATACCTGGGGAACTCTGCTAGTATTTAATTTCTGTGCTAATTTTCAATTCCCACTGACCCTTCTCCTAGGTTCTCCTGTTCTGGTCCTGTGATTAGATGCAGAAGTGGGAACGCAGGAGAGATTCGCTACCTATTATCTCGCAGGCAGCTGTAAACATTACGGCAAGATAATGGAATTAGGTTAGCTGAGAGGAATTAAGGGATCCAGATAGTACAGGACCTATCTCATTCATAAAGTGCTCTCTTCTGTGTGTTGCGGTGTGTCATTATGGAAGAGCTGGGGCGATATGATGGGTATTTAGGTTGCAAATCAAATCAAATAGTCACATTATGGCTAAAGTTAAGCATTTTCTGAATATATATATATATGTATATGTATATGTATGTAAATGACTCTGTGTGTGTGTATGTATGCATGTATATCCTGGCAAGACAGGCTAATTAATCCATAAAATATTTGCCCACCATATCAGAGTAAAGCCATTACTGAACAGGTTACTTAAAACACAGCAAGGCTGACACCATTTCCACCTGTGAGCAGGTGGAAATGTATCTGCTCCTTGTGTGTGTGCTTGGCAGAGAGGAGAGTATGGAGAGTGTGTCTTGGGGCTGGGTATGAAGAAAGATAATGCAGTATCAGTGTAGTTGTGCATGTTTCATCCCAGCGCTATCAAGTGTTCTGGCACCATCACAGTTAAGCAGTCACTTCTTTGCTTAAAACTTCTTTTTTGCGGTCCAGCACCATAACTCATGAAGGACACTGCACTAGGTGTGCCTTTCCCCCGCTGGCAGGGGTTGCCAGGGCCTCCACCAGAAGGACGCAGTCTCTCTTCCCCCTCAGCATTGCCCCTTGCAGCTGTGAGGGAGGCTGCATGCACCGAGGGGAAAGCTGTCCTTTCCCGACTGCTTCGAAGGAGGAAAACACGTAAGAGAAGCGGGCAGCTCCACGAGACAGGACAGACTGACCAGTAACTTTCATTAACACCACTCTAGGCAGTCCTAAACCATAGCTATTGTAATCTCCTTAGGGAATGCTCCTGTTAACAAACACAAGCATAAATACAAATATTCATGGTATTTGTTTGAGCCTTTCAATGCCAAGTGCAAAGCAAGGAAAATAAATAAAGCAAAAGACAATGTTGGCAACCAGCCACACCTCGAGTAAATACAGGAGATGGTCATGGATGCAAGGAGGGATAAGGCTGCCTGATCTGGCAGAGGGGGGAAAGGGGGGAGTCACTGATGGGGTGATCAGGATGAAATGGCTCAGCAGTGCCCTAGAGAAGCCTGGGAACCCAAGACTGGATGGACTCCCAGATATCGGACAGTCATTAAGGAAGGCTGAGGGAGAAGCTTTTAGGATGAGACTTACAAAAAGAAGAACCCAAATGGATGTGAGGACCCAAACTTTCAAAATGCTTTTACCTAGCACTTACTCCGCCTAGTCCTACTGCAGTGTCACTCCCAGGACCGCCTGGAGAGGGTGGCGTCTTCTGCCCCTTCCCTAGTGAGCACAACGCTGCTGGTGTTTGCCATGGATTATGCATTCTGCAAGGGTGATTTTAAAACTCAAACAGGGACTAATAATCTGTCCTGTACCTTTTGTTAAGTAAATAAAGGCAGGTAACAGCTGGGTTTAATCACGCTAGCCCTCCAGCACCACCACCTCTTTTCCTCCTAAATAAAGCATGAGGTGGCACAATATCTCTCTCCTCCTAGAAAGCCTAATTTATCCAGACCCTTTGGAAAGGGCTGCCATGACTAAGCAAGTAGCTCGAGCAAACCAGCTCCTACTGGGTTTTATCTCAATCAGAACGTAATTAAACTTTAGAACCAGTGTTTATAAGGCAAGTTGAATTCTGCACAGAGTCAGCAAAAGAGACTGGGTCCTGCAGCGCACAGAGCTATTCATTCTATGTGCAGGATCAGGGACTTGCTTTAAAGGTTTCTGTTTGAAAGGACCTGAATTTAGCCCTTAAATGCCAGTGAACATAATCACAGTTAAGTTTACCATCTTTGTTTCTGAGAGTTGTGAACCCAAGCGATTATTTCAAGAAGGAAAAAGAAAAGGAAAAGGAAAAGAAAAAAAAGAAAAAAGACTCCGAATGATTCAGAGCCCTTGAAGGAATCAGGACAGTTACTGTAGCTAACCATGTCTTTAAGGGGTTAATCAAGAAGTCTCCCTTGCACCCAGCTTCCAAGGCACTGTTCCTCCATGGCATTTCTCACATGCTTATGATAATCAAAAGATACTGAAAACCAATTCTACTTTATTCTGGTGTAATTGCAATAGATCCACTAGAGGAACTGCAACCATTATGCAACATGAGGCGCCACCACAGTGGGGCCTGCTGCTTCCAATGGATTCCACCAACTTGTTTTTATAGATTTCAGCTACCTTTCATTTTAGTAATTAGCCACCATTTCCAATGAGATCCATAAGCAATTTCCTGCCCATCTTGAGCTATAATGCTACAAGATTACACTGGCAACTGAGCACAGTTTGAAAGTATTCAACAAAGGGCAGATGGCACGCGAAAAAGTCAGGCACACTACAAGTTAGGAAGTCAAGCAAAAGCTGGAAACCACCATTTCATTTAACCACAGGTAAAGGTCATAAATCAGCTCGACCACTACAAAGCGCGCTGGCATCCACTGGAAAACCCACTAGCGATTCCTTCTGGAGCCAAAAATATTGTGGGAGTCTATTAATGAGAAGCAAACTGAAGTGCTGAAGTCTTTTCAGTCAAAGCACAAGTAACGCAGCCGACGCAAGGCGATGGTGGACTCAGGGGACAATTTGCCCCACGGGACCTGATGCGCCCTTCGGTAAAACGCTGTCCGCAGCGGGACGGTGCTCTGGAGGAACCCCGGCTGGTTCAGAGGACAGGCACACTCAGGGCTCCCAGCAAGTTTACATTACTGTTGAGCTCTTCAGCAGAAAGGGGGGAGGAAAAAAAGCCCCAAACCATTTTTTTTAATGCGGGTGTTTTGCTTTCAAGGAAGTCTCTCAACTAAATATTTTTGAAACAGCAGATGGCAAAACGCAAACTTTATGAAAGGGAAGGCTGCCTTGAGCGGCAGGTTACTGCTTGCATGGGAGAGCTGTGCAAGGGATGGGGGCGGGGCGAGGAAGCAGAAGTTAAGATGCATATTTCTAGCTGAACAGCTTGGTTGGAAAATGATGGCCATGTGTATAAATGTAATCTTTGGAGTGCTAGCATGGAGCTATGTAAGAGCTGTGAACTGCTGTGAAAGCTAAAATACCTAGAGGGACTAATAAATCCCTGTGGGGACCCCAGTTTACCAGGTCCTTAAATGGCTGCAAAGGATAATTGCAGAGAACTACGGCAGGACTGAATCAATTGCCATTTTCCCTGAAAAAAAATGTATTGCTGCCTCTGACTATGTTATTCTGAAAAGACTGTCTGCTTTCCCTCCCCCTCCCCCCCAAAAACGTCAACCAAGCCACTAGAAATACGTCCAGAAAGATTATGGTGCAGCTGAAAGCCAGAAGCTTATGAGATTATATATTTACCGGTGCTGTGTCAGATAACATCTGAGAGGAGAGGAAAAAGGGATTCAGCCCTGCAGTGTTTATTAGCATGTTTGGGCTGCTTAAAGGAGCTATCCAATTGTGGCTTTGCTGCCAGGCCTCTAAAACTGTATAAATCCATGATAAAGGAATCTACTTGATCTTGATCACAAGCCTCCAAGCCCTACCAGGCTCTCCTGTGACATGCAAACTTACTGCTTTTAAACAGGAATTAGGAAAAAGAAATGAATAGAGATGCACTGTTACCCATAGCATTATATTGCTCAGGAACAGATGTTAATCAATTTTATGGAATGCTTTAAGTAATATGCAAGCACTTCTGCACAGAACTGATTGCATAATAGAGATCTCAGCCCAGCAAATACATGAGATAAGCCTTTATCTTGACTAGGAAAGTTATATCTACTTTGATTAAAACCAAGGAGGACTGCACATTCAAGCAATTTTATTCCTTTGGAATTACATTATTTCTAGGGTGCTGGTACATATGGTCATATGACAAAAAGGAATGGAAATAACCTTGCTCTCAATCGTACTGTTTTCCCTGCGCATGTGTTCGCACACACAGCCCATGAAGTACCCGTGTGAGTGTGTGTACTGCCCGCACAGCTTCCCGAGTGGGCAGCAGCAACCATGCTCCCTTTTCCACCTGCACTGGGAGAACTGTACATTTGGGGAAAGGACCGACCTCACACCCAGCATGTAATTTTTGCTACGCAGTCTCCCCATGCGGTGCTAACGAAACTTTAAATCCCACATGTCACACACAAACACAAGGAAGAAGGTGCCTCATCTGCGCTGTATAAAAGTAGCAGCTGTGCCATTGTGCTGGGAGTAAGTCTGATCATTAAACTTCTTGATCCTTGAATGTCATCAGGAGTTACTTAGGTGACCATCCACTTGCACTTAAAAGTACTGCATTTAACTCTCCATAAAATATGGATTTTATTGCAGCAGTGACAAGACTTCTTTCCACAGCCACTGACCTCTACCACTACTGCTTATCTCTTGACTCAACCTCCTGCCTAAGAACACACACATATATATAGTATATATATGTATTGTGTATTGCTCTGTGTGTGTGTGTAGGTGTTATATACATGTGAATATATAAATAGTTCAATCTATTTGACATACAGACAAAGTGTGTTACCAGTTCCTTAGAAACATTTACAACAACCAAATTCAGTGCTTTCTTTCTGTAATTATCCAACTTCTCTCCTGTAAAATGACTGTACGCCCACCCCCTT
Source organism: Dromaius novaehollandiae (assembly GCF_036370855.1). Classification (NCBI taxonomy): domain Eukaryota; kingdom Metazoa; phylum Chordata; class Aves; order Casuariiformes; family Dromaiidae; genus Dromaius; species Dromaius novaehollandiae. The sequence goes on along the minus strand of NC_088099.1, from coordinate 90,984,772 downwards.
TCTTCCACCACCTCCATCGCTCCCCAGCCCATGCCTTTATCGAATAAAGGATTTCAGATTTGTCAATGCCTGTAATATCCCCAGATCTGCCCCCTCTGCCTGACTTTCCTGTCGCCAAGGGAGCGCCTCATTTCAGCTGTGCTCCACATCCAGCTCTGCACTTTGCTGGGGATTTTGCTTGTGAGCCGCAGGGTTTTGCCCTGTATCCTTTTCGTGGCAACTACATAGTGTCAAGAAGCCAAGACAGGGGTTTTTTGAAGGGGTGCTGGTGTTTTGTTGCTGTTACTTTATAGGTATTTACTCCGCTCCTCCGTTTCCCGTATTATTTTCGCTCCCTGCCGAGCACACGCAGCCCCCCGGCTCCCTCCACCTTTCCCGCGCCCAGGCGCCCCGCTGCTCGCACTCTCCGCGGGCAGCGCCGCAGCCCTGCGCCGCTCTCCCGCGGCCGCTACCCCCAACCCGCCGGCGCGGCGCTCCCGGCGCGCTGCAGAGCCCCCGGCGCGGAGCTCCCGGCGCGGAGCCTTGCGGGGCTCCCTGTGCGGAGCGGCGCGAAGCCCCCAGCACGCCCCCTGCCAACTTTGCAAATGAGTGCTCGGCGCCCCCCCGCCCCCCTTTTAATTAGCATTTCCAGTAAAACGCAGCAAATGGAAAGGGAAGGCGCCAGATGGAAGTTGCTCCGCCAGAAGTGCGAAGCCGCAGCCCCTTACCGGCAAGCAGCGACGAGAGGCCCAGTGCCCAGTGCGGCTCCGCGGCGCGGCGGGCAGCGCGGGCGCTGCGCTGCTTCGCTGCCTCCTGTCTCCAGCGCTCAACCTGCTCGCCTCTCACTGGGGCTCCCGCGCTGCCAGCATCACTTTTTAACTCCAGCATGCAGGCAGCCGAAGCCGAGGGGGCTGTCTATCTGATTGGTTTCCATTCAGTGCTCCTGATTAATAAAAAAAAAAAAAAAAAAAGAGAGAGAGGGAGGAAAAAAAAGAAAAATCCCGTAACTCCTCCCTCCCTGCCTGCCTCCCTGACACCCCTCCTCCCTCCCCCGCACGCACTCCTGGCGCTGGCGCTGCGGCTGCCGGAGCTGCGGCACTGGGGACGGCCGCGGGCGCGCAGCGGGCCCCGCCGGGAGGGCCGGGGTTTGCGAGTGACTGCGGTGGGAGGGCAGAGGGGGAGGGCTGCGCTGCGGACCCCCGCCCGCCCCCAGAGCCGCTCCGCGCTGGAGGTGGAAGGCAGCCAGCTTCTTTCTAAGCGGGTGGCAGTGATGGTAAAAGCAAAATAAAATTCGGGGGAGGGGGGAAAAAAAGGAGGGAGAGGCATGCTCTTCTGTCCATAACTATGTGCTTGTGCTGTGGGAGTTTTTCATCCTCGGATCTTTTTAAGTCCTTCTCTTGACACCAGAGATGCCTGGCTGGTCTTTTTCCACTCTTCCTGGGAACTTCCTGGACTGGAGGAATCAAGAATTTCAGTGAATTATTAATGGGGATGACACTCCGTGGGGGTGATCACATGTGGCGGTTTCTGTGTGAATGGGAAGCAGCGGAGGAGATTTTTCCAGGTGCCTCTCTTTGCTCCGGCCCCCTCTTCCCAGAAGGCTCCCGACTCAGTAGGTTATGACTAATCTTAATGCTGAAAGAACTGAAATCTCACCTTTTGCCGGGGGACACAGGGAGCACCTCTGCACCCTGACCCCATGCATCCTGTAGCCTTCTGTATGTGTGTGCACAATGTTCATTTTGTAAGTTGCTCAGCACCGAAAATTCTTGTAATTGCCTTAGGGCAATCCTGAGCTTCAGCACAGCTCCCACCCCACCCCCTCACAATCAGCCTAGTCTTAAACAAGGCTTTGGAGGGTTTAATCTAAATATTAAATGACAAGATGGAAATTACCTGCCAGTTTATTATTTACCTGACAACAGTCTACTCCAACTGCACAGAGACCCCTTAAGATTCATGGTAAGTGTTGCAAGAAGTGAAGCCTTCTGCCATTTGCCTCTGAAGATTTCTCTATGGTCTTATGTTTGACCTTTATGATGTATTCTTTTCCCTGCTAGCCAGTTTTAAGCTTGCCTTTTTCTTTTTTTTTCCTTTTCTTCCCATCCTCTTACCCACCTCACACAATTTCTGCTTGCTGTATGTCTTAAGGATAGCTCTGTATTGGCTGTAAGCCACCTTTGTGTCCTCCTGTTTCTGGACTATTTCAGCTTTTAGTATATTTTAGATCCTATGAGCACCAGAAGTTCAGGTAACTATCTTGCCGCTTGTGCTGTCCTGTTGGTCTCACAGCTTTCTGCAATTTTTACAGTACTGCAGCACCGTCTCCACAGCATAGCCGTTATCCCTGAAATTGTGACTTGGCTCCTTAAGGCAGCCTTCAAGCTGTTCCCTACAGTCACTGTGTTGGCAGAGTCTTCCTCAGTGCAAACTGGGACTTTTGAGGACTCTGTATGATACATACAAAAGCCAGAGCAGTGTGAAGAGGCTGTGTGTTTGTGAACTCTGCTTATGCAAATCACCCCAAAAGCCACTGAGGCACCACTGAACTCATTCAGCCATTTTAGTCTTTCCGCAGAGCTGACATTTTTCAGCATGCAGATCATTTTGATTGCTCTTCTTTGAACTTCCTCTAGTTCCCATATTATTTTACTGGCAATGACAGGTCCAGAGCTCAGTGCAGTATTTGCGGAGTATTCCCACGAGAGCCTTCTGGACACAGGCTACCTCGCCTGTATGACGGGACGCATTTGCAGCCTTTCTTTTCCCTGCCATACTGCATTGTCGATACGCGATTTACTGCCCACTCTGCCCCTGAGGCCTCCTTGGGCATTATTCCTTCCTGCATGTCTCATTCTGGTTAGCTTTCATATGGCTGCTGTAGGGTTTTGTGGGTTGGTTTTTGTTTTTTTTTTTGGTATTATTTCCTCAGACAAAATAGGTTTATTTATGTCCAAGATGGACTTCTGTATTTGTGTCAAAAAGTGAGTAGTGGTACAGTAACAGCAGTTACTGTTGTGTTCTCCAAAGCATGTGCTTGAGATTTTTGTCTTCTCATTAATTATATGAATTTGTGGTTGACAGCTCTAAGTTCATGGTTGTGTGAAGAAGACTCCTGTTTTCATTTCATTCTGTGGGACCTTGTCAAGGTGATGTCCTTCCTCCTCAATGCTCTTCTTTTGACAGCCATAATGATATTAGAAGTCCCAGACTAGGTCAGGTCATTAGCCTATGAAGTGTCCTGTACCTGGCACATTAGCTGAGGGAAATGTTCAGGTAGACTTGTGAAAATTACTCAAAATCAGCCTTGGTTGAAATTAACTGCCCTGTCATGAGGTTCTGAGTTTAAGAAGATTCAAAGAGAAACTGAATGTTTATGAGTCTAGTGGTCAGAGTTGTTATAGTTAATGCTTTGAAAAAGAAGACTGGAAAGGAGATAAAACTTCATTTTTCAGCACTTGAAGTAATCTAATATTTGGAAATCAGGATGAATACTGTATGTAAAACACACTTTCTTACATATATCATATTTGTAGGTCTTCTGTCTCCTTCTGAAGCAACTGTTCCTCCATGGACAGACACAGCACTGGATTAGCTGGAACGAGGATCCAGTGTGGCAACTTCTGTTTCTACAGTCCCTGTGGAATGCCTAAATTCTGCAGTCTGAGACCAAAATGTCTGCGAATCTCAGCCATTAGCGCAAAAAGAAAATAGAGCATGAACTAGGAATATATGTTATTGTTCTCTAAGCTATCCAGGAGATATCCCATTCTGAAAGCAATGAAAGATGTGTTTTCGGGATTTAAGGACTATTTCAAGAAATGCCCTGAAGCTGGTGAAAGGCCAGCTCTGCTTCACTACTCACTGCAGTATCTATGAAATGATCTGAAGTTCTCCCTTTGTGAATCCTTGCATGAACCAGACTCTTCAGAGTTCTCACAGCCCTGTTTATTTTCCAAAAATGTGGAGGGACTGTATTCTGAATTTATAAAGGCATAACCTCGATCTAACTGAATTTTCCTCACTCTTTTTTTTTTTTTTTTTTTTTTGGGGGGTGGGGTGGGGAGGAAGACAGAAATCATTCCAAAAAAGGGTACAACTTCACTGCTACATAACAGAAGGGAAGAAATTTATGTTGAACATTGTAGGGAATCAGCTGGTGCCCAGAATTTTGCGGCAGAATAAATCATTAGCTTGTTGCATCACTATGGATGCTATGCTTGGCCACCACCCAAGTCTTTAAAAATCCACAGTTTAACACTTAGGACCTTCTGTGATGATGGGTTCCACAGGTAAACTGTATACAGCGCAAATATGTCTTTTTTTGTTTGCTTGCTTTACATTTGCTTCTTTTTAATTTCAGTGCCACATTTATATTAAGGATACAGAAAATAATGAGTTCCAGGGGAGTTTTAACCATATTTTTCCTCGGTCTTGAGGTATTCTTGATAACACAAATTATTTTAATTTTTGCCTTTCCAAACTGGAATGCCACGTGTCTTCTAAGCCTCTAAGCTCCTTCTAGAAATGCTGAAGAAAAGTAGGTGATGGCTTGATTTGCTTCTTCAATACAACCAAAGCTGATAACTGCTCTATTTCTGCCCATGCCATGAATGTTTTAAAGTGAAAGATCTTCCCATTGTAAGGTACAAAAGAACAAAGAAACAAAATTTTCATCAGAGCTTTATTGTTTTCATGTACAGAAATCTGCCTGGTTCCTCTTAACTTGCTGCTCTGAACCTCCCGAGTCGGGAACCTGGAACTCTCACTACTTGGAGTTCTCCAGTTTCAGGGCTTCTTGAGTGGCCCTGTTTCCCCGTTTTCCTTCTGGTGTCTAGTCAGTGTCTTTTTGCCTAGGGATCGCAAAAACAACCTCATCTTTGAGTGAAACTCACAGTGAAACATATTTTCAGAACTGTCACAAACCTCTGAGTTTCTTACTTCTCCCAATTCCAGTGGTACTGAAATATCACCAGAACAGCTGTTGTTGTGTTACTGCTGAAGTCAGTAATTACAGACTTGTGTTGTGAAAGTACCAAACTAAAGAGTGGCAGCAAGATTTCACAGACCTCTGATTTAGATGCGTTCAACTGACCTGAACCCTTGAACTTGCAAGGTTTACCCCTCACTCACGATAAACTACAAGGAAACCCTGTTTTTAAGAGTAACATTAGAGAGTCCTTCACCTCCGCATTACCAGAATGTCTGATGGATCATTCCTGACAGAAGCATGAAAACATGAGCATTGCAAATAAGCCATGTAAATAATAGCTAATGCATTGGGGGGTTCATTGCCTCAACAGGTCTAGGAAGTTATAACTGCTCTAATCAGCACTCCCAAAAGCAGTTAGCACTTCCACCTGCAATGGAAGAGACCTGAAAGGACAGAAATGTCTTGCCATTCAAAACACTGTGGAAATCAAATACATCACAACAAGTGTGGTCTTTAAAACCAAAAGCTTGTGCGATTAGGATGAGTGAGGAGCCAACGCACATCTGCATGCACAGTATAGTATGTAAAAAAATGGAAAATCAGATTCAGTCCCTGTAGCTGAATAATCATTAAACAGTAAGATCAGTTCATGACCAAATTTCACTAAAAGTCCTTTGGCTGCACTCAGAAACTTGATGGCTTCCCTGTACCTGATAAGAAACGTTATCAGTGATCCTCCGATGCTGCTGTTAGAGGAGTTGTTAGTCTTGGGAACCAGTCAGAATCAGTGCATGTTACTTCTTTCCACATGTGGTGTTACTGCAATAAAATTAGAAGGCACTAACATTTTGCCAGCTCTGTCAAAGCTTTGGGTGGTTTGGGAATGTTCTACAAAATGTGTATATGCATTTTTCAAGAAATGCTTAATTTTCTAAGAAACTTCCTTTAAGTTATTGTGGAACTTGCCAAACTCTTCTGCAGGGTTGCATTTGCTATATAAATATATATATAAAATACCCTGCTTTGGCCATGAATCCTATTATTTATCTGTGTGAAGCTAACATTCTTGGCAGTCCCCTGCCTGTATCCATCAATTCTCTCTTCTCTTAGGGCTCAAACTTTCTGTGCAAGTTGCCATGGTTTAACCAGCTACTGCTCACTGCCTGAGCCACAGTCACTGTCTGTGTGTACTCTCAGCTGGCAGTGAACACCATGTAATTTGACTTTGTCAATCCCCTCTCACTGTGGACTAGGCTGCAAAGAATTATCTGCCATTTGCTCCTTGCTCAGGGTGCCTATATGAGCAGTTACTACTCTTCAGCTGATGTGGGATACTCACTGCACAGTAATAACTAGCTTGTGAGTCTGATATGAATGTACTTTTTATTTTAATACCCTCTGGAGAACTGAATGTCTTTTTAGTCTGTGCTTGTACAGCACCTAGCGCAAAGAGAGAAAAGGCACTAAAAAGTCATGCAAATAATTAATATGTCAAAATCACAGTGTATTATTCAGTAGTACGTGCATGCACGCGTCCATACATAGACTTCCTGGCCCAAAGGACTGACACCTAAACAGACCTGAACAGCAAATGCTGAAAAGGAAAAGGAAAAGATGAAGTGAGTTAAGCTTCACACAGCAGGTCAGTTTAGATCTGGGGATATAATCCAAACCCGATTCCTGCTCCACTCCAGCTCACACCAGCGTCTTATCCTCTTATTCATAGTGCCTACCATGCCTGGCTCCTACCGAGGGTTTTCCACCAGGCATAGCTTTTTCACTTCTCAGGTACACACTGCTGAGAATCACAGGTCTCTCCTTCCCCCTCAGCTGAACCAAGTCCTCCTTCCTGAGCTTACAACTTACTCCAGATCTTTCCTGGTAATGCTACTGATGCATATACCTGTGTCTGTTAGGTTAGTTCATCTGCACAAGCAATACTGGGTCATTTTGAGTAGTCTTCTAAAAAGTGGTGCTTTCCTTTGCCGCATCTCCTGTACTTTTTGATTCATACTGTGCCAGATATATTCCTTGCACTGTTGCAGTGATCTGAGGGATGACACCAGGGCTGGATACTGGAACACACGCCTTACAATAAGGTTGTAAATCCACATTACATTTTTCTTAATAAAGCAATTTAAGTCATTTCCCCCTCCCCTACCTGTGGTCTGCCTAGTGATTCCTGCCTCTGCCCCAGCTCACCCCCCTCCTCAGTTTGGTCATCACAGCCATTTGTGCTGTGTGCTGTAAAGTGAGTCACAGAAATGGACTTGGTTAAAAATGATTGTTGCCAATGTTAGTTTTCTAACTTAGACCATTTCAGGCATCTTCTGTAGTGGCATATCTGAGGGACGGGTGAACTACAGCATCTGTGTGTATGTGGAGGAGTGAGATGATTGAGGAAACTTCTTAAATGACTATGTCATTGGAAAAAACACAGTGTCACACTACATGTTAATAGATACTTTTCCTTTTCAGGAGAGTTATCTAGCAGCAGAATAATGAAAATGATAAAAAGTCTCCAGGACATTTCTGAACAATACTTCTCTAAAATAGCTAGACATATACAGAATTTGCAAAGTGTGCTAGAGTTTTGCACTGGCATTTACTTGAACTAACCAGCAAATCTGCTTCTGCTTTTCTGCTTGCCAAGCGATATTGTCATCCCAAAGAAAACAAACATCCTTGACATCACAGCATCGTGGGCTCTGCATATGCCACTCACTTTATGTAAGTCATATAACCTGGTGTTATTGCTATTTGGCTGTAGGCAGGGGGCTAGAAAACTTCTTTAAAATAAGAATGAAATTTATGTGAGCTATTTTATTCTTCTCCACAATATATCTTTTTTTTTTTTCCTCCCTCTTTCTTCTGTTTTGGAATTCCTCTCATCTGCTTCCTCACAAAAGCCTTCATCAGAAGAGTGGAAATTGCAACTCCTTGTGCCTAGCTTCAGAGCTGCCAGGAAGACTTGTCATTAAAGACTTGAATATGATGCCAGTTCTTGGAATCCTGTGATCAGAAAATATTAATAAATTTCTTGTCCATAGCTCTGGTGTATGTAAACATCTTGCTCCCCTAAGAGAGTGGCACTAATCTGGGTTAGCATCTTAAGAAGGCAGCATTATTTTGAATTTAAGTGGATGTCTCCATTTCAAATAAAGGTGTGATTGCAGCCAACGGGGCAGGCCTTTGCAGTATGTGTAAATACATACGCTTTTCCTAGGAAGCTGCAGCATTTTGAGAGTTTCCAACTTGCCTGCTTCCATGCCAAAAGCCTCAGTCCCCTGGTCCTAAAACAACATGGTTACTTACATGGGTGCCCATTCATCCTTCATCCCCCAAGCCCTGTCCCTTTACGGGAACTTGTAGGAACCAGGATCCTAACTCTTGGCAGAATTTCTTACAACTCCCTTCATGCAGAACTACACAACTACACCTCTGGATGAGGTGGTCCCTAAGTGGAGCTCCCTAAGCTGGAGTATGGTCCCTAAGGACCAGGTGACTTGACGCAGGTTGCCACAACGTGCAACAGAAGTACTGAAACTGCATAATGCAGCTGGCTACTCAGCCTGGTGTTAATATTATTTTGCTTTTTTTTCTTCCCCCTTTAATGAAGAGAAACAGGCTTGCCTCTGTAAAGGATTTCCAGTCAGAAGGAGAAGCAGCAACCTTTTATTTTGCTTTTAATGAGGATAGCCCCCACTAGAAAAGAGCATATTGTCAGGACCTCTTTTATTTACTTTCACAATTAGTAGCGAACTGTGATAGTAACTCACAAGAGAATTAACACTCTGTTTTTTGCATTTCACTGTCTCCTCTGCCTGTAGCTATTTTAGGAACTGCAACCCTGGGGGATATACCTACTTCCCATTAGTAGGTACTGTACTGAAAAGCAGAGAGCTAAACACCCTCTGCTTCATCCTGTTTCTAATCTCTTATTCAGTGGGCTTTCTAGTAGGGTGGGGAACATTTTTGCAGCAGTTAGAGTGATGGAGTCAGACCTTTGTAAGAAAAGACCATCTTGTATTAGGCTGAAAATACCTAGGCTAGACAACGCAGAGGAAGATGGTAGCTCCTCTTGGATTCATTGCAAGGATGAGGTGGCCATGCTAAGGTATGGTAGGCTCAGCTGTGACTGAAATGTTGGCTTCTTGACCTCGGTTGCACTCTGCAAGTTAATTAGAAACATGCTGAAGTCTGGGTACCTGCGTAGCCCCCCAGGGCCATTGGAATGACTCTCTTGTGTCTTCACTGAATCAAGACTTGGGATGTTTTGGGGCTTAGCGCTGCAGTAAGCCCCCTGCTGACTACAGAGGGTTAAAAAATCCTGTTTACACAGTCTCCTTGAATTGGGTGAAAAAATATTTTCTGAACCCACAGGCTTTGTTTCACACTTGAAATACTGTATAGCCCATTTGAATATTTTTGTAGTGCTTAACATTAGCATCTCTCACACGGTTTACATTACTTTGATTTATAGAGGTCTCACTGTGGAGGATTTGGGGAAAAAAAAAGTTCTGTATTGGTAAGCCTGTGACAGAAAAAGAGGCAATTATCTCTTACTTTAAAAGCTCCGAAGTGTAATTCTTGCAATTAATTCCTGCAAGGTTCAGAGAATCTAGGCTGGATTTGGTTTGTGGTAGATATTTACATTCTCCTTGGATCAGCTATATATTTATATATAAGAACACAAATTTCCGTAACAATCTTCTACTTAAAATTGCAAATCAAATAGACCCTATGGGACATCTGATGTAAATTAGTGAGCTGTTGTTAGAGGTCCAGCTGAGTATCTGATGTTATGGATAAAAATAGGTTTCTTGGCATGTCTTAGACTCTTAAAAAAAAAAAGGCGCTCTCTTGCTAGAATTAGTTCCCTTTTTCTGTTTTCTCCCATATGATTAGTTATGTATTAGTTAAACAACACAGTAGGGAAAACACACAACAACTATTCAGAGATACAGATAGAGCCTAATATAGCACAAGCCAAATGGGAACTTCACCCATAGAAGCTGTTGGGCTACGGCCTTAAGAAAGAGGCATAATTTATAATTGGCTACTGTTCATGTGACAACAAAGAGAGAAATTGTGAGTTCAAAAGGGACGTCAAAATGTGAACCTGTCAGAGCATCTGCATTGTGTTTGCTTTGGATAGTGCATTAACATCTCTAGCAAAGCTTACGTTATTTTGAGTGATGGAGGTCCTACTGTGTAGGGCTGGGGGAAAAAAATAAAGTTCTCTATTAGTAAGCATGTGCCTGAAAAAAAAGGCAATTATCTCTTTCTTTAAAAGCTAGAGTGCAGTGGTGGTAGTTTCTGACGAGAGTAAACTAGATGTGCACAGCTTACAGGCAAACTGAGGACATGCAGATGAAAAGTTCAGCCCTCTGTTCCTTCCCCCCTCCTTTCCTTACCCACCCTTATGATCTCTTTGCTAGAGTTTGAGAGAAAATCTGGGACACTTGTTTCTTTTATTTCTTCCAGATTGTTATTTTATCTTCATTTTTGATAGAGCAGTAATGATATCCAGTGTCTGCTTAGATGAATCACCGATAGATATTCCTTAGGGATATTCCAGAAAAATGCATCCCAGCCAGGACTTATTTCCTAAGTCACAGTGTGAATTTTAAACCTATACAGGCTGCCAACAGTAATCAGCTCCTGTCACTGGTCAGGTTTCTATTATTTTTTCCCTGGCACTCTTCTTCAACCCGTCTGTTTTCTCCACCCCCCAGCAATTAAAGGCTGCAATGAATCTCTTATGTGCCTGAGAAGGAGGGAGCACACAGAGGATCCTTTTCTTACCTTTGCATTTTCTCTCCAGAATGTTACAGCTCTTTTTCTCTCCTTGCACTCACTAGCTTATGCTGGCTCGATTTGGGATTTATAAGATTTTTCCATTTCTTTCTTCAGGGACTTTGCAAGAGGAAAAATGGCTATGCATTTCCCCTCTTTGAAATCTGCAAGGAGCAGAGGCATAATCAGTAGAAAAAGGGAGAATTGGGAAGATTATAGTGAAAAGACAGGTGAGCCCTATTCAGGGATCTGAAATCTCGAAATGAAAGATGTTATGTACAAAGGCTCCACATCAATTAAGGAGGTGAATACTGCCGCTGTACTCAGTAGTTGCTTCTAAATGTGCAATGTAATCTCTCCAAAGTGCAGGCTGTGCCATGAAATGACTTAAGAGCTATAAGAGGGGGTTGTGTGTTCTGGTACTTCTGAGCCAGTCATTTGAATTTGGACCATGCTGGTAAAGACCAGAACTGGTTTATAACTGGGAACTGATTGGAGCCGACACTACAAAGGCACGTTACAACATCTCCCTACAAAATCTCCTAGCTGCAGCATCACCTTTTATGGGAAAGTCACGCTCTCGGGACGGCCTTCAGAGGAGCAGAACAAATCAGCTCTCTCTCTCAAAGAAGGCCTTTCCAGTTGGCCTTTCCTGGGTGCATCAGGTGCCTATGAGAAGGCAGTCAGTTACTGATTTCTGTCCCCTACTCTGCAGGCATGTTTCTAAAGAAAAACGCCATTAGAGCTAGCCCAAAAGCATTTCCCAAGCTTGCATGACAATTTATGTATTACAGGAGCAGTACCACTTTTCCAAGGGTTGCTGCAGAGGAGCTTACGTGACATGGGACGAGTGCTGCTGGCTTACTCATTCTCGTGTGCCCCGCTGCCACCACACTGCTTGCGCTGAGCTTGGGTGAGCCAGGCCTGAGACACAGGGAGGGAGCGAGGCTGCATTTACACTAGCATTTCTCAGGCTGTAATTCTGCATTCCCAAGTAGTGGATCTGTGCAGCTGGGTCGCTGCACAACAAGCATCTCACCTGGATCAAGAATAGGCTCGCAGTTGCATTTTTTTGTTAAATTAGAGCATGCAATTTATAGTTATTGATGGTTGTTTGTTAGTATACTGTATGTATATTGGCTGCTGGGCAACAGACGATAGCTGACAAAGCCAACTGGTGAACATCCACCTGCCAAAACTGGCAAGGTGAGTTAATACCTGATCAGCTCTCCAGATGCAAGAGCTGTGATGAGCTCTGAAGCCAAATGTACTATGTCAAAACACAGCCTTAAATCTGTGGGAGCTTCGGTAAAAGGCATCCAGCTTCTTGGGCTGCAGAGGCTGAGGGTGTAGTTACATGTTAGGTTTTCTTTTTGGGAGGATGCTGGCTTGGGAAGAGCTCAAGACTGCATTGCAGTCCACCATCCCGACTTCCCTGGTTGTGCTGACACGGCTCTTTGGGAGGCTGAACCAGTGAGCTAGGTCACCGATGTTATTTTGCTGTTACTGTTCAGGGTTACTTTTAACCTGAACATTTGAGTGATCTGGTTTGCAGGCTAATCTGATAAACAGTTGCCTCGGCACACCAGGGAGGATAGCGCTGCAGTGAGAGGTGAGAGGCAGAGTGGGTAGCTATTTTCACCCAACTCCTGTGTTTTGAGCTCTCTGGCAATCCCTCCATGTCAGAGTTGAAGAATACTGGTGTATATTTTGCAGCGTTGCTCCCAGAGGTATAAATATATTAGGAACAGTGTTCTATTAAACTGGCACTTCTCACCCATACAGTCTTCATCTTAAAATAGACAGAACAGACTAAGAAATGTTTGTTTACAGTAAAACAAAAGCTCTAGAGGGAGCAAATTAGTCTTGTGGTATTTAATTTGTGATTCAGGCTCTTATATGACTCTTCTTTCTCTGTAATTAAAGGAGCATGTAACTGCAAGCAAACATTTAGCCTAGTCAGATTTGGGTGCCAAATTTCTCTTCCTTTTCAGTATCTTTTGGGTGATAAACTGTTCTTTCTTCTTTAAAAGCAGACCCAGGATTCAAGCTACTCTTTGGTTGCTTGTCTGCTTGGGGTTGTTTTTGGAACACATGGTTTTTATATTATAGGGCTCGAGGAAATGTTGTACTCTTCTCCCACTAGTATTGAAGTAACAACTCAGTGTAATACTGGCAGTCCCATAGCTAGCATGCCATACGCATATGCGTAAGATTTTTAGCGGAGCCTAGCTAACTAGTATACTTGCAGCGTGCCACATCATGATCAAAAACTTGTGTTATCATCTCTACAGGAAAGCACAAATGAGGTCACATTACATTACCCCTCCTGGGGAGTTCCTCTCTCATGTCTCCTGCTTGGGGCTAGAAAGATTGTAAGCTGGGTATTCAGTGTCCCAAAGAATTAGCTGAAATGCCAGGCTAAAAAGCAGCAATTTCTGCTTATTTTTATCGACTTTGTACCAGTTTGGTTCATCATCCTCTCATCAAAAGAATTGTTTATCCCATTTTCTCATTAGATCTCAAATTAGTATCTTCCAGGAGAGGCACAGAAACTAATTGGAATAATAAATGTATTCATATATGCTGATATATTTTAGCATACTACAATTCAAATACAACCCATATGAATAGTATTTAATAAAAGTTTGCCTAATGGTACATATATTAATATGATTGATAGTTTTTTTTCCCTTTGTACCTGACTATAGTTATGTGATTTCTGATGTTATATTTTCCTCTGTCTTTCTAGAGCTTTATACTGCTGATGAGTAGAAAGTAAAGGATGTAAGATCGCTCTTCTTTTTCTGTATCACTGTCATCGGCAGCAGCTGATGTAGTTACAACAAAAATAATACTATTCTTGTTTGTTATCTCCTCTGAGACCGCAGAGAAACTTCTGAATGTTAACAAAAGGCTCAAAGTGTCTGTCTGATATGTACAGAAAGGCCCCTGTCATCCTCTTCCCTTCGCTGTAATACTGAAAGTAGCTGCTGGAATCAGCAGCCCAGCATGGTTGCAGTCATCCTGCACAGCGACTCCATGTATTTATTTATTTATTTATTTATTCATTTATTTATTTACTTTGCATGAGCTTTGATATCAGATCCTCATTGTCTCTTAATCAGGATGAACTCATTGATTTTCTAGACTTTGCCTCCAAACAGTGAATTAGCCAAGATGGGAGATCAGAGACATGACATGGAGCAGGCAAAAGCTGAAAACTAAAAATGTGACGTTTCCTAATGGCATGTTTGGATGACTAGAAAGTTGAGAAAGAGGCAAACACCCTTTTCCTTTTCCCCTGAGTGCTTTGTGCCCTGCTACTGTGCAGGTGGTAAATGCACCACTAATCCTCCATCCCCCTTAATATATCCTTGGGCTCAACTAGAAGGTGTTCTTGGGCTGCAGAGCACGGTTGCGTTTTTGACTTTCTAATCACAGAAAACAAAGTAGTCCCAGCTACTCTGTAGTGGAGAGAAACTTTCTTTCTTTCTGTGCTTCCATATTACCTTACCATGACCTGTTTTCAGAAATCTGAACTTTCTCTGAAACAAGCACACTGATAAGGAGCAAATCCATCTCACTGCTTTGCATAGATAGTTCCTATTTATATTGTATAGATGCATCAAACCTGAAAAAACCCCAAACCTAGGCTCCTTCTGAAAATATGGTTCTGCCTTTATTTACAATGTTTGTTAGAGTTTGAAAGATTATAACTTGCCTCAGTTATCACCAGTCCCATTTTCTCAGAAGATCAGGGCTCTGTCTGTGTATTGTTTTGCTTTGCATTTTTTTCATTTCCACCTATGAATTGAAACAAAATTCTACTGTATCAGTATATTTTCCTAATATTGGTATTTATGAGTAGAACTTGTTGTTCTCCTAGAAGGCATGTGTATCTACTATTTAATAAGACATTAATAATATATAATGCTCTTTCCTCCTCATGCAAATTAGCATCTTCCAAAATATTGAGTCAGAAAGAGCCTCACCTAAGGAACCTTTCTGTCTTCTTCCATGGCAACTCTTTGTCTTCATTTCTGCCCCACCACTGCCTGCATAAGGCAAATCAAGGGCATCTCAGTTCTGTGAAAAATTTTATTAAGCATCGAGACTTTTCCAGCTCTGGATGCTTATACTGATTGGGGTAGGGACCAGGTTCAGGCCATTCACCCTAGTAGCAGAGTGTATGAATGGAGGGTGAAGCTGCACATCCCCTGCACATAAAAGCAGTAAACCTTGTGGAGGAGATGCAATTCCACACAGCCCTGCTGCCCTGTGGGGCAGGGGAGCAGAAGTCAGGTTGTCCCAGACCCTTCTCTACTCACAGGACTGCAGGGATGGCTGTACCACTATGGAGGCAGGAAAAAGCAGTGCCTCTTTGCTGCTCCATGGCAGGATTAGCAATTGTTCAAAGAACACAATGCAAAATGCTCCAGCAGTTGCTGTTCTTTTCCACTGTAGTGTATTTGTGGTTAAAGGAGATGTGCTTCCCCTGTTCCTCTGCCCCAGGGACTCTGGATTCAAGCTGTAGGCTACCACTTGGATTATATTGTAGAGTGAGCTGAACAATACTATTTTTTATAAAGCTCTATCATTTCCAACTATAAATTTAAGTGAAGAGGTTAAGGATAGGGGACTGCTAAAATTGAGTTGGTTTGAAAGTTATCGACTGAAATAAAAAGAGGAGCGAGCTAAGCAGGGATCTCAATTCTGAAAAAGAAAATTAATCTATCTATTGAATTATTTGCGTGGGTAATATCGCCATAATATCTGAGCACTTTACAGGTATTATGGATTTTCTCAGATCACAGTAGCTTCATCAGAAAAGGTTCACATTCTGTTCTGAAGTGGAAGCAATATCAAGCTCCCTAAAGGTCTGCAATGCTTCTGTCAGTGAAGTATGCATGAATTTTGCCATGTATGGGACTTGGCTGTTGCCCCCAGTATTATGAAAGTATTAGCTGACAGCCATATGTGAGTAGGGAATGGTGGGATGAACAGAGCATGAAAATAATCCACCAGCATTGATGACATTTGTCATTCTCCTTCTCAACAGAGTCACTGAAACTGCCTTCATGCCTTTCTGCCCTGTTGGATGAACAGGATCAGCACTTAGATTGCAAATGCTGCAATGTGTGGTGTTTGCATGCTGTGTCATGGTCCTTTATGAAGAGACTTACTGGGTCTTACTGGGAAGCCTTTTGAGGAGGGAGGAGGAGATTTCTTCTTTCCTGGGAGCAACTGAGGCTTTCCAGGGAGAGGAGACTCTGGAAGATGAGACAGGCAGGGAGACAAGGGACTGGGAGATACTTGAAGAGGAGCAGGGGGCAAGCACGGAGCCAGCCCTCAGAGGTAGTTGGAAGAAAAAGACTTTCCCTGGGCATAGTATAATGTGTTCTGCATCTCTGAATTGCTAAGCAAAGCTGGAGACTTTTAGGGACGCTGTGAGTGGGATGGAGATTGGTTTATAGCCCCCTTTTATTTCTTTTCTGCCTTAACAATCCTTTTAGTAACTCTGCTTGACAAGGATAAATTTATACCAAGTCCTCTGTATTTTAGAAGGTTGATTGGCCTAGTTTATCTGCTAATGAAAATTAGCTCTTAAGCCTAAAGGGCATTTTGATTTTGGGGGAGTTCATCTTAAGTTAAAGGTGTAGGTGGAGCTTCCTCAGAGCTCTTGCTGATTTCAGACCCCTCCTCTTTTTTTCATTCTGCAGATGTTTGAAGTGAACTTTTCCCTAAACTAGGGAGTATGGATAAAGGAGTATGGATAAAAATAGCAGAAGAGGGAGTATTTTGAGGAAATCGCATAGATGTGAACACTGTAACATAAAGAGAATTTCTGCTTCCAGATAAATAGTGCTGTGCAAACTGTGGTAGTTTTGTACGACTCTGTCAGTTTGTAATGATTCACAGACTGCTGGACTTTCAGCCAGAAAGCAGTCTCTTTTCTGTTTGTTTGCTTTTTCAATAAATTTTCTGTTCAAGGACTTTCAACCAAGCAAATTCTAGGCTTCAAAATATTATGTATCAGAAATGAGAAAAGGTGAAAAGTGTTTACACAATACTTGGATTCTCTCTGCTCCCAGTGGTTTCAAATGAAAAAACAGAAAGTGGGTGAAAGAGAAAAAAAGAAATGATGGTGGAGGTGGGAAGATACAGTGGGTGAGTCTTCAGTGTCATGGAGATGAGAAGACACCTCAGGTGGTTCAGCAATGCTGCTGCAGGTACGCAGCTTTTGAGCATATGCAGGTATGTTTAATACAGATTAATTGCCCACTGATCTGAACTGAGTATCCAGAAGCCAGAGTAGGTGGTATTGGCTGTGCTGAAGCATATCCTGTTTTTTTTAATCCCAGCTCTTCATATCCAGGCTGGCTCATATGTGGGTACATGTGCTGCAGTAACACATCTCAGTATCGGTACACACACAACCTCTGCAAGGAGGAGTGCGACTGGGGAGGATGGATGAGAGACAGAGAGGATGAAAGTACATGGATTTATCTTCTGATTTTATTCAGGACTTTCAGAAGCTAGTGCTGTTGAGTTGACTCCACCTGATACATTATCACAAAAGAACCAGTTTGAGATGGAGTCATTTCAGCATGAATGAATAAACTACACTGACCTCCATGTTATTTTGTCAAGCTTATTACTTCTGGTATTTTACTAGTTGAACTAAGCTAGATTAAGTATCTCTGCACTATGCTGAAGGCATGGCTGGAGCTGCAGTGTTAGCCTAATGCTAAGGTGAAGGACTTCAGAGGATTGAGTGCCTGCAGCACACCGAGTAGCATATGGATCCAATGTTAGCCATAGTGTTTGGTATTTACAAAATCTAAAGGGTTCATATACCCTTTCTAGGAACTTTGAAGTAGTTTAGAAAACCACATTGCCTAAGTAGTTTACAGAGAGTCAGAGTGGTGCTCCAGTTCTGTGAATCTCAGCTGCTGTTTCTCAGCTGGTAGTTGTAATCTCTCTAAAAAGACACATGGGCATACCTCTGTTCTGGAAAGCAGTTGGTCCATGAGTGCTGGAAATAAGCCTTCTTACCTAGGCATTGGTGATTTGAGGTTGGAGGATTGTAGCTCATGCTTAGGTCACCGCCTTTCAGTGAAAGCACTAGTAGGATCTCCCTCTTTATCTGTCATCTGTTTTCACCAAGCTCAAAGGAATTTAGGACTTTCTCAGACTCTGTCCTTTTGTTAAGCTTTTCTGAATTTTGCCAGTGAGTTCAAAGGTTATGATGAGGACAAGGTCTTAGACAGAGAGACGAATCTCTCTACAAACAGCACAATCACTTTGGAAAACAGATTAAAAAAAATCAATACAAGAGAAAAGGCTGACTTGGCTTGTGGAGCATAGTGATGGACTTGCCCGAGCATGTGATCAGTCTAAGCAGCTTCACTCTCGTAGGATTTTGATGAAGTTTTATGGAGATAGATAGAGCTCATTTAGCTGTGATTGGTCTGATAACTGAGGCATTTGCTTTAGATTTCTAGAAACTGTAATTCCTAGGCATACAAATTTGACTGGCAGTCTGCATGCCCTTTGGAAATCCCATCAAATAAGTAAATCTTTAAACTTGTTCCTTTTAATCCAATATCTGGGTGAGAACCCAGACTGTTCAACAATTTGGACATTGAGCTTGTGAGTTCAAGAAATGATTCTATTCTGGGTCCAAATGAGCAGTCTGTTGCTGCTGTATTTGATATGGTCAGCTTTAACTCTTCATTGCACTGTTCAAGCCCCACAGCTGCTTATTTTAGTGGTACCAATGCTGATTCAGCAGCAGGAGGGATGGGGCAGTCCTGCCTTGCACTTCATAACAAGGCTAGTCACCACTCGGAAGGAGTGGGTATAAAGCATCTTAATCCACTCTAATCAATAGTGGCCACCAAACTGTGCTCTATTAAGAAACACGATAAGAACATCCCAGCCAAATCTACAGAAAGAGCCTCTAGTATCTAGCAATAAGGCTCCCAAAGGTTCTTGTGAGTGCTGTGATATTATACTTGTATCAATGAGTTGCCTGGGGTGGTCTGACCAGAGCTGACATGTAATGAATCTGACCTGATTTATGTGAATAATCTGAGTAATAACTTCTTCCAACTGACAAGTAAGGCTCTGGCAAGAATGATCATGTCATAATTTATCAATGAAATGGGCTCCCAACATGCAGAGTCAGCTGGATCTTTTCCTTAGCCTGGGTAACATATATTGTTACCTCTTCCTTGGTCAGAGGTGAGATGCTGCTCTTTTGGCCTCATTAAGTTTAGCAGAGTGCCTGTGGGTTATTTAGTTAGAGTTTAAATAAAACTCAACTGGAAATCCGCTGCTTTGGGATTTACCATTTTTCTCACAGTTAGATCTGTTTCTATGAAATGAAGTCAGGTTCCCAGACGCTCTTTCCATGCTTTTTTGTATGAAAAACCATCAAGGAATTAATCAAAGCTGGCCATGGGTTTTTGTTTCAGTTCATGTGCTAGGAGTTTATCTATCTGTTCCTCTTTGCTCTGTATAGTTTTTAGCTAAGGCAAAATATAACATAATCTATTCCTTTTATACAACGTTTTTTAGACTCATTTATCTCAGGATTTTTAGTTTGCAGTGTTTTGGCATAATCTTGGTATGAATTTAAACATTTCAAATACAGTTGCCAATTTTTCATTAGTTTTCATGAGGATTTTTTCTGTTATTGGAAAGTATGCTATAATTCTGTCATATTTGCCATATTTTAGAATATTGCCATTGTTGGTTGTCACACAAAACTATTTAGCTCAGTAAAGACTCCCGTTCATCAATGCTGAAAGTCACAAAGGCTATGTCCCTAAGAAGGTGCTTAGCTTCCTTGTCTGCCTGGGAAACTCCTCTTCCAAATAAGAGGTCTTCAAATTGCTGTTCTTGCAGTCTGATCTTGAAATTATCTATCTTCCTGCTTGCATAATTTGCAATTTCAGCTAACTAGTAGTATATTAGAAATTAAATTGTTCTGAAATACTTAAGTCCCAATAGAAGAAAGGTTGATTTCAGACTGTAGAATTTGTAAGACACCTTGTCACTACTTGGTTGCTTGCCAGGAGTGACTATGGCTTTATTTGGCTCATTTGATCCAGTGTACGTCTGAGCTGTTCATCCTCCCTGATCAACCAACCATTTGTGCCCATAACCCCTGTGATCCCAAAGACAGCTGTCGGTACTGCAGTTCCAATGACACAGGCTGATTTGGAGTGTTTATTTTTACTTAAATTCAGCAAAAAAGCTAAAATGAGAGTAATGTGTACTTATGAGTACTTTTCTACGCAAGGTTTCTGTATGCTGGTGGGAAGGAGTGGGCTCCTTCATAGTTCTTATAGGACTGATAATTAGGAGATGGTGGAATCATGTCAATAAGCACATAATGCTTTGCAGAAGCTCACAGGTGTTCTCACTGCTTCCCCCTCAGTGCCATTAATATCAGGGTCTACTTCAAGAGCTTTAAGTTCTTGAGACATCTTAAGATGTCTTCTTTTTTCTATCCTTCAGGAATACCTACAATCCTAATATTATTTTTTCCTTATTTGTTTTATAACTTTGTCCTACAAGGTCTTCACTTCTTTGGAATTTTTCCCTACTTCACCTCGATTTTATCAGCTTTAACACCAAAGTGAGATATTAATTCCTCTGACTCCATAATTTACTATTTAAGTCCAAGTTTGTGTGTTTTGGAATATGGGATACAGGTGTAGCAAGACAGCTTTGTTTTGTTTAAGCTTTGTATTATCACCAGCCAGTCATCTCACCCACTCTCTGAAGCAGTTGAGCTCCAAGATCAGGTAGCACTTCGTTTAAACGAGCAGGGTATTCTAGGGGTGAAAACTACTCTACCCAAGTGTGTTTGAACCCCTTTTCTTTGGGAGGAGGAAGACAAGGGAAGTCCTTTCTTTGCCTGCAGGAGACCTGAGAGCTGCATGGCGTGAGAACTTGGGTATTTCTGCATTTATAGGGCTCTGCAGTGTCATCTGGGTAGTTAATGCCTTGATGAATAAGAAAGATAACATACATAGGCTGAAGAAAATTAGACAAGACAATTTCAATGCACTAGTAATTTGCCTTTTTTCCTCTCCTTCCCATTACAAGTTTCACAAAGTTTCTTTGAACTATCTTGGTGCCCTTGGGAGTAAAAAATTGGTCTGGATATGTCTATGCCTTTTTTTTTTTGGAGAGATTTCTAGTATTTTCTCTTCCAGCTGAGCATAACAGCAGCTTTTGTCTTCATGTTTTGGCATCTTCACTTCTAGTCCCAGCTGGAAGTGGGAAATGCACTAGCAAAAGAAACTGAACAATAACAAGGACAAAAAGGGGAAAAAATAATAAAATAATAGAGTCACAGAGGGTTCATATGTTGCGGTGTGTGTTTTCCTCCTGAGGTGGGTCTTGATCCTGCCAACTGTTCCTCCTGTAAGAAAGTTTATGCCTGTGGGTACTCCTGCTGAGTTCAAAGTTACTCACATGAATAATTGATTGCAGGGTCTGGGACATAGTTTGCAATTCCTTTTTCAAGATAAGTTCATTATCATCAGATCTCATTTTGCTCTGAACATTGCTGGGTTAGGGACAAGTAGGTCAAAGGGATACCTGACTTTTTGCTGCAAGAAGAGCAAGCAACTTGCAACCTGAAACAGTGATTTAATAATAATAATGGAAAAAAAAGTCACTGTCACTCTTTTGTTGGGGTAGGTTTTTATCTGAGTGGTGAGCTTTGAACAGCTTGTTCAACAAGAGTTCAAGTCACAGGGGGAGGAGAAGAGCTCAGAAATGCTTTACATTTTACAAATGTTTAAGTGGTATTATTCATGGCATAATACACTATGCTGGTGTGTGCTTTAGAGCTCTGTCACTGTATCTTCTGTCATATAAAATTCCAGAAGTCATACATCTCCAAATTTATATTCAAGGAAACCAGTGTAACATAGAGAAAGTAAATAATAATTGAAGTGGATACTAGCTGCTTCAGCACAAAGGGTCTTATTTGGGAATATTTTTAGCAGTTGGTGTGCCACATTGATACAATAATACTGACTCACTGAAGGGAGAGAGAGAGAAAAAAAAGAAGCAGAGTTGTAGAAGATGTGAGAAGGAAGAAAAGAACAAAGAGGACTTTTCTCCAATCAAATGCAAATGTAAATGACCCCAAAGATTCTGGGAACAGAGACTTTCTCCTGGCAATGAACATTTTCATGCAGCAAAATCCATTTTTGAGACTCATTAGCAAATGCTGTGATCTTGCTTATTTTCTATAGCAGTGTCTAGTTATTTCAAATTGATTAGGAAACCTCTGATGTGAGAGAGTGAATCATGAGCTATTCCAGGTATTTCTGTAATTGGTTATCATGCTTAATTACAAATGTTTGAGTACAACTAGTTTGTTCTGAACTTGATTTTCTCTGCCTTTCAATAGTTGTTCAGTGAGTGTGTTAGTAAAAAAGTAAAGATAAATGAAACTTACAGAATGCTTTTGTTCTAAAAGAGCTGAAGATTTCCAGAATGATGGATTAATTTCAGATATACTATCAATAATGATTTAAAAACAAAAGAACTAGAGTATCTATCTATTGATCACCTATCTATCTCAAGGGCATCTGTCACTGTTGGTGTTACCAGTGTGTTTTGGGTCTAATTAAAGTCCCTTCCACATGGCGACTTCTATTTGCCACTTCCTGGTTAAGGTCTTGGTTGCTAAAAACAGAAATCCTGAATCTCTTCTCGGTTACTCCGACATGCCATTTTTGCCCTGCTCTGCCTGCTAAGCTGCATAGTCCAGAAACTGTAGTATGCAGCAATCTGCAGCCCTGACGGGAACCTCATAAAGAAAAATTGCTATTGTGATTACTCTATTTCAGAAAAAAACCAAAAACCTATCTTGAAGTGGAACAGGAGGCACTTTGAAGAGCGGTGTTGTCTCTTGGTGTGGGCATCTGTTTGTTTTGTGAAACTACAGCTAGGATAAACAGCACTCATAAAAACAGAAACGAGCAAAGCACTAGGACCCCAGAGGATACTTGTGATGACACAAATCATTGTGTATCACAGGTTGTAGCAAGTTGCTTGATTAAGACGTGTATATCCTTAATTGGTTGCAATGTCCCAATTAGCAAGACACAGAGGCCCCTTTTCCTCCTCTAGAGGGGACATGAAATCAAGGAACTAGCAGTTACGGGTTTTTACCGATATTGCTAAGTTCTGTGGTTTGTGCTGAACTTATTATTCTAAAAAATGAAAAAAATATTTATCACCTAACTCTGTCAGGAGACTAAATATTGCTAATAAGGAGACTATGTACCAAATGTTGCTTCCAAGACTTACTCATTTCTGTTCTGCTCAGTCATAGCTTTAGGCAACATCACCTGTTCTACTGAGCAGGGTAGTGCTGTGCCACGAGAGCTTTTTGTTTTCATTTCCATAGCAGTGACTGGTAGGCAGAAAGGATCTCTGAAGACTTCATAGATTTAATGACCCAATAGCAAAAGCGCAGTTAACTTCATCCAAAATACCTTGTAACACCTGCATCAGCACAAACACTTCTGTGCATTTGGACATCTTCTCTTTAAATAAACCATCTAGTTGAACTGCATGCGCTTGGGCTGTAATTTGTTGCTCAGAGGGAGCCCTACGGTGCTGTGCCTCGGGAGGGGATTCTCTCCGGCACCTCCTGCTGAAGGCTCACTCTAAGGGGCCAAATGAGAAGCTGAGTTTGTCCCACCAAGTCTCATCTCTCTTGCTTCCAGCAAGCTCCAGGACCTTATTTTAGGTCTCTTATTTTGGGAGAAGGATAAACGAGAAGAGTGTCCCAAGCCCAAGCTTGTCCTTTGTCCTCCAGCAATGACTTCTTACTCTGTGGTGTAAGACCTTTTGGTGTAACCTCATGGGAAGCCAGCTAATTCCTTGCAAAGAGTAATCTTCCCCCATTTATGCATTTCCCAAGTTTGTGAGAATTTATATGTCAGCTAAACCTGAGGAGACCCTACAAGTTTCTCCATGTGATAAATGATATTATATGAAAGCAGTGTTGGGCTTCTGAGTTAAAGGGAAGGAAAAATCCATTCTAGTTCATGCAGGCTTTTCTTCATTGCTGTGAGTGTGAAGGAGAGAGAAGAAACTGTTAGCTGTTATATTTGATATTGATGTAGACGCACCAGCGTTACTTGCTTGCAGACTAGAGAGAACCATAAACCTTTAAAAATCAAAATTTTAATTTAAGTCTTAGCTAAATAAAATTTTGCATGCATGCTTTTGAAGAATAAAAGGCGAGCTCTGAAGGCATTTTCTCTCTGTACCACAACTATCAGTTCTTTCTGTCCAAAGTATTCTCTATCAGCACTTCAGTTAAGCCTCTGTGCTTCTGCTGGCACTAACATTTTTCTTTACATTTCCTAGCATTTGCAGAGCACTGATTCACCTCTCTTGGTGATAACAACAGTCAGAGGGGCTAACGGGGACTCGCTGCTGGCATTTTAATCTTGCTCAGAGCAAGCAAAAGTGGAAATCCTGTCACTGCCTAGTCTGTGCTTATCCTCCCTGTGGTGAAGCTGTGCTGTTGGTAGCCCTGCAGCAGTTTGGGGAAACTGTTCATGTTGTGAAAGCCTGTTGGCCCTAAGACAAAAGGAGAGTCCTTCATTTGACAGGTAAAAATGCTTACAAGACAACACAGGTATTTATGAGGGAATAAGAAGACCCTGAAGTAGCCTGAGTGGGGACAGAGGAGAGTTTCCTACTTATTCCAGCAGAGAATGTGTCTGCAAATTCTCAACTTTGATATTTGTTTTGGGAGCTGAGTAGGTATTTAAATGAGATAATTTGGCCCTGCAGATTTACTGGAGCATAAGCTAACTATCTGTCACCCTTCTTACTCAAAAAATATAATTTCCATGGAGATAAAAAAAAAAAAAAGCCCCCAGAACTCTTGCATGAGGATATGTTGCTGAGATTACTGAAGAGTAAAGAACATAGTGCAATAAGAATAGATTTGCTGGAGCCTGTTCTCTTCTCCGTGGGGGCCTATTCTCTCCTGTGCGTATATAGGCATACCCCCCATAAATGTTAATGGGAGCTATTCACATACCAGAAGAGGCCCAGAGACTGCAACATATGCAAGTCCCTTTCATGACAATACGCAGGGAGGTTTGATTCTCTCCGTGCCAGCCTTAGGCCTCTCAAGCAACTCATGCACATAGAGTGGGGGTACAGACACTCAAATACATTTCTACAGAGGGAGCTGAGCTGTGAATTTGTTGTGTTTCTGTAGCTCCATGGTAACATTTTTGCATGCCTACTCTTACCCCATGGTAATTGGAAAGAAGTCTGAGGTATTTCATCCTTCTGTGAAAGAAGGGAAAGTATAAGACACAATGCATTAATCCTAGGTTTAGGATTAATCCTAAACCTAGGATCCTAGGTTTCCATAAGAATATGGACAAGGGAGAGTGATTTACTGCCAATTTACAATTTAGCTTATCATGCAACCCCCCTGCTTCAGGTGGCAATGAACTGAGGAGAGGCCTGGGCAGAGTTTGGCAAGCAATTGGGGTGGAGAGAGGGTCTCAGGGGAGATGGTTAGGTGATGGGGATGCCCAGTTTTGGAGAGAGAGTGTGAGGTTTCAGCAGCTCACATGATATTAAAATGTTTGTTGCAGACTGACTAGTGGCTGCAAAATGAGTATACCAGCAGCATGAAGCGTGACGGTATCTGATGTGGGTGCTGTGATCCTGCAGTCTCAGAGAACTGAGCTTCTCAGTTTGTCTTTCCATTAGAGGGGAGTCACAGGGTCCCAGATGCCTTCTGGAAGGGGTGCTGACCGAGAGAAACCAGAGTGAGCATGGGACCTTGCGCAGCTGCACATGTGGTCCGTGCCTCTGGCTGGCCCTGGATACCCACACACTTGGCTGTTGTTGGAAATTAATTGGAGTCAAGCGCAGGGCCCCGGGGAACTGAGGTGCCTCTGCCTGTGTGCAGAGCACTGACACTGTGTTTGTGGGAGATGCAGGGCCGCTAAGCATGGCTTGCACTAGGAGAGAGGATGTCACAGTAGCTACAGCAGCAATTTGAGCAGCAGGAGACCTGGAATATACTCCTAGCTCTGTCAGGCTTTTGCTCCATTACTGCAGGCAGGTTGCTGAAAACTGTAATTGATTTTGGGTCCCTGGGTTTTCAGATGCCTAGCTCAAATAATCTGGGGTCTGACTTTCAGAATGAAAACTGTGACAGTTCTTATTGATCATGACTGATACGTAGGGTTTTGGCACATCACACATGTAAGCCTTAGCTGGCTCACCTGAGGTATGCAGAGTCCTCTCGAAAAATTTTGTAATGATACTACAGTGTCTTAGCTCCAAACACAAAATCAAATGTGCTGGTGGTATCAGCCAAACACAGGTGTCCTGATATGGAACATAAATAACATGAAACCTTTGCAGGAGAGATACTAAGTGCAGAGTATTAATTTCTTGTTTACAGTATTTAGATATCTTTTTCTACAAGACAGTCTATTTAAAAATAGAATTTCATTTGGTGAAGTGTCTTGACGATGTCCTGTTACAGTTATTAATAACATTGCAAATGGCACTGGGGAAGAAAAAGACGGGAAGCCAAATGTCATTAATAATAGCTGCAATATCCTTAGTGTTAACAAATTATCAGCTGTATAAATTTTTAATTAATAGGAGTACGAACAGCAATTTGACTGTCAACAGGCATCAGTATTGATGTGTGAAAGTGAAGCATGGCAAAGCAAAGATCAAAGGAGGAGGATGACTGAAACCACGCAGCTGTGAATGACAAGTCAGCGTTTCCTGAGCAAACTTCTGAGAGCATCGCAATTTCAGGAGCAGGCCTCTATAATGAGAAGAAAAATGAATCTAGGTGAAGGTAAGAGAACCCTCTCATAAAGATGAATTCATGTTGTCTGGGGTGGTAGGTATTCTCCTGTATTTTAGATGAGCTGGCTATTAATTGCACCAGCAAAAAGGCATGTGAGATGTTGGATGGGGAAAGGGCGAAAGAATAATATACTGGGTACCTCAGAGTAGAGGGAACTGGTGGCCTTTTATTAATAAAAGCCACAATGAAATACCCAGTGAGGGGCAAGGAAACTGTAATGTACAGTTGTGCTTCTTATTGCCCCTATCACTAAACTTCAGGAGTTTCTAACAAACTGCTTAAAAAAAAAAAAGCCTGCTGTTTAGGTCAAAGCCTGGCATAATAAATCAGGGCCTAGAATAAAATTATTTATTTGGTTTAAATGAAATCAGAATATTTTACATTTAAAAAATTTCAAAAACAACTTTAAATCTCCCTTTCCCACCCAACCTAGCAGTTTCAAAGTTTTATTCTTCTGTAACTTTTAAAGTGGCTTTGATTTTAGAGCTTAGAACTCTTATCTCAATTGTAGTGTACAGCAATTTTTTTTTCTTTTTTATGCTGCTAGTCCACAGCAATAACTTTTGTCTTTGGGCATCCTAAGGAAAAAGTGTTGTATTTTTTCTTCCCTCTGAAAAGCAAAAGGATTCAGGCCTACAAACTGGGGAGGACTACGCAGCTTATATAAGAAAACTGTCTCCCCAGTTATTTTTAGCTTGGAAACTTTGGAACACATTTTTTTCTGGAATGCATATTTCTTTTTATTAATAGCAAATATTTATAAAGCTAGGAAAAATTTAATATTTAAGTGTGCGGACATTGTAAAATGTACCAATTATAGATTAAAAATATTAATATTATAGTAAATCTCACTGGTTTAGTATAACAGTTCTTCTGTTATATCATTAATAATCTAAAGATTAAGGCTTTTTTCACTTTTCATTTGAGGAGATCAAAATGCTTTAAAGACATTAGCTAATTCTCCTACTAATCCTGGGAGACTGGATGGTGTTATGATAATCCTTTCACAGATGAATAAATGGAGATGCAGGGAGGCTAAGTCACTTTTCAAAGATACAGCTATAATCAATCAGTGGCAGAACTGGAAATTTAACTTTGGGGTTCTGCTTACTATTTTTCTCCTATAGACAGTATATATATGCTTTTTTTTTTCTTTCCTCATTGCTAATAATACACAGTGAAAAACTATTACCATCGTTTATGTTTATAATAATAATAATTTTATTTATTTAGTGCCTCCCTGCCAAGACACTCAGGGTGCTGCTCTGAAGACAATTAAAATGCAATTACTGTAATATATAAACAACAATAATTAAAACATCATAAAATAAACAATATCAAAAGCAATCAAAAAACACTAAATAGCCAAAGTTATGCCATTAATAATGGATCTGTGTGACTCATTTGAAACCAATTGCATATTTAGTAATTCTTTTTGTTTTGTGAAAAGATTTTTTATTGCAAGACTATTGTTTTTTCAGCCAAATTTTTGTATCCATGCCTTGAATGGAAGGGGTTTTTTTTGGTTTTAATATTCAGCTATTTGCAGTTTTAGGGTGATACTAAATTGTGTCTGGTCAACTAAATCACATGAACCTATTGTAATTCGCTGAATGGATTAGCTGTGCATAAATGCTTGCACTTCAAGCCAGCCAGCAGCAATGACAAAGCACAGAAGTGCAGGTGAAATTTAGGCCACTTTCATGTGGCCAATTGTCCTCAACCTACATTCAAAGAGCAAATTGTGAAGCTAGTTGCTTGTTTTTCACACTCACTTCAGTATACTTTAGCTCCAGCTCTACCACTCTATCTGCACTGGTGTATGTGTACATGTGTTTGATAGCATCACTCATTTTCAGGATTGACCAACCCTTTCCCTGCTCTGTCATTTAGCAGCAATTGCTGAATGTTGCAATGATTTTCATTTATTGTCTTTTAGCAAAAGGCCAACTTTTTGGTGTATTGGGATGGTTCATCTGGTTTGCAGAAATAAGCTTGCTAGAAATATTTTGTTTAGACCATGTTAAAACAGTTTTAGGAGGCTCAGAGGCTCAAAGACTTCAAGCTTTGAAGTTCACTGGGGATACAGCCTTTGTGTCAGACACAATGTTTACCGTCCTTTTGACAGCACATCCAAATTTGGCCTTGCAACCAACGTGTGAAAACTGTTGCTTGTGTAAACCAGCGTGAGAGCAGGCAGGGGGAAGGGGCAAGAAGAAACAGTGAGGCTGGGGCTGGGGCTGGAAAAGCAGGACTCAGACTGGGGATGTTGAACAACAGCTGGGACATGGGGTGAGGGCACAGAGCTGCGTTGGTGTGGAGGGCCCCATGGAGCTCCAGTGGGGCCGAGAGACGTAGGTGAGGCAGCATGTGAGACTGTGTGAAGGAAACAGGTGAACTGCGAGACCAACACAAGGAGGATGGAGGTGGGAGCCTGCAGGGAGGGCAAGGAGGGCACTGGGCAAGCGAGGCCAGAGAATAGAAAGGGAGAGGGGAGAGCAGGTATGAAGAGGAGCAGAATCCTGGGTTTGGAAATCGGAGAGCAAAGGAGATTGCATGTCCAGTGAGACTGCGATTTGGTGGGCAAGGAGATTGAGGCTGGAGCGAGAACCCAGATGAGTACAGACCAGGCAGTGATTACAGTGACTGACAGGGGAGTCAGAGGCAAGGAAGAGACAAGATCAGGCTTGTGTTGGTTGGCTTAATGAGACAAAAGAAACCAAGCTTATGAGTAACAGTAGATATGTCTGATCTACAGTGGTACACTCCTTTCCTGAGCCAGGTATGCAGGCCAAGTTCCCTAAATGTTACTGCTCTGCTCTGGCACCATCTACCAAAATAGGGTGTTACATCCTCCTTTAGCATCTGTCCCGGAGGACAACAATCTATTAATGCTGTCAGCTAATCCATTAGCTCACTGGCAAAATCTGTGTGTTGGCAGTAAAGCTTCGAACTCTGCTGATGACCTGTGTCTGTTTTAGAAAGACTCTAGATAATGGAATTTCTGTGTGTGCAAGTGTGAAAGTGTGTGTGTGTGTGTGTGTGTGTGTGTGTGTGTGTGTGTGTGTGTGTGTTGTTTTTCTTTTTCTTTTTCTTAAATAAATCCCCCAAACGACCACCAAAGAAACTACATACATGAAATGATATTAAATGTATGTTATTCAAACTGTGAAGACCAGTACTCAAACATTACGAAATGGCAGGGTTAAAACTGCTTATATGTGTGGAAGGCATTTGCATCAGTTCCTTGTTTATAAAATGAGTAACGGAGTATCATTTAAATTTGAGTCTTCTTCACACCACTCACCATGACTTCATGCTCCATTTTATCTCTTCCTGGTACCTTGTTTCCCTTCCGTGTCCCCTCTCATCCCATGCTGACTCTGTTTCAGATTTGTCTTCTTTCTCCCCTTCCTCCCCAGTCTTCGGATGGGACAACTGTATCGCCCATGCTGGGGGGATACTTGAATACCAGCAGGAGGGGCATCAAGAGCACAGGAAAGACATGCGTTCTGTTTTCAGTACCCATGTCTGAACCAAAGCAGTCATTACAGGGCAAAATCTTACCTGCAGCCCTTGACTTGAACATGCTCCATCATTCTGTGCTTAGTAGTATAGGCACAGTCTAGCCAAACACAGGAGCTGTGAAAATCTGCAGCATCTCCCATCCAGACAGGCTCTTTGGGAACTGTAGCTGCTAAAATCAAAGAAGCCTCTCCTAGATATGCACAAACAGCAGTTATTCAAAGGCTTGGTACATTTGGATTAATTTTCACATAGGGCAAAAGGCAAAACCCTAATTCATTCCTCCTTCTCCCCAGAGAAATTTCAAATCTTTTCTCTCAAGCTCTGTTTGAGGAGTGTATTCCAAAGAAAGGATTGTCATGAAGAAGATAATGTATTTTCTTATTAACTTCTTTCTTGGAAATGACTGAAAAGCATTGGCTGAAATTTTCCAGGAAAAGATAAAAATAACTGCACAGATAATTGGCAAGTAAAATTTCTGCCAAAAAAATGAAATTGGGTAAAGTTAGGAACACAAGCAGAATGTGTAACTAGGCAATATTAATGATTATAATAAATGGCACCAGCTTCCTCACCTGTTGTAGAAGTGCAGACATATCTCTGTGGATCAGTGGAGCACAATGCAGGGATTTCCAAACTAGCTCTGGACCGAGGTGGTAATTTCACATAGTGCTGTAAGGATGAATCAGTTCTGGCCCTGAAAGCTGGCTAACTGTTTCCACAGAAGTGCACCTCTTAGTCAGGTTTATTAGCTTGGGCGCAGTGCTATATGAGCACTGATTGTTTCTGCTATGAGCAGCACTAGCTCAGTTATTTTGTGAGGTGCAAGTGCCCTAAGTGATTCATCTAAAATCACATGGGACACGTGTGGCAGAACTGAGAAATGAAGCCAGTTCTTCTGAGTCCTACTTTAGTTCATTAGCTATGGAAGCTAAATCGGCTTCCTCCAGAGTAGAGACTAAGATGATGTACTCAAAACCGTAGCAGATTAGCTTTCTTCTCAGAGTCAAATCTGGCCCATCTAATGTGAACTCAACCTCCTTGGTATATATATCTGCTCTTCTTCAGTGGGGCATCACAAAAGGATTGTACCAAGGCAGGAGGGAAATAAAAGCTACATCATGCACCTTGAACACTTTGACACATCTCCCAGCCCACCCAGAAGCTCTTTCAGGCAGTCCATAGGGAATTGCTAACAAAGACTTGGTGCCGAATACCCTGTCTTTTTACTGTGTCCTGGGAGGCAAGTAATCCAAACTCTGCAAGTCCATGCTTCAGGACCCCAAGGCTCTTCTTTTGGCTTTACCTTAATCTAACTTTCTTTTGTATTTAATAAAAATCTATGGGTCTTGGGTTTTTTATTTCCTTTCAAGAAGCAACAGAGAAAAGCTCTCCTATTTGATCCTGCTGATGTTCGCTTTCCGACACCTGCCACTAGCACTGCTTGGACATGTCCCTTTTATTTCCCATTCTCTTTTAAGTGCCTAGGTGACTTTGATATATTTCTGCCTCTGTCTGTAATGGCAACAGGATAGAGTGTTATTCTCAACCTGGGCTTGGCATGATGAGCCTTTTATTTCATTAAAGTCACATTCCTTTTCAGATGCTATAGCCTGAATTGGAGTTATTTTGCTTAGACTAAGGATGAGTGTACCAAGGACAGCAGTATAAACCACAAGCATCTATACATGCAGCTTTGATTGGATTTTACCCATCCTCTTTAAAATTCATATATGATAATCAAAATGGTGGGTGGGAAGGGAGCATTGAATCCTCTTCGATTTACTGCCCTCATGTAAAATCTCAAAATAAGGACTTTAACCAGCAGAATTCCAGCATTTATATTTCATGATGAGATTGTCCTTGTGTATATATTGGTTTCTTTAATGCATATACTTCCATCTCTATTTAAAAACTCCCAACTGAACAGCATCTGACAGCATTACATGTCTCTTTCTGGAGGCAGCAAAGAAAATGTGTTGATAATTTGAGCCCTGCGAAGAAGTCTGTTCCCCTGTGAATTTCACCATAGTCGCGCTGCTCTGCCATTGTATTAGCTCTCTGCTGCAGTACAAGAATAGCAGCTATCTTCACATTATAATAGCACCTCTCTAAGATCACATCTGACTCTCAGATAATCACCCATTCCCAAATGGATAGAAATTAATGATGGCTGAACCCATCACTGTTAGTCTTACGCCGGTTATGCTGCCCAGATTCTGAAAAGCCTTGTGGCAGGGAACGATGTTGAGTAAATTCCTGCAGGCTCACTTGGAGAGTCTGAACCACCTTATCCTCTGCCTCCCAAAGTCACTCGCCACCCCTGGTTCAAAGGATTCTTCCAGTTTACTGGAAATTACTAGGCAAACTGGAATTAGGTCTTTGGAATTAGAGCTAGAGATTGTGGAGTGTACCATTTGTGTAGCATCAATCACTAGAAGAAGGATTTTTCTTTCATGCCCTGAAGATCCTAAATCCTTTGCATTCTGCTGCCTTCCCTCTCTAGATCCTCTAACAAATGTAGAAAAGTTTCCTATCTCAGCAGTGCCTCTGAAAATGTGCTAGAAATAGCTGACCAGCTATCACTCCCTATAGTCTTGAGAGGTTTTGAAGACCAGGAAAGCAACATATGGACACATCTTTTTTTCTCTTCTATGAAGGTATATGGATAGCTGAGCTCAAATCCTGGGACCACCAGCAACTCAGGAAAAATTAAGGCCTACATTCAACTTCTGTACCTGAGCTCAGTTCAGAATTTGTTGGCAGAGTTGATGATGAGGAAAATATCATGATTTGTTTTTTGCACAGTCTTACTTACCACTCTTGGCCTTCCCACAAGTAAAACATTAGCATCTGGACTCCAGTTCCTCTCCTTCTCCCCCAGTTTTGTGACATTAACTTGGTCAACACCAGATTGAAAGAGCACTTCGGTTATCGAGTAGCATTTGCTTGTTTTATTATTAGTTCTACTAAAAATTCAATAAGTTGTTCCTAATGTCCCCCATCCTTTAATCACATTTTGAGAGGTAAATATCGTTTCAGGTTTGTTGATGTAGGGAGACATCGAGCAGAAAATTGTGGGAACAAACAGTATTGGGGTACACCAGTTCTATTTGATGCACTGCAAAGCTGCAAACCCAACCTCATTTCTACATGGTTCTGGAGAGTAGTTATTCCCTGGAATGTAGTTTTTGCATAATTTAAGACATAAATATGCAGACATATACATATTATCCTTTTATCATGATTTATTTATTTATTTATCCTGTGTTGCTGATGAATTATATGGTGGCTGAATGCCTTTATTCCAGCTAGGGAAAGATGTAGCATATGGTCAGCTCACAAGGCTCTGGAAATGACTCTTTGGCACCTGTCACAAAGTGATCTCAAATCTGTGTAAATGGTTCCTTCTACTCTGGAGATTAATTACCAGATGCTGTCCTTCGCAAATAAAAACTAAATAACAAGTTAGCTGGACACACTAACTGATCTGTTATGAGTGCAAGAGAACTTGAACTCTGCTGTGCCTCTCCAACAAGCAGAAATTTCAAGGTGAGGACTAAACTGAGAGAAGGAAAAAGCCTGAGAAAGTGTTTGCTGGGGTGGTTTTCCAAGCTGCAGTTTTATCTGTGTTCAAACAACATCTGGAGCTGTACTTTAGGGAATTCTTTGCAAAAGTGGGTATCATTCTAGGTTGAAAACAATGAAATCTCTCCATCGTATTTTCTTGCCTGAAACTGTACTAAGGAAAGCAGATGTGTTCAACTTTTAGAAGTTTTTAGTATCTTAAGCTATACTTAGTATAAGTCCTGCAGAGTGTATAGCCTGTTTTTTATTCCTCTCAGTCTAAGAAGGTTGAAGAGATGAAATACTGAGAGCTTTCACTATGTCTGGTAATCAGCCCCATTATTTAGCTTCCTACACTAATATTTGGACTTCAGGCAAAGAAGTTAATGCATGTTCTGACTGTTGTGCTAATGGAACTCTTACTAAGGTGTTATGTTTTGGCTAGTGGACTATGGTCTTGCAAGGACATTTGTATCAGGAGGGACACTTGGGACTATGCCTGCAGTTGTACAGTTGGACTTGGGTCATATGCTGTGGGAATATGTCCCATGCTGACCTGTGTTAGTGGGGAAACTAATGAGTTACCTGTAACTTCGTGCGTTGGGACTTCTATTGCTCCATTGTTCTACCAAACAAAAACATTTTTCAAATGCCGGATTGCAAGATTTCCCTGGTAGCTCTATCTTTCAGGTAGGTGAGAAAGCTTTGGGCACTGCCAATGACTTGTAATTTTCCACTTCTTGCTACTCCCCATAGTCATTTGTTCTCTGTACTTTTGAGAGCAGCTCAAACTGAGGAAAGTCATGACAAGCAGGAAGAGATATACAGCCCCTGCTGTCTTATACATTGTCAACCATTTGCTTCTCAGTCTTGAGCATCAATAAAAGACCATTCCAGCCTCCTAGAGAAAACGTAATGGAGGGTTCATGTGTTTACATAGTCAGATAAACAGGACTGCTGAAAGTATTTCTCTCTGGCAAATACTAGTTGAGAACTGTGTGGCTGAGGAAGAAACACTAGAGAAATTAACAACAAATATAATGTGGGAAAACACTAGTGGGAAGACAGCAGAAGACAGGTGATAGGAAAAGGGTGCTTGTGTTCATGAATGCAAGGTGGGATGGGAGATGTGAAGAGCTAAGGCTCCAGACTGGCCGTGGGTCCGGTTGCCTGGTGTACTCAGAAGCTAAGCTCTGCCACCACAGCTAGCAACCCGCCTCCCCCCCACCCCACTTACATTGCCTTACTTTCCCCCTTTATAAGGTAGGGGCAGAGACTCTTCCTTTTTTCACAGGGTAGTGAAGCAGTTCAGATGGAGGATGTTATGTAAGTGTCACATATAATCACTACTATATTATTACCAGATAGGGAGACAGGTCAAACCAAAAAAGTGCTTGTTCTGCTCACTTCCTAGCATCCTTGAAAAATGTCGTTCGAGCAACACAGAACTTGGCAGCTGTGCCAAGGAATACCCTGCGTGCTCATTGCACCATGGATTGCCCTAGAAAGTATTCACTAAACATGTCGCACAGCACGAATGTGGGCCATGTGCTTATAATGGGACACAATGTTCTCTGCCTGAGGCGATAAAAGGCTTGGAGAGATGCTCCCTCTCCAGCCTCTGAACCTGGCTGTGGTAGGAGTTTTCAGGGCCTCTAGTGCTCCAGGGCCTCCAAAGCTACTCCCCCATGCCACCTCCTCAAGCTCTGGTTTTGGGCAGGAGGTGGGGGCACTGCAGCAGTAATGCTGAGGGATGTCATGTGAAAAAGCCTCCAGGAAGGCCCTGCCTCCCCAGTCAGCTGGCTGGCTTTTACTGAGAGCTATTTGAGATACTGGAATCATGACTGTGAAAGGGGAGTTGCTTATCAGTTGTTCCTCTGTTCATTACTGTTGTCTCAGTTTTGACTAACTACCACTTTTTTGTAAGTTTGATGCCATATTTCCCTGAGGCTCAGAACAGACCCTGAGCTTTCACCCATCCAGCACTGTAATGCCCTATTT
The DNA here is from genome assembly GCF_036370855.1 of Dromaius novaehollandiae. Taxonomy (NCBI): domain Eukaryota; kingdom Metazoa; phylum Chordata; class Aves; order Casuariiformes; family Dromaiidae; genus Dromaius; species Dromaius novaehollandiae. Next base: position 90,949,046 of record NC_088099.1, on the reverse strand, counting down.
CCTATCTCAAATCAGAGGAAGGAGAGGAGGTTTAAAATGCTGGATGTAAATTGTACCAGCAGTGCAATGTACCTAACCTTTTGCACTGTGGTTTTGTACAATGCTAGGTAATGGTTACTGCTGCAAATGTCAGTGTGTCAATGAAGGGGAAGGAATGATCACAGAGCAGCCTTCCAGCATCAGTCAGGCAGTGATTGCTAGCTGTGCCACAGCACAGCAGGTATGGTTGGGAAATGCCTCAGCAGGAAACACGTGCCATGCCACACTGGATCCCTCTGTGCAAAAAGATGTGTAAATTGGTATCAAGGAGTTGGTGCACCTTGTCACTCAAGCAGAGCAATCTGGAGCATGAGGGCATAAAATCTGCATGTTTTATGTTCCAGCAAAACCCAGTACAGACTATAATTTTCTCCTTGTCACTGTGCCCTGCAGGCAGCAAACACTCTTTGCTCAAGTATCTGGATTTATCTGTCACATTGCTTTCTTGTATACATAGTTCATAAAGGTCCTTCTTTTCCATAGTCCCTAGCTACCAGTGGACCGAGGAGTCTGAATGCACTGGGATTTCATTATTAGCTGACTTTCTGCTGCAGTGCCCAGCTGTTTTCTTTGTCAGCGTCAGGAGATGGAATCTCCTGATTTCCATCCTCAGAGCTCTACTCTACAGATTGCATTCACTTGGGGTGCAATAAAACTTTATCTTGCTTGATCCCCCCCCCTCCCCAGGCATGATCCTGAGGCAGAACTGTGCATTGCCCATTCGGTAGCATTGCCTGGAGAAAAGGTGTCATTAGAGCAGAGATACGCTAAATGTGGTCCAAAACCAGGCTCTTACGTTTTCATTTGTAGCTTAGAACAAACCTGTCTTCTTAGTATATATCTACACTGCATAGGACTAGTTGCAGTGTGTTTAGACTTACGTGAGTTTACTTTTGAACCAGCTTGTCTTGGTACAAATGGGGGGGTGTGCGGGGTAGCCAAGAACTCGGGTTTGCTCAGATGATGCAACCAGACCAACTGGATAGCTCAGTGCTGCCAGGAGCTCCTTCTCCTTTGTGCCTTGATGCATTTCCCTTGCTCTTGCCTATGGGGTCCCATGCCCTCCCTGTGCTGGCTTTTCTCTTGTCTCAATCGCCCAGTAAACTGATTGATGAACACAGTTGAAAACCATTCCTCCCTCTTCCTCCTCTCCCCCTCCCTCCCTCGCTCCTTGTTTTATTCTTTTCTTTTGTTCCACTTTTTTTCCCCTTGGGTTAGGTTAGCATGCTGTCTCAGCAGGGGGAGCAGTGAGAAGGATCATGCTGAATCAGCTGGGAGCCTGAGTCTCCTCCTCTTGACTCTCCTAAGCTCTTAGAAGGGCACAGGGACTGTGTGTGCTTGCAGTCCCTGAGCAGGCTGGCCAGGCGACCCGGGGAGGTGCCCAGGCAGGCAGCTTGCACTGAAACCTCTGCTGTGGGAGCTCTAACTCCTGTTGGTACCTCAGCTAGTCAGTCCCCAGCTCTGGCTCATCTAAAAAATGCGTGGTCAACTTTTAACTGCAGTGTTGACAGCCTGCAGCATGGGATTAGATTTGCTAACTTCAGTTGCCTAAAAATTAGGTGTCTAATCTATTCATGTAAGTGTGCTTTGCAGTCAGTGGAGAGTGTCAGACAGCTCATCAGCAGGGAAATGTTGAGGTCCAAAGCAGATAGGAAGAAGCACACACTGACGTTACTTGACTCTCTCTGTCCACCATAGAGGGAGCCTAGGTTAGCTTCCCACATAGCCAAAGTTAGGTGAGATTAACCCCACCGTTAGAGATGTGCAACTCCACCAGTATCAGAGCACCCTGCACCTCACATCTGGTTGTAAAACGTGCACTGGAACTGCCTCCATGAGCTGGAAATGCATGGGCATATTTACAGCCACCTTCATGCAGAATTGTGTCCTTAGAATCTGATTAAAGTAGCAAACAGAAGGCAACAAAAAAGTCCTGCTTCCTAATGGAGCTATAAGTTATGTTAGAATGCTACAGGATTTTTTGTTGTATTTGATACTATTTGATGGGCTTGTAAATGATGCAGTTCTAGACTGAAAAATACAAATTGTTTAATTCACCCTATGCTCCTAAATGTATTATTTGCTATGGGGACATAGAATTATTATTTTTAGAATGTCATTAGTCCCAAAAGTCACAGATTATTATTTTTCCTAACTTTCATTTTTTCTAAAGAGCAAAAAGAAAACAATCATGTTTCCTTCACTCACACAAGCTTATATTAAATTTCAGAACTGAGAGGCTATTATGGATCTTGATCGCTTTTCAGAACTAAAGGAGTGTGTAAAATGTTGGTTATTTTTTCCCTGAGGACTCTAATTAACTATACAAATGTTAATGAAAACAGAAGAGTGAGGAGAGTGTGTGTAAGTGCTGAGTCTTCCTATGCTTTTTCTTCCTGATTTTGAAACAATCTTCAATTAGTCAATGACTATTTCTTATCCTTTCTGCATCTTTTTTTTTTTTTTTAGTGCCTTTAAGATTAACATTCTTCTGTCTTATAGTGACATATTAAAATGCAAGGCTTTCTAATGTGCATCTCAGAGTGGCTGGAGTGTAAAAATGGCATGGGCAAAGAGAGGGATGAAGGAAAAGGGAGACTAGTGACATTTTAGCTTATTTGAAGATCTTTGCCAATTTCTAAGTTTAGTGTTCGTTCTGGGGTGGCGATGGGGAGAGTTTAAGAGGCCACCGATCCTTTGTTAGAGTTCAGATTAGAAAAAAATGTGATTGTACAAACGGGTTTGAAGCACCGTGGCTGGAAGACAAGGTTCTATTTTAGTATTATCCTATAAGTGGAAGGTCTCTCACAGGCAAACAGTAAAGTTTTAGCGTTAAAATCACCCATCTTTTAAGGACTTTTTAAAGTGGAGTTTAATTAATAGCTAGTTGAAGGTATGCTGCTTTGTGATGGCAACTGTTTCACCAAGATTTGAGAGCAAACCTAGGTGCCTTTAATCTGTATAACTCCTGTTAATGCTAAATCTAATGATCTTGAAAGCAAGGGCAACAGAAAATGATAGAGTATCTTCTTGTTACCTCTCCCTGCTGCAAACCCAGATGCATTTACAAGGCTGCTTCTTAAATTTAGCCTTATTTCCTTGTTCCCCCAAAGTGCATTACTCTTTTTGCATCTCAGGAGGTGAAGGGATTTGCCTTGGGGCCATGTGCCTTTGTGCACCACATTCCCTGCATGTTTATTAACACACGGTTAAGCGATGTTCTCAGCAGGAGCAGGCGTCCTCTCAGCCCATTGCCCAGATCTGGGCACGCTCATGCAGCAGAGAGAAACTCTGGAGCTGGGCTGACGGCTCACTGCAAGACAGCAAATAGGAAATGACTCGGGGCGAGCCTTGCTAAGCCGGAAAAATGAATTAGGCACACTCCTCAACAGAATCCGAAGACATGACATTCGGTGAAGAAAGAGAAAAGGTTAGAGCAAGAGGTTGCTTACTGTTCCCGCTTGGGAATTGAGATATGTTTATGGGTATATTATACCTCCTTGTGATAAGAGGTTTGTGTCTCAATTGTGTTATGCAGAAAAGAAGCCTTTCATTGAGCAATATTTCCATTCCTTATACACAGTTCAGGTTTTGAGAGAAGTAGGTTGTGTTGGAGGTAAATCTTGACACTTTCCTGTGAAAAACTGAAAAAAACCTCTGGAAGTAAAATTGTGGAAATTGCTATGACCTTTGAGACACCATCCTTTACAATATGCAGTAAAAAAATTGGGCTGCTCAGGCTCACATCAAGTTTACAGGAACATAAATTGCTACAATTGAGCTGCAAGCTTTATGTTCTTAAATCGCATCATTATTTTTCGGAATATTGGAAGGGAAGGTAGAAAATAGCAGATTTCCATCCATCTCAGGAAATAATAACAGTCTTACTGATCGCCTTTAGTATTTTGCTGCAGAATATTAGGTCATTTTTAACTTTCTCATTTTAAAGAAAACTTCTTTTTAAAAAACATCCGCTATTCAGGATAAATCAGGACATTGACAATTTATTTGTCTGATATGGTGAACCTAACATGTTAGTTTATTTTTGTCTGGATTGTAACAGAGGGACAGATACTGGAGATAAAGAAGCCCATGGAGTTATGGAGTTATGTCAATTTATACCTGTAGGAAATCTAATAAAAAAACCCTTCAGTGTCATAAAGTGAAAACCAGCATTTGGGTTAAAGTAAAAATGAAGAAAACTTTAATGGAGCAAAAAGACAAACAGCTGTAGGAGACAAGCTAAAGGAAGAATAAAAACTGTGTTGGAATTAAAGAGCTTCTGTAAGAACTACCTTGTCATCTTAACTCAGTTACTGGTTTAAACACAGAGAGACCCCAGAATCACCCGAAAAAGCAATCATTTCCAATAGACCATTAAGGTCGTACTAAATGCAGGTGAATGATTATGTGTTCTGTTTTCTTTTGTTTGTTTGTTTATTTGTTTTTTTTTTGAGGAAGGGAGTGAATAAAGGAAGAAATATTTCTGTGTTTTGTGCTAATACGTTTTCCTTTGCCCGTGTCTGCTAGATTCCCATGAACTGAATGAAAAATATCAAGCATGTGCACTGCTAGAAACTCCCTCCTATCCATGAGGTCTCTCCACCCCTTGGGCTTTGGATTTCAGTAGGGACAAGGTGGTACCAGCTGGCCTTCATGCCCAAGTGCTTATGGGGATTTGGGCCTTAATGAGTCAGAGAACACAACAGATTCTCCCCAATGTTTCTGGCGGTCAAGGAGTGTGGGCTTGGGTTTGTGTACTTTGTGCTACTCCAGGTGACTAGTGTGTTTTATTCACCTTATTCTGCAAAGTACATTTGCCAATTTAATAAGTATCTAAGAGAAAGGGAGTGTGAGATACTAATAAATGGTGGGGCATAGATAGGAAATGATGATATAAACAATAGAAAACATAGAAGGAAAGCATATGTTCCCTAGAGGATATTTTATTGAATGCTGAGATGTAACAATAAGAAGCTACATTCACAAATCTCTAAAGGCAGCTTTGTGCTGCTTCAGCAGTGCAGAGCAGACTTAAATCCAGCTTAAATTTCCAGTGGAATATGCTTTTGTGTAACAGACTCTTCTGGCTTCCTAAGGCTAACCTTAGGTACAGGACAAGGGAAGAGCTGTGGCCTAGGTGACCTGTTACCTCATGATTCGTATGGGGGGTTTTGAAGCCTCCCCTTGAGCTAGAGCAAGCACAGCTCAGATAGCGCTCAGGAGTACAGGCCAGAATTTGTTTTTCTTGCTGCCTTTGTTTCCTCTATGGAGGAAGAGAGGAGAGACATTCCAAATAACTTAGTCACACAGGTCATGCTACGGAGCAGGTTGGTTTCTGTTGCTGATTTTGTTTTGATTAAGTGGTTTTTTTTCTTTTCTTTTTTGAATAAATGTCTTTGAAGTATTGCTCAAAGTACATATGAGTCAGCTGGTCTGCAGAGATGAACTTTGGGCTAGATAAAATCTTCAACATGTAAAACTTGCTGTGTTTTTATGTTTTGGTTCCTTCCTTCCTGCGTCCCGCATTCTTGCAGTGTCTGAATACCTCATGATCTTGCATATTTTTTTGTGCACAGCACTGATATAACACTAATATAGCAACAAACAATAAGGTTGTGTTGCTATCCATGGATATGGGAGAAGGACAGGAGAGACTAAGGCTTAGGATCAGGAAAGGGTCTAGGTGCTTTGAAGTTGAATGATAGATTGCCTTGCTTGTAGATGTTGAGTGTCTACAGTGTGCTCCAGATATCTATGAGCATGTATAAGGCACATGGTAAGTTAGACCCTTCCAAGGAGATCCAAAACACTCGGCATACTCAGCAGTGAGCTGTGCATAGCCCTGAAACAAAGATTGTGTCTGAAATCCTTGACCAGCTCTCAGAGTCTGGGACCTCTGTGGACACTTGCAGCCCAGACTTTCTCCTGAAGTTAGCCCTCTGCTCTTTCTTCCAAATAAATGAGTGCAGTTCCTGCCTCTTGCTTAGATCACTGCTGGAAGAGGATGAAAGGAGAAAAAAGAGGTGGCGGTGGTGGCAATAGTCCTCTTCTACATTCTTATAGTTCAGTGTTTGCAGGTAGAGAGAGAGAGTTTTAATTTCTTTGCTGGAGATTATTCAAATCCTCATCTTGCTTAGTTACCAAATTCCAAACTATTTGATATTGGGGAACTCTCCATTCCTTCTACTGAAAATCCTCTGTTGTTGGAAAGAGGGAACAAAATGGCATATGACTTAGCTAACTGATTAGGTAAAGAGAGAGAGAGGTTGGGAGATGGCAGTGAGGGGTGGTTCAGGATGCCAGTTTTGGTTTGAAATATTTTGCTTCATTTAAGTCTCTTCTGTAGCAGTAAGTGACTTGCTTGCTGCACAGAAGCTTGTGGTAAAGTAGAGGATTGAACCCAGTTTTTCCGGAGTCCAGGTTGACAACTTAACTGCTTCTTCTGGGCTCACCATTTGTGCATACTCGCTTTCCCTTTTTTCAGTTGTTGGTCTAATTTTCAAATATAGGGTTTTGCTAAAACACAGATGGCCTGCATCTGTATTACAGCTTTGTACTGTAGTATATGTTTCTTTACAGCAATAAATGCTTCTCAAAGAACTACATTTTTTTTTCTCCGTCTGCCTTGAACTAAATCAGACTGAAAATCTGAAAATGAGAGCCTATCAAACCTGCACTATGACTGGGCTAAATGTGATCAACCTCAGGTATCTTTACAGTCGGATGTCTTTGGTAAAGCCAGATCACAGCGAGAGGAGTACGTATGCCATGGGCTTTGTTCAGCGCCAGTTTCCACACAGATATCCCGCAGAGGATGGCAAGTTGCCTTGCAGAGCTGCAGTAACAGGCACCATCTCTTTGTGTGTTTCACTAACAATAATCAGCCAGTCCCTAAGTTACCTAGTATGAAACAGAGTTCTGCTGCTACAGAGAAGATAACTGTAGATAATCTGAGGTGGTGGGGAAGTAAAGTAACATTTTGTGACACACATTTACCTCTGAAATCTGCATGCTGGCAGAAACTCAAAACCCCTAATAAAGGGAAAAATCCCTTTCATTTCTATTCATTTCCATTTGCAAGGGCCAGTGAGATGTTCTGTGTTTTGAATGGAGCTGAAATGAACAATGTACTTTATTTAACAATAGCTCCATATGCAGCGTGGTTTGCCTTTTTCCCTGCACATTGGTGCTACCTACCTGATTTTGTGGAGCTGGCAAAAACTGTTATATTTTGAGAGCTGTAGCTAAAGAGCAAGGGCGGGAGGGAGAGAGATTTGTTTTCTGTTTAGACTTTTGGTGTGCACCGAAGAATTTTAAAGCACTTTCACTATGAAAAGTGATGGTAAAAAGCCTCATTTTTAGAGTTCATGTATTATCACAAGAATTTCTATATTGACTCTGCTTGCTATTCAAGCAAAATAAATGTGTATGTATATATATAATATAAAATATTGATTAGCCTTTTAAATATATCCTGGCATTAGAGATTCAGGCTGGTGTATTTTCTTCTTGAATACCACTATCACCGGCAGTAATGGTTCTGTAGATTAGCAGTTACTTTGAACATACCAGATCCAAAAGTATCTACAGCTATAAGTAACTAACTAATTGAAACTGAACTCTGGAATATATGTGACTCTATTTACTCTTAGCTTGATTGTTTCTGTAGCACTAATGGATATTTAAAACATTAAATAGTAGAATGTTGCAACAGACAAATCAGAAGATAGAAATGCCCTCATGAAAGGCAGTTAGCTAAATGCTTGAGTAATTTTGGGAAAGAACTTGTAGGCTATTGAGTTGCTTTTTTTTTCCTTTGAGCCAATTGCCATTAGATCATCCTCAGATTAGCTTACTTTTGAAGTTCAGCTACCTGAAGTCGAGCTATGAACATGCCGCTTTGAATTCAGAATGGCAGCTCAACCCAATTTCTGTATTTATGAAATACATCACATTTTGGCTAGTGACATTTCTTTGATATATGGTCAGGAATTATTTCTAAATAATTAATGTGTTTCATTATTATAGGGCTTCTTGTACCCCAGGTTAAAAATCTCTATTTTTCACCATTTAATTGCAAAGAACAATTGATGGAGCATTTCAGAAGTTTACCTTTTACTTCATTAATTAATCATCTTGGTGACAAATCCTTTCTTTAGACATGGGGGAACATAGGAGAATGCATTCACTTTTTTCTTCCTCTAGCCATACTTTCATTCAAATGAAATGGCCTCCCTTAGCTAGAGGATGACCACAGATGACACTTGAAGTTAATGGGCTATATACTTGGATAGGAAGAACAACAAAACATTGCAAAAGTAATATAAATGAATAGTTCTCAAACTAACGCTAATGTGTATTTAGGTATCTGAAATGTTAGTATTAAACTATATCCAATTTGAATATCAATATATAATTTGACAAAGTGATGGGGGGGGGGGGGAGGGTCAGGTTTGCCCTTAAACTGGGAGCTTCAGCATTAAGCACAAAGCTTAGACAGCCAGGTATGTGCCTACATTGACTGTAATGGGAGAGTCTGAATTCTCAAGTCCCAATTTATCTAACAGCCGTATTGATTATGTGCAAGTCCGTGCTCAGCGCAGGGTTTCCTGACATGTTCTTGTGGAGGAGAGCTCGAGTATGCTTACCTCAAGGTCTCCTTTAGGTAAACTGGGAAGGTCTAGCAGAGACCAGCCTGCAAACAAAACCGCCCAGGCCCGAGCAGTGGTTGTCTCTGGGCTGGCTCTTCCAATGCCTTGGTCACTCTTAATATCTCAGTGTAGACACAGCCCTGGACCTGTGAAAGGCTGCAGTCCTCTGCGCGCTCTCTGCTTATTATTCATTATTCAAAACAATAATGGCTTTTCTGACTACTTGTCTCTTATTTCTCAAATCATGGAAGTGTCTGTGGTAAAACTAAGCTCCTGTAGAGAGGAACTGTTTCCTGTTTTGCAGGAAACAAACAAACAGTCAAATGGCATGACACATCCAGAAAAAATTTAGATCTGAGCAATGTGTTTATTGTTTGTATTACACGTGGCTAGAGGCTGCAGCTGCAGACCATGCCTGTAGTGTGAGGTGCTGTGCAAACGTAGGATGAAAAGCTGGTCTGGTCATGACGGGAGTTACCACTTCGGTACCAGAGCTGATGACAAAGCGCTCTGTCTGACTCCAAGCAAACAGTGGGGCACCACCAGTTAGTGTGATAGGCAGTGATCTCATCATCCCAGGAGCTGAACTGCTGTCAAGCCCTTTTTAATAGGCATCCCTCCAAAAATAGGGCAGATCTAACCAGGGAGAGCAGCATTTCCTTCTCTGAAGGAAGGTGTGCTGGACCAGGGCACGGACGGCTCAGCTTGACTCAGCTGTCAGGGGACAGCTGCCTTGATGCTGAATGTGCTGCTGGAGAGGGAGGAGGCTGGCTCTTCCATAGAGCTGGTGATATAATTCACTTCTGTGGTAATAAGCGCATGGAATGACTTCCAGGCACTTCTCCTTGCAGATGAGAATGTGGGCACTTGGGGCCTTTCAGAAGATCCTAAACTGTAGCAGAAATGGGATCCCTTTAAAAGGTTTAAAATCTGTGACTGGTGTGGTAGAAGTCTGTGAATTTCCCTTATAGACAAATTCCATTTCTGGCTTAGCACAAAAAAAATTCTCTTTAAATGTCAGAGCATATGCAAATTGGCCGACTTTATCTTTTGACACTCAATTTGCAAATTGGCATTTTAGGTTTTAAGTCCCTGATAAAGGATAATTTTAGAGACAATGCTTCTACTACAGCAGTGGAGTGGAAACTCTGACCTTGTGAAGAGGGGCTTGTCTGTGCTTCTAAATTCATATTTATTTTTCTGCAGATGTAGCTTTTGCTTTGAAACAGAAACATTTGAAACCCAAGATTGACTTTCAGAAGCAAAAGACTAAAATGTTGGGAAACACCATGTCAGCAGATCTAATGCCTCCAAACCAAGGTAATTGCAAGGTGTTTCTCTGCCTTGAATTCCTCTGATATCTCAGCTATTTTTTTAATATAGCTTTAAACTGAGATATAAATATAATCTCTCTGAACTTGACTGCAAAGACTTATTGCCAGCTTAAAAAGAAAGAGATCAGACAAACAAGTGGTTTTTGATGGGCCTTAAAAACATGGTCCTTCCTCTCTTCTGAAATATTATGATATTCCTATAAAAACTCCCTTTCCCTTTAATGCCAAAGCACTGCTGCTGTTAATAATGTAAGACTGTGATGGCACCAACCACCTCTAATCACTTTAAAAATGAGCTGGCCCAAGCAAAATTCTACTTGACGGATTTGTTCAAGCACATGTGCCTCCCGCTCCCCCCTCCCCATCCCCATCCTAGCAGGTCCTGAAGATTAGGAACGTGATGGTATCTTAATAAAATGCATTGCTGCCACATGCTCTTTCCTTCTGAGGGTGAAACAAAAGAATTTTTGATTTGGAAATTAGGATAGCACACTTTGAATTTCTATCTTCCCATGGTGCTTTGGAGACATAGGAAGGCCACACTGATAGAAGTGAGTTATTTATTACAAGGTTTTTCCACACCAATACTTTTTAAAAGGGGAGGGGGGGAAAAGAGCATGTGCAGCTGTAAATAGCTACATGAGAGAATCCCCTTCATTGGAAATGTTGAGGATAGATTGAAGGAGCATACTGTCTTGGTCTTGTCCATGTGCCTGGACTGGATGATGTTTTGAGTTGACTTTCCACACTTCACTTCTGTCCCCCTGTATTAGTGTGAGTGTTCCAAGTCATGTTTTACCACTTCAAAAGCAGCTGTTGCCCTTTTGTACTTCGCTTTGAAAGCAAGCTATATATACTTCAGATTTATTTAATCCCACAGTGAACTATGGAGAATGAGGAAACACTGCTGATTTGGACAATTTAGGGACTAAATCTGAGAGTTACCTCTCAGGCAGTCTTTTTTCAACCTTAGCGTTGAGGTCAGGACAAAGGATGCAGCTCGGCATTTGCATTTCACAAAGCACTAAGGGAGAGCGAGTGGGTGGCAGAGATGTGCTGTGGCTGCGCAGAGGAGCTGGGCCAAACTTGTTGCTCTGCCAGTTGGCTGCTGCCGCCTAGCCCAGAGAGGTAAGTCATCAGGAAAAGTCTGCTTCGAAGACGCTTTCAGGTACGTGAAGATGCTGAGCAGTGGCTGCAGCACTGCCGCGTGTCCCACTGAGTGTCTGGGGAGCAGGGTCCATATGTGATAAGACTAGAGGCCAATTCTGTAGGTGCTCCAAAAGCAGAGATAGATAGGCCTTATTTTTGGCAGCTAAGGAGAGGTGGAATGGGATGAGCACCACAAACAACTGCAGAATTTTATTAGGATTTTTAAAAGCACAAAGCTCAAATTAAACAATCTGTAGGATGCTGACTATTCAGCCCCATTTCTGAAGTTTGAAACTTGCTGTTTTTCTTGTCAACTGAGTTCACATTATCACTTCCATTTCCTGGGTGTTATGGGTTAACTTTATAAGTGAATGCTGAGCTGGGCAATTGGTGCACTTCATTGACTAGAAATTTTCCCTCCAGCAGCTTCATTACACGAGGTTTATTTGCAGGTACTGCTAGATAAGCTTTATCAGTGTGACAGTTGCATAGTACTCTGTGGGAGCTGAACAGGTCAGGGAAGCCTTGTTTGGGGCAGCTGATAGCTCATATGAGGCTCCACTGAGAGGTGGAAGCTGAGTAGGTATGGTGAGTCAGGAAGATCAGCTGATGCTTCCATTTGTGGGATGTTTTCAGGTGCAAGTAAGAAGTACCAGAGCTTCATAGGGGAGAGAATGGTCTTGTTCTCAAATATTAGGGTGCAAAACAGAAAGCAGAGAACAGCGCAGATTAGCGAGTGAAGGACCTGTGTATGTCTTGGAACGTGCTGAGTGGGAAATGTGGTGCTCTGTTCTGTGTGTTGGTCCGCTTGTGTAGCCCTGAGCATAGAGCACAGGTGGTTGTCTGTGTGGTGCCTTGCAGCTATGTGTTGATGGAGGAAAAAACTGCTCAGCTGGGTCACTTCACAGGGAGCCATTAACATCCAGTGATGTGAAAAATGCAATGGTCTGTGGTTTTAATCACAAATTTATGATAATTGTGCTTCACTGTTTCTTCAGGGAAACAGATACAGGCCCTGGGGTGATTTCATATTTCTTAATGCAGACTTAGCTAACATGCAAGTAGGGCTGAAAATTGTGGACTTATTGAATTCAGTGGCAGAAATCCCCTTGAAATTCCAGGGCATGTGTGCACCTTTGAAAAACAGCAGCAGCAAGTACTCCAGCTGCTAGCTTTTCCTCTGTAATGTGCAGTGGTGCACTGAATCATCTTCATGGGAAAAGTGGATTAGGAATGTGGTCACTTAATTAGGGAGTGAGTGATCTTGCCTTTTTTTGTTGACTTTTTGCCTTTGTTAACAAGGCGATAACACTGCCTTCAGGCCCAATCTTTCAATAGTGTGAATTGGTCCATGGGAGTCCACGCAGCTGTGCTGTTTTTTTTTTCCCTTCCACCAGCTGAGACTCTAACTTCCTAAGTGCAAAAGCATTAGGAAAAAAAAAAGTTACTGCCTGGTATTCAGGGAGAGTGATTAGACTTGATCCTGGATCGCTGAATTCAGGGAGAGTTTTGTCATTTGACTTCAATCAGATCAGGATCAGAAGCCCTTCATAAGAATGTGAGACTATGAACAAGGGCATTCTGAAAATGTAACTTTTGCTCTGTGACTGAAGCTGTTGGTATGATAGTCAGGAGAACTAAAAAGAGTTCTTCTGTAGCATTACACGTTGATATAAATAATTTAATGAAAAGAAGATCACAGATATTTGAGAGGAAGTTCAGAACCTTTGCTAGAAAATGAGAAAAAGGAAATATCTTTTTTTTTGGCTGGTATTGTGCAAGATCAGTTGCCAGTAGATGTGATAAATTCAGAAGCAGGAGCCTAGAATACCTGTTTGTTTGTTAATATTTTATTTCTTCACAAACCCACTGTACTGGGCTTTATAAAAACTCATTTCACAAAACATGCCTTTGCCCTGGACAGTTCTCAGTTTGGTGGGGAGAACAGCTGGGGTAGGAAAAGAGAAACCTAAATACACTCATAGGCTTTCAACTTTTATAATTACTCTCACAGAATAAAATGAGTTTGGGACATCTGTGGCAGGACTTGGTTCAAATGATTGGATCATTCAAGAGCTGCAGTGCTTTTAGAACAACTGTATGGTGTGGTGAGGGCTGACCAATATATTAGACCTCATCCTACCCTTTTTAGGGAGGAATGATTGGGGAGATAAATGAGAGGAAGGGGCAAAGTCCATATTAGCTTCAGAAGCCAGAGATCTTTGTTCATTTAAATAAAGATGAAACACAGCTTGTTCTGTCCGTGAGCACTGCTTGTCCTATTTGGGCTGCCCAAGTTCTCCATGGTGGTGTTTTCCAGCTGGACACCTTGAAGTCGTTTGTTTTATGTGGTCCTCAGCATGACTCTTTAGATACACATCCTTTCTGGTGATTGGATGCAGAGACTATGGTGGATTTCAGATCTAATGAAAATGGCTTATATCCATTGGCATGGTTGCAGCACTATACTGAGGTCTGAATATGTCCTCAAGAGCGTATAATAGTTGCCTGTCTTGGGTTTTTAAAACTGATAAATGTTGTACTGTTGATTTCAGGGGAAGAAGGGTCTCGGCTTAAGATTGTTGACTATAAGTTACAAACATTAGCTCTGAAGTGATGCATTATTACTGGAATAACAGAGGCAAGACTAAGCAAAGAAATGACTGGGGACTTAATACTGCATTTAGTGAAGAGTAAGCAGAATCAAACAGGAACTTGACAATATTGCTGGATGATATTATTAAATTTGTAATGAGAAGTCTTAGAAAATATATTTGCTGACATGACCAAGAACAGTCTGTGTAGAACTTGAAAGTGGTGAATGGAGACTGGTGACTCTTGGAGCAGCCAACTACAGCGTAGAGGAAGGGGACTGGGAAATGGTTTTTTTTGTTTTTTTGTTTTTTTGTTTTAATTAGGGAGGCCTGTAGGAAGGCCAGAAAATTGATGATGCAGGATTTTAATTACTGAGATATTGATTAAGATAATAACTGTGCACAAATTAAGAAAGTGGGCATAATGCAGGATTGCTTCCTTAAGCTGTTTTCGAGTTTGCACACTCACACGCTATCTTGGATCCAGCCCTAGGGAGCTGAGCCAACTACCTTTAAATAAGGTTGAGCGTGGAGGGAATCTATGGAGCACCCTGGTGCTGGCTTAGGGAGAATGGTGAATCCTCAAGGAAGGAGCCTGGAGGTCTGCTCTTTTTTTAAGGTTACAAAGGCTAATGTTGAGGAAATGCGCCTGAGGAATTTCTTCTGATTATAGAAATCTCCATCTCTGCAACTGAAAAATAACTGCGATTTCCTCAGAGAGACCGTAATTAAAATGTGTCCTGGTTAAGTCTACACAAGTTGAAGGCTGGGGGTAAAGTCAGAATGAAATTAGCCCAAAGTGTTAAGCAGGTACTTTCTTAAACTACTGCATGATCAATGCAGTAAAGAGCTGGACAGGGTGGTATGTAGAAATGAACAAAGATAAATTAAAAAGGGAACTTTATTTTATACTCCAAATCACTATTTTCATATGCTATTTTTTCTCTTCTTTATTTGCCCCCCCCCCCCCTTTTTAGTATGTGCTTTTAGAGCAAGAATGTTTTGTTTGTTTAACAGGGTAGGTGCAAGTGGTTATAACAGGGTATGTTAAGGATATGTAACAGAATATTATAGGTTGCACTGCACAGTCTGTGGATATCTTTTCATGGGAAATATTTTGCTGTCTTTCCTGACTTTTGTAGTGGGCAAATGTAGAGGTGTTAGAGGAGAGCTAAATTACAGAGAAATAAGAAATAGAGTCTTGGTTTTACCACCCACTAGCTATCATGGTTAGCCAGGCTTGAAGTCTGAAAGGAAGCCATGTCCTTTCAACAGATAAGTGCCTTACTTCTTAAGGAGTGTTTGAAGAATTTCTACCCACAGCTGCTCCTGGAGGAAAGAAGTTGCATCCTCTGACACAAGGGAACAAGCATCCTATTAGAGGCATTTGCTTAGTAAAAAATAACATTTTTTTCACTTCACATTCATAGTGCAGAAGGGACCAGAGAAAACAGTTCAGAGAACAAATAAGGTGGAGCAGAAAAAAAAGATAGGACAGATCTGTTCAGTAACAGTTTCATTCTGTTTTCAAGAACGATAAAATGGAAATGGGCTTTATTTAGATCAGATAATTTTCAGTAAAGCATGAAGTGGCCTGGCCTATTTGAAATAAACCAGAGCTACTCGATATAATTGGAATACAACCCCGTGTTTAATTGGAAACAAAATTTGAGTTTATTGACGTCTTTGTTCTAGGAGTCCTTTTATAAATGCGTTAGGTCTTCTGATCAACAAAAGGTGAGGAATAGGAAGGTGCAAGACAGGAGCTATGCATTAAAATTAAAAAAGAAAAAATCTATAGTTGTGGCAGAGCACTAATCTAAACTTAATCTTTTTAATGAACTTATTTTGGTTGCATTTGATGAATAATTTGGTGTATGGAAAAATAATCTGCCAAATGTTAGGGTTGGGGGGGGGGGATCAGCAACAAGGAGGAAGAAATGTCCTGGTCAGCCTTCTCTTCAAGTGCTGCCCTGAGATGTGGAAGAGGACATTTCAGTTCTATCTGCTGAATGGATCTGAACTCATTTCCTACCTTTCAGCAAAATGCTGTCCTTACATTCCCACATGGGTTGCTCTTCCTCTCCTATCAAAGACATTTCAATTTATATAAGGCACTTCATCTGCTCACTTGAGCAGTGCCTGAAACCTAAGGTGCCTGACCATGTTACTTTCCCTCCCATAAGAGTACCCTGGTGTCCTGGATACCTGTATGCTCAAAACCCTCATGTTTTACTTCTGTGCACAGTCAAATGGACAAAACATCTCCTCATCCTCATATTCTATGAGTCAACTTTCTGTATCAATCCACTCCCAGGCATTACCAGTGCAGAAAAGCAGTGCAGATGAAAGGTGTTCCTGCAAATCCTTCCACTCCTTCCTTCCCAGGTCAAGCCACCTCCAGCTGGGCCACCACCTGCCTCCCAAAGGCAGGAGTTAAAGCAAAGTTGCAAAGGAGGAGGAGAGGGTGCTATATCTTAATCACTCTCTCTGCTTTCCTCCTTAGCATGGTAATGTTGACAGTGCCGATCTGTGCCCCATGGGTCTCAGCTCTTCAGCTCACTGTGGCACTTGCTCGTGCAGTGATCCAGAAAGCTTGCCCAGTGAGTGAGGTTGGGCTGGCCAGGTTGAGCAGCCTTTTTTTTTTTTGTTGCCTGGGGTGATGGAGTAGGGGCACAGAATCAGACTTGAAAGGGTACATGTTACCACCTCCTAGTCACCCTTAATTGATGTTTCTACCCTTAATTGATGTTTCTTCCTCTGTATGCCTTCTGATTTCATAACCAGCTGAAGTTGCCCCTCTCCTATGTCCCTTTCCCCACCCTTCCCAGTTCTGTGCTACATGCTTCCCCTCTTTTTTTAACTTGAGGCAGGCAGGCAGTGTATATGCTGGGGCTGCCCGTTCCTAATGTGGGGCTACCTGTGCTTACAGCTCCAGTACCAGCTTTTCATTTCCCAAATCCAGGCTGCTGATAACAAGGTTCTGTGTTTAATCTCTCAGCCCCATGTTGCCAGGTAAAGGTTTTTCACTCCAGAAGATTGGAAGGGAACAGAGGAAATTGGTTTAAGAGAGTGGATAGATGTATTTGGAGGGAAGGGGAAAGCAATGCTTCAGTGAATCTGGAAAATGAAGTAGAGAAAAATATGTAGCAGATATGGATCATGTTTTTGCTGTAAGGGCCTATTCCTGCCATCAGTTATTTCTTTCCTGCAGCAAATAGAAACCAAAATTATTTTTTTGAATCGGGGTAGGGCTGGCAATTTAAACCAGCTGAGGATCTGCTCTCTGTTTTCTAACCAATAAAATGTTAACTTAGTGCAGACAGGCTCACTAAACTGAAACCCCCTCAACTTCCAACATGAAGCTCTTGATGTGGCAGATAATGGCCAGAAGTTTTCGCTGGCTGTTGTAAGTGAAAGGGAGTTCTTTTCCTGGTCTTTCAAGCTTAGTAGAGATTCACAGAAGCAGCAGGATTCAAAGTTATGAAACCTTTCTAATATCCAGCAGCCATGTAATTTTTTCCTTATTAAAGACATCATTTGCCTAATTTTTATGTAAATAGCCATAGCCTGGTGGCCACTCTAATCCAGCAGCATTACTGCTGGCAAACAAGGGATTAAGAAGAAAATGTTGTATTGAAATTAAAGCCATAGGGCCTGATAGAGCCAGGTTACCATTAAATTCTATAGATACTGTATCCTTCTTGCCAGCTCTATTGCGTTTTAATCCAGTGCTCAGGGTTTTCTATAACTAAAAAGTACTTCTTTAATCCTTTTTTCACACACTGTAATGCAAACCTTGATGCTGAATAATCCACTGAGGCTTGTGCATTTGTTAGATCTCTGCTTCATTAAATTACCAAATTTTACTGGCAGCAGAGCAGAGTGGCAAAATGTCAACGTAGCTTTGCGGAGCCAGCGGTTGCTCACTTCTGAAGATGAATATCATCTCTATTAATGCCTGTTTACTACATTTCAGCACTAACCTTTTTATAAAGTGAAGAAGGGGTGGGAGGAACTCCAGGGCAGGCTTTCAAAGTGCAGTAACATGTATTTTCACAATCAACATTTGATTGAACCAAGAAACCAAGGGGGATAGGTTTACAAGGTCACCGAGTCTGAACTCCATCGGTAGACACTTTGGGTTTTGTTTGGTTTGCGCTTCGTGCATGATATCACATGGTCTTTGAACATTCATCAGTATTGTGGCATTTGATACTGCAAACATATGCCAAAAGAAACAGAAGCCCAACGTGAAACACCGGGATCAAAGTTGCATATGTTTTCTAGTGGCTGATAAAACGTCTTCCCCCCAGCCATCTGAGGGGCTGATCTGCAGACACTAATCTCTGGAATTTCTGGTGGTATCCCTGGTCCCTAATCAGTGTTACATTTCACATACGTTGCGCTGGGGCTTTCTTGAGTTAAGAAGGAAGGGCACTATTATTCAGTGTGATAAAATGTCACTAGCAGTATCAAGGATCTTGGTATTTATTTAGGTTCAGCCCCACGGGGCACTGGCATAATTCTAACATTGGATGTAGATCATCTGAATTCTTGAGTCAAAGCTTTTGCCATTTTCTCTTCGCAGAAATGTCCTGCAGTTCATACCTGTTCTTTCAGTGAAACAGGCTCTTGGTGGTGATGTCAACGGAAGTTTTCCTTGAGCAAGGAGAATAGACTTGTGTCTTTAGGGCAAACATCCCTCACAACAAATTCTACTAAACAAAACTGCATGCTGGAAAGTACAAAAGAGAAGCTTTATTAAGGAACCAGTTAGAGCTAACATGGGACCTAATACCCCATGCTGGGACAAGATATTTCTGTCTCTAGAATAACTAAAGGAAGTCTAATTTTTAATCATGCTTGAAAGGTACTGGAGACAAGAATTTAGTCACACTTTGCTTAGATTCCTCAGGAGTCTCTTTGTTTAATTTAATACCACTGATTCGAGTTGTGAAGAGGCAGAACCCATACCTGAATGGGACAAAAGAAGTCTCAACAGAAACCTGATACAGGCTTTACATTTTACGGTTTTTGACCTTACGGCTCCTAGGAGGAATGAATCATGCTGCTGTGAGGAGTAACCTAACCTGATTTCTTATTTGGCTGGAACTGCAGAACTGGAAAGGAAAGCAGTGGATGCAAAACACAGTCTTTTCTGTTTTTTTAAGATTTTTTTTAATATTTATATATGTACAAATATAACTTCTTTCAACATCCTTCTTGAACAACTTGTTCCCATTTGTCAGCACCTCAGTGCTGTTGCTTGGCGAGACCTACTGGACTAACCTACCTTTTGCAAATGCTAATGTGCAAATAAAAAGCAACATACAGGATGGGGAAGTGCAAAGAAAACTGCTGTACAAATTTGCATCGGATGCACTGAGATATTTAGATAACTTCTGCAAACTGCATGTTAGTGGGATAAACACCAACAATGACCAATTATTTGAGGGTTAAAAATGGAGCTCCAACTGTAAAGAAATTTAGGTAAAGAGATGCTCTCAGGATTAAGGAGATTAATGATAGTGATATGCAATAGAGAGATTGTAGCTACCTCATGACTCAGGCTATTTAACACATGACAAACATGCATAAAATACAACCAGAATAAGGCTTCAGAAATAGAGGGATGGATTATGTGACCTAAATTATATATAATTCATCTGACTTTGGGACTAGATACTTTCTGAAGTCCAAACTATTTGTTGACTTTGACTATCCATTATTTTTAGTGCTTTTTTATGGAAAAAGGGTAGAAGACAAATATTTTAACTGCAAAATTCTCTTTATTTCCCTCTGTCCCCCCTCATTTTATCTGTGCATATTATGTTACCTTTATTAAGGACCCTTAATACTTTCACTATAGACCAAATCTTATTGTCTGTTCTTGCTGGTACTTTAGGAAGTTATGAGCATTCATAAAAAGTACTAGACATAGGAATGAGTTACCTGGACACACATGAATGACACTAATGAGTTGACTTGAGATATTATCCCTAACTAAATTTGGTATTAGAGTCTCACTGCTATATATGCTGAAAATAATAGGATAATTTGAAGAAAGCAAGATAAACAGTGCTAGTTTTATGCAGTGCAATGCAAGCATGTATATTTCTATTCCAGCATATTTCCCTGGCCATACCTTGTGAAATGTGGAGAGAGATTCCTAAATTATAATGCTGTTGCTGCTTGAGACTCTTAGGTTATCCACTTGAGTCCTTGTATTTCCCAAGCGGATCCCTTGTGAAGCCACATGGGATTTTTCCTGAGTTCTATTTTTCTCCTCTTCAAGATCAAGAAGGGTAGTTCACCACAAAACTGAAATGTCGCATTTAATACTGAGAGGAGGAACATTTCCTTGTGCAGACTTAATGTTTTTTACATGTTGTTATTGCAGGACACAGAGCTATTACCCTCAGTACTGTCTTTCTAAGCAGTGTGTGCTTCCCCTCAGCCCTGTCCCATTTGCATCTGAAAGAAGGCACAGTCCCTGCACCAAAAATCTGAGTCTGAAAGGCTTTGCAGCTGAGGCAGTGAGGTCGGTTGCATAAAAAGAGGATTCAGCCTTGCATGTGACAAACAAAAATACCTGCAGTTTGGCTATTTGGGGTAAATATTCATAAGGGAGATCAGTCCATATTCTTCAAGGACATAAGCCTGAAATTGGAGAGATGGCCCACAGTGGGACAGTAATGCCTAATTGTCCAGTGAAGCACTTTTATTCTTTCTTTTTGGAGCATTTAGTCCTGCTTACTCTTTGAGGTGGAATATAAGCCTGTACTGACCACTGATCTCATCCACTCTGGCAATTTCTGTGTGGGAGTCAGATCTGTTAAAACAATGACACAGTTTTCACAGCATGTCAGCTTATATGTTTTGACTGTGGGGGCTGAGAAGAACCTCAAGTGATTCATACAAGGTTGGACTGAGAGGTGTTAAAAGAGCCAGGGCTGGGAATAGCCATAATAAGCAGCAGTTTCTGTGTAAGGGGTGACTGGGCACAAAACACAAACTCACAGGGGTTCCAGGACTTCTTGCTCCCCTGTCCATGCTCTCCTCCCACTGAAAGTTGTGCTCAAGTGCAACTCTTTTATATCCCAGCCTGTGCCCACATCCAGCCCAGTGTACCAACAGAAGGGGAAATAAGGCACTTGAAAAGCCAGCTCCAAATTTCATTTATTTACAGCTTCTCAAATTTAAAAATTGTCAGCAGAGATCTTAACGTGGTGTTCCTTCATTCTGGCGTGGCTTCTAGCAGTAGACTTGACCCTGATGAAGGGGTATTGCCTAATCGCATACTCTCAGGAGTAGAAAAGAGAAAAAACTGGGAAATGTGGGTCTGTTTCCTTCTCTTATCATGTAGCCTGGGGGAGGGTAACCCGCTCTAGGTCAAAATCGGCAGCAAGGTGTTTTTCCTCCATGCTGGCTCAACTCTGGTGGCTGATCCTTAAATGTGCAAAGCAGCAGGATCATGTCTATGTTCCCTTGCCCTGCGCTTTTCCTGCTGGTGGCCGATGTTGCTTCACAGATGCTCCCTTTCTGGCGTGGCCACTATGATGGGGGGAGAGCACCTTTCCCCCTAACTCCCACCTGTGTCTCTGAGCTTATCCATGCTGGGCAGAAGGCATGATCCTGTCCTAAAGTAGAGCCTCCTGTCCAGATGAAAATCCAGCTCCCAGCCTCCTATGCAGTGATTATACAAGTCCCCAGAAGAGGGTGTAGAGAATTTTATCTGTGCAAAGCAGTATGAAGTTAGACCAGATCAGGACAATTCAGGCTATACTCTGAGAAGTCATGCGTGGGAGCGACTCTAAAACAAATGCTGTTACAGCAAACCATGAAACAAAGCAGTTATTATTATTACTTTCTTCTGACCACTGTGAGAGACAAGGTGCTGGGCTGGCTGAACCTTTGGTCTGACATAACCCAGGCCATTTTCAGTAATGTTCTTAATGTTATGCAGAATACTAGGATAGAAAAGAAAAATGGTGTTGGGTTCAGAGTTAATGTCCAGTGCTGATCTTCACAGCTCTGAAATGATATATCTATTTTTTTCTTCACTTAGCAGACTTGTGAAATCTAATAGATTTCCCTTCCCACACTTTTTTGAGTGTGGGAAGGGAATACATTTGATTTCCTCTGTGCTGGTGTGAACGAGGGAGCTGGTTTTACACACACAAATCTTAGGTGAAGCTTTGATCAGTGGATGGAAATTGTGTATTCTCTGCTGTTCTAGATTTAAGCTAATGGATTTATTCATATGCTTGAGGTTAAGTGCATATACTAGTGCCAAGGTCTAAACTAAGGTCTAAATTTAATCCCCATAATGTATGTAGGGATACTGTATACATACATATATACATTTTTAGTCTATTAAGAAGAATGGTGTGTATGTGTACTATGTGAGCATGTCTATGTGTGTACATATATTTATACATACATATGTACACCCTATATATCTGTGTATATAAAACAACAATATTTTATCAGTCAAGCATATGCAGTGGTTTAAAAACACATTCATCAATACAGTTATTTGACTTTTTTCATTAATCTTGCTGTAGAACCTCCTGGTTCCTGATAGCAGGAATAAAGAAGGAGAAAGGGTGATATTCATAGAAAATGGATCACTGAAATGAAGTTTTACCAAACATTTTTTTCCACTTTTCATTAAACTTCTACCATTTTAAAACATATTTTTCCCAGCAAAAGTTATATATTTCTAAAAGTCCTTTCCAAGCTTCTTAAATGCTACTTTTTCTTATTCTATTCTTCAAAGAGCAGCAGCCACGCTATCCCTCTTTTCAACTTCAAACTGTGCTGCTCTGTTGGTCCAGCACAGTGATGGTGCTTTGAACATGAGAAGAGAATCTTGCGCTTTTTTTGGAACTTCGAGAAGGTTTTTTGGAGAGAGGCGCAATTAGCATTTCCCTTTGACCTGTGTCACTTTTCTTTACTCTTGTAAAAGTAAACCAAATAATAATAATTATATATCTACACGTGTACTGTTCCCTAGGGCCTAAAAGAAACACTGCTCACTCATACTTTCTGGGATTTCTTTGATCCTGTTTTTTGGACTTTTAGACAGACATCATTGTACCTGTGAAACTCTGTATAGGTAGCTGACTTTGTGTGGGGCAAGCGTGAATTGACTTTAGTTTCCTCTCGGGGTAATTTTATTCTGCACAAAGTGAGAAGATACAGCAAACGTCAAAGGAAGGAGACAGGAATCATATTGATCCTGCTTGATAGACCAGACCCCTAAACTTGATGGCTTTCATTCTTGGTGGCCCACCACGGCTGCAGCAATGTGAACTGAGTGCTGCCAAGGCATGATGTGAATTCAAGCACAATTAAGCTCCACGGGGGCTTCCTGCTCTATACTTGCACTTTGCCCCAGGTCAGTTGATGGTGAGGCATCAGTAGCTGGAATCCAGATATGTTCCTAAATGAGGCCTAGAAGGGTGTATGTGTTGAAGTGGAAAGCAGGGGAAGTGTGCTGCTGCTTTTCCTCTGCCTATGAATAGCACAAACAGTGTGGCTGGCTGGCATCAGGATTTCTAAGTGATTTGTGGAACATCACTGAGTGCTCCTAAGAGCACTTTTTTTTTTCCTCCTCTCCTCCCCCCTCCTTCTTTGTGCTAGAAATTCCAGTATGCCAGCTGTGTGGGAAATCTGGGACATGTTGCAGATGTTGTCAACGTCATTGTTTTACTTTCAATTATTTGAAAGAGCTGGTGATCGAGGCCTCAGCTAGCACAGAAGTGCTGGCAGCGCTTGGCTGAGAGGAGTGTTCTGGGGGCTGTCCTGAGTGGCTGGGGGAAAAACCAGTGCTGAAGGTGCACGGTCAAGTAGGAGGCTTAGAAAGCATGAATCACAGGGAGAGCAGATGGAACGGCATTCTGGATGCCTGAGAGCAGTCTAACTGGGAAGAGAAAGTATCACCTTGTTGCTGTGCCCACCTGACTGGTGAAAACATCTGTGGGAACTATAGGTACTTAAAATGACCCCACAAAGGGAATGCATATAAATGCAAAAACCTTATGAAAGATACAGTTGTCAAGTAAACAACACTTTCATTTTCCTTGAAACTGCATCTTTTTTTCCTGAGTTTCTCTCAGCAATTAATTTCCTGGTCCATAAACACCTCTGTTTACAACACACTGTTTTAAGGCAGTAACTTGAACAAATATCCTGTAGTAAGAGAAAAACCCTTCAAGTGTAAGGGATTTATTCATGGAAATTGGCTCAATAAAGTTTCTCCTTTCACCCTTCTCGTGCCCCCTTCCCCCCTCAACTTGCACACAGACTAAGCAGAGACTTGCTGCGTCCCTCTGGTAATGTGGATTTTGAGTTGTTGATAAATACAAGCAGGTTAACAGCTAACATCAAAGGTTTACCAGATTAAAGTCAAAGGAAGATGAGATTTTCAAGAGCTTGGGTAAACAAAAAGGTTGAGATCCTCAATTATCTTTAAAAGCTCTTTAATGCAAGCCTCAATAGGCTTAAATGAACAGAGGAATAAATATGTCCATGCTGCGTGCTAACCATAACACTACTGGTTCCTTACTGTAACTCAGTTAAAGGCTACATAAGGAATGAGAGATAAGGCAAAT
This sequence comes from Dromaius novaehollandiae, assembly GCF_036370855.1. Taxonomy (NCBI): domain Eukaryota; kingdom Metazoa; phylum Chordata; class Aves; order Casuariiformes; family Dromaiidae; genus Dromaius; species Dromaius novaehollandiae. Next base: position 90,924,654 of record NC_088099.1, on the reverse strand, counting down.
AGGTTTGCTTGTAGAATGAATCATTAAGAAAAGGTGACTGTTGTATTTGATGTGGTAAGAGGTGGCAGGAAAACTAACTAAAGCTTAGCAGGAAAAGCAGATTTTGAGACATATATGGCAGTTATTAGTCATACTATTTGAATCCAAAAGGGCACTGGTTCAAAAGACTGCTCAGAAAGACTCAGGCTGGGAGGAAGCTATTAAATCTTGCCGCTACCTGCTGCCCTCTGCCCCCCCCCCAAAAAAAAAAAAAAAGAAAAAGAGTTTTAGGATACTTCCTGAGAACAAGAGGATGATGAAATTTCAGAAGTATGGCAAAAAGGAAAAGATTCATATGTATTATTGCTGTAGAGCTGGTTAGTCCTCTCTAAAAAGCCAAAATCTGTTGGTATGGTCAGACTGACAATAGGACATAGGTACCACCTGCTTCTACCAAATTAAGCTAGTTTAAACAAAGGTGCCTGGAATGTGTCATGTATACTTACAAAGTAAATATCTCTTAATCTTCAATCTACTGTCATGCTGAGTAATGCAAAGAAGGGCCATAAGAAATTAGAGATGAAGAAAAACACCCCAAACTCTGGATTTAACCTATCATTGCATGTTGCTCACACTTGAGTTTAAAATGCAAAGATGGAAAATTGTTATTGTCTTTGCAATTATGTGTGAGATGTAAATGGTATAGGTACCTTTAATAAAAAAAATAAAAAAACCCAACACCCACCCAAAACCCACTTCTACAGTTCAAGTTCAGAATCCTTTATCTAGCTTCTGCCTTGAAAGAGTAACTAGCATTTTTTTTATTGCATCCTTCACATTTCATGAATTAAGAATACCCAAGGGCATCTTTTATTTGTGCCAATAGAATAAGTGCATGTTGGGTATTAGCTTAGTGTCTATATTCACACTCTGTTTAAAACTTTGTATAAACCCACATACCATTCAAGACACATTGCCCTACTGTCATAGAATACTTAACAGACAAGTGGGTATAAGCACTTAACATGGACTGTGTTATCACAGACCATAAAGAAGTTACTTCATTAAAACAGAAGGATTTTCACTGGGGTTGTCTTAGCTGTATGTGAGGTCATTGGAATTTAGTATGAATTGAAAATGGAGTGATGTAAGCAACAGACATCAAACAATTAGCATGAAGCAAAAATGTCACTTTTTTCCCCTTCCAAGTCTCTCCGAGATATGCAGTTACTAAGATACTCCTTTTACACTGTTAGGTACTTAATCTTCACATTTTTATCAAAAATATTGAATTTATTTTCATGTTATGTTCTCAATCTTTAAATTAATTGTTAGAGATTTGTTTTGTTGGTCATCTTACTGCCTACCTTCACAGTTAGATGGATGTGATGAGAAATCTCATACCACTGTGATGGAACTGATTTAATCTGTTCAATGACTTTAAAGCTTATATTAGTTTATGGTACACTCCTACTTGTGTTTAATGTTAGCTTCTTTTGACAGTTGCGATGGTTCTAAAAAGATATTTTGAGAGACATAATTTTCTAAAACAAGTAACATTTTGATTATAGTGGAAGAGATGTCTTTTGTAGGTGATATGGAGAAGGTAAAATGAAGTACTGAATAGTTAAGGTGACAGCCTAGTACTATTTGAGTCTGTAGACTTGCACCCTACAAAGACACATTTTTCTCCAAGATTTTATATTAATTTTGCTCAAGTGGAGTAAGCAGTGTTCCATAACTGTGTCCCATTTGAAAGCACAAAATCTCAGAGACAGGTGTGTGCAGTGTAAAAGGGAGCATGCAGCTGGTGGATATTGGAAATAAGGAGGTAACAAAGTGTACAAGCTGCTGAGATATTTTATAGAGAGCTGTATGTTGGCCAGCTTCTGTTGTGTACCACCACCCTCCATGGTAGTGTGAAATCAGCTTTTCCATAGCTAATGTTTTTATTTCTAATGCAATACCTTTTTTTTATTTTTAAGTTTATTATCATCAGGTCATCTTCCTAGATTCTGCTTGTAGCAGTAGTTTAGTATGAGATCTGCTAAGTAGGTCTCTGGCTGATGTTGCAGTTTGGGGGGCAATAAATGTATTTCAGTGCCTTGATTTCCCCATCCTCTACCTTGCAGACATATGGGATTCTGCAACTAATCAGCCTCATATCAGAGTGCAGTGCTCTTTCCTGTTGGGATGCTGAAATGCTGATTGTTTCACCTGGAGGGCAACTGTGGTGCTCATGAGACTTATAAGAAGGTGCCGTACACATGTCAAAGATAGCTACAGGACACTAATACACAGGGCATCTTCTTGCCTTTTATCTTTTGTTAAACTTGCACTGACCACTAGCAAAGCTTCATATGCGGCAAACGTAAAATGTAAGCTGTCGTCTGCCTTATCTGTGGTCCCCAACACACAATCTGCTTTACCAGGCTGTTCTCACTCATTTGCTATTATTTCATTGTTGCTATGGTGAAGTAGGAAAATATCCGCTCTTAATTTGATGCTGAATGAGGCATATTCTTATTTCAATGTGTGGGGATATACCCACATGCCTCCTAATAATGTGGAGGTATTGACTTGTTTCCCCTACTGAAAGCTTTTCAGTTTCTAGCTACCTTTGAAACAGCTCTTAAGAAATCCTGTGTCACTGTCATACCAACCAAATGGAAAGTTTTTCACTTAACAAGGAGAAATAATTCAAAGACTTGCCCATCTGGAAGAGGAGTGCAAAATGGCTCATTCCGTATTTTCATGGTCATTAAGGTTTGATACAAATTACTAATGAGAAATAAACTAAAATTACAAAAATAAGCAGGTAAACTGCCTGCAACTGGGTTTCCATATGAGCCTACTCCTTTAAAACTTCTCTTGCAAAATCAGTAAAATAAGGCTAAAACCCCTACTAGACTTTTCCCCCCTTCATGAAGCAGTTTTGAAAGTACTGACAGTTTCATATCAGGCAGCATGAAAGTAGTGAGCAAATATGAGGATCCTTTCATAATTTATTCAGGGGAAAATCCTTGCACATTTACTTCTTCCACGTACCCCTCTCCTTTGAGGAAGAGTGGCTCAGTTGCTTCTGCATCTCTGTCCTTCCTTTACTACTGACATCCACAAGACTGTGCCCCTGCAGAGCAGAGGAAGCAACCGAATGAGCCAAGGAAGGAAATTAAACTGTGGGTGAGAAGGATGAATGCTTTCTCCCTTCCTGGGAGAGGAAGATCCTGAAAAGATGATGTAGCCTGAGATCACATTATATTTTCAGTGAAGCTCCACCTACAAAGGGTGAAATATTTGTGTCTGAGGAGCCTAACTGTGATAAATGTGAGATTTGGGATACTGTTGGGAATCCAAGCTAGGCGTAAGGTAGCTCTGTGTCTGTCTATTTTTCTAGTTTGGTCTATCTGATGGTGGAAGTTATATTTAGCAACCCTGTCTAGCAGGTCAGACATGGTCCTCCAATGGCATTACAAGGGCAGATCTTCACAGAGGATTTCTGTGACTGTCTCTATGCCTCTTGGGAAAAAAAAATTCTTGCAGCTGTTATAATGCTTGTTATGAATTGCACTCTTCAAATGAAATCTGTGATAAATTTAGTGGGGGTTGTTTTGTTTTTACAATAATGGCCAATATTATTTGGACAGAAGTAACCAAGTAACAGAGACAAAAGTGAAGTCAGTGAAGATGGTGTCTATTCCTACAAATATCCACTATGTAAACCATAAGTCTTAATTATCTCTGCTAAAATGATTGCTGCTGATGTTAATGGAAGGTGTAAGGAGGATCTACCTACCTTGTTCTGAACTGACACAATGGATAAGTTGCATTGCAAAAGAGACAGTATAAATACTTCAAGTTACAGAGCAGAGTCTGCCAATCAGACACATGTCACCCTTTAGGAAAAGAGAAACTTCAGACTTGCCTTTTCTTATAATTGAAGAACATTGTCAGGTTGGCAGCTTCTGGGACACTGTATGTTTCAATGACAAATATTCATGCTAGTTGAAAATGAACCCTACTCAGCAGCCATTGGCAATGTCTTGCTGTTCTCCTCTTTCTTGTCTCTAAAAGGCTAGTAGATCATTTCTATTGATTAAAGTTGGTAGAGATTAGGCATGGAAAATAAATTTCCTCAGCCCCTTTTCATCTCTGAGCTGTCCAAGGTATTCTGTCTTAAAGCTCCTTAGCAGTGCAGGCTGCAGTTTGTGAATGCAACATTGAGAAATAAAAGGAAGAAAACAAAACTTTAGCCTAAGAGTGGAAGCACCATTTTTTGCCTGTTCCTTTTGCTGGCATCTTATTTTGTTTCACTGTGCCTATCCAGCACATAGAAGCATTTGCAGTTACCCAGATGAAATGAGAGCCAGGTTAGCCCTAAAAATCTGGGAAGTTCAAACTATGCTTTTCTCTAACAGAACGTGTGTTAGAAGAATGTGTACAGTTATAATCATCCATCTTTCAAGAACCAGTAAGCTGAGAAATTTCTTTTTTTTTTTTGCATTTTTGCAACATAAAGCAAAGAAATACTTTCTCCCACTCTGTTTCCACATTTACTTACCCATCACATCATCAGGTAGATTGCTTTTATCATTATGCATGGCTTCATGAATAATGCTTTAGTGCTACAGTCTGCTTAATAAGGAATCAGTGCAAAGCATTACCTTGCTAATATGTATGGTTCAGAAATATGCTTTCATACCAGCATGAGAATCTGCTTTAGTTCTGAGTCCCTCACTGTCTTAAGGGGCAGGGTTCTGCAGCATGATTGTGTGATGAATGATGCTGTGTGGAAATGCAAAATGATGAGACAAAACCTTTTTCCATATGAAGTAAAATCATGCTGTGTTTCAATTAACAGCACTACTTCTTCCTTCTCTGGAATATGTAGCTCTTGTATTCATGAAGATGAATTTGAACCTCTACAGTGGTTGGGAATCTGGATTGCTTCACCTGCTGTCTGAACGTTAAGGACAAAATAATACAGATTTGATGACTATGTTACTACTTGACAGCAAACCAAACAGAATAGCAAAGAGGAGCCCCAATTACATAGGGGTCATTGCATAAATTTAGCTGCAAGTATCACAAAGTTAAGCTTCTCATTGTAGTAGCATAATTTAATTACTTTAGTGGTGTAAAAAGCCTTTACTGCAAAGCCCAAGGACTCCCAGGCTAGAATGCTGACTTCTTATGACCAGAAGAGATCAAATTGCAGATGACAGTGGCATCTTGTTAACAAAGATGCCAGAATGAAAAGACTTGTTAGAAGTGCTCTGGAAGATGTATGTGTTAGTATCATTGCATTCTCATACAAGGGCAATATCTTTTTCACCTCAGAATTCAGTAAGTTTTAGACTAATTTCCACATGATGTTGAACTCACATTCCATTCCAATAACTTGCATGAAAAATGAAGTAACAGATAGGAAGATGTGGGAGTTTTTTGGTTTTTTTTTTTTTTTTTAAACAGACATAGTGGAAAGATTACATATTATGGAAAGGCAGTTTTAACAGCTAAACAGTGTTTGCCTCTGGTTCACTGCCATGTTAAATGGGTCATGCTGTCAGGTAAAGATACAGCTTTGTCATTAACAATAAATGGGAAGTAGAATTTGACCATAGGTGAACATAGCTAGAGTTTGAGAAGGGCAAGTGCTGAAAGAAGCCGCCCTAGGAATCTACAAGTCTGAAGATAGGCCTTAGATTTGTGTTTCATGTGGTTATTTCTGGAAGACAATTTTCATAATAAATTTGGCACCAGCAAAGATATTTTTCTGCTTCTGTGAGTGTTTTGTTAAGAATGGATTGAGGACAGCAATTTTGCTACAAGTTATGGCAATGGGACTGCATATATTGCTACCTCAAGCTTCAAATGCATGAGCCGAGCATCATAAAACACTGAGACTACTGCAAGTATTTTTGGCTTTTACAAAAACTCACGTGTTCTGTTCTTGACATTTACTTTCTTTTTCTAAATTTTCACTTGACTCTGTGGTCCAAGATGTGAGGGAAGAAACCAAGGAAGATTAGAGCTACTATTGTGTGAAATGGTTGTCTGTAATAAAACAGCAGTGACTGTAGCTAAACAAATTAGACAGCATTTCCTTTATTTTGCTATTAACTTTTATTTTAGGTCAGAAGCTAGCATAAGGGAAAGAACTATTGCAGAAGGCATTTAATTCTTTCATTGTCCTGATACTGAAAAGCCTTAGGTCCAGAAAAATGTCAAAATTGTGTAGTTTACTTGCAAGCTAAAATCCAGAGAAAGAAGTGAAAGTTCTATACCTTGGGCTATGGAATATTTTCTCAAATGGAGGATATCCTGGAGATGTTTTTGAAAAAGGACTAGAAATCCTGGTGTTGCCCAGCCTTTGGAAGACAAGACAGTAGTGAATGTGAGAGTCTGGAAAGGAAGTCTGAGATAGCACAGTTCTCATTCTTGCCATTTACAAATCACAGACGCTACTTGGCACCGACACTTAATTTGCACCTGCAGGACTCGATCAAAGGACTTTGCAAAGCAGAGTAACTGTTTAATTTCTAAGTCTTATTGAACAATGTTGAGATTGATTGAGACTACAGCCTTTGGAACAAATGGTAATAGACAGAATGGCAAAATGCAAGTCCTTGGTATATGAAAGTATCCTGCTGCCTACTTGTAAATTTTAAAATTCACGAGAGCTTTGTTAAAGCTAAGGCAGATTATTTGGAAGGGCACTGGCTGAAGATATTATTTTCGTATTTGTATTAAAATCTCTTTTTGTTTTAGCTAATCTGGAGTCATCATAGTTCCCCTGTAGTAAATAATGGCTCTCAGAAATAATCTGAGTTGGCTGAATTGAGATATGGTGGCAAGCAAAGCATTTACTGGATGAAAACCTTTGAAATCTGAGGAATGATATTCAAACATTTAGGTGAAAAATAAACAGTTTCAATGGGGCACGTGTTTGTTACTTGTGTTTATGATGAATAGTATCTGAGTTTATAAATAGTATGAATTAGTTCAAAGGGATTCCTGAGCTATAATAAAATTTAAGCATGGGACAGGATGTAGCCTTTTGAATTTATGCAGCTTTTTGAACACTGTCATGCCGTCAACAAATAAGAGGGTAAGATCCTGACCCATCAAGGTTCTTGAGATTTGTACTGCTGATTGTAGTGAAATAAAGATTTCTTCCAGGATTTTTTGAAAAAGCTCAATCTTCTTCCTCCTCCCCCCCCCCTCAACTCCCACACAAGGAGTTCATAGAAATGCATCGTTTGCTTTCTTCTGATTTTTACAGAGATCATTTGTAGCTTGAAATGCAGAGTATGGAAATAGTAGGCTGTGCATAGCCATCTCAATCATGTGACTAGCTGCAAGTTTTCTTGCAGACCGAGTTTTCACTAAAGTTAGCACAAAGACTCCTATTGAGCTCATAGGAAGAAGGATGAGGCCCATATTACCTAGTACCTAATGATGCTAATAAACTTGTCTTATAAAGGTACCTGGACAAGGAATTTACATCTGGTTTTATGTCCTGTAGATAGGTATTATCTTGTATCCTATTATTATCCTGTAAGGCCTGTAGACAGATATAATACCTATCTACATAACATTCCAATTCCAATTATTATTATGACCTTTAGCAGAAGCCTTGGCTGCAATGACCATAAGATCATAGATTTTAAAGATCCAAGGTCAGTGGAGGAGGGAAGAGCTTTGGACATCATCTACCTTAATTTTAGCAAGGTGTTTGACCTGGTCTCCCAAAACATACTTGTTGATAAGCTGCGAAGATATGGACGAGATATATAGACCACAAGTTGCATGGACACCGGGCTAAACTGCTGATCTCAAATGTGGTTAACAGCTCAAAGTTAAACTGGCAACTGGTCATAAGTGGAGTTCCTCAGGGGTTGATACTGGGTCTAATACTACTCAATCTTTATAAACAATCCGTGTAAAAGGCTTGAATGCATCTGTACCAAGTTTGTTGGTGACACGAGACTAGAAGGAGGAGGAAAGAAGAGCTGTCAGAGAGAGAGATTTTGAGAAGCTGAAAGATGGGGCCAAAAAGAATTGCATGAGGTTTAAAAAAGATAAATGTGGAGTCTTGGAATAATCCCAAGCAGCAGCAGAGACTGAGGTCTGACTGGCTGGGATGTAGCACTGCTGAGAAGGACCTGGAACCCCAGTGGACAGCAAGCTGGACATGAGCCAGTAGTGCAGCTTTGCAGCAATGAAAACAAAGTCTCCTGTGCTGCATCAGCAAGAGTATAGCCAACAGATAAGGGATGTGATTATTCCACCGTACTGGACCCTACTTGACCGGCCACATCTGGTATACTGTGTCCAGTTTTGGTCCCCTCAGTTCAAGAGACACTGAAAAACTGGAGAGGGACCAGCAGAGGTGATTAGAGGGCTGGAGAATTTGACATATGAAGGAAGGTTGAAGAAGCTCGGTCTGCTCAACCTAGAGAAGAAAAGGCTTGTGGGGAGCTAATCATAGGTTTCTGATACCTAAAAGGTAGTTATATAGAAGATGAAAGTACTCTCTTTTACAAGGATGCAGTGACAGGACACGAGGCAATGGGCATAAGATAGTTCAGACCATGAGAACAATTGAACACTGGGATAGGTGGTCCAGAGAAGTGGTAGGATCTCACTCTCTGGAAGTATTCAAGACTTCACTTGACAAGTCCCTGCATTCAACAGAAAGTTGGACCAGAGGATCTCCAGAGGTCCCTGCTAACTTAGACTTTTCTGTGATTGTATGATTCTATAAAATGCCAGTTTAACTTCTGGAAAAATGTCTCTGGACCAAATTTAAACCTAACATAAGCAGGCTCAGCATCACTCAAACCAGATGAGTTGCGCATGCACACACATACACAAGCTAGGATTTGCTCTTCAGATTTTGGGATTACAGTCAAAGTAAAGGCATAATACGGATGTATTATAGTGCAAGCTATGCAAAATTGATATTAAGGCTTCTGAAAAGCTGGCTAAGGCCCTTATAAGTTGGGCTGGTAAAGTTATCTGCTTTATAACAGTCAGCATATCAGCCACTCTTTCTGTACTATTTTTTGTTATTAATAATATTTGGAACTGTAATAAAATGTAATAAAAAAAATCCCTCCTATCCAGCATTCTACAGGAAATTGAGGACTGAGGGATTTGAACTTGTTGGATTCCCTTGATGTTGTTGTCAGAAAGAACCACCTTGTCGTTACTGGAAGAGAAGACACTTGTGAGAGAGAAAATCCATGGTGTCAGTGCCCACTAATGAAATAGCCCTTCCTATACTGGACCCTTAAACCTTTTTAAGGGACACAAGTTGTCTGGTCCCAAAGAGGTGAATTGATCAGTGGCTGTCAGAAATGGCTGTGGACTAAAAAGGGAAATAGAAAGGAGTGGTCATTTTTTCTGGCTTTGTGTCAGGCACAGTATGTTGCAGTGACCTTAGTTTGTTCTTTAGGCCCTCAGAACCAGTGAAAATAAGCCTTTTTTGCACAGCCGGTTTTGCATTGGAAGGACAGCATTTTCACTGAGTGATTTGCTGTATTCCATAACCTGTGCAAAAAGTAAATATTGTGAGTGGAAGCTGTTTCACATAGTTTAATAGTTAAGTAGCTGTCATGGGAGTGTTTTTTTTTTAAAGTTTGAAGTTGAAGCATTTATCTTTGTACAGGAGTGCAGAGCATATATCTTTAAATATGGTATTGATGTGCCCTGACCCAGATGAAAGCTTAAGTCAGTTTTTTCTCAGTCCTGTTACTGCACATTAACTGTGAATGGGATTATTCTTTAGTCTGCCAGTCAAGCTGTTTGGAGAAAGCAAAAGGAAAAAAAAATGCAAGGGGGTAGGCGGAAAAAGGGAGAGGACAGATTCTGCTTTTGTCTGTCTGGTCTGTCTGCCATGGGGCCAGCAGGACAAAGACCCAACCTCCCCATGCTGTTAAGAATTGCAGCTGCTTCTGATATGTACTGCAGAGCAGTGAGTTAACGTACCAGACAACAAAAATGCATTCATGATCATTTTTTTTTCTCTTTATGAAGAATTAAAACACTCATAAGGGTGTAATTGCAGCATTATATTTGAGACAACTAGAGGAATGTGCTTTAGGCTGGTGCTGCTTCCATGGGGAAGATGTCTGGTAGGCCTGGATGAAAGAGCTCCCCCAAGCATGCGTGAAAGCATCTAGGCTGTGCTAGTAAGGGAGAATTTAGTGCAGCTGAAAAGCAGTGGATCAATAGCCCTGGAGAGTGGAGACCTTTTATCCACAGGATGTGTTTAGTGTTGGCCCTGGCAGGCCAGACTTCCTCCTCCTGCTGTGCCAGTTTGTCTTGGTGGTGATCTGGAGATTCATTTCCCAAAGGCTGAGGGGAGAGCTTATTTTTCCTGTACTTCGATCTGTCTGCGGGGACAAGGAGTTGTTGTATGAATTAGAGCCAGCTGTGGCAATGTCTTCTATGCTGGTAATAATAATACTAACAGAAATTTAAGGCTCAGCTCTGTTCTACAGCTGATGCTCAAAAGTCAGGATGGTGCAGAGCTGAATTTTGGGGGATATACCCTGCCCACTGTACCATGTTTAGACTCACTGCACAGTCAGTGGAGATGGGAAAGGCTATGACATAGCCTCTGTTTTCCTCTTAGTGGTTGCCTCTGAGTCCATCCCTTGGAAGGACCTTCACAAAGACTTTATGGCAGGCCTCTACCCAAAGGTCGTGATTAGGCCACTGAGCACAGGCCTTCCCAGCCTAGAACAAATCCAGCCTCTCCAGCCTTTCAGTGACATGAAATGTATTTTCACTCTGGAAATAGCCATCCTAATTTCTACTCAGCTCTTCAAAATCTGAAGAGCAACAGAACTAGTTATAAGTCTATGCTGACCTCGCTTATCCTGGACTGACCTCTTAGTGCTGCCCGCAAACCAGTTTGGCGGTTTGGTTTCCTTCCCATAACCTTGCCCCCAACTATTGAAATGAAAAACGTCAAGAGAATTTTCTTCAAAAAAAGGATGTGGCCTTTCCTGGGTTAGAAGTGATTGGCAGTGATCTCCGCACTAGCTGATACGGACACACCGGTACCCAGCTCTGTTCGTCCTCAGTGCCGCGCTCTGCAGATGCGAGGAGAGAGGCTGCATGACTCAGCACCGGCAGCGCCTGACGGAGATGGACATCCTTCAAGTGCTGTGAAATCAAGTGCTGCCAGATCGCTTCCCTCCCCTCCACTCACTGTGCAGAGACTCAAGTTATGAGTCCCTTGAAGGCTGCATTAAAAACACGTATTTTGTCTACTGATTATCCTCCAGGAGTCACTTAGGGTTGGTGGCAGATAAACAGAAACCCTTTGCTGCTTGATGGGTTGGGTCTCTGTAGAAAATCAAAGTCAGTTGGGGAGCTCAGGGATTTAAGTTATGAATGTTCTGAGATGAAATAAACATGAGTAATGCTCTTGCATGCTTAAAGCCTCGGCAAATAAGGCTGAGCACTGAAATAATGCTATGTATAACAGCCCTTCTAAACACCCTCATTTCTTTTATGCCATGAATTTCTCCAATTCTATCACCCATTTCTTTTCAGTTGCCACCGTCTCCTGTTTAGCTGGATGATTTCTGTTTAGCTGCTGCTGTCTGCTTTTACGAGTAGCGTCATGCGCATCTTGTAATATCTTTTTTGCCATTTTTTTTCCTTGCTGACATGTATATTGAAATGAAATCTCTTGCTCTGCCATTTGAAATCAGGCTTTTGTTTGAAAATCAGCTCAATGTGAATGTATTAATTTTAATATTTCAACAGTTACAACAATAGCATAAAGAAGTGGAAAGTAATGGCAGAGCAAAACACCGGAATGCGGATGCAGGGCTGAGGTTGAAACAGTTCATCAGCCAGTGAAGATCAGCATAATTCCACCAGCTGGACTAAAGTAACTCCAGCTGAAACCGGCAGTGTCCTGCTGTATTTGGAAGTCCACCCTATTACTGGTAGAAAAAGCCTTTTAAGTACCTGTTAGTGGTGTGCATGTTATGGTAGGAAGAACTTGTGTCACTTGTGAATAATCAAGTCTCCTCCTCCAACCTTGATAACATCCTTTCGGAGTTTATTTTTTCCCTGGATTTGAACCTAGTATCTCTGATTTCAGATATTTATCATTACTGTATTTTATTTGCCCTGCAGTGAGGGTATATGTCAGTGTTACATATGCTACTGTGTCAGTTCTGCAAATGTAAACCTGCATTTTCTCTGCTGATTTTTTCCCCTAAAAAAAGAAAAGAAATTGATTATATCTGATGCTGAGAAAATGCATCTTTTAACAAAGAGAAGAGAAAACTGGATTTTCTTCAGCAGACTGTGGAGTTTCCCCATCTCATTATTTTCACTGCAGAGATTTGATTTTATTCCTTCTTTGTCTCCATCACTGATCTCTTCCACAGTATGCATCCTGATTTGCTCTGCTGAAGCAGCAGAGGACCTCAGCATCCTCATTCTGAAACATATTATACCTGACTTTTGTTTGGATTTATGGAAGAGGACATCACACAAGAGCCCTTTTCCCAACAGGATGCTCCATGAGGAGCTTGTAATTGCAGCTGTTACATTTTCCTGGGAACAAAGGCTTTTAGCCTCTGCCCCAAATCAAATGTGAATAGATAAATGTAGGATAGCTTTTCCTCGCTGCGTCAACTTTTTGGTTGGCTGTGGAAGGGGCCTTGCACAGCACTCCTGAGGATACAGGCACCCTCTTGTTGTAACCCTATTCTGCATGCTTTTGTCTTTCTTTGAATTTCTGGGTGAACAGAGGCAATTCCTTGTTACTCCATCTTAAGCTGGGATCTCATGGGCTGAATTAATCTCACACACAGGAAATTCTGAATGATGATAACATTACATGTATTACTAAAGTAAGATCACTGGGGCTCATGTAATTTTCATCATTTCCTAGCCAGAAGTAGCAATAATATCAGTCTTTCTTTTTTATTCTCTCATTACAAATCGATTAATTAATTTTCAGTATGGAAAGTTCACTTGATTTAGAAGAATTCCTGTTTTCCACCTCAAAAAATAGAACTAAAACTTGTTTTGAGTTTGGAAGTTTTTTATCCATTTTTTTTATCCAGCTGAAGAAACAAAGCTCTATGACCTTACGTTTTCAGTGAAACAACTTTTTCCAGTGAATAAAACTTGTTAACTTATGCACTGTCCTAGTAATGATGTTTCCACATAACTGATTTTAGAATTCTATGTTATTACAGCAAAAGTAGAATGTTCTCTATTATTTCAGCAGCATAAAATTAGTTTTGTACCAAAGGTCTATGAATGACTTGAATACAATACAGAATAATTTAGAAATGGTATCTTGTAGGAAATTGAAATCTCACCCCATCCTGTTATTTAGGTTTTCTTTAATTTGTCTAACCACCATCTAATCATTCACAGGCAAAATTTCAAAGCATTTTATGAGCACTTAGTGGGACTCTTTCAGCCAAGTTCCCTTCCAGCAATTTGGAAGCTTTTCGTAATAGGTCAGGAGAATCTTGTCCAACAACATCAGATTTAGTTAAAAAAGTAGAAAGAATATTAATGTTTTACGCTTTCAGCAAGGAAATTCTATGTTGGGGAATAAGATTGCAGAGGTGAGTTAGAAAATTATGTAAAAGACCAAGATCCTAACTCACTGAATAATGTGAGTTGATCTGGGGCTGATTTTGGAGAACACTGGGCATCTGCAGGGCTGTTGGATTTCAGTTGTTATTTTGCTCAGTGCTTCTGAAAACTGTGCAGAAAATACGTTAGGTCAAGCAAACAAGGCACCCAAGACCAAGTCTGCAAAATCATGACTTTGGAAGTGCTCGCTGGTAGACTGCAGTATCCAGACCCCTTTTTACTCTGACAATGGGTAAGTGAGCTTATATTTTGCACAATGTAACACAAAGCTAGAGCATTAACTCCATGGGTGGTAGAGGAACCCAAGACAAACAAACCTTAACTGAGACGTGCCTAAAAGTGGGCCGCTGTTCCTCCAGCTGCCAAAAAACTGAAACACAGCTCTTTCATGGGGTTTATGTCACAGGCGTCACAACTCAGTACTAAAGGAGTACATGGTCTGACATCCTTCTTTTATTATCATGTTCTTCAAGAGTGTAAACAGTCAACTAGATTTTTTTTCCTCAAAAGGTATCAAATTATTTCAGCCATGGCTCAGTGTGAAATGGAACAGTTATCATTGAGATAAAGGATAAAACTCCCCCAGAAATGTTTGGGAAATTGCAAAATGGCAGAAAATATGTCAATTCTGAGGAAATCTAGGAAACTGTCAGAACACATGCAATTTTCAGAGTGTTTATATTGCTGTGACACTTTTTTCTGTATTTGTGCCTAAAGAAACTAGTACATAACTGATTCATAAAGCTCCAGTACAGGGAAGGATGAGGGATAAAACACAAATCCTACCTTCAGACTTCCTTGCTTTTCTGCATTTATGTTAAGCATTTAACTTTATTATGAAGTCATTACACTTTATCATGCCAATAGGTATATAGGGAGTGTTAAGCACAGACCATTGACAGAATAAACCATGCATTCACAGTAAGTATGCTCACTAAAAAAGTCTATGAAAAACTGAGCATATGTGTGAAGTGCTGGCTTCTTTAAGCAGTGATTTCTGCTTCCTCAGGCTTATATACCCAAAGGCACACGCACACATTCTAGGCTGAATACATTTGAATTACCTTATAACCATGCTGGAATGAGAGAAGTGTGGAAAGCATTTAAAAACAACTAGCTCAGAAGTGTTTTTCTCTCAGCTTGTTTTAACAGATGAGATGGATCAAAACTGAACTAAATTGGAGAAGGACTATGTCTACATTAACAAGTGGCATGGACCAATAGAAGCGAATCTGTAGAGCAAAACCCTGCAGCCACCCTGTAAGCATTTGCTGGGAGATTCTTTCATAGCAGCTCTGTTGGAGTGCGTTAGTTGTGCTCCTGGAGTGCATCTTCTGGCTTAATTCCATCTGAAATTGATCCAGATCCAGGACTCTGAGACTGTTCTGCAATGCAAACCGAAGTGAGGTAAACAGGGAGGACCGAGAGATTCACTTCAAAAGTTCACCACTAATCCGCTCTGAATCACTAATGTAGATTTACCCAAACTGCACCTGACCCAAAGCTTTGTATTTGAAGCAATAACCGAATGTCATAATTTATTCATTCTAAAAGTGAAGACTGCTTAGAATAACATTGACAGAAGTTAAGGTTAATATGAATATAATGTCTAGGACAGATCTGTAACTAGACTTGTTAGGCTAAAGCAGCTGATGTTGTGTCTGGTAGATGCTGGGGCCGCAGTGGCACAAATGTCCTTTCTTTTGCTTTTCTGCAGTGTGCTGGTGCATAAACTGGCATGGTCTGTCCAGTGAGAAGTGGTGTCCTGGGAAATTGCTAGATGTTCCCTACTTCAGGACAGTGTTATTATGAAGTCTTCCAAAATTCGGTGGCGATGAAGCTAACTAACTGGCCTGTACAACTATTTCTAAAACCTGCATTTTTTTTATAGAGACTGAATTCCTTTCTACATAAAGCTGGGTGTTACCATACTGTATAGGACAATTAGTATGTCTCCTAGAGTTGTTATAGCATATGTTTTACAAGACTAGTTATTATAGTAGTAATGTAAATATATATTTTAGCTACAAATGAGCTAGATTTATGCTTGGACCATGACGATTTTTATTCTTTCCAATGCTCTTGGTGTCAGAGCCTCAGCTGGTCGAACATGATAGAGTTCTGCTGAAGTCACTGGAACACCTTCAGCTAACACCTAATGATGATCTTGCTTTTAAGCTCCCTTTCTGATTTTTAAAGTTTTCACTCTCTTGAAGACTTCAGAAATTATAGGATCACAGGAAAATTCAGGTTGGGAAGGTCCTCTGGAGATCATCTAGTCCAACCTCCTGCTATATTAGGATGGTTTAATAAGGAAGATGAAAACTGTGTCACTTTTGCTGTGAAACTAAACCTAGCTATATCATAGCAGCTGGGAGCAGCTCTATGCAGTAATATCTTCTCTTTTTTCAAGAAACCCATACTCTTCCACTGTGAGATTTTAAGAAAATCAATCTGCTTAGCTTATCAAAGAGAAGGTTAAGAGGTGACTCAGTCATGATCCGAAAACACCTACATGGAGAAAACCATAGTTCTTTAATCTTAGCAGAAAAGGAAATAAAAAGATCAAGTGGCCGGAAGCTGAAACCAGATAAATTCAGATTAAAAAAAAAGCAAATTTTGATCATTCAGATAATTAATCATTATAGCAACTAACTAAAAGATGCTTTGAATTATCTATTGCTTGAAGTTATTAAATCAAGACTGAATGTCTTTTGAAAAGTATGTACTCTAATTCAGAAGTTATGGATTGTTGTACAAATTACTCTACTAAAATCTGTGGCCTGTGTTAAGCAAGAAATCAGACTAGATATTCAAAATAGTCTCTTACGGCTTTAAAATTTGTGGCTCCTCTGTGCTGTTCATATTGTTTCATAACTGCAAACTCAATTTACGATCCTGACAATGTCCTTCAAATATTTACAAAACATGACTCAAATGGGGGCTATTAGTGAGGATAGATAAACCACTGGAGATGCAAAAGGTACTTTGCTGATCTTTGCAGACCTTCAACAAAGCAGAGGAGCTCAGAGCAGAGTCTTGATAGTCAGGGTCATGTTCCCAGAATTAGACTGGATAGTTTTCTTGCATTTGTACTGTGTACATGGGCTAGCAAGTGTAGGAGAAAACAGCTAGTTGACTCAAAAAGCACGTGAACTCACATTTTCACAAAGGCTACACTAGTGCAAAATGGCCATTTTAAGTAGTGTGGGCTTAGCAAGACAAAATGATGTTTCCTTTTGCCTTCTAGCGTTAGAAGAGGGTGATAGAAGGTTGGTGGGGAGAGACTTAGGCTTATGGTGCCTCTTGGGGTGTTTTGGAAATGGTGGTGGTAATCAAGGCACTGCTCGGTCACGTTTACTGCTGCTTGAAATAAAAACAATGAGAGCCAGAAGGTAATCACTTAACTAAGTTTCTCTTTCTGGTAAAAGAATCAAAACTATGGTCAGTTCTATAGCTCTATGAGTTGAACTGGCTCAGTTCTTACTTGTTTATGCTCCTCCTTCATAACAACAGTGCAGGTCTTGACATGTTGAGGTGACTCATAAATAGTTTGCAAAATCTGTTGCGTGGAGGAAGGAGTTAGTAAAATTGAAATCTGGTAACCACAGGCTATGGTTACTACTAGTATCATTAAAGATACCTTTAAGTCATAATGCTTCAAAAGTTTCTGGTATTGGCTCATACCCTGTTAAGGGCTCTGTCCTGCCAATATTTCTCATGTGGAAGCTGCGGAGGTGTATGGGCAAATAAAGGATCCTTCAGTTTTGCACCAGTCCCCCCACCAAAACAGGAAAGGGAGCTGGCTTCAGGTTATGCCAAACTAGAAACTTTATGTTATGTAGTAAAGTGAAAAAGTGGAAAATTTTTATTTTAGGTCAATACAAATATTTTGCTTAAATGTGGTGTCATCAAACACTTTAAAACCACATCTACCTATTCAAGAAAAATATGAAAAGTTTCAAGAAAAATATCAAAAGAAACTTTGTTTCTATGGTACTTTTGTATCTTTGTGGAGAAAGGGAGAGAGGCTGAAACCATTTCCAGGCTTGGTCCCTGCTTAAGTAATTGTTTTCATTGCACCCATTTTGATTCCACCAAAATTATTTTCATCCCCCAGTTTGACCCAGCTATTTTTAGGTCTTCACAA
Source organism: Dromaius novaehollandiae (assembly GCF_036370855.1). NCBI lineage: Eukaryota > Metazoa > Chordata > Aves > Casuariiformes > Dromaiidae > Dromaius > Dromaius novaehollandiae. The sequence continues at coordinate 90,906,869 of NC_088099.1, read as the reverse complement.
TTAACCCAGTCCCCTCCTGCTCCCCGGCAGTGAGGACTATAAGAAAAGGTAACTTGAGCTGGCCTAGCAGAAGTTATTCCACTGAAGTAAATAGTATTGCTGATATATTAAATTACTGCTCCGTGGGAGCATCTGGCAGTGACAGGCTGTGGAGCAAGGGTTAGAGTTTTTTTGTGATGCCTGCCAAGTATCTGTGCTTAGTTCTAAGCTGGGCAGGGGTCACTCTCATAATTCTAGGGGCAGGTTTGGAAATGGGATTAGTGCCTTGGTTTGAAATGCCGTATGGTACTCAGACTAGACTAGGCCATCAAGCTAGATTTTGTGCTGTCTGCAACAGCTGTTGTCAACATTTCCTTGAATCTGTGTTTGTAAGGGGTTTCTCATGTAGCCTTAGAGACAGATTCACGATTATGCTTAAAATTTGGGGTCAAGCCAACATGGACCAGAGAGAGTTGTAGTAGAAAGGACCTTAGAACTAGGTTTAATTCCACTAATGTAGGACTTGTTTCGATTTTATTTCTCTGCAGAAAAGCTATACTTCAGTGGTTTTAGTGTCTGTTCAATAAATCACAACAAAAACAGAAGTTACATCTTCGGAGGGACCAAAGAAGGCAGCAAATAGATGGCATTTTTCGCATATGGCTGATAATGACTTGTGCCTGTCATTTGCTATTCCCTGTTTATCTGACCTATTAATGGAGGGCAAAATTCCAAAGAAATGTTTAATTAACATTTGTAATTAGTATTACAAAAGATCCTGCTTTATAGAACAAGCGGCCCAGAGAGAAGGGCCAGGAAAAGACAGGCTCTTCACCCAGTAATTATTGCAGCTCTCCGTAGTGCTCTCATTCATCTCATTAACATCACAGTGGGATGGTGCCACTGCAGGCTACTGGCAGGTGTCTAACTGCCTTCCTCCTGGGGAGATTTTTACAAAAGAGGTCCTGATCTGCAAATAAGTTTGAAAGCTTGCCAGTGGAGTACTTCATTCAAACTTTGCAGTCTCCTGCTTCCAGAGCACCCTGAAGACTTTTAATTTCAAAAGATAATGGTCCTCTGGGGACCTGGTTACTTTTTAATTGGGGGGGAAGGGGAGGAAGGGGGGAGAATACAAGGTTTGTCTAACAAAATATGCTACTTCATTAACTTGCTTCACTTAAAAAAAAAAAAAAAACAAGAAGCCAACTAGAAGGGAATTGTAGATGGATAAACAAAAGGAAAACCTGAGTCATCACTTCAAAAACATTAAAAAGTAGTCAACCTGTAAAGAACTTTGTGTTAAGTTTTTGTGTGTGAGTAAAGCTTTTTCCTTCTGGATTGACTTCTTTCTTCAAATTGAATTGAAACGACTATCGTATCAAATAGTCTAATTTGGTGAATAATTGTGAATCTTTTAAGGAGAGAGAGAGAGAGGAAAAAGGATTTTGCTTTTTGCTCCTTTATAAAATGTATAAAACATGGCATTGTCAACTCTGGTGATATTTATTTTTTCTTCAGTTCCCAGCTCCTAGTCTCATTTTTACATGAGATCCTTACCTTTAAACAAAAAATATTTAGTAAGTTTCTAACCGTAAGTGTATAATACCACGATAATATTAAGATTAAAAAAAAAAAGGAAAGTAAAGGTAATACATGTTTTAATGCCAATCTCATGCTCTTTGAAGACACGATTTTTAATTTTTTTGTTTTATTTGGAGATGGCTGTACTGAGCTTTTTCATTACAGCCCTAAGTAATAAGGCAATAAACATTTACAATATATGGCAGGGATGGAGTCAGCAAGTACCTAATATCTGGAAAAGTCCTAAATCAGGTGCACAGCCCACTGATTTTACTGGGATTGCTCTTGTAATAGTTTGTCAGCCTTGGTGTGTTGCTTACAGTGATGATTGGGGGACATTATAAATGTGTATAACAGCTAAAGTAAACCTTTCTCTTGTAAAGAGCTCGTATATAGAGGACACCGAAAACGATGCTTGGAAGAGCAGTGTAAGAGTCAGAAAATATTCACCTGAATCTAGAAACCTCCCTGGCTTGCTGGATTACCTGGAGTGAACCACCAGAATCAGAAGACGTGATTTTAAGAACACATTGTTCGATTTAGCGAAAGGCATCAATGCCACATTCATTTGTTGGTGTTAGAGCACGTGTTGCTGTTTTAGGAGCTCTAACCCTGGCCCAGATAGATGTTGTAGGATTCTGTTTAAATACTGAGTAGAGAAATGGTCTGTGCCCCAAAGCAAGTAAGAGGGAGTAGACAGATACAGATGGAGGATAAGGAAAAAATGAGAGGCTATAGGTCTGCATAAAAATCAGAATTGCATGTATGGATTGGTGTTATATTTTAGGAGCATTTTAAAGGCATATGTGAAAGAAGAAAATGAGATAGTTTTACAGATGTTTACCAGTTGCTTATTTTTAAAATACGACTAATAGATGGTGGAAATTCACATTAGAGGTTGATTGAAGGCAGTTGTCAACTCTTTGGCAGTGAGTAAGAGATGATAACCAGCATATTAGAGGCTGTAATACTCTAATGTACACTTGAAGACAAAAATTAGGACTGGGGTTAGCCACCTGAAACTCTGAGAGCTAGCTGATGAAGTCCAATGATTTGCTATTCAGAGTTTGGATTTCCATCTGTTTATAGAAAGGAGCTTGACTTCAAGAACTGACATCGTAAAAACAGGCATATCCATGAAACTCTGCCAGTCTGCCCCCAGACTGCAAATAATTAAAAGGCATGTTTTACTAGTGAGACACCCACTGAGCACACAGTTCCTAACCTCACCGGCTGACCTGTGTCCTTCTGCAGATCTGCTCCAGGGAACCGCTCTCCCAGTGTGAAAAATCTGCTACAGGGATTATAGTTGCACTCCGATATTTTACTTTGAGCAGGAGTAGGGAAACTGAGGGGAAGTGACTCACTTATTTGTGAAAGAAGCATTGATATTTGTCTAAAAATCCTTAAAAGATCAGATACGTAACCCTATCCCTATTTCTCATAGAGTATAGGCCAATGCACTTTATATTATGTGGTCATCTGTACTTTCATACTACATATTTTCTGTTAGTCCTGGCTTTTCCATAAAATGAGGGCAACACTACTTGCTTACATGAAAGTCTTTTGTGAAGTTGAATTTAAATGTAGAGTGCTTTGAGATGTATTTCTTACGATGGGGCCTAAATAGTATGTTCAGAGTTTCCATTTGTATTAATTGTGTTTTATTATAAAAGAAATCACAGCCTCTTCCACAAAAACTTCCTCCTAGTTTTTATGTCCAGCCTGGCTTTCAGATTTCACTGTCTGTCCTTCCTACTTCTCCCAGTAAAAACAGGGTGCCTTTTGAATGTACATATTCTCAGATCTCTTTTTCTCCCGTTCCCCTAGGTATTAGATATATATGTCTTGAAAGTTGCCAGCCAAATCCAAAAGCTGAGGAGAGAATATGATGGAAAGGAAAATACTATAGTTCCCTGCTTTAAAAGTTTAGGCAAATGGGGCGGAAACCTGTATTCATATTACTGAAGAGTATGTGAGAAGGTTCTTTAAAGATGCATGGAGAGAGGTTTGAATAGGTTGAGGGTTTTAAAGGAGAGGGAATTTTGTTGCCATCTATATCTTCAAGCACTTTTGATGGTGATAGGGTCTTTTTTTTTTCCTTCTATTTTCTGTGCATGCAGATTAATTACTCTTCCTATACATAACATAAGCTATTTTTCTCTCTCTTTCTTTCTTTTTTACTTTCTGATCAGGGGGTTTCTTATTTTTTCTTTTTTTTTCTTTTTTCTGTAGGTCACCAGGGATGCAGAGAAGTGCCCAGGTCACAGGACCCAGCGCTGTAGCAGGGAACCTTGCAACTGATCCTGGCAGACTGGAATGAGGAGCCCTGAAATTCAGAGGCAAACATGTGCCGTGCCTTGGCAGCGCCCAGGAGGTGAAAGCTGACCTGGAAAAGGCAAGGTGTGTGGTATAGATGTAACAGCTTCTGCCTAGAAACTATTCATACACATGGAGAGAGAGCAGAAGTACAGAAAGGTTTAAAAACAAAAACTAATAAAAACCATAAAAAGCCCTAACAATTCTAGTTGGAATATAGGCTAGAACAGGCTTGCTTTTTTGAACTTTTCAAATTGTTCTCTTTTGCCTTATATGAAAGTATACATTTTCCCTTAATATGTATTGTTTTCAGATATAGCCACAATATCATTATTCTTGAATTCTAGACCAATACAGAATGGAGTGTAAAAAAACCCAATAGCAATCAGGTACCTGGGATGAGAAATCCATACTATTAGTGTGCCAACTCCTTACCTCTGAAGGCTAAAGCTAAAATCCTTTGTTGTGATCCCAGTAAAAATGAATTTGGTGATGTACTGCATGTTGTAAAAGTATGATATTATCTGCAGTTTCTACTGGCTGAAAGCTATATCAGGGATATAGCTTTTCTTTTCTTTCTTCTCTATTTTCTATTTGAGAGTCCTTGAACCAAATACAGATAGTGTATAAATAAGTGTAACATACTGACCCTCTGTCCCACACTGTGTCCTATATTTGAGCTTTGCCATGCTGAAAGGAAGGAATTACGTTCCCAGAGGGATGAGCAGGAAGATTGCTGTCTTTTTTCTTCTTTTGTCCTTCATATGATAGCATGGCTTTGGCTTTCGAAAGATCCTCCTTCATGTTACCTTTGTGTAATCTCATGTATAGTCTAATTATTGACAATCCCTGTGGTAATTTGACTAATGGCTCAGCTGTCTGTACTGCAGTGCAGCGGTGCCTGCATCACAGGTAGGTGTATCTGAACGAGGTTTCAAGTGGCTAACATAGATTTCAGTGGGTACATAGTCATGAAAGAACAAGTTTTACCTCTGGTTCCATAAACCATTGTAAACTGTTATTTTAGTAACCAAATTCTACATCAATATCATTCTGTTGCCATCTAATTCCAAAATCAATGTTAAGTTGAGTTTATCTAACAAGCTGTCAGCAAACCTCTGGCTTTCAATGAAGTTCTGCAAAGTTGAAAACTCACTTTAATGAGATGAGAGGCACACTAGCCCCATTGGCAAGCTGGCTCAAAGCGATCTCCTCACCTTGCCGTAGGGCTTGGCAGTTTATAACTGCCATCCTGGGCAAGCTGTGCTTTCACTGAGTGCATGTCTGGGATCTTACTCTGATGCACTGTATTTGCTGGGTGCCGTTTTTTTAATGCCTATATTTATCAGGTACTTGAAAGATGCAGAGTGAAAAATGTTCAGTGCAAGCCATTGTCAAATTGTAGTTGCGCTCAGCTGGATTATTGCCCCAGGTCACAGCCGTTGTGAAAGTCTGTGGAAACGGACTGACCTTAGAGTGCACCTGGAAGGCTGGGAGACTCTGTCTTTGCCAAGCTATACATAGGCAGGAGGGTCAAGTTGCACAGCCAGGTAAATGGAAATGTTAGTTGTTGTCATGCTTTATATAAGTGAATGTGGCTATTAAGGCAGTCTTTTTGGGACATTGCTTCTCAGCTGGCAATCTTCGTGTCCTAAAAATAAACAATGCTGAATAAATAGTGACCAAGGGAAACTGTTATCTTCAGACATTAAAGCCTCATATCTTAACTTGTGTTGTCAGGGTTAGACCTGCCAAAATCTGCATGAGATAGATACTAGGTGGGAGATCTCTCCTAGAAAGTTGGGATTTTTTTTTTTTTTGTTATGTAATCACTCAAAATGCAGGGCTCTGCATTATAAAGCTAGTGATTCAACAGAAACAATATAGAAAGTAGTTGCCAGTCAGTCATCCCTTACAGACATCCTCTCTGGCATATGCATGCTGACATTTTTAAGAGGTAAACATCATTAACCTTTTTTTTTTTTGGTTTGTATTTCAAGTTTTTTTTTAATTAAAATTCAGTTCACACTTGCAACATAGTCTCCTTTTGGATTGTAAATGCTGTGCAGTATGCAGATCACTCCATCTTCTTTTGCTCCTTGTTGCTTACTGCTGCAGAGCCAGAGCCTTCCAGCCAGCAACTACTGCAGTGATTTGCCTCCAAGGGCTCTCATGGAAAAAGCCAACAGTGAGAATGGCTCTTGCTGGAGAGGAGCATGAGTACATCCTCAAAGGAAAGATCTCAGGAGACCCACTGGACCACTATATCAGGCAAAAAGCCTCTCTGCCTACTGCAGCTGAAGTGTGAAATGTGGATGCTGCAGTGGGCTTTAGGTTGTGGCCAGGGTTTAAATGCAGTTATACTCCCTGCCTTTTCTACTTTTAGCAGTGCGGAGAAAGTTACTCTGGGGCCCATGATGTTGACCTAGGTATGCTGTCTTCTCAGGAGTGAATTATGTAACCTTGTGAGCTTCTGTTTCAAATACTGTGGGAAGGCTGGAGTTTTCTTTAATCAGATATCTCTTGAGTCACCACTTCTAGTTCACTGTTTAAAGGACTGGGAGGAAGAAGAAACCCCAGACTATAGTGGATTTACATAGGGGCTTCTGGGTAAGAAGGATGGTTTGATTGAAATTTAAATCTTATGTCTCTTTGTAAGCAGCTCGCAAAAATCTAGTGGAGAGGGAGAGAAGTATTATGCCAAAAAACTACCAGGGTTGCTAATGTGTCTACAGACTGACAGCCACTCTCCAATTTGAAATTAAATGTAATGGAAGTCAACTTCAATGTCATAGAGATTGGGTACTCACTCCTTCTTTCAGTGAACTCAGTGCTAAAGCTCCCGTGGCTGTCAGGATGAACAGGACTGAGCTCAAAGGTTAAAAATCACACCACCAAGTATACGAAAAATAATAACATCAGAATCTTGTAGAATTCTAGTAAGGTTATTGCAGACAATGGTCCTGGGAACCATGACTTTATAAGGTTGCTAATTGTCATTTAACAGCCACAAGGGAAATGCTGAAGCTTTTCTTGGCCCTGTCTCCTATAGGAAGCAGAAGAACCTCTGTGAGAGGTTCTTTTTGCAGTATTTCACCCAAATTGCTTCTACATGGGGGCAGAGTGTGCAGTTCACTGCCCTACAATTTTGTTAGATCCCCTGCTCCCTCAACAATCCCTTGCACCTCTGCATTAAGGGTAAGAGAGGGGGTCATCCCTGAAGTGACTCTAAGTCATCTTCTCTCTCCTTCACCAAATAAAAACAAGCATTCAAGCTTTCTGGATAATTTGACAACCAAAGCTTCTTCAAGGAATGGTTTCTCCCAGGTCCTGATTCCCTAAATCAGAGGCAAAGCCTCATGCTATGTAAATTGAATTAGGTTAATAGGTAGAACATGTACATTTGACATAGGCACTTTTTCAGGTTCTTTAGCTCCAAAAACTAAAGAATTAGATTAATCTATTGTTTGCAAATATTTGATATTTTGTTTTACTTCAGTGTTTATGAACTGTTCTTTTTTTTATGAACTGTCCTTTTTTTCCATTTGGAATGGGAGCTGCAGGGAGCTGTGCCTCTGAGAAAGTTTTTCCTGTGCCCTTGTTACATTGTGCAGAACCTCAGGGCATTTGGTGCTCATCCCACCACACCCAGCAGACAAAACTGATGTGTTTCACTTCTACCTTTGAATCCTTACTGAAGAAGAACATAGTGCTGAGTGCTGGAAAATAACTTCCCCCATGAAATAGTATGACCTTCTCCTGGAAAAATTTGCAGATCCAGACTGTGTGGTGAGAATAAAAAGAGATAATAATTTTCTCAAGATTCCCTAGAAAATTGTCCCTGAGTTCCTTTAGTTCCTCAAATTCCATTCCCTAGTGGAACACAAAGCTGCATTTTCTCTTTTGATTGTATCTACTTTTATGGCCTTGTGCAAATTTTCTCTAGTCACTTCTCTACCTACTACACTTAGCTGCTTATGTATGTTAATGTAAGAGTAACTACCTCTGCATCTTTAGCTACCTAGCTACAGATGATTCTTTAGATAAGAGGCCTGCTCCTCCCCTTCAAGATATTTTCTCCCACATGGTATTGGAAGGTCACCAAAGTCTTGATATAATCTGAAAAAGACCCAGTGGAGTAAGGTAACAGCAGAGAGGAGCATCTCAAACATGAGAGGTCCAAGTATCCATTGATCAGCTTCTATGCTGATGTTGCTACAATTCAGGGTGATGACGGGCCGACCTTGTGTCTCTGTCCTGGAGGACAGCTGAGGCGTGTGATGACTGCTCATTTGTTTTCAAAAGATCTTTGTACCAAAGAGAGGGAACAGGGAACTCCTTGCTCATTTGTTTTGTAAGTTATCTGAGCAACCTTTTTGTGAAGCTGCCAGAGATTTCTCTGTGCTCATTGAGCCTTGAATTGTTCTACAATGTTGATATGACTTGCAAGATCTGGGTTCGGAGTAGATTCCATGAGATTGCTTGTAAATATATACTGATCATTGAATTTTATATTAATAAAAAAAATAATACTAAAATAATGATGATAATTGTGAGTGAACCTGACTTACCATTTGATTGCTCCCACTTTTCATTGGGAGCATTAAGAATGGGAGTTAATTTAAATTGTATGTATTATTCAAGGCATGTCTTTTAAGCATCTGATGGTATCATTAATATACATGTAGAGGGCAATTTCAGAGACACATGTTTGATATAGAAGGATTCGGAATGTGTAACAAGTAATGATTCTTTCTTTTGTGAAGTTGTAATTAAGTTATTAAAAATTCATCCTTCAAAATATGAAAATACATATTTCTTATGCATTGATTCATTTTAAATATGCTGCATAATTTTTAAATCTGCATAAGAGATACTGTAGCTTGCCTTATGGATACCGCCTGGCACTGTGATAGTATGGTGAACAGGAGAGCCATGTATTGATTTCAGAAATGAACCAAACTCATTAGGAGCTAGATACCATTGCTCGGGACTGCCTGATGCTCTGCCTCTGTTGCAGCTATGCTGTGACTGACTGGCTGAGCTCATATGATTCATAAATGAAGGTGAAGGTGTAGACCTGGAAGCCACCGGTCCCTGTACCTGTCCCCCTGCACTGCCGAATACTGAAGAGAATGGGACTAACGTGGACAAAAGGGCCCAAGCAATTAACGAGGAGAAACTTCTCTCACCCTGTCATTGAGTGCACTGTGTAATGATGCAAGACATGTTACCTTTCCAGCAAATTCAGACCCCTGGAGGGCTTTTAGTGTCATACTTGGAGCATTAAGGAAAGATAAGATGGAGTTGATGCACATGATGCAAACTGTAGCTTCTCTCTTTGCCACCTTGGATTTCCCAGGCTGGCAGCTGGTCTCCGATGTTGAGCAAGGTTCCCGCGCTGGCAGACCTTTGTTCCCTAGGGACTCATGGGAATAGTTTTGGTTGAGTAGTTTGATTTGCGTGGCTTCACATTCCTTGAGTTTTGTTTTGAGTTCTGGCCTGGAGTTTATTTAAATTCTCCAAAGTGACAGTCATTTAAGTTGCCAAGTTTCACTTGGTTTTGTGTTGAAAGTGACGGTATTCTGGCAATTTTTCCAGATTAGTAAAAGGATTAAGGTCTGATAACTCATCAGTATTAGAGGCAGGCGCTTCATACAGTTAGAAAGCTGCAAAGACTACTTTTCCTCTGTCCAATGGGAGGAGGATTCTGTTTCTAGACATGATAGGCCCTATGACATCAAGTGTTAATCCTGGAATATTAGTGAATATGGAAAAATTATTTTTGGTAGTCTTAGACCTTTCCAAAATGCATAAGCTTTTATCATCTGTCCTTCTGAGTTTTTTTTAAACAGGGCTTGGAGTATTAAGGAAACCCTGTTTTGTTTTTTTTTGTTTTTGTTTTTTTTTTTGGTAAGCAATATATGACACACAGCACCAATAAAATTTGTCAGCTTTTAAATGCCGCTAAAAGAATATGTCTGTGACATATGTGGCCCCTCACTGCACAAAAATATATGCTGGTGTGACATAAAGCTTTTGACTAGACTGTATGAAATGATTTCCCTAATGTGATTGTGGTTTTGCTACTCATGGATTACACAGCCATCTCAAACTCATGTTGGTAAAAGCCTCCCTTATTCTCTGGCTCTGAAGAGGAGGAGCTGAGCAGCAGGAACATCTGCAGAGGTTCTGCCCGCCTCAGCCGTCTCCAGGGGAGAGTGACGCTGGAGAAGCCTCCTGCATGCTCCTTATTGAATAGGGTGGAGCTGGGAACCAAACTTTGTGGGCCCTTAAAATGAAAACAGCTTTTCAGTGCGTATTACCATTTAGAATAATAAAGAATAATAATTGGATGGCAATTGGAATGAATTTGTTTAAAATTGCAAGTGAATTTTCATGGGGGAGGGAATATTTTCCTCCTCCTCTTTCTTGTTGCTTCATTTCTACCAGGGCTACTTTTGACACCTTTGGTTTTCAAGCATCTATGATGGATGTCTTCAGTAAAAATAAGTCATCACCTGCAGATATTTTGTATTTATCCTTTTAAATGGGAAGTTCCCACAAAAAATTGCCTGTTAGTCTGCTGCATAGCACTGAACCAGATGTAATGCCCAACAATCTGTAAAAGCGTTGGAGTTAGAAATAGTTGTTTTGTTAGTGGGAATTTCCCATGCTTTCTCTTAGTCCCATTAAGTCGTGAGGCCACAGGATATACAAGTGAGCTTTTTAAAAAACACAGAGCATTTGCACAGCTCAATTTCCATTGAATTCAATCATTTTCTATAAAAAGGTATTTTAGAGCATTTTAAGCTTTTATAAAAAGTAGCATTTATAATTTACTTACCCCTGTGCAGTTGAACATGTAACTGTAAGACCTTGGCTTTGAAGATGGCAGGATGGGTGATTGCCATGTTGATAATATAATGTAGACAAAAGATACAGTTCATATGGCATAAGCGATAAGCTCTAAAAGTGTTATTTTTTTGGTTGAGACCATCTCTATAACACACAAATGGACCGGTCATTAACAAACAGCCCAGGCTTTTGAAAGTCATGCTCATAAGACACCCTCCTATCATACCATGTCTGAGTGTATTTTCGACTGTAGAGTGCTCTCTTTCCTTAGAGGCACCAGAATTAGTTGCTGCAGGTTGGTTTTTGATGGCCTTATTCAATTACGCAGCACATATGTGGATACATGCCGGGCTGCAGAACTCTTTTGACATGAGAAATTTGTATATAAGTAAGGTTACCGGAATCTGGTTTTGACTGAGAATATATATATTGAGGACCTGACTACTCGTTTTTTACAGAGTTATAACAAATTCAAAGATGGTTTGAGGGTTCACAATGAGAAGTCTCTGTCTGATGACAATCTATACTGCATGCTACTTGGAACACAGCATTATGAATATTTCAGCAAAGTCTGCAGTCAAATGTCCTAGAACATGTTCCTTGACCCAATATGCAAATCAGCTGTGGGATGTGAGAGGGCTGTTGGGGTTTACTCTACATAGATTTAGACTGTCGTAACAAAGGTTATTTATTAAACATTATTGACATTGTTTTTTTCACCATTTGTGAAATTCAGGAGGGTATTTTATCATCTTTAGGGAAACAGCTAAGAAGTAGGTCGGAAACCATAACTGCGAAGAGGCCACTCCAGGGAAGGGAAAGGTTAAGTTCAGTTCTAATAAGTAAAAATAAAAAGGTTGGAGGCTGCTGCTTTTTGTGAAAGAAGAACCTCTTTTGAGTGATTGTTATGCATTAAACTATTTAATATGTCTCAGTTGTTGTCCTTTGAATATTTTAAGGTTAACAAAGGAAATATCTTGCATTACATGATTCACGGGAGTTAAATCAGAGGCTATTGCAGGAATTATAATTTATATTACATGGACAAACCAGAAATATATTCCATGAATAAAAAACGCAATGCAACGGGATCAATGTTATCAAAATTGTATGATGTAGATTTGGGGAATTCATGAGATCATAAAATTCACATAATATATTAAGTAATTTTGGTGATTCCCACCATAAACAGTGGAAATGGATTACTGGACCATACTCTGCCCTGCTCTGTAGTCTGTGAAATTCCTGCTGGATGTAGGAAATAAGCTAGATTAAAGTTGAACCCCAACGCAAAATTGCAAACCTAAGGGAAGCTTAAGGGCTTAGGTTTCTCAAGGCAGCAGCTTCTGTACACAAGAAAGTATGGACGTGTATGCAAACAAGCCAGTTTGTCAGGTGAGAAGAGCAGAGTTTGGGGCAAGTTTATTTTTCTTGTTCCCTAAAATTCGTGAATGTTATCAAACTCCCACAGAAATGGGGAAAATTCTGATGATTTTGAATAGAGCAGAACTTGCCCTGTACAAACTAAACAATTGATTGCATAATGTAATTATACAGTTAAAGCAATTACCTAGCCAACAAGATGTTTCAGAATCTAGAAACTTGCCAAGCCACATGAACATATGACACAGAAGACAACATACCACAGTCGCAGCATGTCTTCTGATGTGGCCGGTGTGCATGGGAAGAGGAGGTTATGGAAAGTCGTTCTTATTGCAAGGCCTCTGTAAAGCAAGTGGGCCCAGCTGATGCTCCCTCTATGCTAAGGGCTGCCCTCGCTCTGCAGATTCTGGATTTTGAAGTGATCTGGTGGAAGCAGGGACGCATCAAGCTGTCACTGGGTCACAGCCTTTTCCTTTATTATGGGCCGTGCACTGAGGCTGTGTCCGTGAAGGGAATTTCCTCTCAAGGGACGTTAGCAGTCAGCATGTTTCCTCTGCAAAGGCTAGGGAATTGCAGAGGAACATTTTGGGCCAGCGAAGCAGTGTCATTTTACAACAGCAGAAAATTGGCACATCTCTCTCTCTCTCTCTTTCTCTCTGAATTGCAGCACTTCACTGCTGACCTCTGCTCAAAATGGAGTGTGGTGAACCTATAATTAGGGGAAGATCAAGTGAACTTGCACAACAGAAAAATGAGAGTTATGGGGTTCACTTACGCAGTACTCTCTTATGGTGCTGTTGAAGCCTCTTGGCATTTTTGTCTTCTTCTCTCTTCCTGCCCTTCTCATCTTTTGCCCTTAAAGTCACAGGTTTATTTTGACCCTCAATTTTTACTAAGAAAAAAAGTAAGTTTCTAGTCTTAAAAACTTCAGAGACGAGCTTGAAAATGTGCTCTTTGAAGCCTCAGGAATAAGAAAACAAATCAAATCTGAGAGCAGATATTATTTAATTGTATAATTTTGAATACATCTCATTGAAGTGTTGAGGCTTTTTTGAGCAAGAGGGGAGGTGTAATGACTCTAGATTTTAAAATATTTGAACATAGCAGTGTTACTCCAAACAAGAAGCCACCAGATGCCCGTATCAGCGTGCTTCTGAATTGGGCAGTAAGCTTGTGCTCGAAATATAACTATTTTACAGTCATATGAATATGCTTCCTCTTGTTGGCACCCTCTTCTTTTCTGTGTAAACAACTTCTAACAGCTTCTTTTCGAGCCTTACTCAAGCAAACACTGGCTTTTGTAACCAAGAAGAAAATGAGAAGCAGTGAAGACTTACTTTTAATGCTGCTGAGAACAAATGATTATTTAACTTAAGATCTCAGCAATTGTTTTCTACTAATCCCTGTAATTCCTCACAAACATTAACAATAGTTTTTGAAATCTAGAACTTTGAAATGCTCTTTTCTCTGAAAAAGTAATCCCTTGTCTTCACTGCATATTATTAATACATCTCAGCATCTGTACATGCTTGTATGGGAAACATATGAATATTCTTGTATGCATGAGTATGTCTACATGTGTTAATTACTGAGCCATATTTGTTGTCCCATTTAAGATATTTTATGCTATATATACAGCAAGTAAATTGATTTTCTCAGAAAATGCTGCAGTTGGGTCTTTTAACATGTATTTCAACTAAAGCATCTCTTTTACAAAGACATCAACAACCTGCTAGCATAGAATTGTGCTGTGAATTTGACTTTTTCAAGCTCTAGTTATTAATTTCCTTTAGGATGCACACTGATGTGATGTGATAGAGGTGCTGGGTGTTGGGCCACGGGTCACTACAAATCATAGCCTGGGGAAAAAGGGGCATCCAGAAGGCCACTGCTCATTCTGGCAAGTAGGTAACAGCATGATCAGAGCACAGAAGTAGAGAAGCTCTGTCACACTACACTGCTGGCTGGGAAAAGTGAGTCAGCATGGATGAGGAAGCAGTTTTGAACTGGTTTAGACAAGGAAAAGGTAACAATTATTGAGAATGAAGAAACTGTAATGGTGAGGCAGGTAATGGCTACTCTAGTAATGATATCCTATGATTAATCCTTGGAATTAGATCCCAGTTTGGGACAGACATTGAACTTAAAATATAGGCCTTGTTCTGTGCTTATTATTGTACAGGTATCTTTTTCTGCAGGTGCCTTCTTGCTTTTTCAGTTCTGTGCCCTGTTAGTTTTTTGTATATAATGTTTTGGCTGAATTTGAGTTTGGTTTGAAACAGCTTTCAAATACAAATCCTCAGTAGTGTGGCTTCCAGCAAATGGCCTGGGAGCCATTACAAACAATATGCTTTTCAGACTTTCAGCATTTTCACGAACAGTTTTGTTATTCTTGTCTGATTTCACAAGTAGCTTAGACTGGCAGGATTGAGAATACCCACAACACAAGCTACTCTCAGATATTAATGGATCCTCTAGGAGGAAATCTGAAGTCTGATAAATGGCAGGATGAGAGTATGCCAATAGATTTAGTTCTCTGTTTGGCTAAATGGCTGATCACTACTCTGTGCAGCTCCAGTGATACTGGAGTGGGCTGGGTGGGGTGACTGAAGTCACCTCTCTTCTGCTAGATCAAAGCACAGCAGTTACCTGCATAGCATCTCCCTGCCCTGACTGCCCTGCAGTGCTCTGGAGTATCCAAAGACAGACAGCAATATGTGGCAGGCTTAGAGCTGAGGGAGATATGAGAGTCCCAGGGGGATGTAGGCAATAGGGCCAGTGGAAGGAGGCAGAAGCCCTTTCACGCTTTAGCAGGTAAACCATGCCTACCATCCCTAAGAGCTGGAGGTGGGGGTTGTCTTTCTTCTTTCTTTCCTTAGTATAATAAGTTTGAGAAAAAAAAGAAAGATTTCTGCAATTTTTTTTCAGGGGCAAACTTTTTGATATTTCATTTGAAATTACGTTTTTTTGCTTAAGAAGACCTAACTTGAAAACAGATATTAGGCATTAGTGTACAAAAGATTTCATTTTCATTATTTTGCATCTGCTGCCCTGTAATTTTATACCCTAACTTTCATATTAGGAGAAAGAGAAGATTATTTTCCACTCACCTTCTCTGTATCTTTCCTGATTTTATAGTTCTTTAGCATATAACCTTTTCTTTGGTCTATTAATCGCTTTTGGTGTTTTTTTCCCCTCTATCAGTTTGTCCTGAATGAAAGCCCAAACTGGATCCTCCTGAGATTTACATAACCAGATGGTACCATGTTTGGCAGCTTTCATTCCTCTGATACAATGACTGATCGCAAAATACTCTTAGTAGTTCTTCAATGCCAGATCTGAACCAGGTTCTTTCAGAACTCCTGGGTGAACACCACACTGTTCTTGGAATTTGTTATTGCTCATTTTATTAACATATTCTAAAAGTTTTTCTACTAACACTTCAGTTAGAGGCACTTCTAGGACTTTCCTCTATAAATAAAGACTCTGGTAAGAAAACATCCTTTCCTCCATTGTTAACTTTCTGCAAAAAATGCATTTAGTTCTTCTGCGATTACCGCTCCAAAGGAAATCTCCGTCTTTTTCTTTCCTCATTGGGAGTCTGTTAGCTCTGCATTCTTAAAAGCCTCTCTCTAAAAATATTTCACATGCTGTGGTTCTTGAAGAGACACAAATAGTAGTGTCACTTTACAAATGAATGCTTAATGTAACACATTTACCATATAAAAGGTGGTCCACTGTATAGACTGCCTTTACTGAGAAGCTGTTTATATGGGAAATACAGCGTTCAGTACACTGAAGTGTGAATTTACAGCACAGAACTCCATGCAATTGCCCAATGTGCAAAATGTACTTATTATGGTACCTTTATGTCGCATGGGTAATCCTACTTGAAGTGAGTCTTCCCTGGAAACACCTGCACCACACAAAGCTTTGTGCGTAACACTTATAGATCAGTGAAAGACTGCGTTTTCTGAATTTTATTTCAAATACGCATCTTGGAGTAGGCTGGGCTGCCAAGAGCTATTCTCAGTGTACAGTAAGGACATTCATGAGCGAATTTGGTATACAATAACTCGCGAGCTGTAAATTCACCTCTTAGTTTAATGTGTATTAACTCCTATGGGTGCATAAGCCCACAACAGGCTGGAGTTGTTAGAACTCTGCATATTAGTAAGATTTTTTAAGACTTGAAATATGAAAGTATTGGAAAATGCCTTGTTGGAGGCAAATAATATAAATATGAAAAAAAGTCCACAAAATCCTAGCCCCAAGACTCTCAATGTTTTGTAAGAATGTCATTTAGGTATCTCTTGGTAATGCTGATGCTGAGACCTCCTTTTACCATTTTCAGGTGTCTGTATCAGCAAGACATTGGGCCATTTACAGTGAAAATGTTTCAGCATATTTCTTCAGCTAGAATCTTCTTTTTATTCCAGTCAGGATAGAATAAAACTCATCTGAAAAATCCAAGAGAGGGATAGAAATGCTGACACTTCAAATGCCCAGTTCAGAAAATCTGATAGCCCATGCTACTTTTCATTCCCACAGCTCCTGAATACATTAAGAATGTCCTCTTTAAGGACAGCTGTGTCATTTCAAACCATATTCTTGATGTCTGGTTACGCTGTGACTGTGTTTGTGTGGGGTTTTAATCACTGATAGTATACCTGAGCATTCATTGCTTTCCTGTTATTTCTCATGGTTGCTTTTTTCTGCTGCTATTCATAAAAATGTTTTAAATGGTTTCTACTGTGCCCATGTTTGCTCTTGAATCAACACAAAGTAGTTGGTGAAAAAATAATTCAGGGACTGTGTTTTAATTTTCTCAGTCAAGCTCAACACTTTTTACGGGATTTTTATCCAGTAGAGAAGGGTTACCGCTGAGTGGATTATTACATTCCATTGTTAGCCCGGAAACAGAAAACACAGTCTATGAATAAAGGAATAAATTAATGTAAACGCTGCAAAGTGCAATAAATTTTATTTTAATTCTAAATGGAATTGTTGTCATTTAACCCTGTGTATGATTTGTATTCAGAAGTGGTACCATTGCCCTTGGTCTGCCTATCAAACTATAGCAGTATGGTTTCCTTTCCTTCTGTCTTTCATCTCTCTGAGTCTTTTACCAGTCTTTTGTTTCTTCTTCTTCTCCCCCCCCCCCCCTCTTTTTGAGGATCAGCAGTAGTTATGGATCTCTGCTTTCTCTCTGATGGCTGGCAAAAATTGTTTTCCTCTTTCTAGTGACTGATGTTTCCTTTTTTCGGAATACTACTATCCTGGAATGTATTATTCTCCAAAATTACCGTGTTTTGAAGCAAATAATGCAATACCTTGGAGAAATTTGAGTTTCCTTTTCATAGTGCTATAAAACTTGCCTTTCTCCTGGTTGGAAAATGAGATACTAGTCTCTGAAACCTGATCTGTTTTCTTTCTTGAGCCCTCTGTTAATTTATTAGCAAGTTCAGGACAGAACAAATATTTCTTTGGAAAGCTGTAGAGAGACTGATGGTTTTTCAAAGCTACTCAGAATTTTAGAACATTAGGAAATAGCTTGTCTGGAGTATAGCTAGTGGGCAAGGGTTTAGGTAAGGCTCATGATAAATGCAACGTATCATAGGGCTTGTCATTTCACTATCCAGATATATTATTATATATGGTAATGCTTCAAAACTCCCATAAGGCAAGACATGAATCTTGTGTGTCTACTGGAATACACTAAATAAATATTTGTCGTGTAAATGTAAATGCCTTCATTCCAAAATATATGCACGTTTCATTCATTCATAGATACTTTTAATAAAACATCAGCTAGATTTTTGGAAAGGTTAACTTTAGCCCAATTTCATTTTTATTCTAATGAAAAAAATTCTTCTCAACCAGTAACTCTGGAAAAAATTGTGCAGATGGAAACCTTAGAAACAGCCCAACTGGCAGTGCAATGCTAGTGAACAGGAGTGTTCAGCAGGCTTCAAGTGGAGAGCACCTTTCTCTGATCTACAGTAGGTATTTGGTAACTCTCCCTTTATTTTTTAATGCTAATCTTGGGGAATAAATGGCTGCTGCTGCTGGCAAGAAATAAAGAGCTATGAGCTCAGCTGGATGTAAAATGACAAAGATCTGGTGAAGTTAGTAAAGCAGTACTGATTTAGGCTAGTGGAAGATACGTAACTAAGCTAAATCACCTAAATGTAATCTGCCATTTGCAAAATCTTCCAACTATGGGTCTAAATAATTTTCAGAGTTGGTGGTAGGCAGAGGTTTTTGTGCTATCTGAAGCTACTTTCTTTTCCAAACAAGAACTTGAGGATTCAAGACCTGACCGATTCAGTTCTTCTCGAAGGAAGTGCCAGTGGCTGATGTGTGGAGGAGAAGATTGTGGGGGCATTTAGGAGAGGCCGGGGAGGTCTTCAAACTGAATTTTAAGTACTATTACTAAGCAGTACTTCTTTTCTTCCTGTCTCTCATTAAAAATCATGTGTCAGCAGAGAAGAAAGAGAGCAACTGATTGACTCAGCTGCTTTCACCAGTGGGACTTGCGAAGGGGCCAAACCTCTGCAGTGTGTTGTGTCTCTCGCAAGCATTGACGTAACACAGTGGCCGGAGCATCACTTTCTGTTGAAGTGACTGCTGCAGGCAGGATGGTGTGTCTTCAGTGAAATGTATTTATTGCCTCTTTTTCTTACATTTATTTTCATGGGAATTTAGTACATCTCATACCCTTTTCCGTATTAACAGAATGTAACTCCAGGAGAACACATAAATCCAAAACCATTTATTCTTGTCTCAAAACTGTGCTCTTCACTCTCCTCCCATTTTTTTTTTTCGCTTTCCTAAGCAAGACGTAAGACAATTTCAGAAACACAGCACTCAAACAGCCTGTTAAATTCTTATATATCCCAGCACGTGTCATTTCCTCCTCCTTCACTCTAAAGATGATTTTGGAGGTTAATGAACTTAAACGTAATACTTTAAAATAATCACTAGAGATAACAGAAAAAAAAAAAAAATCAAGCAGCTCCCCAGACTAGGAGGAAATGTTTGATCCTAGACTCACAGGCTCATTTAAATTCACTACTATAAGTCCATCACTTTCAACTATTGATCTATGATAAGACATTTTTATTAATTTTTCCTTAGAAAAATTCACTAGCATTGAGGAAGATTCAGCGTGCAGGGGGGAACAGCTCCTTAATTTGACTGATTAAGCCAATTTACTTAGGCTTTCTTAAAAAATAAAAGGATGCGCTGTAAATCTTGGACTTCATGTCTGAAATGTTTAGTCAATCCATGGCAATTAATCCATACCTTACTTTCTTAGACCGATATATATCATGTGGTGTTCTCTACAAGAACCAGTTGTGCCTGTGCATTTTGTTTTCTCATCCAGCCACCATGAATTCAATTAGCTAATGTCTCCCTTATTTCCTTGCTGCAGCTTCCCACACTGTGGTCATGGGTTGGTAGGAGGAGCAATTTCTGCGGGTCTGTTATTCCTCCAGCTCGCAGGACAAGATCTGGGTGGAGCTTGGCTCGAGGATGTTTCCCATCGCTCTGCATCCTCCTGTGCAGTCTGTCGGGATGGCAGCGCACGCTGCTTGGCAAATGGCAAATATCTCCTAGAGCAGTGAGGGTCAGGAGACAGACTGTGGCTTCTCCAGGAAAATCTGTGTTCTGGTTTGCTCTTTTACCTGGACATACAGAGGACATATAGCAAAGCCAAAATTTTGCTTTTTCTATGCCATCTTTGTAAACATGGCTTATATATAAGACTTTTAATATCCTTTTTCAATTACCTTAGACTGTGAAGAAAGCCCTGCTTGAATAAGTGTTGCCAGAACAGTCAGATTGAAATTGAAAATATTTGTCAAGGCATAAAGAGAAAGGGGTACTCCAGGTTTTCTCCCCTTGTGTAATTCCAAGCCAGATTTGAATGTAGCCTATTGTTTTAATTAATTAATTAAACAATTAATTCAATTAAAAAAATCTTAGCTCACTAGACTTCAAATTTTCTGAACTCTAGGGTTCCCACAGGCCCTAGAATACAAAATAACACTCCTGAAATGCTTGAAATTTGCTTGAGATGGGTAGGGTATGCCAGATACACATTCTCTTATCTTTCCTTTTATAATTGCTTTGAGATCAACTGATGAAAAGTGCTGCATGGATGCTATTATATGAACTGATTGTAGTCCTCTGACGGTTCCTAGCTTAGCAGAACCAAATACCTGTTCCTGCAGGTATGCCAGCAGCACAGTACTTTTCAGTGGAGTCCCTGGTTTTCATCTCTGTTCCCACCAGTGACCCAAATGCAGCAAGCTTCAAGGCATCATGTAAGACCTGTGCACTTGCTATGGGCGCTTTATTTCACTGCTTTTGAATTTTGTTGAACAGAAGGGAAGGGAAGGAAATCCCTTCTTTGGGATCTGAAGATTCAGTTGTATCCTGGATATTACTGCATAGCTTTGTATAGTGATGTTTTATAGTAGTTTGGCTTATCGATGTTAATTTACTGTGGTAACTGAGATGCATCTGAATGTGAGGAGATGGATTTCAGTTAAAATACTATACTTGAATTCTGCTTTTCCTGTTTTTTTTTTTTTAAATCGGACTTTCTGTCTCACCTCAATTTCTGCTCCCAGCCCCAAATCTGATCCTTGTGATTCAAGCATACTGCTTTTACCCATATCAGAGATGTCTAAAAACCTTACAGGTTTAAGGAGGTTTTATGCTGCCAGTCCACTGGCAACTCATGAACAAACTTAAACAACTCTTTCAGTGCCTCAGTTTCCCATCTGTGAAAATATAATATTACCTACATCATTAACTGAAGTTGGGGAAAAAATTGGTGAGGAAGAGGGTAGTTGCATTTGTATTTATTTTTTATTTTTTAATCTTTCCAGAAGGTACCAAGTAAGCTGTTGAATGACTGTTCTTCACAAATTGCTTGCCTAGCTGGGTAAATCATGGGGAAAATAATAAGAATTAAGAACATTGAATAATTTATCATAAAAAGTGAAATTTGTCAAATAAATTATTCAGTGATATTATCTGACAGCTGTATCTGTGGGGCTTAACTAACGAATGTATGCAAAGCACTTTAATCTTCAGTTTATGAAAGAGTTTAGTTGACAAAGTTGCATTCAGAAACAAGGGCTTGAATCTAAAGGGTCTAAGAAATTTAAGAGGTCCATTCCAGTACTAGAGTCACATGAAAACCATTTTCTACAACGCATTGTACTAAGTGCCAACTCTTGCCAGCACATTGGATATGGTGATCCACTGTTATCCATATTTCAAAGAAAAACTTGAGGCTATTAGATACCATTGACTGTACTGTTCTTGGTGCACATCAGCTTTTGGTGGCTGTTTATTAAATAGGTATAATCTGGTCAGACTGGTTTTGGATTTGACTCAAGTGTCTAAGATGGAGTTCCCCTTATCCCTGTATTTGTGTCCACTGCCCACATACTGGAAAAGATTGCCATGAACCACATTTCCTCACATCCAGCTTCTCTCCAGCTAGTGCAGTGATCTGTTCACAGCACGTGTCCTCTTCCAGACAAATCCTATATTCCAGACAAATCCTGCTATTCCTCTGAAGAGGCAGAGAAGAAATTGTCTCCAGCATCCTCTGAAGTCAACCGAAAGCCTCTCAGTGGCTTTATAGTTTTTTTAGACCAGACCCTAAAATAGTTCTCCCTTCGTGTGGGATTCTGCTCCTTGTCCACTCTGGCGTTAATGGTTCTTTCGATGGAGGTCCCAGTGGACAGGCCAAAAATCAAACTAGTGTGGATTTTAGTTCATTTTTCTGACTTGTCAAGATACAGTAGTCTCACCAGATCAGATTCAGTACCTAACAGGCCTATGCTGTTTGCCATTGCATATGATTCATTTGGATAAAGCCTGGAAACTTAAATCCTAATTCCTGTGGCACCCTCCTCAGTACTACATTAATTTAGAAACTGTAAAATAAGTTATGTTTCTATGAATTCACTGGCAAGGTTTTTGGTTTGCATTTTTCTTTGAAAAATGTGTCACTTGCTTCTGAAGCTGCATATATATGCGATGCAAAAATTGCTCTGGCAATCACAGATTTTAATTAACAGAAGAATAAGCAGGTGCATAAGAACTCTGCAACATGTTCATCCATTAGCAGCTATTGTTCGGATGACATCAATAACTTACTCTTTAAAAGTCTGCAACACTTTTTTGCTAAAGTTATTTTTTTTTTGTGCTCATTATATCCACTTAGCATAGCAGTGCCAGAGAAATGATCACCTTTTTACCTTTCTGTTTCCTCCAAGCTGCTTCCTTGAACTTTGTGCCTCAGGGAACAGAGAGGTTGTCGTAATATCAATTGCACAGAAAATTGCTTTATGCAGAAACATTACTCTTGCTAAACAAGCTAACACTTACATTGAAATGGTTCCCAGTTAATTATGAATATGTATGACCCCAAATGGTCATTTGGCTTATGTGCAAAAAAATATTTCTTTGGTCCAGAAAAGAAGACTGGTATCTGTTTTTCTTTTGAAATATGAGGTGATAGCTTTAGGAAATTGCTCGTGCCTATATATCTACCCAAAATAGTATATTTATACTTTTGTGTGTGTAAAGCATATAAAGTACTGCTTTTTCTCCTTAGCAAGATTGGAAGAAGGAGGGTTAGTGAGTTGATCTCAATTTTGAACATTATTGAAGAGACTAATAGTGCCTGGGAAAAAACTCTTTTGTTTTCCCCCCTCCCCAGATGCAGTCTGAGGTCAAGAAAACTTTGATTCTCAGTGGCCATTTGCAGCCAAGATGCTCTTGCACCAGTAACTGGGCACCTAGAAGAGGCACGGGAGAAGTCTACAACTTCTGGTATTTAGTAGCGCTCAGCCAGTCACACAGCCTTGGGAGAGTCTGTTTACTTTACCAGTGAAATAGTGAGGTGAGTTTTTCTGCAATGCAATAGAAAAAAAAATAACAGAAGCATTATGCAGAGTGATTAAAAAAAAGAAAAAAAGAAAGAAAACCAATCTAATAACAAAATAAAACACAGTAAATCAGAAACAAACATATGGATTAATCTCATTAAGGAGAAGCAGAGTGCTTGAAGCTCCTTCTCATTTCTTCTTCTTTCCTCTCCTTATATATTTTTTTTGTACTTTTCACTGGTTTCCCTGAACTTTTTTCTGATTTTGAAGTGAGTTTTCAAAGATTGTTGGCAGCACAGAGACCCTATCCTTTACAAGTCATGTGCAACTATATCTGTAATAATGTATGATAGATGAGGTGATAATGTATAATATGTCTTAGGCATGGCAAAATGACAGCTGTGAAAAATTTGAAAACTTAACATGATAGATGGCCTTTCTTGAATTACACAAAATAACTGGTTCATTCTTAATTTAAAACCTGATGCCTGATGCATAAAAGTTTAAAGTGTTTTAGACCCGTATGTTTTTAACAGAAGGAAGACTGTGTTATCTCACTGCAGAATAATATTCAAGTTACTCTTAGATTTCTGTTATCTAGGGTAAGGTTTATTCCAAGAAGAAATGTATTTTTTAACTGCCATATCTTATCTGCAGTGCTAAGAAATAATAGTAGCTCTTCCTCTCTGAATCACTACAGTCATTACTGATCTGATTTTTTTCTCACTGTGGTTTTGGAATGGTTAATAGTATTAACTCTTGAACAGCTTTCAAATCTATTTATCACAATTGGTAGTGTGAGGTTTCCTGTCATCTGTTGTTATATGTAAAATGCTACGTAAGACTCTAAGACCAGACCTCGCTGACTTTGAAGTCTTTATGTGAGGCAGAGAGTTGCATATAAAATTAAATATTGTGAAGGTATTCTATAAACGTGAATTGTAACTGACACAAATGAACAAGGACTAGATTACCTAATCAGCACTTAGCTCATAACCTCTCTCTAAATTTAACTGGTAGTTAGGTAGTGGTGTCCAACTGTAGTGGTAGGGACTATTTTTTCTGGAACCTGAATGAGTTGTCATTTTCAATCCACACTTGGTTTTGTTTATGTATTTCTGAATGTCTGATATCATCTCTTCTTCTGCCAATGCTGAACTGTAAGTTGGTGTTAAAGGTCTAGCAAACTGTTCTGGATAATCTAATCATTGCCCAATATGATAACAGTGCCATGGCTTATCCATTTTGATGGTCATTTTTGGTTGCAGTCTGTGTGCAACAGGAAACAGAGTGAGACACCTAATATATTTTATACCAGCTGTGAAAGAATTAAGACCTTCTAGCTTCAGTTTAGGCATGAATTTCAGCAAGTGCATGTTAGCGAAACCACAGAACATAATCATGCGTTATGCCAAACGTGGCGAACTGGTGCCTCAGTTGCTTTGACCTTTATAGGACAAAACCTGGTCTGCCAGAGATGAAAGTCTCCATAATAAAATCACAAAACTTTTGATGCTTCCAGCCCCCTTTTGGAGTCCTCTCAATTTCAATTATCAATCCATCAAAATTGAAAAGAAAGGCAGGGAAAGAGATGTGTTTAGCTCTTTCCTGGGGCTGGAAAGCTAGCCACTGAATATGTTACTTTAATAAATCCCATGGGAAACTTGGAAGGCTTGGATTTGTTCTGTTGTTATTAAAAGAATGTTTTAGTACAGTGCATAATTTGTTTTTGTTCTGCTTGCCATTTGGTCGAGTAAACTTGATTTCCACATATTCAATTGCCTTTGTCTGCAAAGCTGTTTCACTGCTTTAAATAATAATTTCATTGTGGTTCAAGAGAACATTGGACTCATCTTTGAATTTGAAATCATGGACTAAAAATGCAGGGTTCACATTTCTGGGCCTGATTTTATTGACATTGTTGCCAACTGACGCTAGTCTAACTTTCTAATGAGATCATGTGGTTGATGTGAATGGAGTTAAGGTCTGGTCTCAGATTCCTTTGGACTTCCAGAGCACAGGGCAAGGGCACAGTGCAAACTGGGATCAGGTCCATGTGCCTCCTGTTCATTTGAATTAATAATATTAGAAAAGGCTGAATATCATCTGAAGGGAGTAATCTGACCTAGGGTAGCATCACCATGCAAGAGAGATGACACCAAACAGCTGGACAATCCCCCAAATTTTCTAAACCAGGTAGATTTTTTCGTGAAAGGTCAGGGGCAAAGTGACTGTTTACTGAACTTTTAAAGACAAATTATTCAGATCAGTACATGAACCACTACTATATACTGAAAGCAATATAAGGATGGAAAACATATGAGAATGAGTGTTAATCTAGGGGTCATTCATCACTGAATATTTTACATGTTTCGTATTGTGAGCACAACAGAAAGAGGCCCACTCAACACATTTATTCATTAGGTTGCTAACAGAATGCAGTACTTGACCTTCAGCTTTACTACTTCTCTTAAAACAAAAAGTCAGAGACTGCTAGTCAGCGTTCTGTAAGTGTCAGCCCAACTCTGCTCCTGACAGATAGGCCTGGGGCATGGTTGTTGGGAAAATCCCATATGGAGAAGGTGTCACCTGTGTTTTCCCTTGAGCTAGCAAAGTTTACATCACACAGGGTTAATGGCTAACTCTAGGGAGCCCTGGGATTCATAAGAATTTGAGATTCTTATGTGTGCATTTTCCCAGTGCCTTTTGGTCCTGATGTCTTTGCTTAGACTCCGTGACAATACGTCTCCATTGCCGTCATGCTCCCAGGATTCCCCTATCTTGGTTGGCTCTGAGGAGAGAGGAAATGTGGAAAATGCTGTATAGTATGTGGCTGTCTTACCCCATGTTATTACATTTTGGCTCCTCGGGACAGGTGTTACATACCGTCACAGCTTTTCTACTCCTTCTCCTCCTCTCTCTACACATTTCCTTTGCACTGGGTGTTGTGGAGAAGACTGAGCTCACTTGAAACAGGAGAAGTGGAAGAATCCCCTCCTCCCAGAGGCCTGTTAGAATCCATTATTTTACTCATAGCCTTTCTCAGAATGATTCATACTAGAAAAAAATACGAATAAAGCATTTTTCTTTTTATTAGGCCTGGGATATTATTATGCAGGTTATCATTCTTTTCTTCCAGCACTCAGGGTAGATTTCTTAATATCCGTATGATCTGTGTACCTTAGTTGTCTGGATTCCAAGGATTTTATGTCTGTCTGGGCAGCTTTCATCTGTTTCTTTACCGTCAATATCAGTTTCTATACCTTTATAGCTTTTTTTCTGAAGACAGATAGCTCTTCCCAGGTGGCTCTTAGTTTGTTAACACTATTCCCAAACAGTTTCTGTCTGACTTAATTTCCCTTTCTCTTTGTTCCCTTTTGCACAGGCTTTCTCCATTCTTGCAACTTTTGTTGCACTATTGGTCTGGCAGGAATGCTGCCAATGGTACAAATCCTCGGATAAATCAGGCATACATATTTCTACCTTCATTATCTAAGTCTGCACAGTGCAGCAAAGTTGATAGACAAACTGTGGGAAGATTTAATGAAAATGCATGTCAGGAAAACAATGACTTTTCAGGGCAGTTTAACTAAGTGAAATACCCAGATTTACAACCTGGCCTTTAAACTTGTATCCCAGTGTTAGGTATACAAAAAGTAATGGATGCAATTTGTATTTCTTCATAGCAAGAGAACCAGGCATCCCAATTTACTTGGGGAATACAGGCTTTGTTGTTTTGAAATCAAATGCTGGTATGTGCTGAACCATGAGTACAAATTAAAAGCGTGGCTTTTGAAAACTGAAATCCAGAATGCTTTGTCTTCACATGGAGGCATGGAAAATAATCTTGTAAAGTGACATTGAAAAGATCAGTAATAAGAGGGAACACTGATAATGATATATAAAATAATGACTAATTTTAACACACACTGTGTCACCATATCATAGAGGAACAAAAGGAGAGTCAGTGAATTTGGAAGGAAACAAATTTAAAACCAATAAAGTGAATTTTAATGACTAACTGGCATACTTAAGTCATTACCACAAGATACAGTATCAGAAATAAACATTTCTATGAATAAGGAGAACAGTTATATTAGGCAGGATAGAAAATTTATGTGGGATATAAACCCTCATGTTTCAGGACATAAACCAGCTACTAAATAACAGGGGCTGGCAAGACATCTTCCCTAAGGGCAGAGTAATCTTAGATGGTGCTTCTCACACTTTGCTGTGACACATTTTGAGGTACTAGTAAGTCTTGAAGAAAAGGTACCAAATTAGGTGGAACACTGATATAATTAAACATGGCAATTCTTTTGCTCAAACATGCTTTTTTGAAGCGTGAGCTTTCACAGAAAGTATCAGATATTTCTAATCCTTAGATTATGCTTGACATAAAAGAAAGTTTAAAGCTTTTACCTTAATGTTCTTTTTTATTAAAAAAAGATAAAATATAGTTTGATATTCGGCCATCTCCCTCAATGTTCTTGGTTTCCAATCTGATGAACTAACTCACTTCAGATAGCCCTGATAATTTCCAGCATTAAACTGTGTCTCTCTTTGCACTTCCTTTTCCTTACTTAACTTCATATGAAGTAAGTTACTTAACTGAATATGAAGTAGTGCTCAAGGCAACTGCTCGTGGTTTGACCTGTCAATTCCTAAATGGGAAAATATGTGATGTGTCAAACTTCTTGTCCTACTTATCTTCATTCAAAACATTTTACCCTTTTAATCTTACAGGGGCATTTTGCAGAAACTTCACACCTTTGTGCTGCTTTCTGTTTAGTTTCAAGGTTGCCTGAATTACAATTAATCGACATCTGGACTTTCATTTGAGACAGTGTCACTTCCTGAGAACATTTCCGGATGACACAAA
Organism: Dromaius novaehollandiae; assembly: GCF_036370855.1. Lineage (NCBI taxonomy): Eukaryota > Metazoa > Chordata > Aves > Casuariiformes > Dromaiidae > Dromaius > Dromaius novaehollandiae. The sequence goes on along the minus strand of NC_088099.1, from coordinate 90,878,945 downwards.
GTTATCTCTTGGGCTCTGCTGTTTAATTAGAGATTCCAATTAATTATTCTTCATGTCTCTTCATATTTCTTGTGCTCTGCAGAGAAACGTCCTCCTTACCCTAAGGGTTTAGAGGAGAATTTTGTCAGGACTGGCTGCCTTCTTCCAACTAAGCAGAAAAGTGGCCTAGATTAAGTAAACTGCTATCAACTTTATCTGTTTGTTTTCCTTTCATGCTGTATTTGTGAGTACTTAATTACTGAATTGATGTAGAAGATTTAGGTTGTCTTAAAACATTTTATCTGCTTCAGTGAACCAAGGTCTTAGAAAAATCTAGCTGAAGGAAAAGATGTGGTCTTGAAACTAGACCAAAAGAGAGAATCTGAAGTCTCCTGTCTTGTCCTGACTTTTCTACTTTATCCATATCTGAATCTCTTTAATTCAGTGTTCTTCTGCCTCATCTCAGAAAGCACTTGTATAATCTTACCTCATTTTACAGGTTGGTGGTTTGATCATAGGATGAAAGGAATGGTGCATTCAGCAGTAGAAAAGAATCTCTCATAACTTTCTGTGTCTGTGGGAAGAAGAGAGGAAGAAAAAGGAGAGAATTGTACAGCTTGATGTTAAATGAAAGAATAACAAAAAGAGGTAGGACTGAAAAAGTCAGATGTGGTCCATCTCCTTAGCTTAAAGTGAAATCAAGCATAACTATGTCTTTCATGACAGATGTTTGTCTAAGTTGTCCTTAAAGCCATCCAGGAGGTGATGGAGTGATGGAGGCTGCTCAACTCCCATGAGTGTGCTATTCTAGGGTTTTCTTTGCCATATCGTTTTTCCTAATGGCTCACTTAAATCTTCCTCACTTCAAGTTCAGGCTCCTTTCTTCTTGTTATGCCAGCAAGGGACATGAAACACAGCCAGTGCCTTTCCTCTTTTTGTTTGGCTTTTGCATAGTTAGAGACTGTTCTGATGTCTCCCCTTCTGCTTGCCTTCCCCTCTCTTGTCAGACCCCACTTTGTTTTCTTTAGGCTAAATAGCTCCAATTCTTTCAGCCTTTCCTGGGTCACATCTTCTAGATCATTACTATTGCAGTCTCCTCAACTGTTTTTGACTGGCCTGCCTCTTTCTCCAAATGTAGTACCCAAGCTGGACACAGTTTATTGGCTAAGGCCTCCCCGTGGCTGAACTGAATAGAACTACTGGGTCTTGCGGGCTATAACTTTCTTTATTACAATGTACATGGAAACAATCCTCACATGCATTTCTGTCCCAGGAAAAGTCTTTGTGTTGCAAGGACTTGCAGACCTGTATTGTGATCTACTATAGCCTCCAAATTCTCTTCTGAAGGAACACTTCCCAGTTGGATCTTCCTCATTTTGTATTTCCATGATTGTTGTCCCCATTTTCTTTTTTCTTTTTCTTTTTCAGACCTTTTCTCTAGTTTGGCAGAATCATTTTGAATTATAATTCTGTTCTCTGACACACTCACTAGCTTTGTGTCATCCATAAATGAAACGGGTGTACTCTCTATTTCCTCATCTGTGTTGTTAATAAAAAAACATTTAATAGAATCAGAACAAGGCAGACCCTTTCTGGACCTTGCTTGATATATCCTTTCAGTTTGACAGTGTCCCATCAACTAAGGTTCTCTTACAGTTGTTCAGCTAGGCTTTACCTATAGGAGTTTTATCTATACCATGTTTTTCTAGCTTGCTTCTGAGGATGTCATGTGAGACTATGTCAAAAGCCTAAGTGATGTCAGAACATGACTTCTTCATCTGCTTCACCTTTATTTACAAACCTAATTACCTATTGTATAACAAATTGAGACTTGTTTGACATGGCATGTTCTTGACAAATCTGTGTTGGCTATTACTCATTACCTTGTTATCTTTTGAGAGTTTACAAATACTTTGACTATTTGTTCTAAGATCTTTTTCAGGAACTGCCGTTTATCTGACAGGCCCAGAATTTCCTTGTTCCTCTTCCTTAATCTCCACTTTTCCCTTTTTTAAAGACAGTGACCAGGTTTACCTTTTCTCAGTTTTCTACCTTGCCCAGTCTCCACAGATTCTCAGAGCTAAGTATAAAGTGTCCTAAAATTATTATTATTAAAGTATCCTGGGATAGAGTTCAGTTTATCTGAAAACATCTGGCTTATACAGAGACTATTAGCTTGTTCTTTCTTTAGTCTAAACAAACATTTTATCAATGTGATTCTGTACTAGCCATCTTAATAAGCCTTTCTAGACATTTACACAATTGTCCAATGGTTTTACTAAGAACCAGTTCTGAATAGCACATTACAAATGGGCAGACTACCTTTGTTTTTTGAATACACCTGGTTATCAAGGCTGAATACCTCAAAGACTTGATGCTCATTTTCCACAGCTGATATAAAAAGTCTTATCCTGAAGACTTGAAATATCAGTTCTAAATTGCTTCTCTGGGTTACATTTTATTTAAAAATCTGAGCTAAAGGAATAGGTTCTGACATATGTACCTTTTTGTCATCGATATCCCTCTTGTCATTGACTGCACAAGTAGTCAAAGGGCGATAAAGAAGCCAATATTCTGTGTCAGTGCTACTCAGAGATTTCCTTGTGCATAGACAATGCTCATCACCTCAGCCTTTTTCTATTCCACTTTTTTCTGCAAAGCCAAACAAAGCAGCCTTAAATGAATGGTAGGATCTGGATGTGTGTATAAGTTTAGGAGGACATTATCTCTTCCTTTCTTAAGACACTTTGTTGCAAGAAAAAGAATAGCTTCAGGGTGTAAGAATATCATGATTCTTCTAAACTATGTGAAGTGAAAGGCCTTTGCTCAAGAAATCATTGTGTGTTCCATGTGTATACAGCATACGTTATTGTGTATGGTGTTGCTGGAGACTGGAAAATAGCACCTCCTGATTGGAACTGTGCAGCTTGATAACTCCATTCCATTTGGGCTAAAGAAGACCAAGTTCTCTGTTTGGGGTAAACATCTAAAATAAATTTGTTGCAAACCAGACCTTTGTGTCTCAGGGGAATGGAGCTCTAGGACTCTTCTGAGAGGCACTGAGATGGAGGAACAATTTCATTTTAGATGTTTGAGTGGGAGAAAATGAGTAGTAATGCCCCAATCAGACGTAGCAGTAGAAACTGAGATAGTCAGAGAGGTCCTTCTGGCATAACATTAGTGTAAACAAAGTGAGCAAGAGTGTTCGGGTCAAGCTTTGTGTGGAAGGTTTAGAACCAAGCAAAGAAACTGCTTGGCGAGAAGGAACTTTTTTGTATGTTCTTTATCAGAAGTGGAGTTTGTGACAGAAGAATACCTCACTCTGTTATTCTCAAGAGAGATCACTCACAAGAGTCTGAATGTGGGCCCAGAGAGCCTGTTTTTGCCCTGAAAGGCAAGAGTGTGTATGGATGTGCATAACTCAGCACAGAATCTATATAAATATATAAAATATACCCATACAGTGAAAACATTAGTCAGATAAAAACAGCAGATGAGCCACAGCAAGCACAGTGTGAAACTATTTCAGCAGGCAAATTCAAAGCAAACACTGAAACAAATGAGGTGGCAGACAACAGTATGAATGTTAATGAATCTAAAAGCAATATAGTGGAAAACTATTAAATGCAGCTGTGGTGCATGACCAATATATTCCTTTAAAAGGTGCTTTCCTGTATTGGCGGAATTTAAAGATGTACAATTTCATACAATATTTATGAAAAGTTCAGTCCAAATATCCCATTATGCATAATTACTATCGCTTTGTATTTGGGATATGGATGGAAATCCGTAAATCTATAATCAGGATTTTAGGAATCATTTAAATGAATTAAAAAAAATGTATCTGGAAACATCAAGAGTGACTGTGAACTCTCTTGAGGTTTTACACTGTTACTATGTCACTACTTTGGTAATAACATGATCAAGACCTTTGTTAAGCCAGAAGAGTGTAAAGTGCTGTTAATATCACAGGAGACAGCAGCCACAGCATGTCTCTTCAACTAGAGTAGCTTACTTGCGGGAGCGACAGATTTTTGAGCCAATAGCAGAATTCTGGAGTCCACAGAGCTCCCAGTATTTCCTGTATGACTCATACTGATAAAGACTGGTGCCTTGCTTTGAAATATCACCCAGAAGCTGTACCCCAACCTTGGCTCTTCTGAACCTCCCTTCCTGCCCAGATTTGGCTCACAGGTAAAACATCCAGAAGCCACTCCAGGTGAAAACCTTAACATGAACAGCCTGATCAGCTAAGCAAGGGGAAAAAGTGAACAGCTTTGTTCCTCATGACCCTGTACATTTGTGAAGCATTTACAGCAGTCTCATTCTATGCCATCACTTGCACATTTTACTAGACACTCAATTTGCTTTGAAAACAGCATCACTGTGCCGTAAAAGTGATATGTGCACTTCTTTCTGGCCATCTTCCTATTTTTATGTTCATGAAACTTGAAAGAAGTTGAAAGGCATGCACTTCGAGCTTTCAGTTATACCAGTTAAATGTGTTAACCAGAAGTCAAATAAAATAAGCTGGCTCTCAAAGTGATAAAACCAATTCAGATGTAGTGCACAAATTATGGATCAGTGATGTTTGGATCAGGTTTGCAGAACTTCTGCATTACATAATTGCTTTTTCTCAGCAGATTTCAGTGGAATAGATGCTATTCTTTTAATAAAATTAAACTGTGACATTTGGGGAAGAAATATTGTCCCAAATGACACAATGCCAGCATAAAATTATGAAGCAAAAGCAAATCTTTCTGTTATCACTTCTTGTAAACTATCTAGCATTATTGCTTGAGCAAACGGGAGCTGATGTCCATCTGAGATGCTATGAGAAGGAAACTGGCATATGCAAGGGCTACTGCACCTTTCTGTATGGCACTTTGTTACAGGTATGTAGTTCATATCTATGCAAAGTAGTTGGTAATGGCTCTAAGCAATGGTTCTAAGACGGGCATGGTTCACTCTAGCCTTGGGCTGTGCAGTCGATTCAAGCAGGCCCAACTGAGCTCAGAACTCTTTTTTCCAGAGCTGGTGGCACTTTGCATAGCATTTGCACTCACTGTGGATATTTCTTAATAACAGGGCAAGGCACCAGACAGTAGAGAGCTAAGATTCATCCCCAAAGCTCTTTCATGTGCTCCAGGAAGGCTGTTCTGTCACAACAGCTAATCATTTCTCAGTCTTCCAGCAGTAGAGCTTCTTGCTGTTTGCTTGTGTCAAGCCATCTCTGATGGCTGTTTCTTGTCTTGCTTTGGTGAAAATTCATCTGTCATCCGCTTGGAAGACAAAGCTAAGAGAGGCAAGAGTGGCAGAAACACAGGAAAACAGAGTTAAGCCAATAAAAAACTAATACTGATCATAGCAATAGACTGTGCAAGCAACAATAGATTATTTGGTAATAATTAAAATATATTGAAAACCCATGAACAAGAAAGTCTGTATTTCAAAATGGAGAATACATAAAGCAAATGTACCCATTGCCCACAAAAGATTATCTTCACTCTTGTCACTTTAATTCTCTCCTAATGTTAATTTTTCATGCAGTCAAAACCTACAATTACTGCAAGAAAGATTTGGGTTTCAAAGCATGGTTTAGAAGATGTTGTATTTGAAAACCTCTCAATAAGTACCATGGTCTACAATATAAAAAAAAGAATCTGAGAATAGTTGGACTGCATCAGAATTATGTAAAACCAAATGCAATTTTTTTCAGCTACATTGACTACAGAGAAAGCTGTTTGTCATTATGCAATCAAATATACAGAGGGATAAGCACACTCTTTGGTTTAAAGCCACCAAGAATTCTGCTGCATTTTCTTACTGAGACTGCAAATTACTGGTGTAATCTTTAACCCTTATTCAGCCAAAACTCCTACTGAATTCTAAAGAATTAAAAGATAGGCTGACATCAGGCCCCAACCAATTTCTGACAGAAAGCTTCTTCAGGGCCGTTGCTTGTCAGGAAGCTGTCATTACAAAATTACCCTGTATGAGCCTTCCTCCTGAGTACTGACATTTTTAAAGTTCTTGGCTTTTAATTCCTTTCCTTCTAAGGCCTTTACCCTCAATGCCCTAATTTTTGCATTGACTCAGACACAGGGAATGGCAGTAATCAGAGCATACCTCCTGACAAGGCAAAACAAGGTCCAAAATGCCCGGTAACTTTCCCAGACTTTCAAAATGGAAATAGTTCTGTTGATTTAAAACATAAGGCATTTTAATGATGAAGAATCACAAGAAATCAAAAGACTTTCTACCTCTCACTTTTTCTTTCCCTCTCATGCAGGTTTGATGTCTATCCTTTGTTAGTGTTCTTTTTCTTTTTTAAGTTACTGATATACTGATATCTGATATACTACTGTAGGTTTTAAATGTGGATTCAGTTCTTTCTTTGTGTTTTCAAAGCATTTATTAGTCAACAGCTACTGTACACTGGGAATTCTCAAAGCTCTGTTATGATGGTAAGAACAGGCCAAACCCTGAAAACTGCATCAAAGCCTGAATAAAAATATTTTGCCAGAAGAAGGCTGAAGAAATTGTAATAACCTCAGCCACAGATTATGGCCAGGCAAGGGGGAAAGAGGAACAGAGTAAGTTGTGGCTCACTGATCTCCCTGGTCTCTTCTGCAGTAAAGAGAGTGTTGAGGGCTGCAGCTCTACTTACCTGCTATACTTGGACATTGCCATGGCTTTTGTAGGGATGTGGGGAGCGAGGGACAAGACTTTCATCAGCCTTGCTGCCATCGTATTGTGCTACTTTGGAGCACAAAATGTGTTCTGGTCCTCCTCTGTGGGTACATAAACATTGCAATTCAGCATAATTTAGTGGATATCGTACAGAAGAAATGATCTAATTTAATGAAAACAAACAGGAAACATTACTGGAATTTAACAGGCTGAATGAGAATCTAATCAAGTAACAGCAACAACTGGTCTAGTGTAGCTGTTCTTGTCTCAGTGGCATTTCTTGCCACAGATATCACTGCCAGGAATGATAAAAGGATGTGTGGCACAGTCAGGACCCATCCCCCTGCACAAGAGCTTCGATCAGTCCTTTTATGTTTGCAGAGAAGCGCTTCCTGCCAGCTTGCTGGATGAATACGCTGTGTGGGGCCCAACAGTTTGTCCCGTGCTTCTGTCAAGCAGGAGCATGGTTCTGGTGTTTTATGCTTGCTCATCTTATCATACAAGGGCTCTTTTGTCTGACACACAAGAGGCTGCACACTTGGAGAGCATGAAGCCCTGGGACAATGCGCAGAGATACTGTACACTGATAAAGTAAAGACCTTCCTGACAGATCACAGGCAGGGAATAAGGGTGATGCAACAGCTGTAGCACAGGCCTTTTTATGTCCTATCTTTGATAAAATCTGTAATAAAAGTTAATGGAATTGCCTACGGGGGAAAAAAAAATTGTGCCACAGGGTGACATCCACCCCAAACAGAGTTCTAGCAAAAGGCTGCCATGTTGTTCAAATCCACCTTAGCCCAAATTTGAGGACCAGTGCTGGATATAAGCGATATGCAAACACACTTGTAGGATCTTTTCAGAGGATCACATTTCAAAGACACACACACTCAAAAGAAAAATGATGACAAACTGCTTTTTCTGCTTGCAGGAGGATATTACTAATGCCAGCATACAGAAATTCTGTGCGTATTGGTTGTGTTAAGGAGCATCGTTTTTGCTGCAGTTCCAGAGCTACCTATCCGGGGAGGTCATCTCAGGTGGACTCACAGAGTGTTCGCCATCACCTACTGATGCATGTGCAAAGTAGCTCTGAAGAGATGGTCTATCTGGTTACACCCATTTCACTGTATATGTGCGTAAACATCTAGTTCACCCCAGGAGCATCGTCTGGTTAGGTTCTGTTAAGAATATGCAAATGTACAGTTGTATGCATGTTTATTTGTATAGGCAGCATAAATACCTGTGTGGTTTCTCTCTATTCTGCAGCATAACAAAAAGAGATTTATAACATGTGGGTTATCAAAATGTAACAAAAGCATATAATCTACAAGTAAAACAAAATAAGCTCCAGGTACTTGTAAAGGCTTCCATAGCAATGCCCTGAGACACATTTCAGCCACTGCATTGTGCATATCAGACATGATCGGCAGGCATTGCTGTCACAGCTGAGGAATCAGGAAGGGTGAAAGCAGACAGCAAAGGAGTCAGCATGGAACAATTACTGAAAACTGTCAAAAATGCAAAAAATAGATTAAGAGCTACCATAGATGTGTGTGACATGCTGAAACAAGTGAAAAATCACCACAGTGACCTAGAAAGATAGTCCCATTTTACCATTCTGAATGCTTCTGTGGAACAGTGCCCAAAATTTCAGAGTAACCTGGTCACAAACATCACTTATTTCATAATGTGAAAATAAGACCATTAACCCTATGGAGCTGTGGAGAAAATATACAGCAGAATTGTACACAGCGGAGTTGGAGACCTTTATGCAAATGTTTTTGAAAGCCTGTTCTATCCTATATTTGTGTTTGTGGGGTTTAATTATGAGTAGGATCAAAGACAACTTGAAAAGAGATATATAAAAGCTATTCCTTCCTTATGTGTATGCAATGCCATCTACATTAATTATATCTCAAAATCACGGAACTGGGTTATGAACAGTAGTGATAGTGATGCAAATCATATGGTGGCAATGGTAGGATGCTTCACCTCCAATAGAGGCATAATACTTCACCTCACTCTGTGGCCTTTAATTAAGGCATATAGCCTTGTAGAGACCCTTGTAGAGACCCTGTGGTGTAAATGTCAAATTTTGTGCATTGGAAAAAGCTTGTTGTCAAAATATTACATTCCTATTTGTAATGGAAGCCTAATGCAGATATAGTTGGGGTTAAATTCTCTGCCTCTGCAAACCAGCATAGTTCCGTCAACTTCAATAAAGTTTCATTAATCTGTACTGGAGAATTTGGCCATCATAAAAGAGCCGTTTTAAGTGTCATCAGATTTTCAAAGGATTTCACTGCTTTTTCGTAGGTAATGGAACTGGCCGTTTCTCTTCTGGATGAAATTCCATTCATTTGGAATTTTCTTTTATTCTAGATTTGATCAAAAACCAGCATTTTCAAAATTTCATGTGAAAAACTTTTCCCAATTTTTCATTCTTTTGGCCACTTTTTTCAAATACTACAAATAGATTTTGTCACTTCTATCCCCTCACCCCCTTTTTTTCGTCTTTTTTCCTAATGTTACATTTTGTTCCTGGGTATTCATTATGACACTATTTTTGCAAATTGTTTAATGTTGCTGTGATGTTGCCTATTTCCAAATTTTAAAATGCTCTTTATCAGTATTTGTAATGCATTTAAGACAGTCATGATAATATGTGTGTCTTTACCTTAGATATGAAGAATAATACATTTGCTGAAGTGAAATTAAGTCTGGCAGGAAAAAGAAGTTTGCTGAATGGACTTTTAGTGGATAAAGAAGATTTTGTGAAAAGGGAAAGTGTACAAATACTTAGACAGAGGGAACTTTGAATGTGAGGGCAGATAGAAACCCAGATAGGTAGGAAACCTACGGAGTGAAAGGATAACTGTGGGAAAAGGAGCAAATGGTCATCTTTCCCTATGTCTTCTTCTAATCCCTGAGGCAGAAGAATCTACCTGCATTTGTCACACAGTAGGATTGATAGTGCAAAGGACAAATATTCTTTTCTTCAGTTATGTCTTTATAGGTCTCTTCCTGCTGTGCTTAAGCAGGGCAAACTCCCACAGAGTTTTCTTTTGTAAAGATGAAATAATCAGTCCCTGACAGGGTAGAATCAGGAAACAGGGCAAATAAGGTAGCATTTACCTTACACCCCACAAAATACATAGGGATCTTCTTCCAGGCAAAGAAGGAAAAGTACATTTCTTAAATCTTAAATCAGTAGGAGGTACTACTGAGTTATATAAAGACAGTCAGAGAGGCAGTAGAGGGTGCCTGATGCAAATTTGATGAGAATAACTCCATTTAAAAAATTGCCTACTGCCTTGCAACAATTGTGTTGACAAACTAAAGCAAATCATAGGAAATGCATGCAGAGCTGCAAGGTTGGTGATTTTTCAAAGGAAAGAAAAAGTCTTATGCAAGAGGGTCAAGCTCTTATGAATACAGTGCAGTCTGCAAAGATGGAAAATAATAAGATATATGACCTTGGTTACAGAGCAAGAAGAGTCAGAAATTCACAATGAAAACAGAATAATGACAAATTAGAACACTGGGTTAATGGTGGTAAGAGTTCTTATCAGAGGATATGATAAGCCAGAATGGCCATGGGCCAAATCAATCACTTTCCATATACATACAGCTTGTCTGAACATAGTGAATTACATATCCAGGCCAAACTGAATCTAATATCCTTCAGAGCTGATGATAAGTAGGAGGTGGAAGAGAGAAGAAGTGAAAGCCCATCTGCAGTTAGGTAATGATCCGTCAACATGGTCTCACATCTGTCCTACGGAGTATTGTAGTAATGTATTTGCATGTACTCAGATGACCTTTTGAAGAGGACCCAAATTGTGAGTTCACATGAAGCCAGTCTGAATTATCTTCTCTTTTCTCTTATGGAAGCTAACTGACATAGTGGTGAGGCATCAACTGGAGAAACCTTTGATCATTAATTGGGAAAGAATTTATTGCTAGTACAGTAATACTTAATGCCAGTACAAATGCTTTGTAGTAGCTATACCTCAGGAGGATAGAACTAAGATAACTATTTTCTAAAACTGTTTATCATTTAGAGTAGACCAATGCTAAGCATGGTCTCTAAATGCATTCAAAGAGCTTAGTTGAAGAAGCATTTTAATTCTCTTTAGAGTTATCCTCATTAGCCTTTTTATTTAGAGTAGAATAGGCCGTTTTCTTCTGAAAACATTTATCCTTCTTTCTAAGTTGATCCCTATTACAAAAAACAAGTGTCTGTAGCTTCAAATAAGTATATGAAGAACTATCCATATGAACATTTGCAAATAGGCTAAATCATGGAAAACTGCTAACTCAAGAGGCAAACATTTGGCACTACATACGTAGAGGTTTTAATTATGAAATTCTGAAACCTGATAAGCAGATACTAGGGGAAAAACATAAACCCCATCAGATATGCTTGGAAACTGTGAATAAAAATATTATCTTTAAGAAGCTCTACCTAGGACCATCTGCTGTCACATTGCAAAGGCTGCTTGTGAATCTCCGAGATCTAGGGTTTTTATATTACCTTATAAAAACCTTGATTGGTTGTGATTGGGATTACCTGAGATCCTGGCTCCTTGCCTTGTTTGTTTGAGCTTCAGATAGGTGTGTCAGCTGCACCTCGTATTTTATATAAAATTCATTCTGGCTCCTGACTATCTCTTTTGTAAAGAGCTTAATATTTTGATTGGGATTTATTAAGATTTACATGATAATGAGGTTTTTGCTGACCCTTTGTGTAGAGTTGAACTCCACTCTAGAAATATGATCCATGAGGGCACCAGTTTCTGGAATGTATGTATCCGCTTGGTCTATGACTGCTAAGGTGCTGAACCTTCAGATGACCTGCTCCCAAGCCTCACAACTGTTTGGGAAGCATGTGCACTGGTAGAAAAGGACTTAGCAGCACTATTTTTATTTTATGGAAGTTAATATGATTGAAGACATTTTTATGAGGTAGTTACATTTTAAGGTGCATTAGGTGCTCTGTTGCCTCTTTTTATGCATCCACTGTTCATTTTAATATTTTCTAAGAGCATCTGTAGTATGTGATAGGTGTTAATGTCACTTATAAAATTAAATTAACTAGGATGTTCTGAAATTGTCTTTAAAGGTCAGATTATAATAATCTTACTCAGAGTAGTACTTTTACTCAGGGATAGGTCTAGGTAAATAGATAGCACTATAGAAGAATTAAGGTTAGATACATAAAAGGACTTGGGCACCACAGTCCTCCCAAACTGTACTTATCAGTGTCTAAATTCAAAAGTTTAGACTGTGAAAATTCTTGTTCATCTCCTGACAAACTTGGAGACATTAAAAGTTTTACTCCTAAATTATCTAAACTTTTCCCCAGTATGGTTTCATAGCTACTTAGAGATCTGCTTCTGAATGGTCATAAGACTTGATAATAAGGAACAAGTAGGTGCCTATTTCATTCCTGTATTTCTGAGGCTACATGCTCCTCTACTTAACTCACAGAACTGGATCCCATAGATGTTCCTAAAATATCTGGCAATAGTAGAGGCCAGTGCTCCAACCATCAGCACAGTGAGTACTGAGCATAGTTCACTCAGTCTTTCCTGTTGACTCATCTGTTCAATATGTGCCTTTAAATTTGCACCAAGGACTAGAACCCCAGTACTGCTCTCCAGGGGTCATAAACATAGTCTGTAGTGCCATGTCCCATTGACCCAGTTTGTATAGCTCATTCTTAGATGAAGTAGAAAACTTAGTAGAAGGACTGAGAAAGACCCATACCAACATAACTAAGAGTTTAGACCACTCAGCTGAAAGGTGTGTTCAGATGAAGAAGGATAGGAAGAGGATTTTGGAATTTGTTGGTTCCTTACTCCAGGCAATTGCTATGACCACTGAACTACTGGGTATTATGGGGTTTTTAGAGGAATGGTGTGATCCATTGTACATACCTATGGCTGAAAATGTAATGGAGATGGAGAACTCCCAGGAATCTAATGCTAGGTGTTTGCTTTTGATAATAATCTTAATGATGATGCTCTGATCTCTCTACTGATTTCTGTTGCTCACATTCTTCAGTGCTGAATTCCTCCAAAGAACTGAGCTGGAAGAGATCTGGCTTATGGATCGGAAATCCACCAGACAGCAGCATCCCTTAGAGTTTGGCTGTTTTCACAGAGAACCTCTTGGAAAAGCACAGCTAGAGTCAGTAAAGAAATATCCAAGATAGACATGAATGGCTTAATGCAGCTACTGGAAGCAGTATAGATACACCATTCACTGTCATTTGCTCTGGTAAAAAGCAGGACATATAAGGCTAAGACAGAAAATAGGGAAGGCATGCTAAGAAAGCGACACTGATTTTAGTCCTGAAATTTAGCTGTCCAGGTCACTTCTGAAAGTGGGCTTGAGGTTTTTAAGTCACCTGGTGCTTTTGGAAATGCTTCCAGGCATGTCTCATTTTCTCTTTAGTGTATCCTGCAGCACACAATGGTTTTGATCCAAACAGTCTCCAATACCTCTTCTAACATGTTTAGTGATGAGACTGGCAAGCCCTAGTCACTGAGTAGGTATGTAGTCTCCATGTGAAATCTGTAGTTCTTCCATGTGTTTGCAAAGTAAGTGAGGTAACAGGGAAATAGTGCCACTGTCTTGTACATCATACACATGCGGTGGCAGAGAGCCTCTGCCTTGGTAGCCCATCCCACGGGTGGTGCAGAGAATCCGTGGGCATATTAGATGGATGGTCACAGCTGGAGAAATCCTAGCAGTCCTCTGTGTTCCACCCAAGTACAGAAATAGCATTGTGAAAATGAGCTGGAAGGCTTTCCAGTAAAACAGTCTCAGGCAGGTTTTTAATCATGCATTTGAGCATTTATCACTGCTCAACTATGACTGAGCCTTTCAGGACACCGCTCCTAGATGTTGTGTGGCTTGCACTCCTGGTTGTTTGCTTCAGTGGGTTTTTTAGATCAAAACAGAAGCAAAGGCAAGTACTTGCTTGTGAGGACACAATGTATTAAGGCAATCATTATTCATATTTAATGACTCTCATGACTACCTTTCAGCTGCTGGGTGCATCATTTAGCTCTTTGTTCCCAATGTCATTCGTTGAACTGTCAGCATTTTTCATTCGCCATGCATACAATCCTGTTGCAGATGTTAGTGTTTCTTTTAATGCTCAGCTTTGATACTGGAAAAAAGATGACTTGCCCTCCGCCTTCATATGCCAGTGCACGGTCAGAGATGCAAACCCTCAGGGCACGAAGTGTGTAGAAAGCTCTTGCTTCACCACCCATCTTTCAGACTATAGACGTAACTGAACAAAACAAGTCTGCTACAAACATTTGCCAAACTGGGAGGAGTCCAGACTGAGTCCCCCTCTCCTAAGTTTCTTTGCAAATGAACAGAGCCAAGCCTTTGTATCTGAATGCGTAGAAGCTTTGAGACGCCTCTCCATGGGCTCAGTTGGCCTTGATTTTCCTATTCCAAGTCTGATATTGAGGTGAACGGTAGGGGAAGTATTTTACAGAGCACTTGCAGCTCTGGTATATCCACTAAACAAATTGCTTGTGGTAATCAGCAGTGTGTATGGCTACTGGGCTTTCTAGGGGCAATTTTCTTACCCTTTTGATGTCAAATTAGTAGTGTGATCTATGTCCTTTGTGTGACAACAGTATTTTGCCCTCACAAGGAAATTTAGGACTTGAGCAGGCTGTTTCCCTTGCTCCCACTAACATTTCTTAGAAGTAGAGATATGTAGCTAGGCCCCCATACATCTGTAGCACTGCTCTGTAGAAGGCATAATTTCTGTTGCTTGTTTTTGTTCCACAGCAGTTTCTGTAGTAGAGCAGGGATAGGTCCTACCTTTCTTCCCTCTGCTCCTTGAGGCAAAGAGGGCAACAGAGTGAAAGGAAGTAATGGTGATAATTTCTCATTAATGTTAAAAAAAAAGAAAGAAAAAGAAAAAGAATATGAAGGCTACTTGGAGGAAATTGTTCTTTATGTGATATGCTCCTGACTCTTATCATGTCACTATGTGCCTGTGGGAAAGCCACTTTCTTTCTTTCCCTAGCATATGAAAGCTGGGAATAGTGGTGATGTCTGTGAAGCTCCATGAGATCTGTGGGTGAAAAATGGTAACCGTATGCTCACTATTCTTTTTCTTTTCTTTTTTTTCTTTTTGCTATTGTAAAAGACAGAAGAGGATCATGTGCCAGAAAAACTCTGGCAAGCCATTTGTGCCCTGCTGTGTTCCCTGTGTCTTCTTGTCCCCTTTATATAATCACTTTCCAATGCTTAGGTCTCCGGAAATACTTTGCGGCTTACTGTTATGTATCGTATCACGTGTAGTCATGTATCATGCACAGCACAGCCCTCATCTGCACTAGGTGTTATAATGAGGCAAATGAGATGGAGAAGGTTAAGGGAAGGAAAAAAAGAGTTAATACACAGCAGCTTCTGTTTTGCATTCAGTCCAAAATTTCTGGGACACTTCATCTAGTTCCTTTTCTTCTGCCCTGCTATTAGCCAGTGACATTATAAACCCTTCTGTTGCCACCAGACTGGCCTGTAAAGCTCTTTCTGTCATTTATTGGAAAGGTTTTATGAAGAAAGAAAGCAGGACTGTTTAGTTAAGTAATAGTTCAGAGCAGTTTAAATGTGCAAGGAGAACGACAACTGCTACCTACTGTCCAACACCTAACAGTTCTGTTTGCATCTGCTCTTTCTCCTCTAACTGTTGTTTATTTCCCTGAGTTCTTTATGGTTATTTTACATGGAGGGAAATAATTCTAATCATCACATGACGCAGAGCACAGGGGAACTGGATTTTGTAGATTCATATCTATGTGGTAGCATACTGTGTGTTTGCTGATATTCAGAAACTTCAGTGCAGATTATTACTGGCTGCAAAATGGAAAAAAAGTTGTCCAGAAAAATTTTGAATCTATTAATCCTTTTAATCTAATTTTATCTCAACCACAAGTTCTTTTAAGGAGTTGATCAGAAAGCTACTGTAACAAGCAATTAAAAAAAAATCATACAGTGTTAACTTTTTTGAGACCTTCTGCAGGACCTAGAATTTATTGGCTCTTGGTTTTATTTCCCAAAGCTAGTACTGAAGGTAGGACCCTGATATTAAATAATCTGACAGGTACGGTTGGGGTATGGTATGACCAAGAGCAGGGCTGTGAAGGAGGAAATCCACTAATTACTCATTTCTTTAAGGAACAATATTGCAGATTCCAGTAAAAGAGAGAATTGTAGTAACCCTGACTCTAGTGTAAGAGAGTGGCCTGAGTCAACAAAATGAGTGGGATTCTCTCATTTCCCTGCTGCCTTTTGTCCCCAGAAGGGTTTCCTGTCATTTCAGCAATGGCTGACAGGAGTCAGTTGAGAGCTGACATGTATTGTGGCACCTGTAAGCATTTTTGACATAATTGACATAGTCCTGCAGGGTTTTGACAAGTTTGTCAACCTAATGAATAGGCAACTGAGCTTTAAAACCAATACTAAAGGTCATGTAAGTTGTTCAATGGAGGGTGAAAAATTCTAGTAACCAAGGAATACTTTCTGACTTATTCTGCTTGCCTGAGAAGGTGAATGTGGGGAAGGGGGACCTCGTTATAACCTCTCCCCTCCAATGTTGCTAATGACACTAAATGGGAAGGTGGGGGGCTCCCTTTGAATAATGTTTGCTTTGTTTTGTTTATAAGCAAAATTTGGGAAACCTTCATGTCCAGTAAAATATTTAAAAGGGAATGGTTCTGCTAAGTGCAGCTGCAGTTGTTTTGCTATAAAAGCAGAGGAGATCCTGTTTATGAAAGAAAGTAATTCACAGTAGCAATAAGGCATCTGTAGATTGTTATAGCTACATATATAACCTTGAGATTATATGAGTAAAAATACCTGACTAAAAGAACCATCTCCTTTTAACCAAAATAGTTTTACTTTGCAGAAAATGTGTGCAGACCAAGCCAAATGGCTTATACTAACATTTAAGTTACAGCAGGTAGGCAAAGTATCCACAAATCAGCTGAGTCTTTGTAACTGCCTGTGAATGAAATGTTGATGAAAGAAGTTTAAACAACTGGATTTCATCTTAAAATTTGAACAGACTTAAAACCTACACACAAAGAGTTACCATTGCTCAGCTGACAAGCAGAAACATCTTAGCTTGTTGCAACTCAGCCATGTTTCTCCTTGTGGCAGAGCAGTAAGACCAATTGGAATAATCAGGATTTTTCTAAATGTCATCCTATCTTTTCTTTGCCTATAAGTAGATCTTACAATATTAAAAAAAAAAAAAGTTGTTTTGCTTTAAATAAGAACTTCATGACTGCATCTTTAACAGCGTCTTCCAAATGTCCATCTCAGAGCCCAAAGAAGTAGGGACCAGGAACAATATACATTACCTGTACTTTAGGGAAACACTAGCGTTTCTTCCATTGCAATTCCACTTGCTTGTTTAAGTGGTCTTAAGCACAGAGCACTGTATTTAGTTGGTATTTCTCCTCCTTGACAAGACAAAGAGTCCAAGGACTGACCTGAGACTGAAACATTGGCTGTGGTGGGGTTTTGTACTCAAATGGCAATATGAACATCCAATCAATGGTACATTTTCAGAGCAAGAAGTGAAATGTTACACTAATATTAGCAGAGTCATCAGATCAGTGGCCATAAAACCCTGACTAATTTTTACACAATTAAAATTGCTTAATTGCAGTTAATGCCCATTTGTCAAGCATACATTATTATGGACTATACCAAAAAGGCTTAGGAACAAAGGAAGGAGAGGGAAAAGGAGTAGAAAAAGGAGAAACTAAAATTAATATTTCATAACTAGATTCCTGGATTTACTTAACTGCTTTTTCAGCTACATAAAATTGATATATTTTGCTTTCAGGAAAAGATAATATTTGTGATCCAAAGTCAATTTTCAGGCTGGCTGTCTATGAGGAATTCTGGTCTCCTATTTAGACATCTAAGTAAAATGCATTGCTTTGTATCTCCTGGACCGTACTTCTTTCTGGCTCTGGTCATCTGGGGGTCATCACACTGTTGGTTTACTTGACTGCATTCCTGCAGCCTGGATTCTGCTTTAAACTAAGACACATGTTAACGAGCTATTATTGACTCTTCACCAGCAGGAGGTAGCAAGAGGATTTTCTTCTGTTTCTGAGCAGAGCTGGCAAATCAGTTGCTGAAAGAAAATGGAAGAGCTGAGATACGTGTGGTATATTTTTATGTAAAATACCAATGTTGACAGAAAAAATTCAGCTAGACTTGATTATATTTGCAATTAGACAAGTACTTATAATGAAACTCTGCAAGTTTGTTTGTGCATGCGGAAATTCAGACCTGTACCTACTTTCCCCAGAAAGGTTGCACTTTTGTGATGGATCAGACCAGAACCACTGATCCACACAAGGCTGGACCCACTGGTATTTGAAAAACTGATGTGATCAATAATTTCTGGCCTTAGCTTGTTTCTCTATTTCTGAATTTAAGAGAATAGACACTAAAAGCACAAGTTTTAAATTTATTTGTTAAAGTATTTAAATACCTGAGGGAGAGGCATTATGAAAATTTTCTCTTATTCTTCAGTTTGGGATGGTAGCATTATGCATATGTCTTTATAACCAATATTGTGTATATTGCTGTTTGAAGTCTTTGGAATCTGAGGCACAAAGCAGACCTTCCGAAGTGCAATATTTCTAGTAATTTTTCATGCACTTTTAATAGTTGCAAACTAGAAACTGCTTTTGCTGTTCTCTTTCCCTTTCACTTTTATGTTTCTAATCACATTTTCCACTTGTGCCACTCCAGGCGATATGACTCGTGTTTCATCTGTTAGATCTGAACAAAATATTTGCTTTTTTATTGTTATTTATTGCAGATCATTGATATCATTCTGCCTTATCTCCTCCGATAATTTTGAAGATGTTAGGGGATTAAACGTAAGGATAGACTAACATTTACTTTACGTGAGCTCCCCATGAAGACAGTCAATAGAGCAGCCAATGAGAAGTTGTTTGTTAGTCTGCAGTCTTACAAGCAAACATAGGGAATCTTTTAAAATATATGTTTTGTATATATAACCTTCTAGGGCACAAATGTTTAAATAATTGTGAACTTCCACGCTATTTTTTTTCTCTCCACCTGTTGTAGACATTCAGGTGGTCTCTAATGTTAGGATATGAGTAAAGAAATTCACCTGAATATCATCAAACTTCAGCTTGCCATCTTTAAAATTGAGAGCTGTAGAAACAAACAAAAACCTGTGAACACTTGCAGGGTGTTCAAACAGTACAGTGCAGGCATGGAGGAAACCTCCAGCTGCAACTAGAATGCTGTACATTCACTCCTGTGTTTGGAAAGTGTATCGGGAGTGTGAATGGTTGGGATAAAAACACAGGTTAAATAGCTGCATATTTAGTAAGTGCCTTCCACCTTAGGTGCTGAATGAGGGAGGGATTTGCCAGGAAAAAGCACCATGTTATCATGTGATTAAAGACATTTTCATGGAAGAACATAATGAAGGTTGAAAAGGTGAGCTTAATTCTGGCATTTTCTAACTCTTGAGTGTTTGACTTTGCAATCCTAATATAGTTTTCTTTGTATGAAACACAAGAGTTCTCATGGCAACTACTTTCTCAAGCATCTGTTTCAAAACTAAACACAATTATTCATTCTCTCTGCACAGGTATCATTTTAGCTGAGCCTTTTCTATCTTTTCAGTGCAGATATTGAGTTTGAGAGACCCAAACTGCCATCAGTATTCCAAGTGCAGCTTTAGTAACTGAGGGTAAAGGAGAAATATGACCAGAGTTCCTTGCTACAGGTTCCTGTGTGGCTTCTATTCCCTAGAACTTAACTTGGTTTTGGAAACAAAGCTGAATTGGGAATTCACGTTTAGTGTATACCCAGCAATTTCTAAACATTACATCTATTTGTGTAGGTATGCAGTGTGCAGGAGTGTGGAAGACACGTGCCACCCAGATACTGCTTTGCTCTCTGGCTTATTTTTTTTAGGGATTTGAAAAAAGACACTGAATCACTTGTAATATATGCCTTATAAAATGAATTCATATGCATATACATACATATGTATACGGTGTGTATATATATGGTCCACAAATCAGAGAACCAGAGATTAAATAATTTTTCATCTGAAGTATGCCAGCACTATGTTCATCAAGGACATGACAGCCTCCATACTAAACATTACCTATCCAGTTCAGGGGAGTGTTCAGTACCAGCTGTGTAAAGGAAGATGTAAGCAAGCCTCACAACAGACAGTTATTAAATCGTTTTGCCACGAGAGGGTTTTTTTTTGTTTATTTTTGGTTTTTTTTTCAGTTCCCAATAGCTAATGGTTGGCTTAGGTGCTGAAACCTGGAGGAGATGCAGTCTGTACTGTTTTTATGCTATTGGAGCTGTCAGTGATCCTGACAGCTCCATTATTGTAGGTAATGGAAGTCTGGGGAATCTCATACATTACAAAAAAACATGGAATATGAGCAGTAGGGAACACAGCATTGGGACATCTGAGTGGCTTTGCACAAAGCCAGCATGGAGCTAATAAACCTTTCTACCAAACTGATTCTTGCAAAACTGCACTGATGTCCACCCACCTGGGCTGAGCTGCTCTGTGCAATGAGCCTTCTCAGATCTCAGAGCACCGGGGAACATGAGATGAGGCCAGTGGAGTAGCCCTGCATGAACCAACTCCAGACTGGCTTGTTTTATGAGCTGATTAATATATTCAGGGAAATCAGCAACTACGGAGAATCAGCATGATAGATCCAAGCACAGGTCCATATATTGGCTGCTTTTTCACTGCGTTTGTTGATCTATTTTCTCTTCCCCTGTCTCTCCTCATACTCAGGACCCAGCTTAACAACTTTTATCTGTGCAGATAAACTGTAACACTAAGGAGTAAAGTGGCCCTCTAATGTCAGTGACAGAAAGCCTTGCTAACTTAGCTGCACTCTTCCCTGTCCTATTCTCTTTCCTATGGTAGGGGAAGCCTACTCCTGTTCCCAGTTATCCTCAGAACAATAAAATACCTTATCACCTACACATCTGCAACGTCCTGAGCTAATTTTGGCTTGATGTAGCTACCAGAAGACATCTGTAAGCTCCCCATGGTGACTCAAAGGAGGGAAGACAATACAGGGCAAAAATGCATCCTTCCAAAGACTGATCGCAAGGAGAGAATTTTTGTTCAATCAAAATCTAGGAGGTAATATGCTGCCTTAGTCTCTCATTCCTGCTTCTGTGTCTTTGAAAGCTTTTCCCCTCCATTTTTTCCCATGCAAATATCTTCCTCTATAGTCATGACAAATAAGGGAAAGCTATGTTTAAAACAAACAAACAATTAATATTAATCAAATATTTATGAGCACACATGATGAATATTTATGGAAAAATATCAGTGTCAGCTGAAGATGTAAGATAGAATCAGCTGTAAAATCTTTGTGTGAAAATGAAAATATACAGTAAGTGTTAATTATGTGGCTACTATTCTTAGGTACCATTACAGCTGGGTGAAGCTTTCATATGATTTATTCCCTCCCAAATATTGTTCTAGGCTGACTGAAATGGTTCACAGTTTTGGAAAACTGTTTTGGCTGAGAACAAACTATAATGATTCTTCCAATTTTTCTAAATAAAAAGTATTTTTTCACATTCAAATCACTTTTTTTACACAGGATCTAACAAAACATAATTAAAAAAAAATTGACCCAGGTGTTTTAAGAGACAAAATAAAGCTATTTTCTGCTTGACACAATGTGTATTCCCAATATGTTTTGGTTTCCTCATCTAACTGAAAAATTATTACCAGAACTGAACATAGCCTCCCATATTAGGAACTTCTTGTATAAAGCTCTGTCTGTGGTATGGGATGATTTTAGTGTTTATTTGAAAAAGGGGGACTTTTTTCTCTTATGTTTCTTTGCTTTTCAAGATGCAACGAGAGCTCTTGAATGTAGTGGACCAGGTTTTAATGATAGTAGGCTAGCCTAGTTAAATCCAGGTTTGAATTCAAGAGCATGTTTTTAATAAAGGTAATTAACTTTGAAACAGTTTATCTAAACATGCAATAGATTCTTCATATCTTGGAATGATATCAATTAAGATGGGATGTCTTTTAAAAATATGCTTTGGCATATCCAGAAGTTATGGGTATAATACAGAAATTTTTTGTCTGTGATATGTGGGAGTAAGATTAGATGAATGTGTGTGGTTTCTTTTTTTTTTCCTTTTTTTTTTCCTTTGGCATTAAAATCTAGGAGTCTTTGAATAGGAACAATTTAATCTTTGATCTGAAGTCTTCTGTTGAATTTTTCTGTAGTAGTTAGCAAAGCTATCAATCAAGGACAGCCTATTTTATAATTTATCTGTATCAAACTGCCATACGATCAGCTTGGGAAGATGATCCTCACACCCACATTGATATTGGTGTTTGGTCACAAGTTTAAGTGCCCAGTCCCAGAACAATTTTAGAAGAGAACATTTTCATTTGCCAAGTAACTTCAATGAGATCAGCAGGGCTGTTTAGGAACCTGAAGCAAAATCTCTTAACATCTACAAA
This sequence comes from Dromaius novaehollandiae, assembly GCF_036370855.1. Taxonomy (NCBI): domain Eukaryota; kingdom Metazoa; phylum Chordata; class Aves; order Casuariiformes; family Dromaiidae; genus Dromaius; species Dromaius novaehollandiae. The sequence continues at coordinate 90,856,678 of NC_088099.1, read as the reverse complement.
AGGACAGTTGCTGAGCTGATAGAGTTTCAAGTCATATTACAGATACATTAGGTTTACACCTTAGAAACCTGAACTCCAGGTGAGGTGCTCCAACCCCTTTTATCTGCACTGGTGATGTATGAATGTGTATGTCTGTTCTGCTAAGATGGCCAAAACTGCGTCTGCAACCCTTCCCTGGCACTGGACATAACCTGGTGGACCTCTGACATCTGCTACCCTTGTAAGTCACCTGAGTCAGCAGAAGCCTGCCTTGCACTGAGAAATGGCAGCAGACTTCAGGAGGTACATGGGCTGTCTGGTCTACCCAGCTTCTGTGGTGGGATAGAGCTGGAAAGACAGATGCAGGGCCAGGTACTGGGCCAGTCCTGGCTCCCTCCTAAATGGCAAGTAAGAGCAGAGGGAGGTCTGTTCTCTTCAAGGCAATGCCCCCCCTGCCATGTTTGCTGGAGTGTTGCCAGGAGTGCAGAGTGGGACCTAGTTTCCAGCCTAGTGTTGAGGTTGCTCTTGAAATGCAGTATAGCTAGTGAACTTCTATTTCCTTTGAGTTCCCACTGGAGTACCTGGACCATGAAGGGGATGTGACTTGCCAGCTACTCTGAGCAGTTAATGAATGGGGAGAGAAAGCAGTCAAGGCTGCATACGTGCCCCCAGCTCTCTTCATGCACTCCCTGTTCTACTGTTCACAGGTGGAGCTACCCAGACTTCTTATGTCTGTAAGCGAGGAGGTTTCTGCTAAGCCAATCAAGACTGATTCATTTTGTTAGTATCTTCTATATTGTTTTGGGTTTTTTTTTTTACTAATTGCAAGCTAACTGCCATTCATCAGCTGTCTCATAGCTTGCACAATTTAACACTTAATTGGGAAGCAGGTCACGGGTATGGACCATACTAAGATGAAGAAAAGTATCTTGGTAGATGTATACTCATTATATAGTGTATGAGCACTACTTGTTTATGTCAAAAGCAGCTCTTTGGTGTCCTCAGGAAATGGTCTCAAACACTGATAAAAAGTTTTCATGTTACCTTTCAACATCAGTTCAAAGAAGTTATTGGTGTCTGCATAAAAATAAGTTTCATTGTAGGGTGATTGAATTTTAACAATCTCTTAGATTTTTAGGACTTCAGTTTCAGTTTATTCCTGTCTTCTTTTCTTTTCTTCCCCTCCCTCTCTCAGCGCTTTCCCCCTTAATCTCCCTCTCAGTAGAAGAAAACCTGCTTCTGGTGTAGAAGTAGGAGGAGCAGAGAGCAAGAAGAATCAAGCTAAATTAGGATGTCTTGGAACATAGAAGGTCACAACCCCACGTTTTTCTGAGAGCAAATTTCCTGCTACTGACTCTGTAACACTAAGGAGGATTCAAACTGATTTAATTTTCAACCCCTCTACCCACTCCCCCCCACCCCACATTTTTTCCTTTTCTCTCTAGACAACAGATGTCAATGTCTTTTTAAGTTGTTGATGATTAACTGCTAACACAGTACTGTTAAAAACTCCCAGTCACATTTGTCAAAACCTTCAGAAGTGTAACTGATAAAGTGCACACCACAGCAATGAACATATTATTGCAAGTTTTTTGCAATGAGAAACTTATTTTTCCTCCTGTCCCTTCTTCTTGGCTCGTTTTAAATACATTGAAATTTCTCCTAAAATGTATGCATCCACCTATTAGAGTACCATCTACACAAAGATTTTGCAAAGGACTGGGGTTTTTTTGGTTTTGTTTTGTTTATTTGTTTTCTGGGGGGTATGTGTGTGGATTTGCAGCACAACAGCCTTTGAAGCAATAGCTTTTGTTGTGAGCCTGAGATCTAGCCTTGCTACTCACTTAACTTATTCAGACTAAAGGCAGAAATTCTTTGGAATAAATGTACACAAACCCTAGCAAGGTGGCTATCTTCATAGAGCTAGAAAGGTTCATACAAATGTGAAAAGTTGGTTAACCCAGCCTTCTTCTCATCCCGAGTTTTTTCTGAAGAAATCTCTGTTGCATCTTTTTATTATTGTTGTTTCTTTTGTTTGATTTATTTAAGGAGGAAACTGAATAAAGACCCTCAAGGGGAAGGATAATCACTTCATTCTTTCCCAAACACATGCAATATAAAAAGTGTGTGTGAGGATGTTCCCATATAAAGTCATAAATTCTTATTTTTGGACCTTTACAGATATTACTGTGGAACTTGCTGCCCATCCTCACACTTTTTTTCCTTAGGTGAGTGCAGTTTGAATATCAAAATATGAAATTCAGATTTTGGTGGGAAAAATGTGCAGTTTTTCCATGTTTTTTTTTCCTGTTATCTCTAATATGTAGATAACCTCTCCTTCGCTTTTCTTATTTTTTGCCAAAGCACTCTTGTGGTTTTTAACTTTCTTTCACAGCAGACAATGGAGGATGTGCCACCTGTTGAGGTAATGGCAGTTTTTCTCTCCTTTGTTTGATTCAGAAATAATCTAGATGTTGAAGCTGTCAAAAATCTCCTGACAAGGCTGTCACTGGGCCTGTGGCAGATCAGTCAGAACTAATGAAAAGAGTTATGGTTGTGGTAATCTGCTGCAGGAGCTGAGGGGGTATGGTTAAGGCTACTACAAATGTCTGGGAAAACCAGCTGGAGTGTGGTCTGCCTATACTGAGATCTTGATCTTGCAAAGTCTTACACCTAAGCTTAACTTTATGCACTTGTGCAAGCCAGTAGGCATGCTTGCACAGTATGTAGAGATAAGCATTTGCATACAGCTCTACAGGTTGGTGTTGTTAAAATGTAAAGTCTTCAAAGCTACTTTTTTCCCCCTCTCCTGTCTGCAGTGCTAGTCAGCTTTGATTGGCATGTGCTTTTTAAATAGCTGTTAGAAATAATCATCATTATTGTCTAGGTAGGAATACTGACTTTTTGAAGCTCTAGTCAGATTGATAGCTGGGCTATCTTTGTGAGCGGGTGAACCTGATTTCTACTCCTAGTACTGTCTCCAGGACCTCACAGCTCACTAATGGGTGAACCTGATTTCTACTCCTAGTACTGTCTCCAGGACCTCACAGCTCACTAATGGTGTGAGAAAATCCCATGCCATTGGCTAGGTATTTTTGAAGAGAATATAGAAATGTATGGTACCACATGTGTCAGGGATTCACTTCTACAGCTACAGGCATTTAATCTAAAGGGATCCATCAGGTTACCTGCTTGGCTGATGCTTCTCCTGCCTGCCCTTGATCCCTGCTGTTGGGTTATGCAACTTGAGACACCAAAAACTATCAGTGGGATGCAGAGGGCTAAAGCAAGGCTCAAGAGGAGGCAGAGCTTCAAGTAGGACAGGGGAAGTGACAAGTCTAGAAAGCCCTTTAGAGTGCTCTGTGGCTATTTCAGCAACAGGATCTGAGTTTTCAGCTACTTTTTTTTTTTTTTTTTTTTTTTTTTTTTTTGTCTATTACCAGGAGTGTGCCAGTAACCAAAGTTTACTTTCATTTTTATAAAAAAATAAGTAAAACCTGCTTTTTGAAGCCAGTAACTATGGCTAAAGTGGCTACTAGCTCCATGGCAATAAAGAAAAGAAGCTAAGAATTTTAGGAAGTTCTAAGAAAGCAAGATTAGCAAACTTATTTAATTAGAATACAGCAAAGGGAGGTAGGTATAATCTGCCCCTTCTTATTTTCATGACATGTCTTTGCTGAGACCTACTTTTCAGACTAGAAAGGCCCTCTGAAAAAGCATCCATACAACACTGTTTTTAATAAGATACTTAAAAAGAAAGAAATAAATAGTTAAAAGAAAAAAAAAGTATCCCACTATACCAGTAATTAGCCTCCTCAGGGTGTGTATTATTAGGCTGGCTATATGCTTCTTAGGTGGCCAAAAGGGAAGGCACTTCACTTTCATCCTCTTACCTAATGCAACAAATCCAAGGTATGCACCAGTCACTTAATAATGCACGCCATGTTGAGGCTTAATTCTATTGTACTTGTTCTTTTTTCACGCTCCAGGCTGGCTGTAGAAGGAAATGCTGCAGAACAGCCTTGGGAGCAAAAGTCACAGTTTGGGATTATGTTCAAGCATTGAAAAAATTGTAAAAACTCTTTTGTTGTTTTCCTGTTTTTTGTTAATAAAGGACTGTTTTATTGGCTATACACTTTCAAATAAATTTCTCAGTTGTCTTTAGAAAAGCTGGTTTCAGCCACCTACACATCTCTGAAGGAAAAGTAAATTAGGCTTAAATTTACCTGCTTTTCATATATCACTGTGATGTCAAAGCAGCTGTTTGTTCCTTAATGTGCCCTTCATTTTCCTGTTGAAGCAGCTTAAAGCAATTTGAATTTTTTCTAGAAGTTGGAAGTTTCCCAACGCAGCAGATAGTCCGCTCCTGAATAAAGCCTAGAAAGGGATCTTTGATGTTTTCATGATCTGCTACATCAAGAACTGCCACTAAACACAGTCAGTGCTCCCAAAATGGAGGGAGAAAGGGAGATAATCTCTAAGTGTAAAGATTAGAGAGGGCTAGAAGATATATTTCCTGTGACAACACTGGATAGACATGAAAAAGAGAAGAATTAAAAATAAGGGTTCACTGAAAACTTGCAAATTTCAAAACAGTATTTGCTCCATGCAAAATGTATCACTTTTGGAAAAAAAAATGCTTTTGTTAAATATGATTTTGTCCTTCTGTTTCAACCAGTTCTGGAAAAGATATACTTCTCCACTCTAGTGTGTGTGAAAATTCAAAGGCTTCTAGTTTGAATATTTAGTATTCATTTGAGTAGAGAAGGGAGGCTGGATAAGGAACAGGATATTTGTTGTTCCTGACACAGTGGTTGGTCCATCTCTTGTTTAGCACAGAAATAGTCCTTGGCTGAGGGAACGTACAAAAAGCACATTACTGGCCACCTATGTTGTGGTTCGCTAGAAGCCGGTTCACAACCCGTGTGTAAGGACCACCGCTGAATACAAATAGGGAATTGGTAGGTTTCACAGTTGGGCAGAAAGCTTCATGGCAGTGACCCTCTCCTCCTACCTGGGTTGCAGCAGATTCAGGGTACAACAGTTCTGTCGTGCTTGGCTTCCTCTGCTCATTGTTTTTCAACCAAGTACCTTTGTTCTGCCCAAAACTGGAGGTAGAGCAATTAAGAGAACCAAAATGGGTGATTTGTAATGTACAGCGGTTGGACTGTTGTTCCAGCTGTACAGCTCTGGGAAACACTGTCTTTATCTCTGGAGAGCAGCATAACAAATAAACCTGGTGTGGAACTAGGCACGTTTTTATGTCAATCCTTACACCTCTCCTCATGATTGTCATGCTCTTTTTTACCATAAAGGTGGTAGATTTTACCAGCTCTAAAATATCTGATAAATCAGTTGAAAACAACCTACAATATTCTTTAAAGATCAAGCCCTGCAAATACTTCTGTATGCTCATTACCTCACAGAACCCTGTGAGAAAATTTTGCAGGATTATGCTCTAAGAGATTATAAGTAAAGAAAACAATGGCCCCACTGCTGTATTTATGCTCTGCACATTTTTTAAAAAATATATTAAACATTAAATGAAATAGATTAAGAGCTGATGTTGATACATTCACCAGAGGGGGCTCTGAAGAAATGTGTATTAACTTGCCTTTTGAGACTTCTGGTTTCGGATGGTGGTTAGATATTCACCCTTCCCCCACCTCCATTCCCTCCTGTGTAATCAAAGTTTTCCAATTACGGGAAGGCCCTAAGAGGTAACTGTGGGTGGGTAGGTGGGTGAGTGTGACTACCTTTTTGTGGACACACAAAATTGATGAATACTTGTCCTTGGCTGAATGAAACCAAAATCAAGGAACAAATATCTGCTACACATGGCTCTTCCATGTGATGAATGACTTATATCAGCATTCCTATATAAATGTTATTAAAGTTCCTGGTGTGCTTGCTATCAAGCAATTTTTGTGCTGTGCCACAGACCTAAACTACAAGAGTTTGCTAAATGAAGTCTTAACTACCTTCTTTTTTTCCAGGATGCAGATGTTATTATTTACTTTTGGGGCTATGAAGTGACAAAAACACTGAGACTTTTTGAACTATGGTGAACATCTTTATTTCACAGGCTCATAATTCATGAATTTCTCATCTGATTTACTGCAAATCTGGTAGAAAAATCCTACCTCAGCTTGAGACCTAACCTACAAATCTTGAGGCCAATATGATTTGTGTATGTGAAATTTAGAAGTAGGGATAGGAGCCAAATTTTATCTCGTAATGGAAACCTATACTGTAGCCTTAATTAAGGTGACTTTTGCTGTTCCTTAATGTATCTTTTCCAGCCTTTGATGTCTCGAGATACAGACATATTAGTTATGAATGCTCCTTTTTGTAACTGGTGGCTATTTAAAGATCCTCAAGTGAAGTAAGCTGGTGGAGCTCCCCAGAAATCAGCATACCTGATTTACACTAGCTTCATTGTGAGCTGAGTACTCTGAAGAATACAGTCATGATATGCTACCACTCCATAATGTCTCCATGGGTTTTGTAGCAGTCCCATACTTACAGTGCACAGAGTGGCTTTAAGAAGAGAAAACTATCAATATATCCCAGATTCTTACTTGTGTAAAACCATGTGAAATCCCTTGGCAGAAATCTTTTTCTTGTGTTTTCTGCTGAAGCACAGCTGTAGGGGAGAGGCTGATGTGGAGAGAGACACCATGAATCTTTCTGTTGTTTCATGGAAAATGGTTTCTTCCTTGCTGGGTTACAGCCATTTTGTTCAAAGCTTGCAGTTTGTATTCCCTCTTTTTTTCCCCCTTTCTTGAGTCTGTTAGCTTCCACTTTAACACAGCAGCTCTTATAAGTAAGATGAATAGTTCACTGCTTGTTTGTTGTATCCTGGGGCATCTTCCAAGCATAATTATCAAATGTGAATGTAATGGCTTTCTATTTTTTCTGTACCGGGTCTGTAGAATGATTATTTTAGCATGGGGTACTGTATTGGTTTGTTACAATGTCAGATGCCAGTCTTTTGTTTGAGAACTGGAATCACTTATTTTTCTAATAAAATCTTGTACACTATTTGCAACTGCAATATTCTCAGCTTTAGTAATAAATGAAAAACACAATCAAAGCAAGAGCGCTTCAATATATCAAACTCATTCCAGTCATTATCAGAATATGGTGAGATGGGGAAGGGCAATTTCACCCTGGAGAAATCAGTGTAACCTATACCCAGCATAGAATTAAATAATAAAGAACAAGTGGATATATATGATATTTGATTTCTAGATAGATGGGCGAGTGTGCTCATTTCTCCCATCTGTCCAGAAATGAAATGCTTTACCAATGAGTGGTGTTTTACTGCTATTCCAATACAGCTTTTCTGCATGATTCCTTACTTGCATAAAATAAATGTCCTTTATGAAATTTAAAACTTTTTCCCCCAGATTTATTAGCATCTTATTTTATGGGTTTGTTTTTTTTTTTGGTAAGTCTGCTGATTATTCACCACGGGAGACTTCTTCTAGAGTACTCAGAGGAGTCCAAGGGAGTTAGGTACCTCAGTCCTACTGAATTTCAATGGGAATGAGGTGCTGATCTCTGTAACCTGCTTTGAAAGTATGAGTTTCTGTCATTATTTTATTTAAAGTGAGAATAATAATACTGAGAATATACAAGACTTGTTCACACAGTAATCCTCTGATGAAGTTACTCACATGAAGGGAGTTAGTAGGGGTAGGAATGATAGTTCATCCATTCCAAATTGGTATCTAGATCTGCATAGACTGAATCAGCCTGTCTACATAGTGGAAAATCATAGCCCTGAAATTAAACCAACCACTAAAGGATGTAAGAATGAGAGGAGACTTAAAATAGACTGCTTCATCTTCCCTCCCACTTATAAAATACTTGTTTAGTTTTCTTTCCCCATTCAAGAGATGAAGAAAATGGTTTGGTTTCTACACTACAAAGAACCACTTTCCTGGGAACTGCCTACACCTAAGATGCTTTAGTAGTTATTTAAGTTTCCCTGTTGTTCATTTTCCAGGAATGTGCCTTGTTCCTTAAATGGCACAGTTAAAGCCTCTGTGTTAACAGGAAGCCTTTTCCAAAGGTTAATTATTTTATGAGAAAAGAAATTACTCCTATATTGCCTGTTAGCCTTTGTTTTCTCTCTCTTTTTTTAATTATTTCCTTCAGTTATGTGACTGCTTGGGAATCACAAGAGCTTTTTTCACTTTCTAATTTAGCTTATCTCTTAAATATTTTTCTCAAATCTGAACCTTATCTTGTTAATCTTGTTTGTTCTAGAGAGAATAGATTAAATTCCTTTAACTGTCCACTTTATTAAATTCCTGGTATAATTTGTTAGTCTAACAGAATCAGACAAATAGGAAATTTAATTGCTTAAAAGTGCATAACCCATTGCTACTGCAGAGTCTCTCATAAATGTGCATTACAGTTATGAAAGATAATTAAAATGAAAATTGTTTTCTTTTAATTAGACTTTCATAATGAGCATTTTTCACTACCAAAATAATTACATTTTCAAATGATACACTTTTATTTAAAAATATTACCTATGTAAGGTCCTTATCTGCTCCCCAGAAAAGGAATATCTGATTGTGTTTTGATTTAATGTGCATTCATTTTCACAAATCTTGGTAAGGTAGAAAGACTCTCTGTTTCCCATTTTACAGCTGAGGGCTGGAGGTAAGGCAAGGTTAAAGGGGATATTCCTTTTATCCACTTGGTGATGTTTTAGGTGCGTCACTCGTACCAGCACTGTCTGAAGCTAGGAAGTGGGTTCTCTCCGTAGCTGCTGAAATGGGTACTTTGGGCTCTTGGAACCTCCCAAATGGGAGCCCCAGTTATCCCGGGCCGGATGCCTAACTCTAAATAGCACAAATATCCTTGCTGGCCAAGGTAGCATGGCAAGTCTTTAGCTGATCCAACTAAATGCTTCTATGGATTTGGTTAGTATGCTTTTTGTGGCACTCCAGACTGGGATGACTTCAGTCATTCTGTGATTTCTCCAGAAGCTTGCAGCCACGGGCTTTCGAGAGCACTAGTCACACCCCTGTGCAAGGAGCTGGGAAGGACCTCGAGATACCTGACTGGCACTTTGAAGGCAGCCATGGTATCACCTTGGTTTACACTGAGCCAAGTGTGTGTTGGGGTCTGACTTTAGGGACTTCAGCTGCTGGATATGGTTAACTGACAGTATACACCTCAGTACTGAATCACTGTATTTGACTTAAGGAGATCCCCATAATTGGAAGCACTCATCTTGACATCAGCTTTATTAATTCAAGTGTGTAGTGTTCCACACTCCACCATCTTCTCCAGCAATATCAGGCACAGGTTATGTTTACAGTTATTGTCAATGACAATAAGATAGCAGCAGAATTCCAGGTGAGCATACTATACATTTATACGCTCAAGGGCTAATCTTCAGTCATTTACAAAAGCTGGAGTTCCATTGAAAAACAGGCCTATGTAGGAGATGATTTAGTCAAGAGGGTTTTTTTCTTTTTTCTTTCTTTCTTTCTTTCTTTCTTTCTTTCTTTTTCTTTTTTTTTCTTTTCTTTTTTCTATTTTTTTTTGGACTGCATTTTCTGCTCTTTATTCCATATTGTGGTGGTGGTGTTTATCAGCTTTTATTTTACTATTCCTAGACCAAGTATATTTTCAATAGTATTTTTTTTCTTTTTTGGTTTTGTTATTTTTGTATTCTTCACGTTCTCTGAAAAAATAAAAAAGACTTTAACTACTTAGCTCTAGTTAATAATGATGGAAGAAGCATTCCAAAAAACCCACTGGATTTTCCTAAGCCAGGATAAATCTGGAAAGCCAAGAGACAAAATGTAGAAAAACATTGACCAAAAGAGACACAAAAATGTAACAGAGCGTGTAAGCACATTACAGAAAGTGCTTAAACTTTGTGCTGGTTATGAGTTAAATGTCCTCATCATTAGCTTGCTATTATTAATGATTAAGCAATGATTATTGTAGGTCTTGGATTTATAAAGCATGAGGCTGAAGGACGAATGATTTTAAATACCAAAAAAGCATAGTAATAATTTTAACTGAATTTTTTGAGGGGAAAAAATGTATGATTCTAAAGAAAAATTTACTCTGAACTATATGACATTGTGTAAATTTCAAACTAAGAACCTGATACAGTAAAATCCATGTAGACGTGCATAACTTTCAGTATCAACCCCTAAGCAAAAGAGAAATCTAGGAGTTTTTATGTACTTTTAACATTGGAATAAACTTAAGATAGTGATGGGCTGCAAAACCTGTAGAAAGGATAAGCGCAGATAGGTTCAGATGCTGAATATGAAACTTGCCTGGGTTTTCCATGAACTCAGACAAGAACACATACTGCTTTGAGACTTCTCTTACTTATTTGTAGGACTTCCAAGTTACAGTTGAGCTGTGATAGTGTTACCTGTTCTTACAAGAAAAAGAACAATGGTTTAAGGAAGTGAGGAGTCCAGCAGCTTTCCTCAATCTTACTTTTTACAACCCCTTTCATCTATAGCCCCCAAACAGGGTTGCTTCTTCCTATGTGCCTCATTTTTCTGTGTGTAGTTCTGCTTGCAAATCATCTCTGTTCACCCCAGCTTCAAGTACAACTGCTCCCCATTTTCCCTTTTTCCTCTAGAAAAAAATACTCTTAAGATCTGTATTGCTGCTGACTTTTTCAGCAACCAGGTATTTGAATGACTACACTTGCCAGAGTCTTTATGATTGCGATCCTCATTCCCTGGGTTGTGTCTGTGCCTCTCTTTTTCTTTCCTAGTGATTTCCATATTGTTCCTGTTTGGTATTGTAATCTTCTCTTGTACATAATGCGAAAGCACTTTGCAAGGCCCTCCTGCCCTCACCCCCCCGGCTCCCCCAGGAAGGGCAAAGCTGATCATTACTCCAGGGGACCATATGCCTCTCTGGAGGAAAGATAATTGTTGAGAATGACTTTTGCAAGATATGGTGCTTTTGGAATCCTGTTAGAGGAGAAGAACCCAAAGGCCTGACTCGTTCCTTTCTTTCGGATTTTGTTCTCGAAGAAAAAGGTTTAAATATAACTGAGACAGCACAATATCTTCAAAAGGATCAAGGTCTCATAAAAGTACAGTAACAGCTGTCAGAAAACTGAGTTTGCAACTCAGTAGAACACTGTGCAGTCCAGTACTTAATTAGCAACATATTCCACATCTGAGGAATAGAGATGACTAAAACAGGTTGCCCCATTTTCAAAAAAGTTTCAACCCAGCTTGTGATATTCTGCTTACAGTTTTGCACATGCAATCATTTTGGCCAGGATTTTTCTCCTTGCCAGAATTTGTGTCCAGATCTTTTTGCAGCTATCAGACCTCCTGCTTGTGAATCCTCTTGGTATGCTCTAATTTGGTCATTCTACAGACAAAGTCCGCCTTGTATGACCCAGAGCATTTTGCTCTCTAACCCTCAGGAAACTGTTGCATGCTAGAGACGCATGGAATTGCCCAGCAACCTTTAAGTCTGTTTTGAGAGATGATGAACACCAAGGAACTACTCCAGCTGTGAGCAGTGGCTGCAGGTGCTCACAAAGTTTTCAAAATCCAGCTTCCAATCTGGGAAACTTCTTTGTTGAGAGGTGTTCTTATGATAACACTGTTTAGTCAGAAGCCAGAGAAAAACAGTTGTTTATAATACCGCTGCAAGGGAAAGTGCCTTCCAAGGCATGGTGCCTATCAGTTGTTCCATTCAATACATTGTGGAACTGGCCTGATAAACAGATCCTCATTTTTGCCTGACTACTTCACTCCAGTCTAAGCAGGTCCTCAGCTTACAGTTTTCAGTGAATGGGTGACACAACGTGGATGGAAGTGTTTTCTGAGCCACAAATTCCAGACACTTCGCAATTTGCAGTAAGCTTGTTGTCTCATATAAAAAGAATTGGCTTGGTCTCCAGGAGGTACTTGCTTATTTTCCACAAATGTCATCAGAATTGGCTGCTCTTCATTAACTTTTGCACTAGGTGAGAACAAAGAAAAGCAGGTATTTTGTAAAGAAGAGAGTATGCTGCCCACAGGTTCAGCCACTGGCCCAGCAGACTGCCTTGGAAAGTAGAAATTACAGAGATTCTTTCCCTCTTGTTTTAACCAAGTCTAGCAAATCTGATTACCTGTAATGTTTGATTTATCTCATTTTTGTACTTGGATTTGATTTCATTTAGTTTCTTTTTCTTTTGTGCTGTGAAGGCTTTTCTCTTCCAGCTTTGCAGACACAGCCAGGTAGGAGCCCTAAAGGCCAGAACAAAAAGTTCAAGGGAGGCACTGAGGGCCAAACTATCCTCTGACCTGGGCCATGTCTGTCTCCGCTGGACTCAGTTAAATAGCACGAGGAATCGAGCAGGCTAGAAGCTGACTCTTAGTGATGCTATCGACTCCTACTAACTCTTATCTTTGCTAAATCTTTATGGCACTGTAGGAAAGCTCATTTCATCCTCTTTTTAACAGAGCCTCTGATGTAGCCATTTTTCAGTGGCATTTCCACACCTGGAAGGGTTTCCACAGGGCTTTTTGTGTATTGAAAAGGGATTGTTACCGGTTTAGAGCCTCCCCTTGGGGAGAGCAGTGGTCTTTACTTAGTGCCAACGCTGAATTGGAATTTGGGAAAGTACTTTCTGAACTTTCCTGCTTTAAAAGGAGTCTCGGTCTTTATGACTGTGGCCTTCTTTGATTACTGGGAAATGATGCATTTTATTTACTGAGCTGCAGATTCCCCGTTGTCCCTCTCCTCCCCCCTTGGCGAGAGCCCTACCTGCCTTCCATTCTCCATGGTTTGCTCTGAGCATTTGCCATTATTGCCTGCACATTTTTGCTCAGGTTACACTGAAGTTGCCGGAGCTCAAGAGAATACATGTACAACTGGATCAAAAGGCTGTTTGAGGAGAGCAACCCCACCAATGCACACAGAGCTGTAACACCTGGAAACATGCTCCTGCTGTCATTCTTCTGTATTGTCTCATCTGGCCTTGTGATAATTAGATGTTTCACGTAGTTGTACCCAGCCCTTAACCTTGGCTGCTGTCTCTGAAAACTTACTTAGAAGCCTGACTGAGGTTGGAAAGGCAATCAGAAGAGGTGTTTTTAATGTTCTCCATTGCGTAGGGTTGCTACACTGACTTGACATCATATTACATCATTGCACAACTTGTTGCCTCCTCCCTACAGTTAAGGATTGGAAAGTTAAATAAAAGCTTGGGGAGGTAGGGGGGACACAGGGAATTTAAATCTTCTGAATCAGGTTCAGACCTGGTGTGAAAGCGACCCTTAAGAAAATTGGGACTTTATTGTCTGCTCTTCACATTTTAGGTAACCATATATGCAATGATAAAATATTGCTGCATCAGAGAAATGGCCTCAGACTTACACACATTGTTCAGTTCAGTGACTGTGCTTACAGAAGGATGCGGTCCAATGTGAGACACTCCAGAGAAAAGTAACAAGGGAGAGTAGAGGTCTGGACAGCATGCTGTGTGATGAAAGACTGAACACGTGGGAGTTGTTCAGTCAAGAGAAAGAAGGGCTGGGATGGAAAGCTCCTGCTTATATGACATGAGATATGAAGAAAACTGTTCTCTGTGTCTAGCGGAACCAGAAATAAGGGGCTTAGTTTTCAGCAAGGGAGATTAAGGTTATGTATCAGGCAAAACCTGTAGATGATGAGGACAGTTAAACACTGGAATAAAATTTTCTGGAAACAGAGTGGAATCTCCCCCGCTGATGGTATTTAAGAACAGATTAAAGAAACATTTGGTGGGAATGGCATAGTATGTAATTCATCTTTTCTGAAGGAAGGAGGGTGGACTAAAGGACTCTTTGTGGTGTATTTAAGCCCTATGTTATGTCACTTTTCATTCTCAATGCACAAGGTAGCGGTCATTCAGGCTGTATGTCCAGGGACATGCAGAGAATGAATTTTCTCTCCAAGAGCTAGGAAGTGTCACATGTCCCTCAGTTTCTCCATGTGCAAATAATAGATTTTAATTTAGAGGTTCCACATGCACAGTGTATTATGTAATAGACAGTGTTTCTAAATAATATAGTGAAAGAACACTTTTTCATGCCAGTAAACTCCAGACACTGCTTGTTGCACTGCTTGCAACACATTCAGACTTTGAACTGCTGAGGTCTACATAAATTCAGGTTATCCATACAGCCGTGTGGAAAATTTCCGAAATGAGTTCTGTATTAATAGCAAGAAAGAGAGTCAGTCAGCTAACTTAATGATCTGGCCCATAATTTGAATCCATTGAAAGATGTCTGTAAGCATCTCTGGGAGCAACGATCAAGCATGACCTTGACTTATGGCAGTACGAATTAAATCATCTTGTAATATTTCTGACACTCACTCTGTTGTCACACAAGCAGTTCACATTAACAGAACAGCACTGTTATCATCTTGTAGCACTCTCATGGTTTGTTTCAGTGTATAGTCTTTCATTTCTTCAAAGGCTGCTCTTACCACTGTTTTCTGTTTCCTGCATTACAGAACTTAGAGGAGCCTCTTAATAGTGCTAAATCTTGCACAAGGAAAATACATTTCATATGTGTTATTGTATTTGCATGATATTCCTTTTATTCTGTTACATTTAGATGATTTCTAGTTATAATGGATAACACATAGTCTTGATACTAAGGGGGCAGGCAGTACCCTGGAGAGTTAGTCATCCAGTCCAGCACTGAAATACAAAGAAAAAAGCTTGTCTCTTTCTCCACATCATAGCATTTGTTATTTATTCCCTGGACCCTGGCCACTATGGACATTTATCTGTGTGATATGCTGTTTCTGTGGCTAGTTAGGTTAAATCCAACCTGCCTGCCTTCCCACTTCCCAGTTCTCTGATACAATTTATTTTTGTCAAGACAATAATATTTATTTCTCCGTATTTTTCATGCTTTTTTTCCCCTCTGTCTGGATGGAAGGTAGCTTTCAATGCTCTTCAGTCTTATTTGCTGATAGTCTGTTATCCATTCACTCTCAGAGCAAAGAAGTGAAAACACATAGGAGTAAGAAGCCGAACCTTCTCCTTCCTTCCTAAGTTTATAAGACATCAGAGAATTAGGAAAGATGAAATTTATGGACACTGAATGCATCCCATTTTTTGGTGAGTGGTGTTCCTTTTTGTCTTTTTTGAGTTGTTTCTGTGTCATCTTGCTTGATCTGATAGCAGATCTCAACAAAAGGGGAGGACTTATTATTTTATAAAGCCAGGTCATCACAGGAAATAATATATTGTATCATATCACAAGCCAGCATAACTGAATGAATCACAAATGAAAGAGATTTAGCCAATCAAAAAACCCCTAAACTTCTCCATAGGCTGCTAGAGATAATCAGGAGAACAGCATATATGGTGTAAGCCATTAATTTCAATTGCTGTAAACATGTAATTTAAATTAGCTGTGATTTCATTCTGTTTCCAGACACCTCATAACCTGCACAGTTCAACTAATACTTTCACTTGCATCCACACAGTACACAGTGTGCACACAGTGCACAGTGATTTAGTGTCATTGCAGTGCTTCCCTTTTTTATAGATGTAGAGTAGAAGCCACATGAATTTTGGAAGTCGCACAGTACTATGATTTTAAAATATTTGACTGTTTCTTAACTGTAGGAGATTTTCACTCTTCCAAATTAGAGCTACTGTAGTTCTCTTAGCTGTTGAAAAGACTTCCCAATTTTTAATGTTCTTTTCAAGTCAAAAGTTCACGACCTTGATTTGGAGAAATATATTCCTTCCCTCCGTTTTCATGATTTAGTAAATGATGTGATTTAGTAATTGCTGTGAAGCAATAGGAAGTACACATTACTGTCACCCAGGGCAGAAAACAGTGTGCAAAGAACTTTTCTTTGATGAGAATCCTTTTCTAAAGAGAAGAAAGACCACAGTGCCTATATTTCAACAGACTTCTGGGAACATCAAGCCACATCTGACTGTAAGTTGACATCCCATCACTGAAGGAATCCAGCTCATGTAACTGTCTATAAGCATTATAGCATCCTTGGAGTCAGCTTTTTCATGCAATAGAGGATTTTACTTGCTTCTTTCTCCCCATCATAGCATTTGTTATTTATTCCCTGCACCCCGGGCTTCTATGGACATTTATCTTTGTGATATGCTGTTTCTGTGGCTTGTTAGGTTAAATCCAGCCTATTGTATTGCAGTATACTTGGTGTCTGCTTCTGAATACAATAGGGGAGTTTGATTGTATGAGTTTGTATGTGCACGCACGCATAGGCATGCACAAGCAAGTGATAAAGTACAGGGTATATATAGTGCATCTGTCATATGTATAAACACCAAGTGGATACAGCTATCTGAAAGCGATAGTGTCAATCAGATCTAATAAAGGGGGGAGGCATTGTAGTAGATGGCATATCTGCTGAAAGCAGGTAATTTTAATTATCTCAGATAGTTAGAAGCTATGAATAATTTATTACCCATAGAAGTCTTTTTTAAGGCTTCTAATCCTGGTGAACCTCTGATATTCAGATCACAGTCCCTGATGCTTTCCTGTTTGAACTGCTACTCTGGAGGCACTGGGTGGAAACTCTATGTTTCCCTGTAGCTAGTCAGCATAGATTGAGTTGTTTTGACAGCCCAGCATGAAACTGTAATAGTCCAGCTAAAGATCTGAAAAATACAACACACAGTGGAAAATAAAACATTTCCTTGGACAGTGATAACTATACTGTACAATGCAACAAGCACCAGCACAAATAGAAGAAAGTTTGGGTGATGTTTTTGTTTGTTTGGGACAGCTTTTCTTATGGCTGTGAATACACTTATGTTTTCCTTTTAATTGATCACAGTGTACAGGAAAAATACTATTAGAATACTCTGATTAGAAGTTCAGCCCCTCCATTGCCCTTTTTGAACTCTTTTAAAGCCAGTAGTTGTGTGTTTACTACCACTTTACTAGAACTTTGGAGCTAATTTCCCTCCAAAGCCTGTTTTTCTCCAGGCCACCTATGATGAGTGGGACACAGATTGCAGTGACTCCTTCTGGCTGCCAGTGGTGGCACTGGCACAGGCTGAAGACTCCAAGGCAGAGATATCGTGTCTCCCATGCACTTCATCCTTTTTGTTTGTTTTTTTTTTTGTTGTTGTTGTGTTAACAAGTGCCTAAGCAGCAGAGAAGGTGGTGAGAATAAATAAGAAAGGAGAGCAGGTTCTTGCGAGGGAGGAAGAAGTGGGAAGTGAAAGACTGGGGGAAGTTAGCTGAGAGGTGGGAAATGTGGGTAGTGTATAGACTGTGTGTGTAGTTGGGTAGGTAGGCTGGGTGGGGATATAGACTAGCTGAGGAGGAGATTGGGAGTAGGATCAGAGAAAAGGCCGACTTCATTGGGGTGGTTAAAAATAGGGCAGACCTCCCAAGAGCTGCTCAGATGTCCTTTATGCTTAAGTCTTAAGTTTACAATTAAGGGCTGGGGCTCCAATAAGCAGGGCACTCAAGCAAAGGCCTAACACTGCGAACATAGCTAGAGATCATTGTGAACCATGGCTAAAGGTGAACCGTGGCTTAAGTTTTTTCTGTAGGATGTTGCTACATTTAGAAAGTTTGATGCGTATGACAGAGCAGAATTTTCTGCCTGTATGTGTCCATCTGAGATGATGAATCTGGAGGCCTGGAAAGTGTGTTCAGATGTGGTGACTCAAGAGCTTGGAGGGAACCAACTCATTGTGGAAGGGAATTGAGGCCACCCTAAATTCTTTGGCTGAATGCCTTCTCTGAGCCTTTCTCTCTACTTTTTGACCTAAAGCCTTTCCTGTCTCCTTACTCCGTTCATGGCCCTGAGTCCCAGGCCCAGCCATAAATGGACTGAGGAGATGGGGAAGGTCTTGGGTCAAAAAGTAGAAATGGGTAATTTTTAGGTCAAAAGAAGAAAGGGATGAAGCTAGCCCACAAAAAGCAGATGATGGTAATACATGGTGGTTAGGCAGGAAAGCTAAAGGAAATATGTCCTATGTACTGTAACATATTCTATTGCTGCTTTTCATCGTAGATTATATTCTGTCCCTTGTTAACTGTATTACCATACTGTCAAATGCATATTGTAAAACGTACAGGATTTGCAAAGTGCCTGAGATAATGTTGCTGTAGGAACTCTGGGTGCTGAATTGTTTGATTTTTGCATGCTCTATTGCTCTAAAACAGTAATGCACCATTGCTGAATTGTATAGACAACATGTATGTATAAAAGACACAGAAGTATGCGTGTACTTACACACCCCTTCCTGCATAACACAAGTGAGGATTTTGCTGAATTTCCAGTTTATAATCTGATTTCAGTTCCAGTCTGGCCACCAAATTATTTTAAAATGAGTTTCAGCAAAAAGCCTCTTGAAGCAGTGAAGCAGCAGGTGGCCTGTTTAGTTTGTTGTGGTGGCACCTTATGAATAACTGAATTGATCTCCATATGCTTCCATTCACTCTTGCTCAAAGTGATACTACCTTAAATATTGAGCACTCCAGCATCTGATTGCAAATGTTTTATTCACGCAAAAAATGACATATCGGAAGGAAAACATGTTTCACTGAAGACATTTCTTTGTCATCCAAGCCCATTTTCAGTGCCAAAAGCTGATGCAAAGCTCAGGTATTGGAGCAGTAAAAATGAAAATCCTATGACTAGTTTTGAAATGATATATTAAAATAGACTCAAAGATCACATAAGAGGCATCTGGTAGAAAAATTTTAAATTCACCTATACAAAATGTTTTGCTACAGTATGGAACTTGTGAAGTTTCTGACGCTAAGCTTTTAGCAGGGTAAAATTAGCTTGGGAGTTTGTATATGGCAGGTACTTGAGTAGTGTCACTGGCCACACGTATGCAGCAAAGTCTGCTACATATTAGGAGAATAAGATCTTGTATAACCTGCCCACTGCAGTGTGATCCAGATTTCCAGGCTAATACAGATAGAAGCAGGTGTGTCCACATGGCACAGTGATACTGGTGGGGTTCTGGTACCAGGATCCGATACCAGCACAATGGTAAGCCTATCCTCCTAGCTGATATACCTTCCTCCTAGCAGAATGCATTTACTTCAATGTCATGCTACACTAGTGCACATCTGCCTCTTCTAGTCTGGAACTAATGTGGTTGTCACTAGGGTAGACCTGGCATGCTAAGGTGGCTGTGTGTCAGGGAGAAAGTGTAAATGGAAAGTTTAAACCAAAATAGCTTAATGCCCGCTCTAAGAGACAAGCACCTAAGGGCAGAATATAGTGCTATATATTTCTGTAAGTCTTAATCACCACTAGCCTATGGAATAGGATCACAATAAAAACTTGATGATGTGCAAAGGTGGGGGAAATTCATATAGCCTAGGTTTGAAATATTTAATTTACGTAGTTAGCCTTAATCTCCCTACTTAGATGAGAGAGTGAGAAGCTTTTCCAAGAGCCATAGTTTAAGTTTCTGCCTTGAATTACTCTGTGAAGGAGACTTTCTCTTCCTCTGTTGTTAAAGTTGGCTAGTCATCTGAATGCTGTCCAGGCTTATGGGGTGGTCCCTGCAGACTGTAGCCAGCAGTGGCTGCAAACATCATGGCAGTCCAAAAGGCAGCAAGAGGCTCTAAAGTGAAATGTATGGGAAGTAACAATACATAAGCAGGTGTGGCGATAGGAGGGTGGAGTAAGGATCATTCTTTTGTAATTCAAAGCATCATGCATGTGTGATCAACCCTTGCATGACAGCTCATGCTCAGGAAAACTAAAAATGTGTGCACACTGCTTTTGCACCAAGCAGATAAACCTGAGCTGAGCCCCATGGTGCTGCAGCTGGGGTGCTTCTGGTGTCAGGGATGATTCTGGGCCACAAGTCCAGAGTAACAGAAGGTGCTTGCCGACTGCACAAAATAGGGCATTGAGCCTTGGAAAGGGGTGCTATTAAAGGCATAACCACATTCCTGATGTTTCCTTGTTGGCTACTTTATCCAAGAGTTATCTAACACCTCATTTACATGTGTTGTCATCTTTTTCTTTTCACAACCTCAGTATTAGTAACATAGGCTGTAAGTGTTTTGGCACAAGGGACATAAAAGGTAAAAGGGGCTCTGTCAGGTGCAGTATTCAAATCTCTTGAATAATTCAGTACAGATTACTGCATGTCTGTACTTTTTTTCTTATGCTATAGTATGTTATTGAGAAACCCTGTCCAGTGCAGCCTCCCTTAGTGAATATAGTCACAGGATTATTGTATTGCTGTCTTTCATATGGTATCCTGTTGGTTCAAATTAATTCCAGATAAACTTAGAACACCAAATTATGTATGAAAAAGTAGTTTTAAGATGAAGAACAATTGCTACTGGTTCATTTTAGTGATCTGTTTATCTCTTTAAAATAATCTGCTTAAGTTATTTTTATCTGGTGATGAAGTGGCTGAGTGATGCACGAAGTCAAAACTGGCCAGTTATTGCTATATATTGTATCTCAGTCTGATTTGTTGACGGATATGAAAGATGACAGTTTTTAAAAGGAATGTAATATATATTTTTAATGGGATTTATATATTTTAGCTTTAGTACGTACTTTCATTTCATGGCATTTTGAGTATTTATGACGAGACTTTTTGTTTCATCTAAAACAGTGATATTGGCCTGAAGCTTGGCTATGATTCATGGTAGCAAAAATATCTATTTTCAGAAGCAAATGTTCTCTAGAATGAGGAGGATGGGATATAAACTATATAACAGCATTACAAGAAAAATTCTCAATATGTATTTAATTGCTCAGTTGGGGTTACTGTGCATGCATACTTTTTTATATTTTAATCCTGTGCTGCATTTTTTCTTACATTGTCCCCAAACCCTTTCCAGTATAGCCCTCCCTAATGAATCTAGCCTTAGGATTACTGTATTGTGGTCTCTGGGGAGATATCTGCCTAGTTTGAATACATTCAAGATTACACTTAAAAAACTGTGCTAGGTATGAAAATGTGGCTTTAAGAGACCTCACCAGTTTTAAACCTGTAGCTGTCTATCGCTATATCTCTACTAGAAAACAATAATTGCTTCAATTGTCACTTACAGAATAAATACTATGAAAAAAATGAAAATAATAAACATAAAAGCAAACAAAGATTACTGAAGGATGGAGTATTAATAAGACCATTCAATCCAAATAATTTAGTGCTTGACTCTTGAATTCAGACAGGGTAAAGGAAGGGCAACTCTTCTGTCCTGATGTAGTTGTCTTTTACATGGCAAATATACAAGAAGAGCAATAATTTCATTTCCATCCTTAACGTGGGTGATGAGGCCCGGTTGTGCGGAGCAAGTAATGTTGCTTCTGCTGTGAAAGACATTTTAAATTTGTCTAAGGTATCTTTGCAACCCATCTTAAAAATGCCACCTAGCACTTGTGCTGAATTGTTATGACTGTTCAGAGTTCAACTTTCCTGGCCCATCTCGGCAGTCTGCTTTCTTACCAAGTTTAGCTACCTGAGGTCATTTTAGCTGTTGCTTTTGTTCACAGTTCAGCTGACACAATTTAGTTGTGTCCATGCAGTGAGTTTTTATGTTTTTCTTTTATTTCCTCTGTAGCCTGACTGAGTAGGTTATAGGACTAGATGTTAACTCTGTATGCACGTGACTCACGTGCTGTATCTGCCTATGAAAAGGAGAAATTTCTAAATCCCACTACTTCTGGAAATTCATCAATAAGAAATCTGCATTATCTATGTCACCTTGATTCCTCAATACAATGAACAGCCTCAGTCAATTATCACTGTTAACGATAAGATAAAGGAGAAATCCCACAACACTGATGAAGCATATTTACAATTTTGTAAACAAAGAAGCATTTTAGATTGCATGTACTTTAATTTTTCTATGTTTTTTTTTTTTTTTTTTGGGGGGGGGGGGGGGAAGCCCAAACCCCAAAATTAGATCCTCTCATAGCTGTTAATCCTTTATTTCACTAAAACTCAGCTGTGTTGTGAATATTCCCATAGGGACATGTTACTCAATTTTACTGGAAGTATTTAAAAGTCCTCATGAAATAGAAAGCTGCAGTGTTGGGCTGTTCCCAGACACTGCTGTCTCCTGCTTGTCTCACTGACACAGCCCTTCAACTTTTTCAAAGGTAGTCAGAACAGTAACAGCCACTGATGACACCTGGTGCTATTTGACCCATTGAGTGCCCGTCTTGACCCAAGCTTTAGTCAAATCCAAAGAAACACCTACTTTTATTTCCTTTCTTGTTATCACCTCAAATTCAGTCAAGGTGGCTGTCAAGTCCAGTATTAGTTCTCCTGTCACCTCTTCAGTCAGATGATAGGGCCAGCTCTTGTAATTTCTGTGAGCTTCGACCACAGTTCAGAGGCTCATTGTCTCTTTCCCCCCAGTGCCCAACTAATGGGCTGTGAACCTTTATGTTTGCATATAATTTTGCAGAGGTTGATTGTCTATCTGAACTTAGCCTGGCAAGCTGCTTCCCTTCTAAAGCACTATTTTATCCCTACCTGTACCTTTGACTTGGAAAATTAGACATTGAAAGCACTGAAGCACAAGCTTAAATCTGTCTCTATGGAGGAAAGCACTCAGACATGTGCTTAAATGTAAATATGTGCTTAGATCCTATCATTAAGTCAAAGAGACTAAAGTGCATGCTTCAAGTTAAGCATATGCTTGCATCCTTTTTGAACAGTGATGCTTTCCTGAATTGGCACCTTCGCTTGGCCAGAAAGCTGCCACATTTCCTATGAAAGAAAGGAAATATTTCTGCCAAGTCAAAAGACATGCTGTCAGCCTAAGTTATAGGTCATGTGAAAATATGCTGATCTGAAATTAGAGTTTTTGCCTTAGCTTTTGTTTTCATCCCTCCGGCACAAAAATAATTTGTTATCACTTGAGCTTTTGAGACCAGTCATTTACAAAGCTACAATTAATAGCTTACTGTTATAATGAATGAGAAGTAAACTTCTGGAAAAACTCTGAAATCTGAGTTTTCAGGTTTGACACCAATAGCTGATTATTAAAGATGAGGTATGAACTTAATGTGGAGGCACAGGTTATCTGACATTTGCTTACCAGGAGGTAGCCATGCATTTAACAGGTGCTGCCCTTTGATGGAGACCTATATCTGTAGGACTGGACCAGACAGAGCTCTAAGCAGATCAGATATATCATATTCTCAGCTCCCAGTCAGTTATGTCACCTTGAAAAGAAAATAATTATCTATATTTGGAGGAAGTGATGAGGCTACAATCGCATTAGTACAGATATATCTGGGAACAGATCCAGTTCATATGGCTCTGTGTTATTCATATTCATGTTGTTTAATAGCTCCTACCTACTATAACTGTGCTAATAGAATGTTTTTTCTTTAGCACTGAGTTTCATGAGGATCAAAATCATGCACTGTAGGTGTGAATGTGTTGGCTCCTGCTAATGGTTAGTATTAGAAATACTAGAAGAATACTTTTATAGTTAACAGCAAAGAGATCTTACTTTGTGCTGAGCATTCTGGAGCAAGAGCATGACACATACTTAATGATCTGCTTAGGTTTGGAGGTGTCTCTGCAAAAGCTGAAGTCAACCATATAGCCTTCACAGCTACATCTTCCCTAGTAAATTTAATGTTTCTGGGAATGTTCTGGACTAGTGAGGCCAACTGGTATAGAAAGGTTTGCTTCCACACAGGTAAACTCCCCTTACCTCCAAAACCAGATGAACCACATCGTATGAATGGCCCCTGCCCTTGCTTAACTCCTTAATTCTGACGGAATAGTTTAGGAAAGTGTTAGTTAGCATAGGCCAGAAGAGTGCCAGGAAGTGCTCTAACAGTTCAACAGTACAGACAACCCCATTTCAATGACTGGGAATATTGCCTAGCAGGGTTTAGTTTGATAATATGGTTGTAGTCAGTAGGTCCAAATTTATTGCCATAATAATGTGGGAGATAATTCTTGCACTTTTCCAAATTAAGTTGAATGGATAGTAAACTCCTGGAACAAAAAGAGAGGAACAAAATTTATATGAAGTCCTACAGACTCCATAATGCTCAGGGCTCATCCTCCTGAGAGGAAGGGAAGTCACAGCAGCTGCTAAATTGTTCCTGTTCCATAGTAATATTTTTCTTTCTTTTCCGTAGTAACATTTCCCTTTGGCAAAGGGAGAAAATGCATGTCTTGAATGCTAGGCAGAGCTCAGGATCTTCTGTAGCTTGTTCAGGTGTGGCAGATTTCCTGGAATCTAGTTCTTGGTTTGGTACAAGAGCTGAAAAACAAGGACAAAAAGGAAAAGACGATTTCCACGGTCTATAAGCCTTCTCTTATTTTCAGGTTGTGTTGCATCTTGCCTAGCTATCTTTGCAATCCTCTAATTTGTGATCTAATTGCAGTAGCTGTCTTTGAGCCCTCTGTCAGTCCAAAATGACTGAACTTCAGAAAGCTTCTCCCATATTCCCTTCCTTTCTTTTCCTCTTTATCCTCAGTGTTTCCCCTACAATCGGGGCTCCAAGAGGGAAGCAGGATAAGGGAGTTTTCCCTTACAATTAAGGTTTTGAGCACTGAAGAGTATGTTTCTAACACTGGAGGAGCCACTACAGAATAGAGGTTTGGATCAGAGGTGGTGGAATAAATCAGAAATTAAATTGCCGAGCTGAGCCAAAGAATTAGATATTGCTTCTGACTTCTATCAGTGAAATGGGAGTACTGCTGCTTTCCTAATTTGGAGATTTTACATGAGATGAAATTCATTAATGCATGAGAAATGTTTAGACAACACTGTGGTGAGTGGCAATGTAAAGTCAATGCCTCTATCAATAGTAGCTTGTGAACTGTTTTACAATCTCTCAGATAGTGTTTTCTCTGTCTAAAATTATGTCATTTTTTTCTTTTAGAGAGATACCATCAGCAGGAGGCTCAGAAATGTCAACTGTAATTAAAAATGTAATTTTCAAAGGCATTTTGCAGTTTATTCACATGGTAAATGGCTTGCTACCCTCTGAACTTTCAGCCTGCTGAGCTGAGCTGAAGAATTAGACATTTTCTTAAAATCCTTGCATTCTCTCACAAGTGTAACAAGGCACTTGTCAGCTGAACTAGTTGGCAATGAAGAGTTCAGCTAATGGTGTGGAGCTTGAAAACATAAGAAAGGGGTTTATTTGTTCACCAGAGTTTTCATCCCTGTCACATCACTTACTGAAACTTCCATTCTGTTCTATTTTAATAGTTTAGTTCTTTGCTTCTTCTCTTGCTCCCTTTCTACTTCAGACTAGACTTTCTTGTTGCTCTATCCAAATGAAAATATAATCCTATTAACCTCTAGTCCTGTCTAAAGCTGTCTTCTCCAGTCTCTGATGCCTTAGGCCTGTTGGATAGCTGGATTATACTTTAGATGATTTCCTTTGCCTGGTATCTGAACACCTAACAATATAAAACATTTTTTTCCTCATGACATCTCTGTGAGGAAAGGAAGTGCTATTATTAAATATTCATTAAAAAAGAGAGAGTCTGATTCTATAGCCCAGTGATTAGGGCAGTTATCAGGTCCATGGTAGCCTAAAGTCACTCTTCTATTATTATTAATTCAAAGTAATTGAGCAGTTGGGGAAACTACCCTACATGTAGAGAATAGCTTGTTTAGAGCTCTTCTGTGGGATATGGAAGATCTCATTTCCAGTTTCTGTCCCACATTGGGGTTGAATACTTATGCCTTCACCTCTCATTTAAGGTTAAATCCATCCCTACGTGGTCCTCCTATTTTTCCAGCTGCCTGTGTGTAGGTTCAGTAATGCTCTGCTCTCTGATGCTGGCCTATCCTGGCTCCACTGCCAGGACTGACAGATGACAAGTTTTAGGATATTGTCCTGATTATTCTGAGAATCCTCTTGTGAAGCTTCAGGTTGAGGCAGGACCCAGAGCAGCTTAGGAGTAGTCGGGCGGTGTCAGTGGTTAGGCAGATTTGGCAATGCTGACTGGCAGCAATGTAGAGGTTTATGAGATTATGTGAAAGCTAAGCAATGGTTTTGAGAGCTGCCAGGGATTTACATGATAGACTGAGGTGCCTGCTACTTTGGAATAATGAAGTACATCTATCAGGCTAAATGTCTTATCTATCCTGGGAATTTATCTCATGGGTGAATTGTACAGAGGGAGTGAGTTAAATGTTAGGAGAGGGAGAAACATAAATGCAGTGCAATGTAGGTTGGAGTAGCTGCTAAAGAGAGTGAATTTTGTGCAGTAACTGAATTAACCAATTTTAAAAAAAGTGTATGTGTGTGTGTGGAAGCCTGTAATTAATAAGAGCTACTGGCTGTTGCCACTAAGATTATTTGTTTATTATTTCTCTTTTTCAGACAGTAATTTATCTTTGTCTGTTTAGACTTTACGCTCTAGAGCAAAGACTGTGTCTTCCTGTGCTTAGAAAATACTCCACAGTAATTTAAATGGTTTTCTGTAAAACATATATATGTTGCATCTTGAAATTTAGATTTTAGACCATATGGTGTCTAACCCTCAGCTTTTAATGTGGAAGGTGATGGAAGACTAGAACCCCAGAAGCACAGTCAAGCATTATCTTTTTACAAAGTTATTTCTGATACTGTATCAGGTTATTCTCACATTCAGTAGAAAGCTTGGTGCTTCTTATAGTCACCTTACATTTATGAAGTTCAGAATTTATGCAGGAAGACAACCCTAAGACTCCGATCCTGCAGTGAGCTGCAGGTATGTGGATTTTTGCACCTGAAGTCATTGGGGCTGACCATACATACTGGGCTGTGCACCCAAAGACTGCAGCATCACTGGAGCCTAAAAGACCAGTTCCTTCAGAAATGTAGTATCCTGAGCTTTCCCTACATGCATGCACACTTGTCCTCTGGAAGGGCACAGTGCTTGAGAGTCGCATCAATCACAGACATTGCAGAATGATTCAGATTTGCTCTGCGGCTATCAATCACTGGAGATACCACTGGCCAGGGGTGGTGCAACCCATCAGTCAGTGAATAGCCTCAGTTCATTAACATATTCGGTTAGTCCACTAAGAATAAATATCAGCTACTGTATTTTCTGCTATCTCAAAAGGGCTGAAATGTAGCAGGTCAGCTCATTTTACTTGCTCTTTTCCTCTGGCAGACTTCCTCCTATCCTCCAGGGTGGTTCTGTATAAGAATGCACTCTTGAGTATTGCACTTAGGAACAAACAATGTATCAGCTTGATTTCATGACAGTGCAAATTTGAGGTGTTCCACTTTCACTTACAGTAGCAATAAAAAGGTTAAAGAGAAGGTTGACAGACCATTTTCCCTTGGAAAATACCACTCCCTTGAAATTAAAGTATTACATCTAATAATGTTCATTTTCCTGAAGGTTAGAGAAAAAAACAAAAAGGGATGAGTGAAATCATGATAATACTGTGGTGTTTTCCTTCAAGTGCCACATTTCAATTTTTCTTTTTGAAATGACTTCTGATGTTAGATCAGAAATGAGAAAAAAAAAATCCTGTCAGAATTTTCTTCAGTAGGTAAATCTGAAATGTTTGGGCTTTGTTCCTTGTCAGGATTAATCTAAATTTTAAAATCTTGAAATCCTCCCCAAAATGAATTTGAATTCTCTGTGCAGTTCTCGTTAGCAGTAGATAATTGCCTCAAAACACAAAAGGCAAAAAAGGAACCACAGTATTTGCTAATTGAATCTCAGACACTCCTCCCCCCCAGTTGGCAATGGCAGAGCTCTGCTTCCCCTTCATGTTTTCCTTCTTCCCTCTCTGCCCAACTCCTTTACCTGCACCCTGTATTCATGCTTTACAAATCATTCCTGTAAATTGCTGAAATTATGACAACAAAGCTGAAAAAAAAGATGCAGTAAATATATAAAGACTGGCAATGAAACAGGAACATAAAAGAAAGCTTTGCCATATAGTTAACAACTGTCAATACAGGTTTAAAGAGCAGTGAGCCTGATTTAGATTTTGCATTGTTTTTGCAACCTTTTTCAGCCCTTTTCCTAATGAGGGCCTTTGAGTGCTGGTCTTACCTCCTGCAATACCTTGTACTTGATGCATCAGAGGTCATGAAATTATTAAAAATTCAGGCAAGTCTGTTGATTCAATGATACCCTCTGGCAAGCTGACTAAAATGCTAGGGAAATATTTTATTAATTTTAAGTGAACCAGCAATTAATTTCATCTGCAGAACACTTCTTAGTACTGCATGATAACCCAGACGCTGGACCAGATACTTTTCCTGTAGACTTTCCTAATTTCAAGTATTTTAGAGGAGTCTCTGTAATACCTCTTTCCAGGACAAAGAGTACCCGGTCTCCCGGTAACCATGACGCTAGGTATCTATAGATTTCCTCATCTGGACACACCAGCAAGCAGTTTGGAGGTTCCCCATGAAGTGCAGGAATCATTTATGACAACTAGCCTGACTAGCTGGATAGAACTGCTTGATCTTTCTTATGATACTCAATCTCAATGCATTTACTGCTCAGCAGGAGTCCTCTAATTCCAGTGCAGATAGAGTGCAATAAACTTCCAGAGGAGAAAGTAATATACTGACTTTTTAAAACAGTATTGATGTTTAAAATCTCATAATTGCAAGGCATTTAGCAGTGTTCGAACAATGAGATTGCTTAATTGACTGATCGTCCTGAAATGTGTATTCCTATAGATCTCTCGTTCCCATTTCAACTTCGGGAACAATAAAGTCAGTTGACTTTCACTCATGCAAAGCTCGTTTAAGAATCTAATCTAATGACCACGGCATTCCACTTGGAAGCTTTTTCCAGACCTTTTAGGAAAAAAAAAAAAAAGACGACTATGCTGGGGGTGAAAGTCTGATTGGACAGTATGTACATGTAATTTGTCAACTCCTGTGTAAAGAGGCATTTACTCTGTAGATTTGAAGAGTCTGGTCCAATGCACAGCATACAAATAACAGAATCTGTCCTGAATTCTTTCACATTGGTGAGCTCTCTGAATGGTTTAACATTTGCCTGAGAGGGAAGAAAAATAAAATAAAACTAAATATAATTGCATATTTCCTGTTATTTTGTCAACTCTGCAACTGGAACCACATTTATTCAATGCTCCAAGGGAACTTTGTTTTGTAATGGGTGTCTTTCTTCATAATCTACTCTGATTTTTTTTTCTTTTTTAATTCCTTGCCCATCCCCCAAGGGATCCTCTTGCCCAAACTGCTCTTGAGTCCCTGTTTAATTAAAAGAGAGATACCCTTAGGACATCACACAAATTTGTCAGCAATGTATTGTCACTAAAAGCTTCTGCGTTAATCATGCAGTCGTCGTCTTGGATTCATTTGAATCTAAAAATAATGAGAAGAAAGGTGAGAGTTGTGCTTTTAGTGGCCCTTTAGTGCTGTAGCAAATTGCAGTCTGGCATGTTTCCCCTCACAGGTCACATCCCTCCTTTAAAAATGTCCTCATCACTGCCATTTTGGGAAATCTTAAAATGTCTCAGCCCAGTGTGCCTGTCACTGCAGAGCTTTGCTGGAAACATTAATTCCCTGAAGTACGTACAATGATAAATCTGTGCATTCGTACTGGGAAAGGATGAAAGAGAAGGAAGGGGCCAAGGAAAACAGGGAGCCTGTTTTGTTCTGGGATATTACCAAAATTATGCCTGGATATTGGCTTGTATCCTTTACATCTTGAGGATGTCATTCTACATCAACGTGAATGTATGTTGGTGTTTTTGAGTGAAGCACGGTTGTCTATAAGTAGATTGCTGGGTTTGAGAAGTAGTTTGGAAACTGGAATAAGACTAAACAGGGCATTGATAGGGGTTCCTTGCATCGCAGTCATTAAGAAATAGCCATATTAGTGTCCCACAGTGGATGCCAGTGCCCACAGCTCCTCAGGCTGTCAGAAAAGGAGCTGATGGGGCTGTCCTGGCCCCAAGACTGAGTGAATATCACCAGCACACCAGCCCCCCTCATGTTCCTCAAGACTCTGTGGGCTGAAGTACCAAACCACTGTGGTTCAGACTCTCTCCTGGGAGGAGGAGCACAACCCCCAAGCAAGCCTGTACCAGCCTGTGCCTTGCACAGAAGTGGTTTAGTGAGAGGCAGTGTCTGGTGCTGTTATGTAAGTGAATGCCCGTGACTGTGATAGCTCATTAATCTATCTTTACATCAGTAGTTAGCCACTTCTTTGGAGATGAGCCTTACTTGAAAAAAGTGGCAGTGTTCCATGTCTTTCCAAGCCCATCCCCAGCTGAGGACTGCTCCTGCCACTGCTTGCCCCTTGCCTTTGCCTGCTACTTCCCACCTCTGTTTCTAGCACCATCAGCAGCCCCGTCACCAAGACTAAGCTGCTAAAGCCTCTCTGGACCTATCTGGCATCAGTCAGCACCCTTCAGGCATCCCTCCACTACATTCTGCAGCACTCAAGCTCCTGGTACCCTGAACTGGCTGGGCTCACAGAGCAGGCCAGGATGGCACAGCTTATCCACCCTTGGGTCCTCAGGTTTCATAGTGAGACTCACTTCATCTTCCGTGGATGTCTGATCTGATGTAATGCCTTTCAAATGCAGCACTTAAGAGGTGTCACTCCTGCATGTTTACCTTACATGATCCTGTCCCACCAATCTGCATTTGTCAGGGTCTCCTTGCAGAGCGGGAAGTTGGAATTAAATGCTGCAGCTCCTCGTGATGCTCTTCTCCCAGGAGAGCAACTGAATGCATGAAGGCTTCTTCATGAAAAGCTGTTTCTCCTTCTTTCACTGTTGAGACTGTGAACTCTAGGTTGTTATATCTATTGTTGCTTCTAAGTGCAGAGAGTTGATCATTAGTTGCTGGTTCAATTAGAAAACAACTAAAAATATGCTTTCCCATGAGAAAAATATCTGGAGGGTGACCAACATGTTATCTGACTAGAAGCTGAAGGGCAAGTGATCCTTGGGGAGAACTGGGGAGACAAGTGAGGACATCTCTGAGAAGGCCAGTGTGACAAGGCATATTTCACTCTAGGAAAGAAGTTTATGTCCAATTTTATAAGGATATTTGTTATTCTTTTAATATCTTGCCTATGAACTCAGACTGTGTGCTTCCTTGCCTGTACTTCCTATTCTGCATTTTGTAGTTGAAACTTGAATCTCTGATTTGAATAAGCTAAATCAGGTTCCCTTTACTTTAAAATAGTGCTTTAAAAATAAGAGGCATCCATTTTTACAGCTTGCTTTTGTAATCCGGACAGCAAAACCTACCTAAAATTGTTGTCTGAGATTTGCCAGAAAACTGCAATTCTAAACATAGCTGAGGAGTTCTGTCACTCATCTGAAGAGAAAGTGTTGCCCCAGATGCAGTATGTATTCATCTCACTAGATACAGTGAGGTGGTACGTGTATGTAGTAGACAGAGAAAGTGCAAAGTTGCTGATTTTTAGTTATAAAAGTTTTAAAACATATCAATGTTTTTTCACATTTCATATTTACTACTTAAAACTGCTCTACTGCACATCAGCATTATGTTTTACACCTGAATGCTTGTATATGGCTAGATATTCAGCCAGTAGCAAAAGGCATAGCTATTTGATTTCAAAGGAACTGTGCTGATCAATGCAAGCAGAGGGTTGCATGTATAGTATGTTATAAAGATGCCTGTCTTCAATACTGTATGAACATGTAAAATATACTGTGTGTCACTTTACACAGAAACTGTGCTGAACTGTCAGAGAAAGTAGAGTCAGGGATGCTGAACAGCTTATATGAAGCAAAAGTGTGAAATGCAGTTCCGTACCACCCTGGAAGAAATGTGTGAGAGGAAAAAAAAAAAAAACCAAAACAAAACCCTGTGTGGGTGCTTTTCTGCATTCTCAGCTGCTGTTCTTCCAAACAAAAATGTCACAGTGTGGTCTTTTATGTGGGGCTGAAGCACTCACTAGCTCACTCGCCCCTGTTGGGGGTAGAGGGCAGTTGGTCTGAGTCAACATCACTGAGCACATGTGGCTTTCTCCTTCTGCCACTGACATTGACTTATTCTCTTCTGCCCTAGTAAGATGGTGAAATAACAAGTACTGCAAACTGTATCCCTCACATGAGTAGAGTTGCCTACTTGTCCAAATAGTGGGATAAAATAAAGTGCTCTTTGAGGATGGATTACTTGATGTTAGCCAGGAGAAATTTGGGGGGGAGATGGGGAGTACTCAAATAATCATTTTCTGTCTATAGAACTCTGTGTGTGTATGTATATGTATGTATATATATTTATAGATATATTGCAAGCAGTACTTTCTTCATTATATCACCATATAAGAACAAAGAGAATTATTACAGAGCCTTCCAGAGTGTCTTCCTTATTAGCCAGAGCTACTTCTGTCACATCAATCCAATGGCTGGGAATCATTGCAGAATACAGGGGATTGAGAGAGAAAGCCTCCTTTACAACTTGGGGATGAGATACAGTATTATCTTGTAACTTCCATTGCTAGAGGCAGTAATGGCCACAATTTCTCCGGCAACCTGCGTAGGCATCTGGGGGTTTTGGCTCTTTACAAAACTGGGTCTCTTTTTGCAAGCATTGCTTTTGCTGTAGGTGTCAAGCCACTGGTGCTCTCTCAGGACTTTTCCTATAAAAGCTCAGAAATTACATGGCTCTTGGGGGCCGGCCCTTTTGAGTCTTACATTAATTTCATGCAATAGGGGAAGGTAGGAGAAATAATAGGGCAGAAGAGAGTGATGTGGGTACTGCCTTTGGCAAAAACATCATGTGCATTTTCTTCAACAGAACGGATTTTTCTCTTGCTGAATTTATTCTATTGTTGCAGCTCTTTCAAATTAAAAGAAAGGAGAAAAAAATGGAGTCTTTGATTAATATCTGATTTGATTTGAGCTTTGTCAGTGATGGATGCATTTAAATATTCCTGTCAGGTTGAGCAAGAGTGAGATATTTCTATTAGGCACACAGCATGCAGCCTTCTAAGAAAACACAAACCTTGCATCTTGAGTTCAGAGCTGCTGAACCAACAGTCAGACCAGACATGAAAGTTTCCATCAGCTGGGAACTGTGAAATAAAGCAAAAGCAGAAAGGAAAAGTTCAACCTCTGCCAAACCAAGATCGTATGCCTTGGGAATATTACAATAACCTTTTCCTACTTAATGTTGCTACTTTTTTTCTGAAGTGACCTCCTATGACAGAGAAAAACAAACCTAAATCACCTAAGCAAAACATTACAGCTACATAATTCCTGTTAAAACTTTTGTACCTTAAACAGGACCACAGCTCTTCAGATAGGGCAAACTGAAACAATTCCTCTGAAGCCGAAATCTTTGATATGAACTGAAGTTAGCTGAGTTACACACCAGTGAACTCAACGTGAAGACCTTAAAAAGCTTCATCAGACATTTTAAAACATATCTTATTAAAGTGTTTTGGTTTTTTTTTCTTTTGCTTGTGCACAATACTTTAAGCTTCATAGTAGTTGCTTAGCCTGAATACAAATCAACTTTTCACCCATTCCCAATTTACTCATCCACACACCAGGAGAGCAAGTTAATTGCAAGTATTCCCCATGGGGAACAGTAAACTTAAATATGCCTGATGTATATTGTTTAGGCAGCAGAGTTGAGAAAGGCACAAGATCCTTAAGAAAGGCACAGGAGTGGAGCTGGGAATGAAAAAGAATAAAAAAAAAAAAGTCCTCCCTGTCACAGGCCAATTGGCTTTGTAAAAAATTGCATTGTCCCCCTGGGAGGCTCAGGGGTAGGAAGGAATTTATAGACTGTTTATAGTTTTAGGGCAAGATCCACAGGGGGACTCTGGTGTTTTACTGTTGTTTAGTGGAATCTACAGGCACTTAGGGTTTGACTGATAAAGGACCTTTACCTCCTAAAATGGCACTTTAGGCTCCCAGATCCAAAACCTAGATTCTCACAAACAATCAAAGCTGCTCCCTGGCCGTGGAGGTATCTGAAGAACATAGAACTTCAAATTTCTGCCATGAAAGCTCACATTTGCTATGCAGCCTGTGCATAAGTGTTTTGATCTTGGCATCAGTGAGTGGCCTAGCACCTTTTTCAGGCCTGGTTACTGGTTAGAGTCATGTCATTTCTGAAGTACAAGGGCTTCAGTTTCATAAAGACTCTCAGAAGTAGGCAGTGCGTAAGACATGGCTAAAAGAAGAGTAGTGGCATGTCTCTTTTAACTCAGTTAGTGTATTTGCCTTAAGTGCCAAGACTGAGGTTTAGCTTCTCCCACTGCCTGAGGGGATTCAAACCCAGCAGAATAATTTAGCTAGTAGATTGTGTGATATTTTGGCAGGAAAATCTCATTCTGTCCAGCTGAAGCACTTCAGCTTGGTATGGAGCAATAAACTTGTCGACTGTCCAAGACAGTACCCACCCTAGTGACAGGGGGCACACAACATGAAGGGGGAGCTTGTTTCCAGTTACTGCTCCAGTGACTTTCACATTAAGTAGTCAGTGGAGCAAGTCGTGGGAGTCATGGTTTCTCTCACTTTCCCCCTTCTTTTCTGTAAAATACTTATTATTCCATATAAAGAATGATATTCTATCTTATGTTCCCATACACATCAAATGGTCTATACTCTAGTAATTATGGCACTGTGGAAGAAATGAGTGGTCAAATCTCAGAGGGTGTACATCACCTATAGTGTCTAGCTGGACACTAGCTATAGAGCAGTTAGAGAGACGGAACAGGGAGTTAACACCGCAGCCTGTGGCTGTGATCTGTGAGAGTCCTGATGCAGTAGTCATGATCAGCTCCAAAATTAAGCTTGGCAGGTAAGATAGGTGAATCCTACTGTATATGTGAATGGCCCAGGCTGGGTATTGAGCTGTTCTTGACTGGTTCAAAGTGTGTTTTGTGGCAGAAACCTATGTATATATGTTAATAATAACTTAGTTTTGAAGTGTAGCTGATTCCAGGGATAGCTAGAAAATAAAGGGATATTTTAAGGATTTCTGTTTGACTTTTAAAGCGTAGTGACATTTGGCAGCAGGTGTCCTCTCATGCATCTATCCCTTACTACCTCAGCTCTTGAGGTGTACACAAGTTGTTAGCCTGAACAGGAATTGTATATTCTCCATACAATGCCAAGATATGAAATAAGTACCATTTATTGTCTTTATTATTAATATTGAAGTATTGAGAGCAGGGTCCTCATTGTGTTAGACAGCAATCACTAAGATAACTGCGACCTGTTCTGGTTGTTGGTAGAGGAGTTTGTTAGCTGTTACCCTGGAATACACAAAATCTGTCAATAGAAAGGGTTCTGGGAAATAGTAATGCAAGTAATTAAATTCTGAAAAAATCATGGGTCCACTTTAGAAGTCAGATATCTAAAGTTCTGTAAAAAAAGTCTTTGTGATTCATGTTTGCATGATTATCTCCAAAACCATGCAGGATGTAGCAACTGGGATGTTACGTAAGAAGGCTTCATCATGTACGCAGCAGTCTGTAACATCAAATATCAAGAGCCTCTCAATAAAACTACTGAAGTTGATAACACTCAAGGCCAAAAACCCTTCTCCTTGTTGTGTGCTGTTAATGGTTTCCTAGCTGCTGCCCTTTACAGTGCATCAGGATCAAGGCATTAAAGCATTAATTTACTCCCTGCCTCAGGCTATCAAGATCCAGAGTCACAGAGCCAGCAGAGAATCATTTTTGCCTCTTCTGTGCAGGTGAGCCTGCAAAGCATGGATGGACGCTCGCTTTTGGGCCTGTGCCACAGCTGAGCTGCGCCATGGGTCATGTCAGGATTGTCTGTGCTGAGAACGGACATTGCTGCATGCCCAGGGTGCTTCCTCCAGGAATGGAAATAACCAATATCATGAGGGCTGATACGATAATGTGAAAATTAAGTGGGAACTTTGAGGGAAAAAATTTCAAACACAGACATCTCAAGTGGGGTGGGGAGAAATTTGCTTACATTCTTAATGGATCTGGTCCTGTATATCTTTTTTCTTTTCCATAAAGTGCAGAGAGTGACACTTCCATGGCTCACAGGGGCTCTGTAACGATACACAGATTCAATGACTACACTCAGTGAGACTGGTAATAAGATAGATGTATCTAAGATATATAGAGTGTTGCATCACTGAGTACATTTGGCCTCTTCAATTGATCATGATCTAATCTGGCATTTTTAACTTGTCTCCATAAGTTATGCAAGGACCATTTTTTTAAAAGGAAATTGAATTGGATGGCCAGGTACAGATTTGCTTGCTGTTTCCCTCTGTTCAGAGACTGAGTAGGTTTTGAAAGTATCATGAGGCAATCCTGTTTTGCAATGGCTACGAGTGCCCATACACTGTACCCATTTTCCTTTTTTTCACATTACTAGTCCGTGTCTAAATATGGATTTACATGACAAATTGTAATGGTGCACTGCAAGCTGTTATAGCCTGTTGGGTAAATGATTAACATTTCAAATATATTTATAATTTAATTTCTAAATACTTACTCAAAGGACTATAATGGCTCTATTCTCATTTATCTTATATTCAATCCCATTTTTGTAACATTTATTAATTCCTTTTATTCCTGATTCAGAAGTATAACATGCCAATTAAAAACAGATTAAAATGCCTATTTACTGCAAACCATCTCATGCTATCGAGCAAATAAAACATTGTAAAAAAAATCCCTGATTATGCACAGAGTAATAAGCATGCTTACAATTACATATTTCTGCAGAAGACCATAATATTTAGCATATTCTCAGCTGGATCCTCGCTCATTGGCTTAGACTGTGTGTTTAAATTCTTTTGTGTACTGCCCACCTCAAAAATGTTCTCAGGTGTTTCCTCCCTCGCTTCCTATGGGCTTTCTAGCAGCATAGATCAGCCATAATTTGTTCTACCAGAATCCTGGTATGGGGATGTGTTGAGCAGGCAGCTTCTAGCTGCAACACACTTGCCCTCTGTAGCCCCATTGACTTTTCCACATATTTCATTCAGATCAAGAGCTCTGAGCATGTTAAGGGACATGGATTTCTTATTTTGGTAACATCCGTAAAAACAGATTCTGCATATCTTTTTTTTTTTTCCTTACAGTGAAAGAGGGGTAAACAGTTCTTTGATTTCACAAAAGGGCAGTGCCAGAAGATAGAGGATAATCAAAAGTGCTTTTAAATTGCCTTTGTATTCTGCTAAACAAACAAAAGGCTTAGTTGGAAGAGGGTGAATATTGTTCTAATGGCTAATTTGCAGCAACCACCTGGATGCTCCAGTGAATTTACACATAGTTGGGAATCGTCCCGTTCTGACTCCCAGCAGTCATTAATTTCCAGACATTCCCATTTCATCACCTAGAAGTGTGTGGTCTGCTAGGATCTGGGGAGTGCAGAGTTATTTTGCTTATCACAGCTCTTAGTATCATGACTCCATTTTCCCTGAAGTCAGAAGAAGAAATAATTGCTGCTTTTCCTTTCACCATGGCACAGTGGTTGTTGGCAAATGCTGACTTCTCTATGACAGCTAATGCATAAGGCCCACATACTCTATCCATAGGATTATGTTGCATATCAAGGCTTACACGAAGAAAGGAAGAATGTATACACACATAGAACAGACATAGTACTCTCCTGAGAAAGGAAAGAACAGGCTTTTTCATAAACATTTCTGGCTACTCGTTGTGGTAACCAAGAAGGCAAAAAGAAACCCCTGTGCTTTTGATCAGACATACCAGAGGCTTCTCTCATGATCCCATACAACCATCTAGCCAACCCACATCCTCTGCTATGACATGTCACAGGATAGCAGCCAAGCAGAAATGTGCATTGTTATGACAATACAGGAATATGAAATAAAGTTGGCTGCCAGAAGCATTGGGCAACCCTGTGACCCAAATCAGCTCAACTAGAATCCATTAAATGATTTAATTTTTGTCCATCCAGCTATTGATTGTACTTAGAGCGCAAGAACAGCAGTGGCAGCAGCAATGCTGAGAGTCAGAGCAGAATTATTAAAAGACGCTGCTTGGCAAAGTGAATGGATGTCTGATAGGCAGGACCTAAAACAATAAATCTTTGACAGGGCTGATTCAGTCTTTGTAAAATGAGTAACTGATTGCCAGAGACTTTTAATGTCAAAACATCAGATTGTGCAGGTGCCTGAAAATAAGCATGCATTGTAATACTGGTGTCTTTTATTTTTTTCCGGCAGTAAAGAAATGCTTTCAGGTGTTACAAAAGAGGATGTGTGATATGAAAAATGGGGATAACACAGACTACTGCTCAAAGGGGAATGCTAATGTGTTATTACAGGAATGATAATATACTCACTGTGCATTTACAGTGCGGTGGGTTTTTATCCCCAAGTAGATGGCTAATTTATCTAACATCTGACCCATATTGGTGGCACACAACCCGCTAGTCACTGAGATTGCTGCATAAAGAGACACGCATCCCTTTTCAGGAGTCTAGGGCCTGGAAGCTGCAGGCATTGAGCTGTGGCTGCCTTCACTGCTGCCTTACAGACTTTCTGGAACATGAGGGCATGAAAGGGTGAGTTTGCCCTCTCCTGGTTTGCCAATGGCATCATAGAATTAGAGTTTATTGACATGGTTCAACTACATATAAGTAAAGCCTTGCTGGTAGGCAGAAGCAATGAGGTGAATAAAATCCATATTTGTGCCTTATTTCAGTCTAGGCATGTAAATAAGTTAGTTCATGCTGCTGTCTTCATGTTTCAGAGAGCAGGTGAAGAGGTAAGAAGAGTGGATGGAAAATGTGAACTGATCTTAGCCACTCTATGTGGCTAGCATGACAAGTTGCACAAACAAAAGCTGCAGTCTGCCAGTAAAAGACAGCAGTAGGTTAACTCATGTCCCAGCTAAGGAAGGGACTGGCAGGTTAGGCATGATAGCTTTCTAGCACTGTATTTCTTACCTGACCTGTTCCTGGGACAATGCAGCTATGTGTACTGCCCCACAGGCAGGGCAGGTGGTGCTTGTGCTTTCTGTTTGTCCTGCAGGAGAAAAAGCCATGTAAGTAGATGGCTTTTGGCAGATACAAATTCCTCTGGTCCTCCTGAGAGCTGGGCGGGCAGAAGTTGGCTCGAGTTTGGTAGCTGTGCAGTCATGTTAGTGCTCAAATTAGTACAGCCCTCAGAGAGCTCTCTAAGACTGACCCATCGAGAACCAGAACATACTGTCAGGACCTCAGGCCCCGCCCTAGCCCTGCCAGTGTCTGCCCATCCCCTGGGTCTCCCCTACCCTGCCCAGGCCCTGGCCCCCATTTTAACCTAGCCTAGGGCCATCAGTTGCTGCCCCACAATGCCGCATAAGTGCTGGGCTTCAGCCCTGTCTCTGGCCCTGACTCCTGGATGGACCTTGGACCCACGCTGTAGATAGCCCTGTCTCCTGCTCTTCCTGACTGGACCCCCTGGATGGACCTTGGTCCTGACTCATCACCTCACCTTGTCTGGGACTGTGGATGGGACGGGTGGCTGTCCCAGCCCAGCCCAGCCCCGCTTGGGCTGTGGTCACACTTGGCTCCTGGCTTGTCCTTCCCTGTGAAGCCCCACTCCTGCTGCTTCCTGATACATTTGTTTGAGCAGAATCACCCGCAGGTGATTTGTATCTGGGTGATACCTCAAAT
The DNA here is from genome assembly GCF_036370855.1 of Dromaius novaehollandiae. NCBI lineage: Eukaryota > Metazoa > Chordata > Aves > Casuariiformes > Dromaiidae > Dromaius > Dromaius novaehollandiae. Next base: position 90,817,136 of record NC_088099.1, on the reverse strand, counting down.
CTAGCAGGTTCAGACTGGGGGGAAGAGGAGCTCAGGGCTGTATGCACCCGACTTTGTAGGCATAACATAAGCAGTGTGCCAAAATTTGCTGCAGTGCTAAAACTATTGGATTTCAAGAGCTCAGGTGCCTGTAAGGCATTCAAGAGTCCTCCAGAAATACTGCAAAGCAGGCTTGCAAAAGGCAGAAGAGGAGCAATCTGAAAGCTAATTTCTAGCTTTTGTTAGGATATAAACAAGGGAATAAAAACAATCACATTACTGTACAATGTGCCTTTGTCCTTAATACCCTGCACTGATGCATAGGAAACATGTACTGTAGTGTCTTTGAGATGAATTCTTTGTACTAGTCAATAATGAATTTCAGTGCAGGCTTACAGTAAGAGTGGGATTGGAGGTGGCCTGAGAATAAGAAGTGGAAGCGGGGAAGTCTGAGAAGGTGTGGGGCAAGAGAAAGCGGTAACATGGGAAAGGGGGAGGGAATAACTAGTTTGCCAAAGAGATCCTTCAGCAAGCTGAGAAAGGCAGAATAGTGAGCGTAAAGTGTGGTGAATCCAGGGCAGTAAAACTAATGGGATTCTTTATGAGCATACTTGGACTCTCTCCAGTGTCAGTTTTCACTGCTCCTTAGTATACAGACTGAAGAACACAAGCCTATCTGTCTCAGTGGGACCACGGAGGGTCTGCTTAAGTCCTGATTTACTGTGAGCATTTTGGGGTAGGTTGCCAACGGCATTCCTCAGAGACAGAGGAGAGGAGCAGGGCAAAGAGACAAAGGCAAGTCCACAGTTGACAGATTGTCCCTCTGGATATCATTTAGCAGCAATGCCAATAGAGTCTTTAATTGTCAGTCTTTAAAGGACTCTTGTGGTAGTGGGAAAACCACAAGGCGAATCTTTTGCTCTTCCCTTATATGTCACAGTGGCAGAGGAGGTGGAGGAAGGAGTGTGTTCTTCTGATTCATTTTTTTGGATCCGTTTTCCTGTATTCCAGAAACCAGTAGCAAAAGAGAGGTAGACTCTTCCCTTCTCTATCTGCCCCATTGCACAGATCATGCTGCAGTAAGGATCATCTCTCATGATCCTTGCTAGGTTCAAAGATTGTAAACAAAGGTTGCTATTCCCTTTCTAGCAAAAGGAAGTCCCATATGGTTACAGTACACTGCAATGTACAAACCCTAGTTCCAGTGCTAATGACTGTCTGTTTACAGCAATGTTGTTTTTGCAAGAGGCTTGAAAGGTTTTGCATGGTATTTAGCATTCAGAGTTGCCCTGTAAAATGTTGCTAGTGTTATTTTTACTCTTCTCCTTTGCAAGCACAGTTTTATGATTTTGGATCCAGAAAGAAAATAAATGCTTCACCGCAAGTTGTAGTTTATATTTTGCCTAACATTATTCTTTCTAAATCTCATAAGACTGGCTTTCAAAAAAAATTAAAATTAAGTACTATGATTACTCCAAGTGAAATGTACGATGCTTATACATTACCTTAATAACAATTAACTTGAAAAAAAATCAGGAAACAAATTTCCCCCACCTGGAGTAAGTTCTTTGCTCAGATGTTTCATTATCCCCTCTCTTCACAAATAAGCCTTGCTGAACAGCCACATCTGGCTCTTGTTGCATTTGCACAGTTATAGCAGTGTGCAAGGTTGGATGCAGCCAATAGAGACTAAGCTGAAATTCAGATAGTCAGACCAAGGGAAAAACTTTCTTTCATGTTGCAATACATAAAAGAAATGCCGTCATTAAAATAGAAAACAAATATGAAAATGAGAATTAAGAGTGTGCATTAAAAATGCAGGACTTAATGTGTCTAAGAGTTATTACTGAAACTCCTGCTGAAATCAATAGCAAGATTTCACCCTAACTATCAGCAGCATTCAAGTTTGATCAGATGCTGAAGTGGAGCTGTGCCTATTGCAAATTGTTCCTTTTATGCACTGAAATCCAAGAAGATAAACTCTGTGACACAGAATAATACATGAATATATGTTTTTCCCTTGTTAGGGGGCTTCAAAGCAGCACAATGCTGCACTGTCTAATTTTGAAAACCTTGTTTTAATGAAAGCACGTTCTGCCCTCTCAAAGATGTGCACTTATTAAAAGCACAGAAGTGAATCACGGTCACAAGCTTATGTATATATGTATGTGTATACATACACATCTATGTATATATATATATATATACACATATGGAGGGTCATTGGCTGTGTTGGCAGACATACAGTTTCAATCCTTTTCAACTTCGTTTTCATTAGACAGAAATTCCAATAGTATGATAATGAGTGCTGTCTCTATTCTTTGAGAGATGAAATCTCACTGTTTTACAGTTCTCTGTTGTTTGATGGTGATTGCCTGTGAATTACAGGACATCAGCAATTCTACCAAGCTTCCTGTTTAAAATGTTGTAGGTAGTGTGCAGTCCCTTCTCAGATGTGATGAGCATGAGGAATAGGTTATGATACATTATGTGGCAAGGCTGAAGGAGAAAAGGAATAGTTACTTTGGTCCCCATCCGCAAAAGCTGCACCCTTGCTTCTTGACAGAGCAATCTGTCAGGTACACTCTCAGCCCATGGAGAAAAACATGCTGGGCTTTTGTAGATCATTCATACTTGGCACTTTTAGGAGGACATTAGATCGTAAAGGATGAAATTATTCAATAGAGAAATTACAACATATTTTTCTGTCAAATGTCCCTTCAGCATTTGGAAACATGGGGTTTGCCATTCCACGTCAGATGGACAGTCCACCTTGTCTGGTTACATATTTCTACGGAGGACAATGCCTTCTACTGCAGAGAAAGCTCAAAAAATTAGTGAAGCAAAAATACATACTTTTGGAGGAGTTTCTCTTTAATTTCATACCACTTTTTGCCATGTATTTACTTCTATTGCTTCTGAAATTTGCTTTTTGTGCTTGCTACAACTGCTTCCTGATGGCAGCCCCAAGAATGCCCCGCAGCTCAGACTGACAGGTGATAGACTGAGTTGGCACGCGCAGGAATGGATGAGGTTGCTGGGTGTCTTCCTGAGCAAGGCAGGTTCTAAGAGCTCAATTATGGCCAGTAAATTTGATGCCAATTGGCATTTTCAAATAGGCTGTCTAAAGGCAATTCAGAGTTATCTGCAAAACGGGCATGTGTATGGGCCATGCTTAGCATGCTCTCCATGCATGCTAAGCTTGCAGATGCTCTAGGCTCTGCAGTTACAGAATGTTATAGCTGTTTTGCCTTATTAGAACTGTGCACACTAGCATTACCTGCAAAAAAGTATAATCCTTTTTTGAATTGCACATTATTCTTGTCTCCAGTGTTTTCCTGTAGCAATAAGTTCCATGGGTTATTTATGTGCTGTGATATGTCTGCTTATCCCTGTTATATTTCTGTCCGTCATTGAATATCATATTGTTCCTCTTCTAAGAGAAATAAATAAGAACTTTTCTTTCTTCACTCCTCTTGCTTTTTATATGCTTATCTAGCCCCTTGTGTAAGACTGTTCCAGTCTTTTGAAATCAGTGCCAGACTCCCAACAATGCAAATGATGCATCATCTAAATTTTAAAGAATGATTAAGTAAGGGATATTGCGCATAAAGACTGCACACCAGTCTAAGAGACCTACAACAGCATTTGTAAAGTTAAACAAGGGCACTTAGGACCTGTAATATGTTCCTCCTCTTTTTTTTCTTCTCCACCTCCACTAAGAACTTTGAGAGGAATGAGAGCAATTGAATAGTCAAAACCACCAAACACTCCTGCAGCTCATGATACCACCTGGTGCCTGTGAAATTCTGCCTGAAAGAAGTTTCATTTCTGAATCACCAGTTGGGAAGAAGCCAAAGTGATAGAATTTAATGCTAACTTTTAACTAAAAGATCTCTCTGGGCTCAAATAGTGAGGAGTGACAGCATTTTTGTCCTTAATATACCAATGTGGAATGAATATAGTAACCTAAAAGAAAAGTGGTGGCTTGGCAAAAAAAAAGGAAAAAAAAAAAAAGAAAATCTACATGGCCTCAGCGCTTTGGTTTTTTGGTTTCAGAATCAGAACAACTGAACTTTTTGCCTTGCTTTGCCACTGAACTATCTAGATTCTTAGGCCTCATCATTTTACATCTGAGTCTCAATTTTTTTGGCCTACCCTTTTAGTGCTGGCAGGCTGTATGTGCAGTGGAAAGGTGAGGTAGCTCATGTACGTGTGTATATAAAGCCAGAGTTTTAGAGTGCCTGACATGACGCACTGTCATAAAGCTATATATTGTCTGAATTGTCTGAAAGTTCTGAACCATCCTGCATGTTCAGGTGTTGTGAGTTTGGAGCAAGGCAACCTCAAGATTTTTTGCGGACTACTTGAATATTTCTGAGGTCCTTTTTTCTCCCGGGTATTGGGCCTTCAGGGTGTGTTTTGGTTCTTATTTTCCCACTCTCCTCTGGAATGATGAAGGTTGGAAAAGTACTTAAGAAAATCTGGGCTATCTAAAATTCAGTAATTAAGAATGTAAAATAACCCCCTGCAGTAAAATTTTAAGTCATTGAAAACACTGCATACAATGAAAATAATACTGGACAGTGAGGATTCAGCGAGTTTTGGCAGTAAGGGAAGGATCAGGAACAAACACACATTTGCTTTCCAGATCTTATGGGTACAGCAATGCTTAAACATATCACAGGCAAGGGTATGATGATTAACTAGTTAATGTCTGCACATTGAAGTTTGAAGATAAAAAGTACTAATTCACTTTTAACTACTATTATTTTATTATTGTGAAGTCATCTAAAGATCATCTGGTTTGGGACTTCATTACAAGCTTGAAGCTCAGCCCCGGTTCAGTGAAAGGTTTATGAACCTTTCAAGTGCAGTTAGGCAATATGCAGTTAGAAAATACTAGAAACTTTGTAAGAATTTGCTGTGAAGCTGATTTTAGGACTAATGCTGGATAAAATACAGGAATTGTCATTTGCAAGATATTTACGTTAGTCTTTTGTGTGCTTTGCTTGCACGTAATTAGACTGAATCTTTTTTTCATCTTTCTCTT